>NW_027185761.1:31219972-31320259 GCF_028583685.1 Petaurus breviceps papuanus | reverse complement strand
AGAGAGAGAGAGAGAGAGAGAGAGAGAGAGAGAGAGAGAGAGAGAGACATAGTGGGCCACAGCTTGTTCTCTCCTCATCTGGTCTGTGAAGATTTACATTTAAATCCAGTAAAATTTTCTCAGTTCAGAATCATCAGACAGTATACTTAAGCCAATATAAAGAGAGGAACATGTGAATGGAATTTTATCTTAAGAATCTGGTAGAGTGAGAATAAACTATTGCTGCATCGGTGAAGGGGCAATCTCACATAGTTCTATAGTTCTTATAGAGTATGAGTAGGTTTTGGAACTTACCATCTAGTCAACTTTTCCTATCAGATTTAAGCTTTCGAATTTTGATTTAGAGGAGGCTTATATGTGGATGGAGTAGGAAACTGCCTAAATAATGTGATTCCACGAGTACCTGAAGATTATCTGTCCTCAAATAACTCCCCGACTAGCTTTCTGTGGTATCTGAAATTCCAACTACTAAAGGTCCTTTGGTTTGATGTCCTGTTCATACAAAGGGCACAGTTAAAATACAGCTATGTTACCTGGGAGAAATAATCTATCCAATAACTCTTTCTTAGTTTATTTTGATCATTAGATGGACTCATACTCTCCTTCATGTCATCATTCCTTCTAGTACGTTAAATTAATCAATCAGTAAACATTAAGTGCCTACTATGTGTTGGGCACTGTGTGAGTATATAAAAAAAGACAAAAGACTGCCTTCAAGGTACTCATAGTCTAATGGGGAAACAATACATACATGCTATAGATAGGATAAATAGGAAATAGTTAACAGAGGGAAGGAACTAGAATTAAGAGGAGTTAGGAAAGGCGTCCTATAATAAATAGGATTTTAATAGAGGCTTAAAGGAAGCCAAATTGCAGCCCATTTATACCTTCTCATTCTAGGTGACTCTGACCTGTGCCTTTACATGAAAGGGAAGTCTCCCAATGGGCTGAAGACTTTTCTCTTTAGACATTAAATGGGTATCAGCTTTTCATGTGTTATCCACCTTAGTCTAGGTTTACTTATTCCATCAGCCTTTGAGAAGAGGGCCTAAGGAAGGCCAGACAAAGATATTTTGATTAGAGAGAGTTTGGAGTTGAATCAGGTCTGAAGGAAAAGGAGCCATCATGGATCTAGAATTAAAAGGAAACCCTAGAGAGCCTTCAGGAGATCATCGCTTTGGACCTGGAGGAGATCTCAGAAACCCCCTAAATCCATCTCTCTCTCATTTTACAGATGAGGAAATTTGTGGAACAAATGAAATAATCCACATAAAGGCTTTGCAACTGCAAAGCTCTCGCAAAATGTTAGCTTTTACCACTAAGTTAAGTAACTTGGCCAAGGTCACCATTGGCGATGGGGTTTGAACCCCTGTCTCTGGCTGCGGAGACAGTGCTTTGTCCTCTGAGCCATCCTGACCAATTTGCTCATTTTCTAGAAGAGGAAACTGAGGCTCAGAGAAGTTGGGCCTTGCTTGAGTTCACACACGTTATAGTAACAAGAGGAAGAAAAGGAGGAGGAGGACGAGGAAGAGTAACTAACATTTGTATAGCACTTTAAATATTTTGGAATCACCTCCCACTTTATTGGAGGCTCAGAGCAGCCCTTTGAGGTAAGTAGTGCAGCCCTCATTATTCATTTGACAGATGAGGAAACCGAAGTTAAATACGTGGTTTGCATAGCTTATAAACATCTGAGGCAGGATTTGAACTCTGGGCTTCCCTACTTGATTCAGGGATTTTTCTGCTCCATCATTACCTGTTACTTCAAAATTTAACCAAGGCTGGCTCCGATACTTTAAAGAGCCAGCATGAAAATGTCTTTGCTCAATGTCAGGGGGAAGCTTCCTGGCATTAGAAGACTAAGGGAGAAAGGGGAGCCTTTTGGGGATCAAAATATTGTGCAAGTTGGGCTGCCCACACACAAGTGAGATTGGATTATAATTGGCAGCCCAGCAAAAGAGAATGTTGCAAAAGTGGACTAAATGTACAGTAAATGTCTAATTGAATATGATGCTTTATAATTCGTGAATCCTTTGTATGCATTATTTTCTGTAGCCTACATCATTGCTTTTGGTCAGAGCAGTGAGAAATTATGTACAGGAAGCTGAGTAAGGCCTATTTCTGGCCACCTTCTGAGAATATCTGATGTAAGAGAAGGCTGGGAGACTTTGGAAAATAGTGTGGGAAGGCCTGGCATGCTTATTGACAAGATTAGATACTAGGTTTCTCCCCACATCCTCCTTTTCAGTACACACCTGTCCAGGACTGGGAGAAGCAGATGTGGTCCAGTCACTCCTGGCTAGTACTGAGTACAGCGACTTGTCTTTCGGGGTTGTTGTAAAGTAGATTGATGGAGAGATGAATTTGGAATCAGGAGAGACCTGTGTTCACATCCAGTCTTTAACACTTACTGGCTGTGTGTACAATAGTAAATAATTGAATTCTTGGAGCACAGCCTGGTACTCAGAGCCTAGCCCAGGGGTGGGGAACCTGCAGCCTCGAGGCCACATGTGGCCTTCTAGATCCTCAGGTGCAACCTTCTGACTGAGTCCAAGTTTTAGAGAACAAATTCTTTTATGAAGGAGATTTGTTCTGTGAAGTTTGGGGCCACATTTGAGGACCTAGAAGGTAACATGTGGCCTTAAGGCCTCAGGTTCCTTACCCCCTGGTCTAGCACATTGTAAGCACCAAATAATAAATGAGTAAATGAATAAATATTGTGCAAATAAAATAGTGAGGAATGACTGCTAATGAAAACAGCCTCTCAAACAAGTCCGGAAACCTCCAGACATCTTTGTTAGCGTGCCCAGTGTTCACTGACCTCTCTCTATGTTTACTACCGTGTTTCCCCGATAATAAGACACTGTCTTATTAATTTTTTGGATAGAAAACACCAGAGGGCTTATTTTCAGGGGAGGGCTTATTTTAATGAACATTGACAGCAATTTTAATAAAGAGGTAAATGTGAACAAAAAAATGTACCTTTATTCAATAAGCAAATCACTGGGGAAGAACAGGATGACGCGCTCACTGCTGCAGCTCTGATTGGATGCAGCTCGGAGCGCGGCGTGCGTTTCACTGGGGGGGGGACGGTGCATACAGAGGGTACTGTAATGTAGCGTGTAGCACAGGGGATCACCTTCACTACAGTAGCAATCTCAATAGGGCTTATTTTTGGGGGAGGGCTTATTTTAGAGGAATCTTACACAGTAAGGGGAGGGCTTATTTTCGGGATAGGTTTTATTATCGGGGAAACACGGTAAGACCATCTCTTTTTTCCTTATATTTCCTTGTATCACACCCCTTGAAGAGACACAAGCAAAGCTGATACTCTGTTCTTGTATTAACCTAGATTTCAGTCAAACCTCTACCCTTTTTGTGGGTGGGGGCCTGGAAGGAGGGCGAGATAAGAGGGTGGAAAGGTGGAAGAGAGCTTGAGAACGAACGCCAGAGAATCGCAGAGTTCATGGCATTTTCTCTTAGGTCCTCTGCCTGATTTCACTCAGTTCCTGACCATCCTCATGCACCCATTAATTTTGTGTGATTACTATAAGTTATGAAGGGGTCATCAAACCAGGTCATAGAAGAAAGCTGCCCCTTCACTGGCAATCCCTTCTTTCTTTCCAGCATGCAGCAGATCTGGAGAAAAAGCAGAATGAGACAGAAAACAGGAAGCTATTGGGAACTGTCATCCAGTACGGCAATGTCATCCAGGTAGGTGGGAATTGCTGGCTCTAAGCTTCTGCAGTTCCCAAGTGTGTTTGAACAAAGAATAACTCCTTGTGTCCAAGCCAACTCAGCTGAGTTTAAGAAGGTATATCTCCGGATGTGAGATTTCTGTTCGAATGCCACTTCTCGCTAAGTGAACCCCTTTTCTGGGGTGAAAGATAGAGGAAATTTGATAAGGAATAAAGATGGTCATTACAGTGAATTTCTTCTTCCTCTTACCCTTCACCCCCTCTTAAACTCAAGGCCTGGATTGGACTGTGGGAGTTAGATTAATTGTCACCTTATGTAAATAGAGAAAGCGTTGTTGGAGAGCTCCCACATTTCTGAGTTCACTTCTTGGCCTCTGATCCCCTTGTGTGCTTGTCTATCTTGCCCCTGGCATGGACTAGAATGAATGGGAAAGAATAACCATCTATTCTCTCTGACCTCAGTGAGGAGGTCAGTTTGCTTCCAAAACAGCCTTGAGAGTGTTTTGATATCCTTAAGGGACTAACAGTTAGTCTGGTAACTCTTATTAGAAACCTTAACACAGCAGGTACTGCAGAGTGCAATGCAGTGGGATTCTTTCTTTGGTCCTCCCTTCTGTAAGAGGAATCTCACCTCTCCTCTAAGGACATTTTTTTTTTTCTGCATTCCCTCATGGTGTCTCGAGTCAAAAGTTCTCAGTTTTATTTCCATGGAGAGAATGCTCTTTGGAACCCCTCAATCGAACTCATTTTTGATTAAATATTAGTCAAACTAGGTTCAGCTTCTGGAGTGAGTATAGTATAAGAAAAGGTGTTTTATTTACAGTTGCACAGAATCAAGCTATCCTAAGGAAAGAATGTCCTCATGGATTTCCATCTTCTCTTTGTGGGTTTTAGCTCCTACATTTGAAAAGTAACAAATACCTAACCGTGAATAAGAGGCTTCCAGCTCTCCTAGAGAAGAATGCAATGAGGGTGACTTTGGATGAGGCTGGGAATGAAGGCTCTTGGTTTTACATTCAGCCGTTCTACAAGCTGCGGTCCATAGGGGACAGTGTAAGTACAAATCCCTGTTAGAAGCTAGTTTATACTTCATGCCACACCACAGTTTATACCTTCAGGTCCCCTCTCAAAGAACTGGAGATGTTGAAATCATCTTCACCCCTGATCCTCAGCAGATTGTAAGCTCCATGAGGGCAAGGACTGTTCCATATGTGTTTCTGTATCCCCAGGATCCTGGCGAGTAACTTGTACACACAATACCTGGGTCCTTAACAAATATTGGTTGGATTTTATTGAAATTATTGAAATAAAGTTGCAACTATATTCTTATCCTGCACCAGGTGGGGCACCTGCCCCTGGTAAGGAAAATTGCTCATTCTATACAAATCCACAACTGTTTTATACTTAGCATCTTAGAGTGTTGCCTGGGGACACCTGGGGATTGTGTCTTGTTCTAGGCATACAACCAGAAGGGGTCAGAAACAAGACCCAAACCTGGGTCTTTTATGACTCGAAGGCAAGTTCTCTATCCTCTTTGCTAAGCTGCAGTATTATAGGCCTAGACCTCAAAAATTATGTGTGGGCACCGTTCCAGCCAAGCTGATGCTCTGTAATTTTTAATGACCAAATGATCATATAAATTGACAGTGGAAAAAAATCGCCATAGAACCCTGTCTTGACATTCCAAAAGGAGCCTTTGAAGATAGAAACAAAGGCATTTCTTAGAATATGGTATTTCATAGGGTCATAGCTGGAAGGAACCTTAGAGGACACTGAGTCTAGCCCCTTCATTTTACTGACAAGGAAACAGGCCCAGAGAGGTGAAGTTCTGGGTCTTTAGCAGCAAGCACTCTACCATATCCAGGATGGCTGCTAGCACAAGGTCTTAGATCTGCTTTTCTAAAGGAAAGCAACTCAAAATGGTTTAACAATCTTACTTTAATGAAACATATATAATTTACCTAGTTAAGGGGAAAAAGTCAATAGCCTGAGGATACAAACAGAAGTTACAAGCAGACAAACAGATCAGCAGACAGGTCCAGCTGTCTGACCATTACATCCATACCTAGTCAGTTACCAGAAAGGGAAGCACCAACATCTGGGTTTTCAAAGCCAGGGGGCTCGAAGGCTGCCCAGAGTCTCATTTGGCCAAATCACACAACTCTTCCCAAGGTGAGCCCCAAAGCAAAACCTCACATCAGGGCATATATAGCCTTCTCCTGGCTCAGAGAATGTCACAACTCTCTTAACCCACTGCCCAATCACAAAGTAACAAGGTGTGGGCATTGCTGAAAAACAAGCCTCCAGCCACAGGTTCTATGTGACCACATTCAGCCTATTAGGGGACAGGGTATATTTTGAAATCAGGGAAGGTTCTCAAGAGTCTCTTAAGCCTATCAAGGGGCAGGGAAGATCTTCAGATTCCCATTCCCATAACAGGGTCACATAGTCATTAAGTATCAGAGAGAGAATTTGAACCCAGATCTTCCTGAATCCAAGTCCACTCTTCACTATGCCACAAATTTAATTGTTCTCTTAATAAAGCCTTTGCTTTGATTTGGCCTCTTTCTCATTTTTGTGCTTCCCTCCTTCTGACCCCTTCCCCCAAGCTTATCAAAGTCCTTTTGGTTGCTGTCTTGGTCAGACTCCTAAAACTCTGGACAAAAAAGCATGTCCTTTAGAAAGAAATGATTTCATCTTTGTTTTTCTAGGTGAGGAGCAAAAGAAAAAGCCTTTCCTTGGGAAACATACTGCTCCCATATCCCCTAAGTTCCACTGGGGAGTTTGGGTAGAACTATCTCAACTTATCATTGTCAAGGGGAGAAGAGATAACTGAGTGGTCCTGGCTTCTCTTTGAATATATATATAGACATTTTGCCTTGATGATCTGCAACAGACTTGAGTTAACCTGTCCTTGCCAGCAGTGAAAGCAATGAGAGGGTTCAGTAGGGGGTCAGAGAAGAGACCTGAAGCTTTTCAAAAACTTATTTGAAGGACTGGCATGTGGAAAAGGAATTGGTCCTGTTCTTAGCCCCAAAGTGCCAAAGTAAGAGCAATGACTGGAAGCTGAAGAGAGGAAAATGTCACCTCAACATGGGGAAACACTTCTTAGTTCTGCCAAAATGGCGTAGGCTATGTATCTTAGAGCTTTTGAAATATTTACTATAGTCTTTCCTTCTCTTCCTAACTGGGTAAATGATTCTGCATCCCATGATTACATGATTCTATATAGGAACTATCTTAAAAGATGTTAGAGAGGCAGTAGGGATACTACATTTGGAGTTAGGTGACCTGGGTTTGAATTCTAGCTCTGCTACCTACTAGCTGAGTGACCTTGGGCAGTTCACCTAACTTCTCTGGGGCACAAATACTCCATTGGTAAATTAAAGGAGCCAGACCTAGAAGTCCTGTAAGGTTCCTTTCCGCTTGAAATATATGGTTTTGTGAGCTTTAACAACTTGTATTGAAATCTATTACTTATTTAAGGTCTCAGCAACCAGTATGCCATCCATTAAATGATAGAACTCTCAGAATGGCCTCAGACTTTTGGAACTGGAAGAGATGGCCATCTTGTCTAAACCACACGTGAAGGAAGAACCCCTCTATGACATATAAAGGCCATTTGGCCTCTGCTTGGAAACCTCTGAGTCAGGGGAACCTATAACTTCCTAAGGCCACCTATTCTGTTTTGGCAGAGCTAGGAGGTGTTTTCCTGTGTCCAGTTTAAAATTTCCTCTCTTCAACTTCCAGTCATTGCTCCTACTTATGCCCTTTGGGATCGAGAACAAAGCTAATTCCCTTTCCATATGCTGACCCTTCAGATCTTAAGACAGCATGATTTCTCTATCCCTCTACCAAATCCTGTCTTCTTAAGGTTAAACAGCTCAAATTCCTTCAGCTGATCCTCATATGCCATGAAGCTTACAAATAAATAGTTTGCTTAAACTGGGTCAAATATCTTTTGCTCCATTAAATAGACCCCCGTTCCCCCTCAGTGGCAGTTTGGGCTAGGCAGGTTTTCAGTATGTTGACCTGTGGGATATGTCCAAACTGTCAAGTAACCATCATGGACCTTGCATCACCCTCTGCGAACTCTATATCATGAAATACTTGTGTTTGTGCTCAGACCACTTTCCATCTGGAAGCCAAGAAACTATAGGCTTTCCCAATCGCCTCCATCCTTCTGAGAACATGCTCCTTCTTTCTAGGTTGTCATTGGGGACAAGGTGGTTCTGAATCCCGTCAATGCTGGACAGCCTCTTCATGCCAGCACTCACCAGCTAGTGGACAACCCAGGCTGCAATGAGGTAAGAGAAGTAAAAATAAGACACTGAATTCTGATCCCAGTACGGGTACGTAGACTTAGGGTGGGTCATAGAATACTATCATTGGAAGGAGCCTCAGACAGAGATCAAGTCCATCCCTCTCATTCTGCAAAGGAAGAAGTTGGAGCCCAGGAAATGAGCACATAGTAATAATTGTAATACTGTGCGATAATGATGATGATAAACCTCTGTAAGGTTTACAATCCACTTTACTGAAGAGCTGGAACAGACCATAGAGGCCACTGAAATGGAGGCCAACATTCTCATTATACAAATGAGGAAACTGAGGCCCAGAGAGTCTTGCTCAGGGTCGCACAGCTAATAAGTGTCTGAGATGCTTGGATGTGAACGCAAGTCTTCCTGACTTAAGCTTCTGTATCATTTGATCTTTATAACAACCCCACCAAGTAGGTTATATTATTGTTCTCATTTGACAGACAAGAAAATGGAGCCTGAGAGAGATGTTCTTGTTGGAAGTCTGAAAGAATTAAGTCTGATATGGAAGAGAGTTGGCTCCTTAGCAGTCATGGTTTTTTTTTTTTGTTTGTTTTTTGGAGGGCAGTTAGGGTTAAGTGACTTGCCCAGGGTCACACGGCTGGTTTTTGTGAGCAGTCACGTCAATTGAGTTACAAGGGTGTCCAATTTAGCCAATGTTCTCTCAGAATAGAAGTTTCAAGTCTTCAACTTGTCCTGGGGGCAGCTAAGTGACACGGTTGATAGAATGCTGGATCGGGATTCAGGAAGACTTGAGTTCAGATCTGCCTTCAGATGCTTGTACTAGCTGGGTGGCCCTGGGCAAATCAGTTATCTCTGTTTGCCTCAGTTTCCTCCACTGTAAAATGGGGATAACATTAGCACCTGCCTCTCAGGTGTTGTGAGGATCAAATGAGCTAATATTTTATGTTTTTTTTTTTTTTAAAGCTCTTAGCCCAGTGCCTGGTACATAGTAGACACTATAGAAATGCTTATTCCTTTTCCTTCCTTTCCCCCTCCTTTTCTTTCTGGCAGGTGAACAAGAAGTTTGGTAGAGTTGCTAGCAAGAGATAGTTGGTATTTTATTTTTTAATTATATTTTTATTTATTTCAGAAAATATTTCCCAATTGTACTTTAAAAAAAATACCATTTATTCAAAAAAAAACTTTTGAGTTCCAAATTCTCTCCTTCCTTCCTACTCCTCCCTCACCCCAAGAAGGCAAGCAATATGATATTGATTATACACATGAAGTCTTGCAAAGCATGATTCCCTATTAGCCATGTTGCAAAAAAAATTCTGCAGAAAGCAAGAAAAATAAAATGAAAAAAGTATTCTTCATTTTGCATTCGGAGTCATTCAGTTTGCTTTTTTTTTTCTGGAGATGGATAGCACTTTTCATCATGGGTCCTTTAGATTGTCTTGGATCATTGTCTTGACCAGAGTAGTTGATTATTTTTACAATAATGCTGTTACCCTGTAAGACATTCTCTTGGTTCTGCTTACTTCACTTTAACGAGATATTTAGAAGATCAGGTAGCAGTTTCAAGATGGAGAGAGTCTGGCTTGGGAGCTACAGATGGGTCAGTTGCATCAGGGTTGCAAAAGCATGGTCGTGCCAGGCATCTCCTTGGAATGTTGTTCTCCTTCCTGCAGAAAGGCATTGCCTTAATTAGTAGTGTGGCCACACCTTGACTCTGCAGGTATTTGGATAGTTGATGACTTGACAGAGTTCTCCCCCCAGCCTAGGTTTCATCTGCTGTGCTGTAATGAGGATTTAATGAGCTTGATAAAGGGGTTCTTGTGTGTCGTGGTTGACCTACCTGACCGAACACTCTGTCAGCCTAATCATTTGTTTTCCAGGTTAATTCTGTCAACTGCAACACCAGCTGGAAAATCGTCCTTTTCATGAAATGGAGTGATAACAAAGATGACATATTGAAAGGGGTAGGTTTGGGTTGTCTGATGGTACTGGCCTCTATTTTCATCGTCTTGTATCACCTGAGTCAGAGCTTCTTATCTCGTGCATATTCATCATTAGGGAGATGTGGTCAGACTGTTCCACGCAGAGCAAGAGAAGTTTCTGACCTGTGACGAACATAGAAAGAAACAGCATGTTTTCTTGAGGACCACGGGGAGGCAGTCAGCCACTTCTGCAACCAGTTCCAAAGCGCTGTGGGAGGTGGAGGTAAGCCGGAAGGAGTGGGAGAAGGGCAAAAACAAACACGTGGATTTCTAAGAATAATCCTTCTGCTCCTGCATCCTCTCTTGAAAAAAAGGTTTCATTGATGTCATTTACTTTACATATCGATCATTTTTTGATACATCCACATGTCACCCCAGTGAAGTAAGTAAGACAGACAGTTAAATAGTTGAGGAAACCCCCTGGAATCTGACAGCAGATGCACCATTCTGCCCTTGTATGCTCCCACTTCTCATGAGGGGCTAGAGAGAGACATGTTTCATCATCTGTCCTCTGGGACTGATGTACTAGCAACATGTTGTATCCTCCTAATAAAATATAAGATCTTTTAGGGCAGAGATTTCACTTTTATATTTGTATCCCCTGTACAAACCATAGTGGTTGGCACATGTTTAATTGGTTGATTGACTAAGATATTGACTAAGGTATATATAATCTGAGTTGAGCTGCATTTTAGTATATTTTTTCCCAATCATTGTTTATGATTACTTTCCCTGATTCTGATTCTGCATGCTCTCATATTTTTCTGATTTACACACCTTTGTTGTTTTTTATGATTCAACAGTGTTCCGTCAGATTCATTCATATACCATAATTTGTTCATTTACTCACCCCTTGAATGAGTGCCTCTGTTTTTCTCTGAATGTTTTTCTGTCTACCTTCATCTCTGTCTCTCTATCCTTTTCCACTATTAACATTACTATAGCTAAATAGTAATAATAAATAGCATTTATCCAGCACTGGTTAGGTTTGCAATGCATTTTACAAATATCTCATTTGATATTCATACCAACCTTTTGAGGAAAGTCCTATCATTATCACCATTTTACAAATGAGGGAATTGAGGTGGTCAAATATTGAGTTATTTTACTATGGTCACTCAGCCAGTGAGTGTCTGAAGTAGGATTTGAACTCAGGTAGTTTTGATTCTAAGTCAATATTTATTTCCCAATCTATAGAGATACTTCATATTTTCCATGATATGAATCGAATCTAATTTAGGTAAGATTTTTCCATTTGGCATGTAAGAGAAAAAAGGAAGTTCAAGATTCTGATTTTGAATCATTGGTTTGATTAGCTGTCATATGTCAGCCCAATCTGTAGGAACTTCCAATCTTGAATCCTAAAAATGTTGCCTAAATTTTCTGTCTTGATTGGAAAATCTAGGGCCAATTTATTTTTCCTGAATGCTCCACCAAATTATCAGACCTCTGAAATGATACTGTGTCTTCTTACTTTTGGAAATTGAGAAACCTTTTCAAAATTTCTATTGACTCTGTGTCTAATTCTGAAATTAAAAGAGGTGAAAAGAAACCATCTTTGTTATTTGTTAAATTGTCTAGATTCTTTAACAGTAAGCCATGTGTTTATCAACTGATGTTTTGATGCTCACTCAGTTAGCTTGTAGATCTCCTTATGGGTGCCCATGAATTCCCAAAACCTGCTTTTTTATTTCAGGAAATTCAAGCTCATATGTCTGTAAATACTTAAGGTTTTTATCTTAATTTTTTTCTGTTAATAAGTAAATTCAATATGTACCCTAAAGAAACATTATTTAACTTTTCCTCTAAGTTTGGACCTACAGAAGACTCGTTGAAAGATGATCGTTTATCTTACTAGTCTTCTTGTTCATTTAAATATGTCAAATTGGTTGTGATTTTATAAATGCATTAAGTTTTCTTTTAACATGGTGTGTCACTCCTTTTTCTAGGTGGTACAACATGACCCATGCCGTGGTGGAGCAGGATACTGGAATAGTCTCTTTCGTTTCAAACATCTTGCTACTGGGCATTACTTAGCAGCAGAGGTAAGGTCCTTGGTTTATTACTTTCCCTTGTTCTATCACCTCTTTTTCATCATGCAACCAATACAGTCAATTCAGTATCATTCCATGCTATCTAATTTGTGAATTACCACCTCACTTTTCCTCCTTAACCTTTTCTATGAGTGCTTATTAATATCTCTACTTCCACATCTTTTCATTTTGTTTAGTTGTTGGTATCTTGATTAAGATTTGATGAAAAAGAAGTTTAGAAACTAACCTTCAAATGACACATCAGTGGATTTCATTTGTCTATCTTGTCATATTCAACCATATTCCACATCCTAGTTTGGGGGTAATTATGAGTTGACCTGTTACATATGTGACGTGAATATGTTTTGGTAAAGTCTCCTGCAAGAAGAAAAAATTTGAAAGTGCCTTCTAAATTTTTTTAGTTTCAAACAAAGAAACCTGGTCATTTCGTGCATTGAGAATATAGAGATGGGGCCAATCTCTTTTATTAAAGTAAAAGTCAAATTTAAGGAAAATTACTTCATCTCAAAAGGCTATTAAGAGTTTTAAAGGCAAGATTTAATGGTGAAGGACAGAAGGAATTTGCTTTTAATTTATACATTAAATTAAGGAGACTTCCTGCAGGGTGCCAGATGTTGAGATTTATTCATAGTAGCTCCATGAAGTATGTCAGAAGACTTCTGTTGTCTTGTGCATTGGTGTAATTTATCATAGATCTTCAAGGTTATTGATGACTGGGTAACTCAGCATTCTGCTCCTACTCACCTGAAGAATGTGGAACTTAAAAGTTCCAAGCTCTTTAGGAGAACTGATCCTTGAGTGATTTATTCTATGACTCTTTTTCTCTTTAAACAAATATTTAAGAGTTGAGGATAAAAAGCCTACTTTAAAATTTCAACTATGACTCAAAGGAATTTCTAACTGGCTGTGTAGAATTTTGATTACAATGGTTTGCCAAGATAAGTGTTAGTTACCTTACCTCTTTTGTACCAGGATAAAGATAGCTCTTGCTGGAAGGTATTATATCTTAAATTCTAGTAAAAAGGATTTCTTAGAATTCCTTTCTATAGATTTGATTCGATTTCTATTGGACTTTTACCTGAGCCAGACTATGGCTTTGATAGTCATTCAATTCCATTATTTCTGTCCAGATTTGAGAGCCAAGTACTTGGTAAGAGGTCAATTGTAATGTGTGTGTTGTGCTCGTGTACCTTGTGTGTGTTGTAGTTGTGGCATGCTGGTGTTGTAGAAGGGAAGAAAGAGGTTCCTCATTTTTTCTGACATCGTTTGCAGGCCTTCAAGCCTGGTAAAAGTGGGACCATAAGCCTGAGAAAGCGATGGATTTTTAAACTTCCTAATGATTCTTTTTCATCAGGTAGACCCTGACTATGAGGAAGAGTGCCTGGAGTTTCAATCCTCAGTAAGTATGGGCAAGAGCCACTTCTTGTCTTCATCCAGGAGGGCGTGACCATAGGCCCTGGAACCAAACTAGGTTTTCTGTATCTGCAGGCTGTGAGTACTAGGGAATGGACAATCTGAACGTGAGTGAAAGGGAAAGTGTGGATCTGCTGTCTGTCCCCCGGGTAGCCTCGGTATCCTGCAGAAGGCCAACTCATTGGATGTTATTACTCATGATTTTCTTTGAATCTTTAATCTCCTGGAAAAGAAAAGTTGTTAGTTCTTTTGGAAGAGATCGACTTCATATTCCATAGCTTGAATCCAATGTCCTCATTATATAGATAAGTTAATGGAGACTGAGGGATTATATGGCAATGTACCGACCACTGGTTCCAATTTCAGTTTTCTTGGAAAGAACACAAGATATATAATTAGTGTCCTTTTGACCGCAAAGTTGTCTTGTGAGGCATAGCATACCCATTTGACATCCTGCAGTTTTAATTTGCCAGGAAATGGGGAACTCTCCTTCTTCTCTGTTTTGGTTTAGTCATATTGTTGCAAATTGAAGGTATGTCTCTGGTATACAATATATTTCCAAGGTGTTGGCAGTGTGTAGGTATTACTTCAAATAGCTACGAAGTATTGTTTGCTAAGAAGGATTGGAAAGTATGAAATGATAAGGAGTGTAAAGCCTTTTGCTTGGGATGGATCTGGGGAAGTTGGATTTTGGTCCTCATAGCTTTGAGAGAGAGAAAAAGTATTGCTTGGACAAGTTATGCCCACATTATAATTAGTCTAATAGCATGGGGGATGGTGATGAACATTTTTTAGGGTTTCTTAGACAATAATAGTAGCTTCTATTTCTATAACACTTTATGGCTGCTTTCCTACTTCTCAACATCATGGAATTTAAGGGATCTCAGTGGTCATCTAGCCCAACTCTTAAGGGAAAGGAATTTCCACAGTTAAATTCCCACTATACCGTACTTTACTGGATCAGCGAACTAAATGATATTTTTATCAATGGAGATTGAAACCCACCCATGCCTTCTCTTCTCATCTGGTGGCATCCTTTTCATGTTCTCCCATTGGTCCTACAGGGAGAATCTATCTCTTATGCTGAAGGTTTTCGTCTAGACCTTGTTATATTTAGAAGATAACTATGGCAGTACTAGGGATGCTTACCTGTCATTCCTCACTCTCCCATGTGACCAACTCACCCACTTTTCCAGTCATCACTTCCTCTTTGATATCTTTATGCTGCTTCAAGGGCCATAACCGCAGATATGTTTGCTGCTTTTTACACGCACCTGCCATGTGTCTCTACATTGTGCTTTGGGTCACCTGTAACACTGATTATTTGGAGAGCAAGTATTTCATAATTTATAACCATGCAGCATTGCTGGTGGAACATTTGTCTTAAAAAGATGGGTTTGGGGGACAAGTTCAGGATCATTAAAAGCATTACCCAGTTTCCCAGATGCAGTTCAGCTCATTCTAATATTGCCCATCTTACTGTCTGTCATTGTCCATCCGCTGTATCTCTCTCAGGCAGATGAACTGATCTATAATGACTCCATGTCCTGACCTTCTATCTGCATGTCAGCATTTGGACAACAGGCATTTTTAAATCCACTTTTTTTTTTTTATCAGTGGATGGTGAGACTGTTGTGGGTAATCATAGGTCTCATTAAAGAGAATTCAATTTACTCATTACATCTAGGCCTGATGCCAGTCATGCTTAATTTCCTGGCCATCTTCTAGCTAGTGGCTTTGCTGCCTGGATTAGGAACCATACCCTGGAAGCCTTCTGCTTGTGATGGCTATGACTGACTTTGAGTCCCCACTGTTCTGATTGGTTTGTGTTCCTTTCTGTATCTAGGACTGACTACAGCTATGCTTCATTTCCCCTCCATCTGCTTGAGAGATGCCTTGACATTTGACCATAAACCATGCCCTGGAGAACTTTACCCTCTCCTTCCCCCTCCCCCAACTCCCTCTCTGGGGCATTGCTTACTTGATTGATTCAGGTTACCTAATGAATAAGAGTGTTGCTCCAACCAGACTTCCCTAACTCTCTAGCCATCTTCTCACCAGCTATATGATCATCAGGGTCCGTATCTCTGTCTTTTTTCCATTCCCTATTTTTTTCAACATTGATGATTTGTTGGAATAGATCAGTTTAAAGCTGTTGCAATTGCTCATAGTATCTTCTTATAAAGATTCTGAACTTTGGTCTGACTGATGGGCTAACTATAAACAAACAGCAGATTCTACGGTGATTTTCACATCATTGATCAGATGTTTGTTGCCATGAAGACTGAGTCAGTTTTTTTATTCCTTCTGGTGTTTGATGTATCCAGTGCTTGTCATCCTTGCTTTGGGAGAAGATGTTGTATAGATAGAGGCTTCTGAAGAGTTCACAAGCATTTAGATTGTTGAGTTCTCAAACATCAGTCATGTTTTCCAACATACTTTTCACTGGGCCAACCTTTACACTGAAGTCACTGATCATCAAGATATATGTTTATTTGAAGTGAAAGAGATTGCCAAGTTTTTCGTAAAATATTCTTCATAGAATGTTCCTCTTCCTCTTCAACCACTTTCACAGAGTTGGTCCATAAACTTCAGTTATGTTTATAGTGTGTGGATTTTGGGCTTTTTTTTTTTTGCTTGTGTTCAACATGAGCACTGGTCAGATGGTATGGTAAAGTATACCATGAAATGATGTTGCTTGTTGATTTTGTATTTACAGTATAAGAAAATGCCAGTTACCTTCATTTGCTTCTCCAAATTACCTGTAAGTCATTCTCCTATTAGAGAAAACTCCCTTTTGTTTTCTTATTTCATTTATTGTGAGAATATGAATATTGATGTGGTACATTTTTTCCAGTAATATGACAGTTGCGCTGTCAGAGGACAAAATTTTTCACATTTAACATGATTATAATTAAGTTAAAGTTTATAGATGTCTTAAAAATTATTTCATTTTTAACATCTGCTTCCTCCCTTTCTGCAACTCTACCATTATCACTGCCATAGTTTCATAGTATTGGGAGCCATTTTTCACATTTTTCCACATTAAATGACTTGCTGTTGGCCAAGAATTTATCACCTCATGGCCATTGTACTGATGATGGAATGTTGGTGCTTAGTGAGACTGAACCTTGTATAGTAGATTCCATCTGTCCCTGGGATCATACTCAGAATCTTCCCAGCTTGATAGGACCTACCAAGTTTATGCTTTATTGGCATTGCCTTTCACACTAGGATGAGGCACCAGAGTAGGACATAGTGGAGGGCTTGATGGTAGCAAAAATTTTTATTAGTGTTTTCTGGCAGTACTTTAGAATTGTTATATTTGAATATCTGCAGTAATAGGAGAGAACGTCTGTGTAGACAACCCAAAAATTGTTTGATGTTTGAAAAATATTTTATGACTGCATCAAATTTGCCTTCCCATCTATGACTTAACAGAATTTTCGATTCTCAGCCTTGGAAGGTGCTTTAGATGTCACCCAATCTCCCTTCTGAGAACCCCTTTAGCCATTATTCATCCTTGGTTTGCACGTTTTCAGAGATTACTATTGTGTGATACCTTGTTCTGTTGTTAGACTTCTTCAATCATTAGAATGCTCTCCTTTATGTTGAATTAAATTCTACACCTTTAACCTCTCAGGCATTAGTCCCAATTCTGCCCCATGTAGCTACACACATTATTTATTTCCTCCTACAAATGACAACCCTTCAAATATATGTGACAAGAATTGTTATGTATCCCCTGTTTTTTATTATCCTGCATTGAATAGCTCTAATAATTTCACTCATTATTTAAACGGTGTGCTTTGTAGACCTCTCACCATCCTAGTTACCCCTCTCTTCGCATGTTCTATAGTTTGCCTTTGCCTTTCCTTAATGTTGGTTCCTAGAGCTAAAAATACTATTCTTGATAGGACTATCAACTGTCTTGATCTGAGCATTATACTTTCATTAAAAAGACTTTGTTACCTTTTTTTTTAAAAAAAGCTATAACATTGTTTATTCATTAAATTTGTAGTTAACTAAAATTCCTAGATCTTCTTCCTTTATTGATGATTTCTAACCTGTGAAATATAGAACCCTAAGGTGGGTTAAGTAGGGACAAGTTATTGGTTCAAAGGTCCATGAATCAGTATGTACAGTAAGCATTACTAATGTGATCTTGAGTTGACCAAAATATGTAGCATGACTCAGTCTAATAAATAATAAACATATTTTATGCAGACCAAATAAAGTCATACACACACACAGACACAGACACACACACTTTTCCAAATAGGTTTAGATAATGTTGTGATGAATGATCCCATGCTGGTTCCTAGTGATCACCTTTTTCCCCATCTAAGTGATTGACAACTATATTTAATGATTTGTTTTTAGAATTTTTCTGGGATCAGGATCAGGTTTACTGGTCTCTAGTTGCCAAAAATATAATTAATTCCTCTTTTTGAAAATCTTGACATTTGCCCATTCACTGTGATTTTATTACTAGCTGGTTTCATGTTTACATCTGCAGGTTACTTTAGTTTTAGTTAGAGTTAGAATCATGAGGGTAGCTGACCTGAGGAAGAATAACCTACCATTAGTTACTGAGAATTAACTTCTCCTTGGCAGGGCTAGGATGAGGGCATAGTGTCCATGATAATGGCTTGGTATACAGTTATGTAGAGTGCACAGACTCTTTACTCTGGACATTACTCAAAACTGTAGCACTGGTGTGATAAGGATACCTTATAAGCTCACTGCCACTACCATGAGACACCTTCCCCTGTTCCTGCCTCAGGAAGTTGCCTGCATTGATAATACACTCTAGCCATCGCCTGCTTTTCTGGTAGATTGTGTGCCATTAGTGAAAGAGTAGGAAAGTTGAGAAATTACAAGTTTAAAAGTATTTCATTCTGTTCTGCTTTTGCTCATAACTTTCCCCCCTCTAAGTTTCTTATTGAATGCATTTGTTTCCCTCATTGACTGATGTTTTATATATATATATTTAGTGGTGCCTTTCAGTCATCCATTTAAAAAGGAGAAATGGGAAAGCTTTCAGGTTTTAGGCTTGGTCCTCTTGATTTATGCTGTTTGCCCACTAGATGGCAAAAGTAGCCTGCACACAGAATGGCTATGATACAGTTAGCCTTACCTTGGACCAACATGTCAGGAAATTATGAGTGGCTACTATCTGGACAGAGCTGCCTTCTGGCAACCTCAGGTTCTCTTTGACCTTCTCATATGTTTCTCTAAAGTTTTAGTCACCAGGTCAGCTTGGCCATTTTCCTCTGTTTAGTGGCCATTGCAGTTTAGATCTGAAAGGGTAAGTGGAATGCTTTGCAGGTTTTATGAGATATAACAGACTCCATCCAGTCAGAATCAGTCCTGCCTGATTGGAATTTTCATGCTGTGCTGTGTATAGTTACCACAACGTGAGCCAGCTGGGGGTCAGTTCAGTAGGCCGCTAAAAGGGATGAGGGAGGAAGAAGTGGCAAGTTCTGGATATTAATTTTTTTTTCAGGGGGAGGTGGTAGAAAGTACGTAAGACAGATGGTTAATGAAAAAGGCCGACCTTGGGGAGCCTGTCCCAAAAGGCATTGAACTTCAAAATCTGTCTCCTCTCTCTGTTTGGCCATGGATATCTTTAACTTGCTTCTCCTTAAAATCATGCGGTTTGCTTTCTTTGCTGTTGGAGAAAAAAGGTTCTGTCCCAGACAAGCAGGTTAGGAGAACTGGAAAACCTGTTATTCCCAGTTGGAGTTTATTACCAAATATCTGAAGCTCTGCTGACTGTTAAGACATTTTGCTTATGCCTCACTGGCAGGAGGAAATAAAGCCCATCTAGAGTCACGGGGATAAAAAGGGCCTTGAAAACCCAAACCTCTTGTCAGGATTTACTTTAAAATTCAAAATAACTCAGACAGATGGGCATCTGACCTATTTTTGAAAGAATTTCCTTAAGCAGAGATTTTTATAACCTCTCCAGAAAGTCAGGTTGTTCAGTAGGCCTCGTTCCCAGGAATTTGGGACTTCTTGCTAACCCAGGTTTCTAAAGTTTCGGTACAATTTTACCCTTAAGTTATTTCAGACATGCTTTCCTATTCGATTCTGGATGAATGAACTGGACCCATCTGATTTTAGAAGCCATTGAATTCGCACCCCTTCCCTCCTCCATCTTGCAGATGAAATAGCTCTAGCCTAGAAAGGTTAATAAATGAATTACCCCAGGTAACATGCATAGTGAGTAGATGAGCTAGGTTCTGAACCTTCTCAAAAAAACCCAAACACTTGTCTTGGACACACTGGGGCTGCTCTTGGCTTGAATCGGCTATTTCTTCCATGAAAAGTGGATTGTTCCTTTAATATGATCGCTGTAGACCATCACTCAGAGCAGAATCCTCAGATGAATTGGACTTCTTAGATACTTTTAGATTTCTGGTTGGTCTCTTTAAGGGAACCAAATTTCATTTTATCACCAGTGGAATGATTTTCATGGAAGACAAGGATTGTTACCTGAGGTTGATTTAAAAGGCATTGCAGTAGGAGGCAGCTTGCATAATTTTTTTGGCCAAAGTGCTAATTGTCGATTTTTATGACCTTTCTGAAACAGAGGTGTAGTTTCTTGCCAGCCCCTGGCATTCAGAGTCATTCTTCTTGGTACCTGCGGCTTAAAAGATGATTTTAGTACATGTGGCATTTGGCAAAGCACTTTTCTGACTTTCTGATGAATTTTCTTCCTCAGATGGATTCTGATCAGGATGCATCAAGAAGCAGGCTACGAAATGCCCAAGAAAAGATGGCGTACTCCCTGGTCTCTGTGCCTGAAGGAAACGATATCTCCTCGATCTTTGAGCTAGATCCTACCACTTTGCGAGGGGGTGATAGCCTTGTTCCAAGGTATGACAGAAAAACACTCCCCTGGAGGAGTCAGTCAGTGCTTGGAACCTGACTTAGTGGTAATGCCTCTTTACTGTAGCTCGGCACAGCACTTTCACATTTACGTACTGCTTCCATGGATATTCTCTCATTTGACTTTTCTCAACAGCCTTTGCAGGAGGTAGGGCAGATAATATAATTTCTTTTTTTACAGATGAGGGAACTGAGGCATGGAAAGGTTGTGATCTGATCAATATCAGATCGCTAAAGATCAAGAGCTCAGGTCTCTCATGTCCAGTTCCAGTGCTTAGGCAGCTACATTACTTTGTCATCTGTCACACCAACCACTATTGTAGAAAAAAAAGCTGTACATCCAGGCTTTCCTGAGGAAGGCCAATCTTGAATTAATTAGCCTGTTTGGAGCAGTCAAGCTATGGAACTATTTGTCCTATGGAAGAAAAGGCCATTGATTTAGAGCCAGAAGGGACATGTATAGTTTCCTAGTATAACCTCCTTTTACAGATGAGGAAACCAAGTCCTAGACAGGGAAAGTGATTTGCCTGAGATCATATAGGAAATAATGGCAAAGCTAGGATTCGAAACTTTTCCTCTGATTCCAAGTCCAGCACTCTATCCTTGCCACCTTCATCTGATTGTTCAGGAATCAGACCTCAAAAATAATATCAAGTAAGAGTCTAGAGGGCCATGTTATGAGGTGTCACGGTCAGGAAAATACATGAAACTAATTCGTTGAATAGTATTACTGTTTGTGGCTTCCTTTCCCCTTCCTGATTGGATGCTGTTGACCAAATGAAGAAATAACAGGAAGGAAAAATTGTTGGTGATGGTATATTGGAAATGTTAGGTGGCTGAGGGGATTGTAGTAAGGGTGCAAATGAATATTGCAGTTACAAGATTTTAGTTTTGTTGTGTTTTTGAGAAGAAGTGGTATACTATTGAAGGCTCTATTTTCTTCAGACATTCAGTAAAAGTTTAGGAAGTGCTGGCTATGTGCAGAACAAATGTATTTAGGCACTGAAGGCAATGCTAAGGTAAGTAAGAGCCTGTCCTTAAGTAGCTGGCAGTCTAATGGTGAAGACTGCCAGTGATCCATGTATAAAGTGATAAGAGAATTCCTAAGAGTGATCAATCACTTTTGACAAAAACAGGAAATCAAGGCTTCCTGGAGAATGTGGCATTTCATATAGACCTTGAAAAATGGATTGAACCTCAATAGACTGGCATGGTTAGAAGCAAATGTTTCAGGCATCAGTAGTAGAATGAATAGAGGCCCGGAATGAAAAAAACATTGTTTCTTTCACCAGTTTGTCTGGAACATGGGCTATTTTGTGGAGAGCAATGGGAGATAAAGCTGAAAGGAGAAGTTGGAATAAAATTACAGAAGGACCCTGGATGTCAGGCTTTTTATTTGGCAGGTAGTGGGGAACTGCAGGAACTTTTTGAACAGAGGTAGAATGTGATCAGATAGAGCCATGCATTAGGAAGACTCATCAGTCAGTAAGATGGAGGAGAGAGGGGGGGTGGGAAGGGATTGCTTAGGAGGGGATTGCTCTGGTCCAGTTCAGAGGTGATGAGTACTTGACCAGTGATGTTGGTGGCAGGAAAGGAAAAGAAGAGACTGTACAAAAAGAGAGAATGTACAAAACCTGGCAGTTGATTAGATAAAGGGTCTAAAGAGGATGGGCAGACAATATGATCCTGAGATTCTTGAGTGACTGGGGGAAATTTTTTTGAAAATTAAATTAATTTTAAAAACAGGGAAAGCAGAAAGAGTAGATTTGGAGAGGAGGGGAAGGTAAAGTGTTTGGTTTTGGATATGATGAGTTTGAGGTCCTTGTGGTATATCAGTATTGAGATGTCCAATAGGCCTTTAGAATGATGGGTCTAGAGATGAACAGGTTGGGGCTATGTTACTTCTTACATGCAAATTATTATTGGCAAGATGCAGTTGAAATACAATTTTTATAACACCTAAATATTGATTTGTATTTTATTATGGGTAATGTTTTTTTAAATTAAATTTTCATTGACATTTTGTTTATTGTTATATTTCTTAGCATATCCCTCACTAGTCCCCTCTTAACAGTCTTCCCTGAAAAAAAAACAAAAAACAAAACGAGTTCAACATATAAGAAGAGTTGGCCATTATATTCAGTGTTCTGAGCCCAGAGTTCCATATTTCTCCAAAGAAAGGGAAGATTTGTTAACAGGGTGTTAAAGGAGACTCACCACATCACTCTGTTGTGTAATAACACTACAGGTATTATTCCTCTTTCCTAGATGCCTTCACCTCAGCCACTCCAGGTGCCACCCATCCTTCAGAGCCCAGCTCCATTTTCACCCCCTCTGTGAGGCCTTCCTGAAATCTTTGGTCCTCATTTTTTTCCCTCTGCTGAATTCATGCGGAATGTGGTTATTTAGCACTTCTGTATTTGTGGATGTGTCTATTCACTCAGGAGAAGACCAAATGAATGAAGAATGTCACTCATATTTCAACATGTATCTAAGCAGACATCCAATAGAGCTTGTTGAATACTATGTATATCTGAGACAGACAAAATATGAACAGTCATGCGGACCCAGTGTTGAAAGGGAGGAGAACAGTTGACTATATTTTTCAGAAAATTGCAAAACACTTTTACTGACCCCTAAGCAGCCTTCCGCAAGAGCAAAGAACCACCTTTTCATTTTTCTATTGTTGTGCTGAGGAAGTAAGATACAGAATACCACTACTTCCAAAAAAGTAAATATGAGTGTTACATGGGGCAAAGAGGCATGGTGTGTGTGGGCAAATGGCAACATAGAAGCAACCAAGGCACCCCCTTCCCCCCCCCCAAAAAAAAAGTAAAGAATGTCATTGAGGAATTGTGTAACAATGAGAATTTGAGGGCTGGGTCTGTGGCAAGATTAAGGGATGGTTTTAGTGCTTCCTGATGAGAAAGGTGGTTAAGTTTTAGAAATGTGCATGAGACTCATGCAAACTGGGCAGACATGGCTGGGTTGGAATCTGCCTCATTCCTTAATCAGTCAAATCACAGATCCATTTAAATATTTAAAGAAAATTTCCCTGGGTAACAAGTTCTCACTATCATTTTGTGTTATTTATTGTTACTTAGTGCAGCTAATTCAGATTCCTTAAAGGCAGAGACTTTCTTTTTTGTATTTCTGTATCCTGTGTTCAAATTTGTGCTTAACATATTAGATTCTCAATAAATAGTTGTTTAATTGGAGTTAAGCGGGGAAGGATATAGTGCTGTCCATAAAAAAGCCACAGAATTTAAGAAGTTGATGCTAGGACACTTGTCATGGGTATGACCACTTTAATATGCCAGGTCGGAGAATTTGAAAAGATTACTAACCAGGCCAAACAAATTGAACCGTTATCATAAATTGATCAGTATTGAGCACTCACTAATACTTGGTGCTATTAGGTATTATTAAATATGCATTGCAATGTATATGGCAAAAACAACAACCAAAAAAACCCCAACTAAAACAAAACTCACCAATTAGCTTAGGTACATTTAATTTTGGGGAGGGGGCAGTTGGAATGTTTTGAAACATGGTGATTACAAAAAAATGACCTAAAATGCCCTAGACAAATTCTTGTTTGCTTTTAGGAACTCCTATGTCAGACTCAGACACCTGTGCACTAATACCTGGGTTCACAGCACAAATATCCCCATTGACAAGGAAGAAGAAAAACCGGTGATGCTTAAAGTAAGTCTGGGAACTTGGCTGCTGACTTTGGGGCTTTGGTTGATCCCCAATGAAAGGGTTTCATTGTGTCCAGAAGGGAAACATACCAACCTGTCAAGTTTTGTTGATTCATGACCACTTGAACATGGTCAAACTAGAGTTCTCCCAAAGAATTCTCCACAGAAAGACCTGAAGTGAAGCAAGCTCAGAGCTGTAGAAATAATGAGACCATTTAGTTCAGCTCCTGGTCTCTAAGCTTATGCAATTACCTGGATGTTCATGCCTATCTTAAGAACAGTTTTGGCTTCTAACAATGTTTTGGCTTATAAACTTGAAGACCATTAAATTTTCAACTGATGTTTAAATAGAAGGCACCATGAAAAATTTTGCCCTTTCCATTACCTTATATAGTTAAGCCAATAGAAATTCTACTTCCTGGCCTCTTAACCTTTTTGTTTCTTGGATCTTCTTGAATTTTTCAGATTGGCACATCTCCCGTGAAGGAGGACAAGGAAGCTTTTGCCATAGTTCCAGTGTCTCCTGCTGAAGTTCGAGATTTGGACTTTGCCAATGACGCGAGCAAGGTTTTGGGATCCATTGCTGGCAAGTTGGAAAAGGGAACTATCACACAGAATGAAAGAAGGTAAAGGGATCAGGAAGTGAAAGGATGCATTTTCTCCTTTGCACAGAACATATAATTACTTGTCTTCATAGTGGACTAGAATATGCAGTCATGGTGTACTTGTGACCTCTCCTCATGAGCCACCTTGGAATCTTGCAACCATTTGTAAAGGGAGCAGAGGCTTTTTTACTCATTCCTCATGGCACTGACTTTCTCAGCAGATCCTTGGAATCTTAAAACGCACTGATGATTTCAACTTTTAATTTCAGTAATGAATGGGCAGTAGGGTAAAATGGAAAATAGATTTGTAACTGGAGGACCCAAGTTTGTATCCCAGCTCTGTCACTAATTAACTCTGTGACCTTGAGCAAGTCACATCTCTGACCCTTAGGTTCTCCATCTGTAAAATGAGGCACTTGGGCTTAGGTGTTTTCTGAAGTCTTGAAATCGATAATTCTGTAATTTTTTGTTTCTGCCCTCAATTCTGAAAAACCTCTAATTTGGGGAAGATTTATTGATTAAGAACTTGGTTACTGGGGCAGCTAGGTGGTGCAGTGAATAGAGCACTGGCCCTGGAGTCAGAAGGACCTGAGTTCAAATCTGGCCTCAGACACTTGACACACTAGCCATGTGATGTTGGGCAAGTCACTTAACCCCAAATGCCCTGCCTTCCCCCCTCCAAAAAGCAAAAAAAAAAAAAAAGGACTTGTTTACTAAATTATTGACTAAGAAGTGATTAACATTTTGTATAAATATTTGCACACATACATATACATCCCAACATCTTGTTTAATGCCTTTTGGTTTCAATATGTTCAATTTGTAATATATTTGCCATTGAAGATCTCTAGCAACCAAAGGAACTAGGAATGTTTAGACTGAGGGAGACTAGGGAGAAGATATTTCAAATAGTTCTCAAGCATTTGAAGTACTTAAAATTGTCTTTGGCTTCCTGGAGAAAGTTCTGGTCTGGCAAAACAAAGGTGCCACATGGATTGAAGTAGTTGAATGCATCTATTGTGTTGAAGAAGTCTTAGCTTGTCTGCTTGGCCCGACAGGACAGAATTAGGAGGAGTGTTTGGAAATGCCAGAGAGAAAGATCGAGGCTTAACATAAAGAAAGATGTCCTAACCCTTATTGCACAAATAAAGAGGGCTCCCTTGGAGGCTGTGATGGGTTCCCTTTCACTGGAGGTCTTTGAGCAGAGTCTGGATAGCCACTCATCAGAGCTGATTCGGAGGGGATTCCTGCTCAGATATGGGTTTGACAGAATGTCTTCTTGGGTTCCTTCCAACTCTGAGAGTGTGTGATTCTGGTTTCTTCTCTAGATCTGTGACCAAGCTGCTTGAAGATCTAGTTTACTTTGTCACTGGTGGAACTAATTCAGGTCAAGATGTGCTTGAAGTAGTATTCTCCAAACCTAACAGAGAACGCCAGAAACTGATGAGAGAACAGAATATTCTCAAGCAGGTCAGCTGGGCTCTGTGACATGGGAAAGTTTGTAAAGAATGAATGGAAGTCATTCTTCCTATAGAGTTCCTTGTGTGATTCCCCCAGAAAAGACTTGTTCAGGCCTAAAGGCATCTGATTCCTGGGGCTAAGGTTTCTAAATAAATTTAAGTAGTGAATTAGTTGATTGACAAGAGGTGTAGAAGGTTAGATCTTCAGTTCTCAGTTTTTTTACTCACAACCACTTCATGAATCTCCCTCTCTTTCCCCTCTTGCAACCCCTAGCCCATAAGATATCTCACCATTATAAATTCTGACTCAGTTGGTTAAACTTGGAACTGATGGATTATTGTGGGTGATGATTTTAGGGGGTTCTTAAAGAAGAATTGTATCCTTTAGAAAATGTTGATTTCTTATAATTAGTAAATGGCATATTGGGGAACTAAAATCTATTTTAGTGTACTCTTTGAATTGTCAGCTGGCTGCAGGTAGAGACCATGCATGCCGGTTTAACTTTGACCTTTCCCTAGTGTTTAACTAAGTCCTTCACACATGCTAAATATTTGTTGATTTGAGACTTACATTTCTTTTTTTCACAGTCAACAAGTTGAATAAGTACTTGTTGAATGAGTGCATAAATGAAGTATGTATGATGTAGCTACTGAGTATAGAGTATATTTTACTCATTACGTGCCCTGTTGCTTTTGACTCCCTAAATCCCAATGTTTGCTTTGGGGCCATTTTGAAACAAACGAAAAGCGTGGCCTCTCAAAGATGGTAACGGTGCAATTTTCCATCTTCACTTGCTAAAACATCTTACAGATTTTCAAGCTACTTCAGGCCCCATTTACAGACTGTGGAGATGGACCAATGCTCCGTTTGGAGGAGCTGGGTGACCAGCGGCATGCTCCCTTCCGACACATCTGCCGACTGTGCTACAGGGTCTTGAGGCATTCGCAACAGGACTACAGAAAGAACCAGGTGCGGAATGCGCTGGAATCTGATGAGTAGCTGAATGGTGGTAGAATTTGTTCATTAAATTTGACTTTCTGAATGAAGTATTCACCTAGTCAAATTAATGCCCTGCAGAGATGTTTACCTTAATGGATAGGGTGGATATTTGACTTGGCCATTGAGCTTCTTCTCTTAGAGAGATGCTGAATCTTTTCCAGGCACCAGAGAACCATTTAAGCCAAGGAACCTGACAAAAGTCCCATGAAAGCTATTGTTTTACTTGACTTGATTTCATCCTGATTTCTTGTGGAACCTTCCATTGTGTTCACATGGTGTCTTCTCTTAAGACTTGGAAGAAAAATGCTCCAGTATACTCCGACTTTTGAATTCTTTGTTTGTTTGTTTCCCAACCCGATATTTCACTGGAATCAGGAACCCTTGGTGAGGAAACTTTCTCCCCGTGTACTTCAACTCCTGCTCTGCGAGTTTATAGTGTTAGAGAATTGCCTAGGGCCCTGAGAGATCGATTCATTTGCTTATGTTCATACAGACATTAAACATTGCTTTAACCGCGTGTCAAGTGAGACTTGAACCTAGATGTTCTGAACTCTGGATGGCTTTCACTATACCTTTTGATACATGGAAGTGCTTCTTTCCTTGCCTTGTCTTTCTTACTTCTATTCCCAGTCAACTGTTATTATTTCTCTCCATCTTGAACCTGGCACAAGTCTGGTAGAATTCTGGGCTGATAAATCTGATTCCAAGGCTTTCAGAAGATTTGTTAAAAAATAGTTTTTTCATATGAGATGAAATTTTTGGTCCATTATATCTGGATTTAAATTTAGCCTTTCTACTGCAATATTTTTTGTTCCTTTACCATCATTATATAGGCTAAACTTAAATAATTCCTTTGAAATGTGAAGATTTTGAATGCTCCCGTCTCTTCTTTACTTAATTTCATAAATCAAATATGAAATCATCCAAGTCTAATTTCTTCATTATTTTGTTGAATCTTTTTGTTTCATCTGTCAGGGCTATTTGTACTTTAAGTTTCTCTTGCCAGAATGTGGACTATGAGGAGATTTTAAAAAATTAGACCTAGACCCAAATTCTTGCCTGAGTTCGTGTCATGTCCTGGTAATAATAACTAATATTAGCATTTCAAGTCTTGTAAAGTACTTTATATGTTTTTTTTTTTATGTGAGCCTTCCGTCAGTCCTATGAAGTATGTTTTATAGGTGCTGAGAAGGAATCTCAAAACATAGCTGAGAGGTTTCCTCAGATGATGGATATTCTGTCCATCACTGCCTCTTCCTCTGACTCCTTCCAAATTTGGAGGACCTTCCTGAGCTTCCATTCTGTGTGCATGGCCTTCAAGAATTCAGGGTCACTTCTGCCATGATGGAAGACAGTGTCTGTTTCCAAGGTGTATGTCCAGCTGGTACATTATATAGTTCAGCAGAATAATAGGCCACAGGATTAGATAGGCCAAGTCTGTCTCCAGACCTTCCTGGAAGGATAATTATCTACCCTATACAAGTCTCCAGAAAAGGTACCATGGTAATACCCTTGGACACTATTTCAGTATAGGAAAATTGTGATTTAATAATGCCTTGCCTTGCCTTTAGAAATGCTCCCCTAGAACAGAGATTTTTAAACATTTTTGTGTCATGAGTCCCTTTGGCCATCTGGCAAATCCTATGGACTCCTCAGCATAATGTTTTAAATACATAAAATAGGAAGAATGCAAAACATAGGATGATAATGATGTGATAGCTAACACTTATACAGTGCTTACTATGTACTAGGAATCATACTAAGTGCTAAAAATTATCATTTGATCCTCACAACACCCCTGGGTGATAGGCACTATTATTATCTATTTTATAGATAAGGAAACTGAGGCTAACAAACAAATGACTTGTCCAGGGTCACACAGTTAATATCTGAGACTGGATTTGAATTCAGGTCTTCCTGATTCCTGGCCCAGCACTCTATTCATTTTGACACCTAGCTACCCCTCACTGTAATCCCCTAGGATTACAAAAGAAGCCAATTATTTTGAAATATTGTTATCATTTAAACCCAAGGTCATGGATTCCACGGTAAGAACACCTGCCTTAGAACATCAGGGAAGATCATTGTAGTGGAAATATCAGGAGAGACCTGAGTTCAAATCCTGGTTCTGTTATTTACTAGATATATGATTTTTGGCAAATCTTTTAGCCTCTCTGAGCCTCAGTTTCCACATTTATAAAGTAGAGTTTATTAATACTTGTAGTACCTAATTGTGATAAGGATGTTCTACAGTCTTGAAAGCAGTCTTTTATGACAATAACTGTAAAATAGAGATGATCTGATCACAGGGATTTATTTGAATTCACATGGATCTTTGAGAAGGAAAAATTGGGGTGAGACCATTAAAAAGAGTTCAAATAGTATTAATATGCAGCTACTTGGCATGAACAGAGCAAAGAGTAGCAGTTAGATCCTCTTGAATTAGTAATAAATTCAGAGCTAATAAACAAAGTCTGACCTTTGAAAATTGCCACTAGTAAATTCAAACTGTGTACTTAATGAACACCCCTACCTGAAAGCATCATGTTATGCTTTGCTCAATTATATTTGCTTGGCATATTTAGTAAACTATGAGGTGTGAGAACATTTTAGCTTTCACTTTGGTGGGGCATATTATTCCTGAAGTAAAATTCTGGGGGCAGCAACTTCACCTTCCACATAATATGATCAGTGAATTGTTGTCCTTTCCTTTAATTCTGAACATGATCACAGATGCCTTTGTTCCCCCCAACCCTGCTCTGTCCCTAAAGGAGTACATCGCCAAACAGTTCGGCTTCATGCAGAAGCAAATTGGCTATGACGTTCTGGCGGAAGACACGATCACAGCTCTGCTTCACAACAACCGGAAACTCCTGGAGAAGCACATTACCGCTGCAGAGATCGATACCTTTGTCAGCCTCGTGAGAAAAAACCGGGAGCCCAGGTGAGGTGGACCCAAAGCTGTGGGGCCAGCCAGGTGGGACATACACAGCCTTTTAAAAAGCCTAGGGAACTCACCTGGACGAGGTGAACTCAGGTCTCAAATTGTATTTCCTTGAGATTACCAGGACTTGGTCTTAATGAGGCAGTCATTTCCTTTTGGCTTTTTTCCAAGTCACTTGTCAAACCCTCACCCTTAGGAAGGCAAAGGGAGTCATCCTTCCTTATTGACCTATAGTCTTGGCAGGAGGTGATATCACTGTGGCCAGAGTGAGTTGTTACTTGGCTGGCTCACATGTCCATACAGTGGTTACTCAGTGATGCTAAATGCATACAGGCTGTTTTTATTTCTTTGAATTTACTTCAAGGCCACATATGGTGACTGACTAGATCAGAGGTAGACAGCTGTTGGCCAGCTACATTGGTGTAGTGACTGAAGGCAACTCAGACAATGGACGGTGGGACTCTGATGCTGTATGTGGGAACAGTGTGACAAAACATACAGTATTTGGAAGTAGGCCTCCTATGAGCAAATCTAGGCTTTGAAACTGCTTCTGTAAGGAATTTTCCCTCACTAGGTCTCATTTTCCTTATCTCTAAAATGATGACCTTTAGCACCCCTTGTAGTTCTACATCTAGGACACCACGTTCCTCTTTTCTCTTTTTCCCTTTACTCCATTTTGATGTCTTCCTTGTCTTTCATCTTTTCTTTTCCCTATGTCCTTTAAATTCTTCCTTTCTGTGCCTAGACTTTGGGTTTCTAGTAATATTAGTGATCAGTGGGGACACATAGGAGACTCACAGTTCATGCTCCTTCTATTACCTCTGTGTGGACCAACCCACTTTTGAAGCCTTGCTTCATCTGGCAAATCTTAAAGCACCATACAGATATCAGCTGTTATCATTAGCTGTGTTCAGGGCATCTTAATAATTGGGTCTTAAATGGAAAGAATTTCTTTCACCTGAAGACAATGCCCATTTTTGTGTTTTCTGCTTCCCAACAGATTCTTAGATTACCTCTCTGACCTGTGTGTGTCCATGAACAAGTCAATTCCGGTGACCCAAGAACTGATCTGTAAAGCTGTGCTGAATCCAACCAATGCTGACATACTGATTGAAACTAAGTAAGTAGCAACCTGATGATTTTAAGACTATTGGAGAGATGGGAGTTTAGGCTTTGAAAGTGCCAGAAGATTCCAGCCAGTGTATGTTGCCCAGGCATCACAAACAGTGAATCCAAACCACTGAAGGAAGCATAGTCGGTGGGAGGTATAATTATCCAAAATAGGACGGTATCCTATATTTCTTTTGGAAAGTGCTATCTTATTAATTTGCATGCAGAGCATTCATTTTAGGCTCTTTTTCAAGATGGTTCCACTGCTTTCATTTGGCTAGGCTCAGTTGAGATACCAATTAAAATGTGAGCGTTTTTTTAGCCACTCAACTTTAATGTGAAATATTTACAATTGTGCAAAAATGTTAAGCATCTTTAGGTCTGGAAGGAAGTAATTTTTATTCTCTATGACTGTACTACATTGGAAGAGAGATTCCTGAAATATCATCCTGACATTTTTTTGTTTGGGTGGAAATAGCATACATGTCACTCTATACAACATTGACAACAATAGTTATAGCTAATCTATATGAAGGGGGTCTGTTCTGAAGAAGTATTTCACCATAGACAGGATAGGACTATATTCTTGATTTTTAACTCTAAATATGCTGTTGAGATCCTTTTTGGTGGGATGTTTATGTCTACCAAGCATAATCTAATTTGTCATTGGCTCTAGGTTATTTAAATGTTTCCCAGGCATGATCTAATTTGTTTTAGGCCCTGGGCATTTGTAGTGTGAGGTTATGATATTTTAGTTTCAAGTGCCTAGATCATCTTCTGGGCTGAGCTCCTGGAAAAGGGCTTCAGCGTACTTTAGACATCGAGAGCCAAAGCCCTGTTTTATTGCCAAGCATGGAGTTTATAACATCTCCCGAGCTCAAGTGGCTTACCAGAAGAGCTCAGTGAATGATGCTGGTTTTTCATCTCCTCATTATCCAGGTTGGTTCTTTCTCGTTTTGAGTTTGAAGGAGTGTCCACTGGTGAAAATCCTCTGGAAGCTGGAGAAGATGAGGAGGAGGTCTGGCTGTTTTGGAGAGACAGTAACAAGGAGATCCGCAGTAAGAGTGTCCGGGAGCTGGCTCAGGATGCTAAGGAAGGGCAGAAAGAAGACAGAGATGTCCTCAGCTACTACAGGTGATCAGAACACTTGGGCTTTGACTCTGACGGGGGGAGTCCTGGGGCCGAGGATCAGGAATTCCCACCCGCTCATTGGCTTCGCTTGGTATAAAGGAACAAAGCTATCTCCAAGTCATATAATGAATAACAAAGCAAGTGGGATATTGGCTATTTCAGGTCTTTGGAATCTATTTAGTATAGGAGAGGCAGCGTAGTGTCAAGGAAAGAACTTTGACCTTGCAGTCGGATGAGACCTGAATTGGACTTGCATCTCCAATACTTACTGTGACAATGAAGAAGATATTATATCTCTCTGGGTCTGTATCCTCCTCTGTTAAAAAGAGATAATGATACCCTTTCTACCTACTTCATGCAGTTGTTTTAACAAAGGCCATCCTAGAATCCTAGATCAAGGACTGGAAGGGGACCTTTGAGTACATCTTTTCCATCCAGTATTCTCATTTTACAGATGAGGAAACTGAGCAGATCTCAGTCACACGTGTTGCCTAATTTCACATAGATAGTAAGCATCACCCCTTGAGCAAAGGTCCTTAACCTGGGCTCATAGGTGGTCTGTGGATGTATTTCAGAGGCCCTTTGAACTTGGATGGGAAAAATGAAATTTTTATTTTCACTAACTTCTAACTGAGATTTATTTTTTCCTTCAACTATCTGAAAACAGTAATCTGAGGAAGGGTCTATGACACAAAAGAAAGATTAAAAACCCTTGGCCTGGTGCCAGAGCATTTGTTTTCATTTGAATTATGCTGCCTCCTAGGTGATACATGGAAGATATGTGTAAGGCATTTTGTAAACCTTAATGTGCTAGCTATGTAAATGTCAGATATTATCATCATCACAGGGATAGCAGCTTAGCCTGGCTCGGGTGAGAGCATTTGTTCAGATTCAGGATACTTGGATCCAGATTCTGTCTCTGGCACTCACTACCACTATGGGCACAGAATTGAATTATTGTTGAGTTAGACTTAGCTAGATCTTAGCAGTTCTAGTCATCATATGCCTTTCAGGTCAATTAGAAACTCCTACCAACCTCAGACCATCACTCAAGATGTAAGAGCTAGACAAGTCCTACTCAAAAACTTAATAAGGTTTTCATGCATTTTTGCTCCCTTCACTGATACAGATCACCACACATTCTAGAGTTGGATAGGACAAGACATTCTTGGAGCCTGCCTGGAGATGGGCTTCTCTGCTCTTTAACTAGGCAGATCTGTAGATGATAGAAATAGACTATAAGAATAATTGCTATAATTATAATTAATAATAATAGCACCACCTTCCAGAGTTGTGAAGATCAAATGAGAGAATGATTATAACACACATCACAATGCTTGGTACATAGTAGACACTATATAAACCTTAGCTATTATTATGGGATCCATCATTGGTCTCATAGCAAAAGTCCTTTATAACTTGGCAAAAGGCCTGTCAGAGTTTTCATTCCTCTGGCCTAGATTTCAGCACTCCAAGCTCATTTGTACAATAGAGTGAAGCTTTGGGACAGGTATTTAGTGCAGGATGTTAGTAGCCATAGAATATTTTTCATATTTGGGGAATTAAAAAAAGCACCAGAGTCCAATACAAACAACAGAAAAGGACATAAAGCTTAGTACATAAATCCACACTCAAGAACATAGATAATTGGCAATATGTGCGAAGGATTTGAGGATTGAAATTTCTTCCATCTAGTGCTGCAAAAGAAGACAAGGAAGGTAGGGTTGATGGAGAAATTTGTTTTGTGAAATAGTATGATTTTCTCATTTAGTAGAAGATTTCTGCCAGTGATCTTTGAGGTTTATGGTTTTCCCAAGTTGTAGCCATCATCTGGTGAGTTAACTTACTCCAAAGATATTAAGAAAGTGCCTTCCTGGGGCAGCTAACTAGGTGGTGCAGTGAGTAGAGCATGGGCCCTGGAGTCAGGAGTACTTGAGTTCAAATCTGGCCTCAGACACTTACTGTCTGTGTGACCTTGGGCAAGTCACTTAACTCCAACTGTCCTGCCTTCCCCCCTCAAAAAAAGACCAAAGGAAAAAAAAGAAAGTACCTTCCTAATAATGAAAATTCAGTGATGGCAACTTTGCTGGGGAGGGGAGGTGGGAAATGCATTTTAAGTTGTTTGAAAAGAAGGTATGAGATGTAAAAACTTGTGCCTGAAGATCTGAAGACATAGGTATAATTCTGTATCTTTTAAAAAAACAATAATCGCTAATGATATTTACATAGCACCTGCTTTGTGCAAGGCACTGCGTCAAGTGCTTTTTACAAAATCTTACTTGATTCTCATAACCATGTGAGGTACGTGCTGTTATTATCCCCATTTTACAGTTGAGGGAGCTGAGGCAGACAGATTAAGTTACTTACCCAGAGTCACACACTTAGGAAGTATCTGAAGAACTCACCTCTTTCTGATGCCAAGCCTAGCACTCTATCCAATGAGCCACCTACCTGTCTCCTAGGCAGAGGTTAAATGACTTGCCCAAGGTCACACAGCAGGTAAGTATCTGAGGCCAGATTTGAACTTGGGTCTTCCTGATGCCAGACCCAGCACTCTATCCACTGTGCCATAATTACATATTATATACATAACTACATGTGCCACCAGCGTTATAATGACTACATTTCTATGGTTTACTGGCTTGTAGGGCTTCTGAAAAAGTTATTTCTTCTCTTCTTCACTAGGTATCAGCTGAACCTGTTTGCTAGGATGTGTTTGGATCGGCAGTATCTGGCCATCAACGAAATATCTGGCCAACTTGATGTAGACCTCATTCTTCGGTGCATGTCTGATGAGAACTTGCCCTATGATCTGAGAGCATCATTCTGTAGACTAATGCTCCATATGCATGTCGACAGAGACCCTCAGGAACAGGTCACTCCCGTGAAGTATGCCCGCCTATGGTCAGAGATTCCTTCGGAAATAGCAATTGATGAGTAAGTTGACTTTTTTTATCCATCAAAACCGTTGAATGTTTTTATTCTCTTATATTGTAGTCAGAAATAATAGGCAAACTTTACAAGTTCAGATTACTTCTGGGTGGTTGTGGGAAGAAGTCTTTGCATTTTAAAACCCAGTCAGTCAGTTAGCATTTATTAATGACACTGCCCTAGGTGCTGGAGATACAAGTTCAAAGAAATAATCCCAACTCACAAATAGCTTGTATTCTGAAGAGGGAGACAACATATACATATATAACTATATACAGAATAAATATTAAGAAAGAAAGTACAAAAAAAAGTTAAAAATATAAGGTAGTTTGGCTTTAAATAGTGAGCCTGCAAAATTTCATTATTCCATAGAAATTTTTGTTGCAAATTTTGTACCATCATTAGTGCAACATTCTCATATTTACATTAGGACATTTTTAATTAGGGACCATTAATATTTTGCTGGCAAACAATCACTAAAGGACTATATTTTTCAAATACCATTTTTGAAGGTTGCTAAACATGTAATTCCAGAAAATTTTCATAAATTAGGATTTGTAGTTGGTTTTTATTTTTATACGCTTGTCAGAACTTGGCATACTTTTTTTAAAAAAGGAATCATTTTAAAACTAATTAACTTTAATGCTAGTTATAATAAAGCAGAGTCTATAAGTGAGATCAGGGAAACCAAGCCAGTAAATTATAGGATTTCCCTCTTCCCCCATTACATTATACCTGTCATTGTTCTAAGGTGCCTATTATGGTGGAGGTTAAATGTTACTTATATTTTAAAAGAATGTTTAACTTAGTATTCTTGAAATGTCACTTTTCATTGTAGTGATTCCTCAAGGTACTATCTGATTTCCATGTTCAACCTTCTTGAAATATATAATTTAAAAAATGTTAGTTTTTGAAAAATTGTATTTATGAAATGTTTTACAGAGTTGGGTAAAATTCTACTCCTCATCTCAGTTATTTAAAAAGAGGCACGATAAAAAAAAGTATATAAAATCCCTGTTGAGATTCAGCCCAAAGACTTAAATTTTCTCTCTCCTTACAGCTACGACAGCAGTGGAACTTCCAAAGATGAAATTAAAGAAAGGTTTGCTCAGACTATGGAATTTGTGGAGGAATATTTAAGAGATGTAGTTTGTCAGAGATTTCCCTTCTCTGATAAAGAGAAAAATAAGCTCACATTTGAGGTAATGTGAAAATTTTAAATACCAGATCTTAAATGGACATTTTAACAATAGGTGAATTGTTTGTGTGCTTTTAAATTGAATCTGTAGTCTTTGTAGTGTAAAGATGCTAGTTTAGATTTGCTCCTGAATAAAAATAGAGAGTAGTCTTTTTTTTTTTTTAAAGCAATTGGTGTTAAGTAAAACTTGCCCAAGGTTACACGGCCAGTTCTTTTTTTGTGTGGGTGTTAAGTATCTGAGGCCAAACCAAACCGATCCTGGGTTCTCCTGACTCCGGGGCCAGCGTTCTTACTCACTGTGCCACCTAGCTACCCCAGGATCAGTCTTTAAAAAAAAAAAGCACAACTTTGTCCAGTGATATAATAAAAGAGCCAAACGTTTATTCTGAATTGAAGCATACAAAATGGCAGAGATGAAAATGTACCCTGTCCTTTACAGTAATTGAAATATTCTTCCTTAATCACATCAAGAAAGTTACTTTTTATATTAAATTTTTCTTTCTTCTTGTGAACTTACCATTAGATTATGCGGTAGTTTATTTGATGTTTAAAGTTATATTTCCAGGTCTAGTGATCTTTAGCTTTTTGGAAATTCTGTGATGAGATAGAAAACTTGGAATCAAAAGGCACTGTGTCTAAGGTACAATTATATTAAGGGAATCATGTAGACCAAATGAATAGGTCAGCATTTTTCCTCCTGTTATTAAATATAACAGAGTCAAATAAAATGAATAATTTGGCAGTAATCTTAGAGGTTTCTAACTATTTTGCTCATGTCAGAAAAATTGTATAAAATACATTGAAGAGAATTTCTTCTGTCATCACAAAGTTGTAAATTTTTACCAACTTGTCATTGTGAACCAGAAGTCAAACTTAAAGTAAGGCAGGAAGAAGTCTGTTTGTTATTCTTTTTAAGACTATTTAATTCTTTTTTTTTTTAAAATAGGTCGTAAACTTGGCCAGAAATCTTATCTACTTTGGTTTCTACAACTTCTCTGACCTCTTACGATTAACCAAGATCCTACTGGCTATCTTAGATTGTGTACATGTGACTACCATATTCCCTATTAGCAAAATGGCAAAAGGAGAAGAAAATAAAGGTAGGAAATAAGTGTTCGATGGCCATTATGGCAATGTGTTTTGCATGATTTCAATATATAATTGATATCATATTGCTTACCTTCACTATGGTTGGGGGGGGAGGGTTTCAAAGGAGGGAGAAAATTCAAAACTCAAAATTTCTAAAAAAAGAATGTAAAAATAAATAGTATATTTTTTCAAGAAATAAGTGATGGGAGAAGATTATTTGATTATGGTATTGTCATCACATATAAAAAAATCCTTCTTTTCCTTCTGAACTTTACTCTGGAGCACTTCTCTCAGACTATGTATTGCTCAAGTGGTCACTTTCAATTTATAATATGAATATATAATGACATCATATGTAATACTATCTTACTCAGAGTATTCCTTGTTTCCTCAGCTAGATTAGATTATACAATCCTTTTAGGCTGATGTCATGTATTATGCTACATTTGGATTGGGTGGGATGGGGGTTTGGAGGTAGGAGGAAAGGTGGGTCCTGTGGTGTCTCTCCAGGTTAAGCACTCAGTAGTTTGATGAGAACATTTCCATTTGGAATCCTGCTGTCATTAAAGTAAATCAAGAACGTGGGGCTTTGGATGACTACCTTTCATGTCACTTGGATTTAGATAGTATCCTAGAGCAGATGTGTGTTGATGATCTCAGAGCCAGGGACCCACTTCTACAATATGAAACTTGCCAACACAGAGAGAAAACAGTTGGAAGATATAGTCAGGCTCCCACTTGTAAAGGCAAGATAATAAACCTCAGCCTTCCAAGGGAGATGAGGTCATAACTTTAAGACTGTACTTTCTGTTTCTTAGGGAGTAATGTGATGAGGTCCATCCATGGAGTTGGAGAACTGATGACTCAGGTCGTTCTCAGGGGAGGAGGGTTTTTGCCCATGACTCCCATGGCAGCTGCCCCTGAAGGAAATGTGAAACAGACAGAGCCTGAGAAAGAAGATATCATGGTCATGGATACCAAGTTGAAGATCATTGAAATTCTTCAGGTACCATCTAGTCAGTGGGGGACCCTAGGAGCAAAAGAACATTTTAAAAATGGAATTTCTTTCATGATGGGGAGCTGCAGTACTCTTGACTGGATAGGGATGAAGGGCTTAGAAGCAATCTGGTGTTTCCTTGAATGATAATTCATGAGATCATTGATTAAGGGCTGGAAGTTACCTTAGTGATCATCTTGTTCAGTCCTCTCATTTTACAGATGAGGAAGTTCAAATTCAGAAAATTTAAGTGGCTTTGCCCACATTCAAAAGGGATAATGTATTTATTCAACTAATAAGCATTTATTAAGTACTAATGCTGGGCACTGTGACGAGTGCTGGGGACACAGAGAAATGAAAAAGTCCCTGCCCTCTGGGTACTTCTGTTCTAGATACTGTATATTCCTTGTTACTGTCCAAGCTCATATAGGTAACAGAACTAGGGTCTAAATCCAGATTCTCTTCAAATTATGCTTTCTTAAAAAAATAAGCCAATAAGTTCTTAAGTTATATTATATATATGTATATATATTCTCCTCTGCTTTATCATCCCCATTACTATTCATAATAATGATAGTTAACATATAGCACTTTAAGGCTTGCTGAGGACCTACCTACATAATTTATCTCATTGGATTCTCATAACAGTCCAATGAAGGTGGGTCCTGTTATCATCTCTATATTATAGATGAGGAAACTGGGGTTGAGAGAGGTATTATGTAATTAGCCTAAGGTCAGTCACAGGGCTAGTAAGTTCCAAGGAGGAATTTGAACCAAGGTTTTCCTCACTGCAAATGCAGTGTTCCATCTGCTCTGTCCCACCACTTCTCTTATGAAAAATAGTCTCAGAGCATTACACTGACTTGGAGTTTTACCTCTCTTTAGGCCTTCTACGGTTTTCACTCAGCCTTGTTATACATTAGGAAAATATGGAGGGGATATTATTTGTCAACTTCAGCTACTACTTTCCTCAAGGAAAATCCCTTTGAGTTTTCTGGTTCAAAATTTCTTCAGAAAGAGTGAACAGTTCTTCTATTTTCAGATTTATTTATTTGTTTGTTTTTGGAAGGGAGAAGGCAAGGCAATTGGGTTAAGTGACTTGTCCAAAGTCACACAGCTAGTGGGGTGTGTCAAGTGTCTGAGGCCAGATTTGAACTTAGGTTCTCCTGACTCCAGGGCTGGTGCTCTATTCACTGCACCACCTACCAGCCCCTAGGTTTATTTTTAAAGTAAAATACTTTTCTTTGCTTCACTTTGTTTAGGAATCTTTGTGCATTTTCCCCCATCATTTATCATCTCTCAGTGGCTTCTCCACTGCCACCCAATAGAACCCTCCCTTGTAGCAAAACAATTTGGTTAAATAAAACATCAACGCATTGTCCATAGGTGACAGCGTGTGCTCCATTCTGCTCCTGTATTTCACCACTTTTTCTGCCAAGACAGGAAGTCTGCTTCACCATGAGTCTACTTGAAAGCATGATACAGTATACTTTCAGGAATACTTTTTTTATTAGCTCCTTTTTTCAGAGGCAGACATTTCTCAGAAGTTTGGGGACTAAACATTAGATAAACCTTTTCTCATTTTTTATTCTCCATTTGATATATTTAAAATTAGAATGGAAACAGACAAATTGGGAAAAAATATTCGTGGCAAGTTACTCTATTAAATATTGTTCTCATATTGAAGATAACAAGGAACTGATCCAGATTTGTAAAACTAAGAGCCATTCCTTAATATATAGATGGCCAAAGGATATTAACAGGCAGTTTTCAAAGGAAGAAATCCAACCAACAATTATATATTTTAAAAAATGGCTTAAATTCCTAATAATTAGAGAAATGTGATTAACGTTAAAGTTCCCCTTCATACCAATCAGATTGGCAAAGATGAATAAAGAGGAAAGTGAGAAATGTTGGAGGGTTTAAAGAGAACAGGCACACTATGTGTGTCAGTGGGGTGGTGAATTGGTCCAGCCATTCTCGAAAACATGCCCCCCAAATTCCTCCACTGTACTGTACTCTTTGACCCAGCTATGCCACTACTAGGCCTATACCCCAAAGAGATCAAAGAAAGAGGACCTAGATGTCCAAAAATTTATGGAAGTTGAGTTTTTTTTGGTAGTAGACAAAAATTGGAACACAAGAGAGAATTCTTCTAACAAAACCACAGCAGATGCTGAAGAAGCTTTTAAGAAAACAGAGCACTGATTTATGTTAAAAATCCTAAAAAGCATAAGCTTAAAAGGATCTTCTTTATTTAATATGGTCAAAAGGATATATTTAAAGCCTAGGAACTAGCATTATTTTTGCTTTGGAGAAACACTAGTACAGAAAGGGATAAAGCAAGAATACCCTCTCTCTCCACTATTATTTGACATCATTTACAAATGCTAGCTAGCTACTGCAGTAAAACGAGAGCAAAATTAAAGGTGTAAACATTGGCAAGTATGAGGTAGTTATCTCTATTTAGAGATATAGGATGATGGGATTACTTAGAAAAATCCAGATTGCAATGACTTTGAGCATAGCTATAGTGATGGATAATATACCTTTCATTCAAAGAACAGTGTATGTACATTGATTGCAGGATGAACTTTTTGACCACAACAGCTATCAAGGAATGTATAACAAATTGGAGAGAAGATTATAATTGGCAACAGTGAAGAGAGTGCCGCAGTTGACAAAGGCACAAATCCTTAAATATGGAAGTTATGTGTGTGAGGCCCTGTGCTTAGCAGTAAGGGATGTTAAAATGAAAAATGGTTGAATCCATGTCTTCAGATTGTTGATGGTGGGAGTATGGGAGTCAGGGGAGGAATATAACATGTAAACAAATAAAATAAAAAAGGAGAGTATGTTGAGGATAAAGGAGCAAATGCTCAAGGAAAATACAAGGAGGAAGGGAAGACTTTTTTTTTTTTAAGCAATCGGGGTTAAGTAACTTGCTCAAGGTTACACGGCCAGTTATTTCTGGGTGTGGTGCTGAGTATCTGAGCCCAGATTTGATCCAGGTCATCCCGACACTGGAGACACTGGAGCCAGTGCTCTTACTCGCTGAGCCACCTGGCCACCCCTAAGCAATTGGGGTTAAGTAACTTGCTCAAGGTTACACGGCCAGGTGTTTCTGGGTGGGTGCTAAGTGTCTGAGCCCGGGATTCGATCTCCAGGTCTTCTCAACACTGGAGCGGGTGCTCTTACTCGCTGTACTACCTGGCCGCCCCGGGAAGGCTTTTTTTTTTTAGCTGGTTGTCTAGTGGGAAAAGTTCTGAGTTTAGAGCCCAAAGACCTGGATTCAGATACCGACTTTCAGACTTAACGCCTATATTGAGTTGGGACAAATCATTTGATTTCACATTCCTCATCTTTAAAATGGGGGGTTTGGAACAAAGGGCCTCTGAGGTCCCTTCTTGCCCTCTCTCCCTGTGATCCTGTGATAAATGACCCCTAAGGTCACTTCCAGTTCTAAATTTATGATCCTATAACGAAGGATTAAGAAATGGTTCATGGAGGAGGCAGCATTTTGAGTTTCACTTTTAAGGAGAAAGAAGAATGTCTATTCGTGAGATGGCTTTTGTGAATGCACAGTCACAAGACATTTAGAAGGTAAAGGGTGGACAAAGGAGTGATGGGAAATAGGCCTAGACATTCAGGTGCAGTAAAATTGTAGGCTGAATGTCTGTCTAAGGAATTTATATTCTAAACTAGAGGCAGTAAAAGACCCACTGAAGGTTTTAGGCTGAGCAGGAAAGGGAGTGATATCATCATGCTTGTGCCTCAGGAAGATTATTTTGGAAGGTATGTAAAGGATACACTCAAAAGAGGAGAGATTACAGGCAGAAAGACCAATTAGGAGTAGGGTAAGGATAGCTATGTAAGAAGATATGATTGTGGTGGAGGGAGAGGGGGAGAATGAGTCAAATTCCATGAATATATATCATTTTTGTAAAAATAGATTTTTTTACTCAAATCCATTGTTTTTATATCACTTAGATTTTACTTTGTATCCTTCCTCCTTTCATTTCTCAAAGAGCTACTCTTCATAGCAGAGGATTTTTTTTTTAAGAAAGAAAAAAATTGGCTAAATAGACTAGTACACAGGAAAAAATTATGGTATGATCTACTTCCAAATGAGAAGGAACAATTATATTTTAACAATGTCATATCTAACAAGTCATTTATTAATAAAAGTGGATTTCTTTCTATGTTCTCCTAATTTTTCTCAACACCCCATTCTTTCCTTTCTATTGAAAGGCCCTTCGTAGGCCCTTAACAACTATTGAATTCGATTGAATTTCAAAATAGCATTTTTGGACACTGACTTACCATTAACCATTTACACCTGTAGCTATGATAATGAAGACTCCATGAGAAGTTAAGGCGATATGGGATGACTTAATACTCTGATGTCCAAGCATCTTTCTATTAACCTGACTGTTTACAGGTCAGCTAAATATTTGATTCACCAAGTTTTCAGAACATTTGGTGTGGCTGAAACCAGGCGCAGGTCAAGTGCCATAGCTGGTGGGGGGGGGGGATGTCAAAGGCAGTATTTTAGTATAACTAATGTTTCCATTTCCACTTGAATCTCCAGTTTATTTTGAATGTGAGATTGGATTATAGGATCTCATGCCTCCTGTGTATATTCAAACGGGAGTTTGATGAAAGCAATTCACAGACCTCTGAGACATCCTCAGGAAGCAGCAATCAGGAGGGACCAAGTAATGTGCCAGGTCAGTAATTCCAACAGTGGGTCTTCAAAGATGGAGTGGAGTCAGTGGTGGAGAGAGGACCTCCGTGCTTAGAGAAAGCCAGATGTGAACTGCCTTGGTTTTCATTTTCTTAGAAGAAATCTTGGTTTTTCAACATAAAAAGTTTTCACCTGTACTTGGAAATAGGCTGAAAAATATCTCCTATTTTTCTATCCTCCCTTTTTCCATTTTCTTTTTTTTTCGTACTGAAGATCTATTCCATCTTTGATCTCAAGTATTTTCATTATGTGTCTGTGCCCAACCCCGAAGGGAAAAGCCCATTTTCCATTATGAGGAGGATTAAGTTTCCTTCATTCCTTTTTTTTTTTGCTTTTAGATAGTTAGATAAGTTTATTTTAGTGGTTTCTTCAGAATTAATCAGCAGCTCTTCCACAAATCCTGGGGGCTTCCTGGCAACTGATATTTTTTGCAAAGCAGGCATTTTCAACACCAGAAAATTCAGAGTGCCACCCTCCTGACCAGACTTCTCTGTGGACTCTTCTCCATAAGCCTTCCATAAACATTTAGACTATTCCTCTGTCCTCCCACTGCATGACCACATAACAGTGGCCTTGGTGACGTTTGTGTTCATGTCCACAGCTTTTGTACCCACTAGCCATAGTTCTTCCACAGGCTCATGGGGCATTTTTCTGGCCTCCCCTGGAAGAGAATGGGCAGTAATGAAATTTCTGGTCCTAGAGAAATTCACTTCTCTGGGAATGGGCTGTTAGGCAGATATGCCTAAAGTAAAAGACATGAGTTGAAAAAAAGATGCTTCCTTTTAGCCCTAAACCTTCTAAAGCCAGGCATGGCAATGGCTTTCTCTTAGGGAGGGGTCAGATTTTGAGGGGAAAGTGATAAGAGAGTAAAAGCAGCCACATAAAACTCTCCTCAACACAAGCATTTCATGATGCGGGTAAGAGAAAGCTTGCTTCCTAACTTACTATTTCTAACCCTGGAAGATGTTTGGTTCCCATGTGGTAAGGGCACAGGTATTTTTGGTAAGTGCTCAGGGGATAAGAGTAAATGATTCCGGACATCAAGGAGTTGGTTAGCTGCCTAATACTTCTTTAGCAGTTGAGGGCCCGGGGTATTTCCTGAAGATTAATGAATCCCTCAATCCTCAGGAAACACCCACTCAGTGAGACAGCTATCTGTGTTATAACTTAGGAATGAATGGGGGGGAGTAGGAGCCTAGGGATGATGTGTGTTCATAATTTGTTTTGTTTTCTTTTTTCTCTTAAAGTGATGATAATTTTATTGAGTGAGAATGGAACACCATTAAAAAATGAGTTCCCCTTTCCCCCTTCAGGGGACTTAAATCTAAATTGTTTTCTGATGATAAATTTCAGTTGCCGTTTTCTGGTGAATATTTCCAAATTCTGAAGTCTTACATGTTGGTGTTCTCAAATGACATGAATGCATATATTCCTCATTTTTCAGGGGCTCTTGACTTTGAACATATTGAGGAGCAAGCAGAGGGAATCTTTGGAGGAAGGAAAGTATATTTTCAATACTATGTGGCAACTGTTTCTGGGTTTTAGGGGAGAGGACTCTCATGTCTGTCCCTGGGCCTTTATTTCTTGCAGTCAAAGGAAATGTAGACTTTCTTCAGGTTAAATTTACTTAGTGTGTTCCTTGGAATTCTGACCACCCCAAGGTAGCTAAGTCTAGTGGAAAGAAGAGATCCAGATTTGTATGTTTTAAATCCAGATAAATCATCCAGGCTATATGAATGAATGAGTGAATGAATGACTGAAAAAATAAATGAATGACAAAATATTCATTAAGTACTTACTGTCTATGCTAAGCACTGGGGATATATAGACAAAAGAGAGATAGTTTCTGCCCTAAAGCATCACAGAATTTGAGAGTTGGAAATAGCAACCTAGTCCAACCCATACACCAAAGAAATCTCCACTATAATATGCCTGACAAGTGGTCATTCAGTATCTACTGAGACTTCCTTTCTAATATAGATACAGATAGGGGAGATAATAGACAGGGAAGGGTGAAGTCATAGGGTTGATGAATGGAGCTATGGGGAAATGAATGACACCTTTTTTAAGAGGGGGAAGGCGAGGCAATTGGGGTTAAGTGACTTGCCCAAGGTCACATAGCTAGTAAGTGTGTCAAGTGTCTGAGGCCAGATTTGAACTCAGGTCCTCCTGACTCCAGGGCCAGTACTCTATTCACTCTGTCACCTAGCTGTCCCTAATGAATAACACTTTCTAGAAATAATGGTAACATTGATTTGATTCCTTTTCCCAGAGTAAGAGGTGAAAAATGGGGATGAGGGGGATTGCATGTAAGAGTTTGGCAAGATGAAGGATCAGTCAGGTGGCGAGGGCCAGCTAGATGGAATCAGCAATGTCTAGTCAACATGACCCCACTGGGCTCAGTCTCTAGTCATAGCTGCTCTGCCACAAGGGGTGGCCTGCTTCAGCATCTTTCATCTGAAGTTCTGATTGGTCCCCACATCAACTAGAGCCTTTCAGAGCTTTCGGGACCCTAGAGCTCCGTCCTATCTATGTTACTTGTTGTTCAACCATAGGCAAGTCACCCAGTGGTTCTCTAAAATAAATGATGATTATTGTGACATCCTTATTGTGACACCCTTATCACCCCTTATCCCTGTCTTCTTTGGTTTTATTGAAGGAAAAAAGGGATGATATTAACGTTATCAGTACCATTATTATTAGACTTAAATTGAATCATCCTTCTAACACATCTATGACCCAGGACAACTTACTTAACACCTCGTGTCGGGGCCCTAGACGGCTCTCTAAGATTTTAAGCTACAGAGCCAGGTGCCCCTGCTTTAGGAAGAGAAAGTCCTTTCTGTGAGCTGTCTACATGAATGGCATCCCAGGTCTGGTTAATATGTGTTTGTATATGAATATGTGTGTGTGTTAGAGAGATCTGCTGAAAATTGAAATTGAAAGAAATAGGGTAGGGGAGAGAGAGATAGAGAGAGTTGTTTATGTGCTAACTAATGGGATACTGATTTTTCTTCCTGAAGGAGAGAAACTTCAACTTCCCCTTAGTTATTAAGAGAAAATGGCAAAGCAGACGGACCCACCCATGCCCACCAAAATGGAGTTATAATGGCAAACGTTGATGTACCATATATTCTTATTTCTATTTGGTAGATGAGGGCACTGAGGTTCAGAGAGTTGAAGTCTCTTGTTCACAGTGAGACACACCTTGTTAGCATCAGACATGGGCCCAAACCCAGGGCTTCTGGGTCCTTTCCACCATATGGTGCTTCATAGGGAAGGAGGGAAAGCTTACAGTAGATTTACCCTCTTCTCCCCTTCCACATGTTTGCAGTGAAGAGAACACGCCATTGGACTTGGATGATCACGGAGGCAGAACGTTTCTCCGAGTCTTACTCCATCTGACGATGCATGACTACCCACCCCTCGTGTCTGGGGCACTTCAGCTTCTCTTCAGACACTTCAGTCAGAGGCAGGAAGTCCTTCAAGCGTTCAAACAGGTAGTCTTTTGTTGGTGTCAGCTCTTTCCATTGGAACTCTTGTCCTTCAGAAAGGGTGTTGTGTTCCACTAATGGATTATATTCCTATAAGGTTCAACTACTTGTTACCAGCCAAGATGTTGACAACTACAAACAGATCAAACAAGACTTAGACCAGCTGAGGTCCATAGTGGAAAAGTCAGAACTTTGGGTGTACAAAGGGCAGGGACCCGATGAGACGATGGACGGAGTATCTGGTGAAATCGAGCACAAGAAGACGGAGGTGAGGAATCTTGAGTCCTTCTCCAGGATGTTGCTGTGTTATAAACCCAGACTTGCAGTGTCGGTGGCATCAGGATGTCCCAGTGCAGAATCTGCTAAAGACCAGCAGTGGCCTTGACCTTGTCATCTTAGAGAATTGCTTGGGGATGTTGAGGGGCTGAATGCTTTGCCTATAATCATGTAGCTGGTGTGTATAGACTAGAACCCAGGTCTTTCCGACTCTGTTCCTCTATCCGTTAGGCTATGTGCTTTCTCATAATCTAGGCAAGTAACTTCTCCCTAAAGGGACTAAGCTTTTAACTCAGATCTTTCCATGCTTCTCAAAGTATGGGAACCAGCCACAGTCTGTCCCTTCATTTTGCTTCCAGCCATTCTCTGTCACTATGTATTAGCCTTTGTTTTACATTGATTACAGCATGGAATCCAAACTTGCAGAGTATGGGTTAGCTACCTTCACTGAGAATACTGCTAAGTGTGCTGAGACCGCACCACTAGATCCAGCTGGATATCTCACAGAAACATGGTGCTGACCTGACAATGTCCCCATCTCTGCTACTAGAAAATGATTTCAAGGCTTTGTGCTGACTCAGTCATCCACTCTGTGTATGATACTAGAAAATGTATAGTTACATCAGAATTGTACAGTAACAGGAAATGTGTATGTTTTGGTCACTAGGAAGGCAACAACAAGTCTCAAAAGCACGAAAGTACCAGCAGCTACAACTACCGAGTGGTGAAAGAGGTAAGATTCCAACCCCCCTGTACACCCCCACACTTTTTCTTTTTTCTTTCTCGTGGCAAACTACACCAGTGTGTGAGGTCAATTGGCAATCTGAACATCTTAGCTTCTTTCTCTATAGAAATCAGCTCTTAGCTTTAGGGCATGGATTCTTAGCTTTTTTTGTATCTAGGGACCTTTTGGCTTTCTGACAAAGCCTGCAGACCTCGTCTCAGAATGATTTTTATTTTTAGTATTTTCTTTTTCTTTTCCCCCAGTTACATGTAAAAGCAATTTTTAACATTTGTTTTTAAAACTTTTAGTTCCAGATTCAGAACGATATTAAATGCATTAAACAATACATAGACAAAGGAAAACAATTATATTGAAATACTATTATCAAAATATTTTTTAAAAAGTTCACGGACTCCAGGTTGACTCCTAGCTCTGGGCCATCCAAAAAGAGAAGGCTTTGGCGATGGCGATATTTTCCACAACCATTTCTCTTTTCCAGGTTCTGCCATCTGTGACTATGTATCCAAAGAATTCATCTTCTCAAAAATTTTCTTTAACTTCCTGTTGCCTCTAGGATTTAGATTCCCCGGCCTGCAATTTTAAGTCCTTCACAATCTGGCTCCAAGTTACCATTCTAACCTTATTTCACATTGTTCTCTTTTACCCAATCTGTATTCCCCCCAACTGGCCCATTCTCCCAAATCAGTCTTCCATCTCTTGCCTCCATGCATTTGCACAGACAAAGTCTGTAACTGGAATACATTCCATCTTCCTCTCTACCTTAGAATGGTTCCCTTCCTTCTAGGGTTAGGTGCTCACTACTATGGGAAGAATTTCCTAATCCCCATAACTGGAGCCTTCTCGTTAACTTGACATTATTGTGCATTTGCCTATCTATGTACTGTAGCCCCCATCAGAGACGTGAGAGAAAGGACTTTTGTTCTGCTTTTTATTTGCTCACTCTTTACCCACTCTAAGCATTTAGTAAATATTTTAAATGATTTTTATGGATATTTTTGTTTTCTTATTGCCTAAATTTCCCCCATATCCCTTTCCCCTCCCTGAGAGCCATCTTATATAGTAAAGGATATTTCTTAACAACAACAAAGAATAAGAGGAAGAAGAGAAATAAAACAATCAGCAGTATTGATCATTGCATCAAAAAAAGTTTGATCTTATATGTGGTATTCCTCACAGGGCACTTCCCATGTCTGCGAAATGGAGAGGGGGGATGTGTCTTCTTACATGTCTTCTGGAGAAGGCTTGTTTTTTGTAATTTTGAAGCATTTATTTTCAGTTGTTTTGTGGTTGATTTCCCCCCCCCCCATTTACAGTGTTGTAGTATAAATATTTTGAATTGAATTGAATCTCAAAAAAACCATCATTCTGAGAACTAGGCTTTCTATAGCAACCAGTAAGTACTGCATTTGACTTTTACTGGCACTGTCTAAGGCAGCTGTTTATAAACAAAGCCTTGTCTGGTTCTCTGTGGAACCTACTTACTGTTCACAGTAGGGGTATTAGAAAGGGAGGTACTTCCCACCTGTTTTTGCCATTTAACTACCTTTTCCTCCTCTTCTTTTCTTAATACATTCATATTCAGAGAACTAAGACTTCTGAGAGGACCACTTAAGCAGACCTCTTGTTTTCTCCCAGATTTTAATTAGACTTAGCAAACTGTGTGTCCAAGAGAGTGCCTCTGTCCGGAAGAGTAGAAAGCAACAACAGCGACTCTTGCGAAACATGGGAGCCCATGCTGTGGTCCTGGAGCTCCTACAGATTCCCTATGAAAAGGTAAGGCTGCCACACAGCAGAGACATCTACTGCAGAATCAAGCTTACGTCATTATCCCTAGACTCCCGTGAGTGAAGAGATTGCCAGTGTTTGAACATATGGAACACAAGAAAGAAAGAGCTTATTGACATGGTGGATGAGGAAAGTGAATGGGTCTGGGGGGAGCATTTAGTGACTTGGAAGCCTTTGGAAACAGATGTTAATAAGCTCAATTTTCAGACCCATTGGATGATGCTTTAGGTCAAGGACCTTCTTAACTGAAGGGACCAGAAGTTGTTACCTGGAAATGGAAAATGTCATCTTTTAGATATAGTCTGTGAACCACTGAAATGACTTATGGACAGTAGGTAAAACATTCTCTAGCAGATGCTTCCTTCCTGTGGTATAAAAATTGTGCTTGGTTGTCAAAGATTGTATCAGTGGAACACAAATTCTGGTCAGTCTTAACCAGGAATGCAGAGTCAGAGGCCTGGCCTAGTTGAGGGCACAGAGAGGATTACAAAAGTAGCCAAAGGTAAGTGAAAATAAAGATTTCATTTTCCCTATCCAAGTTGACAGACTCCCTGAATTCTGTTTGTGGATCCTACATTAAGAACCTGTGATCTAGGATTTTTCTGAAAATGGGAAATCTCAATGATAGGTTATCCTTAATGCTGATTACCTTTTTGGATTCCTTTTCATAAAGAAAAAATATTCAAGTAACTCACAGTCTATCTGGTAGAATTTTTTTAGAAAAGGATAAAATTGTGCAGAAGCATTTAAAATGATGGCTATGAGCCAGAGATAAGTGTCTTTGTTAAGGAACATCTAGATTTCTCGTGGTGAAGTTGTCAGTCAACAAGCATTTCCTAAGTGCTTGTTATATTCTAGGAACTGTGTTAAGAGGTAGGTTTCCAAAGAAATATAAAAAGTATACTGTGTTCCCCTCAATACGTGCCTTGCCTGGTCATGCTTGGACTTTGAAAATTCTTTAAACCTTCCACTGCCCTTTTTCTACTGTCAAAACACATAGCTGAGATTCTTTCATAAAGCAAACAAGAGGCCTCCACTTGGACACCCTCAAAGGGTGGTTTTGAGAATCCTTAGGGATGAGATCTGTAAGAGTGCTTTGGGAACAAAAAAGGCGTGTATGAATGTGATGGGATTGTGTTTTGCTCTGTGGATCATTCCTCTCCTTATCAGATCCCTCTTTCCTTGTTCAGAATTGGGTAAAATTTCTATGGAGATGTGGAACATGATGGGGAAGGATTTGGTTGTTTCTGTTGGCCCAAAGGCAGACCTGGAATACTTGGGTAGAAGCTGCTGAAAGGCAAATTTGAGCATGATAGCGAGGATAAACTTCTTACAAATAGAGAAACACAAGAGTGGGATGGGTTGCCTTGGCAGGGTGTGGGTTTCCCCTCATTCTAGGACTCCAGGCAGAGGCTGAAAGACCACTTTTTCAGATATGTTGCAGATAGGTTTCTTGTTCAGTGGCAGGGTTGACTGGAGTGGCCTCTGAGATTCTGTGAAGCTGGTGCAGGTCTACACAGATGGGCTAAACCAGATTGAGGGCATCTGGGGAGGTCTCAGACACTTCAGTGAATTGTGTGTGTGTGTGTGTGGGGGGTGTCTACCTCAAGCATGTGACGACTTCCCTTGGTGCAATGGACAGATAGGAACAAATTGTTCCAAGGCCATAGAGGCGACTGAAGCAGCCGCCGTGGAGCACTTGGAGCTTAGCTAGACATCAGAGACGCCAGGGTCATCTGCTACATCTCGAGCCATCTGTCATCTTGACTCTGTCCTGCCACTGGACTGTGATAGCTCTGGAAGGGAGAGTGGCCTCACTTAAATCCACTTCATGCTCAGATCAGAAGGCATCACCCATACCATTTTGTCATGCAGGTAGTTGGCATAGCAGTAGACAGCTTGACAGGCAAACCTAAAGGATAGGTGCATGACACTGTATTTTGATTAATAGGGGGAAAATGATAATGGCTTACCTTCCAGGAGCTCAGGTGGCCTTAGATCAATCATCCACATGAATGAATGAATTCGAATTAGGGAAGACTTTTTACTAACTCACTTTCTCTGTGCCAACTTGTGGCATAAAATCAGGAGATAGAATGTTTTGATTCAAGTAGTTAAACCATTTTGTTGGGATAGATCTTGCTTTGTCCCTAAATTATTTATTTTTGGGGACAGACCTATGATCATTGGTGTGGAGATCTTCTGGGTGTGAAAAATTAACCCCTTTAAGTTTTAGAGGATTGCTTGGGACACTGAGATTTTAAGTGACTTCCCCATATACTCTTAATGAGAAAGTATATTTCAGAGTCAGGACTTGAACCCACACCTTTCCAGCTCTGAGGCTAGCCAATCTGTCTGTTTGACCAGCCTGCATCTCTCTGTTGCTAAAAACAATTGTTTCCTCTGGACCAAAGGATGCCAAAGTGGCTTGTCTGCAGAATGCCATTTCAGCATTTGTGCAAAGGGCTTAATTCATAAAGCTTTTTGAATTCTGATATTTACAGATTTACAGAGCTGGAAGCTTAGTTAGAGAGCATCTAGCCCAATACCTGTACTTTACAGGTGAGTGAATTGAAGTTCAAATAGCCAAAGGGTCATGCACACTGTCCCAGTGCCTTACCCCAGTGAATACTAGGAATCGTAGTATTCCTATGACTAGGTCATAGGGAACCGGGTCTTTTAACTTGCACTTCAGAATTCTCTCCACTCTCCCATTCTTGTGTGCCTCCTTAACCCTGGCTCTTCCTCATTATTCCCCCTAGGCTGAAGATACACGGATGCAGGAGATCATGAAGCTGGCTCACGAGTTTTTACAGAACTTCTGTGCTGGCAATCAGCAGAACCAGGCTCTCCTCCACAAGCATATCAACCTCTTTCTGAATCCTGGGGTAAGGATCAGGACCACCTGGAGCCTTAGGCACGAGGCAGGAAGGACAGCTTGTCTTGGAGAATTTTGTTCTTCTTGGGTCTGGAATCCCATTTAGAAGCTATGAATGTTGCCTGGGGTACCACCAAAGGAGAACGGGAAACAAAAATGTATAACGGGCAGGATGAGTTAAGTATGGGGGGGGGCGTTAAAGACACTGGTTTGAATTTTTTTAAGTATCATTACCCCCCCCCCCAAAAAAAAGGTTTTATCAAGTCAGGGCAATGAGGTGTCACAGTGGCCAGAGTGCTGGCTCTGGAGTCACAAACACCTGAGTTCAAATCCAGCCATAGACATGTACCAGCTGTGTGACCCTGGGCAAGTCACTTAATCTCTATTTGCCTCAGTTTCCTCATCTGTAAAAAAAAACAACAACACGGAGATAATAATAGCATCTGCTTCCCAGGGTGGTTGTGAGGGTGAAATGAGATAATAATTATGCAGCACTTAGCACAGTGCTCAGCACATAGTAGGTAGTATGTAAGTATTATCATCAATCGCTTATTTTTCAGTCAGTTATTTTTAGATCTATACCATGCCTGCCTGGAATCAAGACTGTACTTGTAACAAAGGAAAAAGCCTGGGTTCAAATTCTACCCTTGGTGTTTACTAGCTATGTAACTCTAGGCAAGTCAGTGAATCTCAGGACCTCAGGACTACTTTACTAAGCCACTCTGCAGGATAGTGTGACATAGTGAATAGAGAACCGGCCTAAAAGAAGGCCGCATTGAACCCTGCCTGTGAGACCTGCTAACTGTGTGATCCTGGACAAGTCACGCAACCTGTGTGTGCATTAGGATTTATTATTAAGCCATAAATCTTGGAGAGGCGATTTGGCAGAGTGGCTATCAAACCCACCTGAATTCATTTCTCAGTGATTAACAAACTCCCACCTGGTTGTACCCTCCCTATCAAGGTTGTTCTAAGTCCCCACCTCTCATTATTCAAACCCAGTTCTCAGTCCCAGACTTTGCCCCTCTTCCCCCAGCCAAAGCATCCCACCCTAAACCTGCCCACCCCTTCCATTGTGTGACTCTGTCTACCCCCTCTCTGAATTTTAACTGGCTGTCCCCCAAACCTGGAATACCTCATCTGTGTCTTCTGGCTCCCCTGTTTTCTTTCAGGTCCCAGACCAAACCCTACTTTCTACCTTCTACAAGAAGCCTTTCCTAAGCCCCTTGAAGCTAGTCCCTTCTCTCTGTTGATTATCCCCTTGCAGGAAAGGTCTGGTTTGTATTGGTAGAGGGACTTTATTCACCTGGGAATTGCTATACCAGTGATGTCCTAGGTCTGGTTCTAGCCTCTGCTACCACCTCACTTAACTTGCATGTGCCATAAGATTTACTTAAAACCAAGTCAGCAATGGGGGACAGTCTGGGTATACTGGCAGCCGTCTCTTACTGTCCCAGCAACTTCCCAAGCTAATGAAGTCACAGAGCTTATGCGTGAGCTATACATATTTTTCATTCTCACGCTTCCTGGATACTTAGACATCCTCTGTATTCAGTTTCCTTAAACTGAGACTTTCCTTCCCATGTTAGATCCTGGAGGCAGTGACAATGCAGCACATTTTTATGAATAACTTCCAGCTCTGCAGTGAGATCAACGAGAGAGTCGTCCAGCACTTTGTTCATTGTATTGAAACACATGGCAGGAATGTTCAGTATATCAAATTCCTGCAAACAATTGTCAAGGCCGAAGGGAAGTTTATCAAGAAGTGCCAAGACATGGTCATGGCCGAGGTGAGTGAGAGCTGCCCGTTTCTGTGTAGTCACAGCTGGTGTCAAGTAGGAATTTTCCATGTGACATCCTCAGCTGAAGAAGCCTTTGAGTGTAGTGACTAGAGAGCTGGCCACAGACTTAGGAAGCTCTTGGTCCAAGTCAGGCCTCTGAGGCACACGGGCTGTGTAACTCAGGGAGGTCCCTTACCTTCTCAGTCCAGAGGGTCTCTAGAGCAGCTTGCCTATCTGATAGACAGAATTTCCTTATCCAGGAGCTTCATGTAGCAAAAAAAGACACAGGCCCTATCCTTACCCCCCTTATTATTGTCCAACCTAATGCAGTATGAAGCTTCTCTTTTGTAGAGGACTTCCTACTAACCACTCCCTCCAAAGCCAGCCATTTCCTTGCAGTCAGTTTTTCACTTGGGCCATATGTATTTTTTGTATTATTGGGTTGGAATTGGGGTACAAATAATGCTTAATTTGGAAAAGGGGATAAAACCAGCCTAATATAAATGAGCTGTTATATCTTCTCTGTTAACATTTGGGAAGGCCAGTGATAAAACCTCCTTTTTTTTAATCTCAATAAACAGATTTCTGTGGCATTTTATTCCCTCTCAAGCTTTTGATAAACATGGTTTTTCTTCCTTTTTGTAGTTGGTCAATTCAGGAGAAGATGTCCTTGTGTTCTACAATGACAGGGCCTCCTTCCAGACGCTCATCCAGATGATGAGGTCAGAGCGGGATCGAATGGATGAAAACAGCCCTCTCATGTACCACATCCACTTGGTAGAGCTCTTAGCAGTGTGCACAGAGGGTAAAAATGTCTACACAGAGATCAAGTGTAACTCCCTTCTTCCTTTAGATGACATCGTCCGAGTTGTGACCCATGAGGATTGCATCCCTGAGGTGAGTTTTAGCAGGGCTGGAGTCTGACGTCCTCTCTTCTCAGTGCGTGTGGAGCTGAGGTTCAAAGTTGTGAATTCTGGTTTAGCCATAAACCTCTCATCCTGAAAAAAATTCTATAATACCCTTTAAAAAAAATTAAGTATCAAAAATTAGGCTTATAATCCTGTGCCAGGAAGAATTAGTCTTCAGTCTTACCCACATGAGAGACATGGATGAACTTTTGTAGTATGTTGGATTGTAGACTTGAAGCTGGAAGGGTATGAGGTCAAGGCCTCTGAGGTAGAGCCATATAGTCCAATCCTCTTGGTTTGCAGATAAGGACACTGAAGCCAAGAGAGGTGATGTAACTTGCCCAAGGTCATACGGGCCCTAAGTGTTGGAGGTGGGATTTGAGCCCTGGTCCTCCAACTCCCAAGACAATGCTCATTCTACTGTCCAGGTTTCCTAGCTTCCCTAGGAGTCGTCAACCCTGCAGAGTTTGAAGGGAATTTGACCTGAGTAAGAAGCTTGTAGCTTCCTATATTATGTCCAACTCTTGTTTCACTCTTTTTACACATGTGATTATTTCATCAGGTCATGTTGAGTACAATGGAGAGAGAAAGAAAGACCTAGGTTTGAATCCTGCCTCCCACACTTACTAGCTGTGTGATCTGGGCAAAGCATTTAACATACAATTGTTATGACTCCAATGAATTGGTATGTGTAGAATACTTTTCAAGCCTTAAAATGCTATGTAAAATGAGCTGTTGTTATCATTAACTCACAGGTTCTTACTTAGAGTTGGAAGGTTGGAAGGTACCTTAGAAACTATCTAGTCCAGCCCTTCAGTTTTGCCTGTTTTATGATGTGGACACGGACTTCTAGTCTCCACAACTGTTTTGTCTTCTTACTCACCTCTTTTTCATCCTTCCTTCCAGGTTAAAATTGCCTACATCAACTTCCTGAACCATTGCTATGTGGACACCGAGGTTGAAATGAAGGAGATTTACACTAGTAACCACATGTGGAAGTTGTTTGAGAATTTTCTTGTTGACATCTGCAGGGTAAGAACATTTAGGAATCAAAGACAGAGTCTGGCTTTGTGATCCTGGCTTTTGTGGCTGACCTTCTTCTTTATCTCTCCAGTATAAAAGGAAAACCCAGGCCTTTGAGGTCAGATCCAAGGTCTCCTCACTCCCTGGGTGACCTTGGGCAAATAGCTTATCTTCTTGGTGCCTGAATTTCTTCCTCTGTAAAAAGGGAACCACATCTCCTCAGAAGTCCCTTCCGTGGTTGAATCTGTGAACCGTTGCATTAAAGTCTTACTGTCTGTTTACTTTTGCCCTTTTGCCTTTTGCTTGTTGCTGATTGTGGATTTTATTAGTTATATTCTGGGAAGAAATCTGTCTATTTTCTTTTTTTAGCCACAACTTGTTTTCTGAGATAGTATCTGTCATACTGAACTAGACAAGGTTTATGGGGATCTCCCCACCTCATTAATAGTCACAAAATTCAGCCCTATAAGAGAATGTTTCTGGACTGGCCATTTATTTTTGTGGCTTTTGTGTGTGTGGGAACCTGTAGCGGAGCTCATCTTTTGATGTGTCTTTTCTAACTCAGCACTTAATAGATTTTCCTATATCCTTTTTGGTTTTGTGCATTGGGTGTAGTAAGCATGTCAAATGCCGAGAATATTTACTGCCTGGTGTCAGATGTGCAGACAGAAATATTAGGCCCAGAGCCTGGAAAGCACTTAGAGTACTAGCTTACTTTGCCTTGTGCCAGAGACCTTCATTTAATAGCACTCGGCAGCGAATGTCAGAAACCTTTCATGCTTTGACTTTTCAGCTCCTACCGGTTCTCCTTGGCCTTGTCCCAAACTAGCCTAGGGCCTTCAGGATGGAACAGCTCAATTCCTGAATTGTTCAAAGAAGAGGCAGGGCGGGGCAGTGTAGAGAGTCCTGTACTTAGATTCACAAGATTTGGGTTCTTAGTCAAGTCACTTATCTCTCTGAATCTCCTCCAGCCAGCTGACACCAGAATACTTAGACTAACATCCTCACAGGGTGGTTGTGAGAATTTGGGAGATGGTGAGCATGCCAGCGTCAGCTGTTTTTATTTAATTCGTTCCCTCCTTGTGCCAGAAGCCCAGCACATACACTGATAAAGAATTATTACCTGGATTCAGTTATTTTCCAGGCTTGTGATTATAGCCTCACTATGGCTGTCCTCAAAATAACCAAATTAAATACAAGTTAAATTCCATTAAGAAGACGGCATGTCATAGATTTAGAAGGAACCTTAGAGATTGGACGCCTCATGGTGTCCATTCAATCCAATACACATTTATTAAGTACCTTCTGTATTCCAGGCACTGGAGATACCAAAAAAGGCAAAAGATAGTTCTTGCCCTCATAGAGCTTACAATCTAATAAAAATGGTGTCATGGAGAGAGCTCTAGATTTGGCACTTCCTGCCCGTGACTTTGGCAAAATTACTTCATCTCTCTGGGTCACAGTTTCATTATCTGTAAAATTGCAGGGGGATGAGGTTTCCTTCCAGGTCTAGATGAGGAAACTGAGGCCCCCAGACCCGACATGCCCAGGGTTGAGAGCCAGCGTTCAAACCCAGGCCTTCTGACTCCAAATGCACCATCTTTTTTTACCACACCATGTTGCCCAACACGCAGAATGATTTCTAAGTCAAGGCTTATTCTTTTGAGCTGTATTTGACAAAATGAAATTCCAACTTAATGAGAGAATTTGGACACCCCCAAAGAAGTTCTCTGTGACAATAAGAATAGAATAAAATGATAGAATTTCCAGAACTGGCCTAAGGCAGTTGTCATTTTATAGGTAAATTATTTACCTAAAAGTTGCTTGTTCAGCACTTAGTGCTGATCAGCCATGAAAAGCATCAGGAGAGAAGTCAGTGATTCCTCAGCTTTATAATGAATTCTCAAGCTTCAATACTGTCTCTAAAGCTCTCAAATTCTTTTCTTAGGCATGTAACAACACCAGTGACAGGAAACACGCCGACTCGATCCTGGAGAAATATGTAACTGAGATCGTCATGAGCATTGTGACGACTTTCTTCAGCTCGCCCTTCTCTGACCAAAGCACAACTTTGCAGGTAAGGAAAGGACCCTCCAACAAATGGAGTTGGCTCCTACCGTCGTCAGGGAGGAGGGTGACCCAAGCTAAGGGCACCTGGCAGGCTAGCAGGAGGTAGGACTAGAATAGCCCCAGGGAAAAGGGTGAAGATGAAACCCTGAGGAGTTGCCAGGGTACACCGGGAACATCCAGAACCATGTGGTCCAAGTCGTGACTGTGGGACGCTTCCTCCCTTTTTGTGGCATCCAGCCTTTTATTCATCTTTCCCCGGGATCCACAATTCAATCCATTTCAGCAGCGTTCTGTTATGTACCTACCAGGCTGTGCAGGGCAGCTTATCATTGTGACTTGAGGCAACTCACTGGGACCAGAAACTGCAGAGCTGTTGCAGACCTGTCCTTTTTAGAGTGAGTTACCTCAGTGTAAATTCTCTATACCAGTGAAATCACCAGAGTTGGGAGGGAAATGTTGGAGGTGCTGCTCTGAGAATGCACAAACCAAAATGGGAGTCTGCCATCAAGGCATTTGCATTTCACTTGCGGGGATTAAAATGGCACAGTCAGCTCTAAATTATCAGGGAGTTACAGTGAGCATTTGTGGGGTGTTTACTGGGGTGCTCAGAGAGGACTAGCACCTCTGGTGTCTACCTGGCACTCAGCTCTAGCCTCTGGCTCCCAGAAGCTGTGGCATGTTCCATCTGCCACACACTTGGCAGATGGGCTAAACCTGGTTGAGGATCACTGATAGACCTCAGACCCCTTGGGAAGTTAGGGGGTGTCTACCTCCAAGCATGAGCAGATTTCCCTCCAGCAGAATGGGTAGATGAGAAGAGTTTGTTCCAATGGCCTCGAAAGTGACTGACGCAGACTCTGTGGAGTGCTTAGAGCTTGGTTAGGTATCAGAGACGCCAAGGTCATCCCCTGCATCGCAGGCTTTGCCAGTCAGCCTAACTTCTTTCTTGCTGCTGGCCTTCAATGACTCATGAAGAAAGAATGAGACTGACGACTTTGTTCAACTGTGTCTCACTTAAATTCAGTTCACATGCAAGTCAAGACATCACCCCGTGATGTCATTGGTCCTCTTTGAAAAGGAAGGGCAGATGGTAATAATGACTGTGTGTTAGACACTGTGCTAACAGAAAAGACAGCAGTTATTGAGAAAGAGGTGACGAGTTCAAGTGTTACCTTCCATTAATAAAGGCAGCAGCCTAGAAATCCTGAGTTGGAGAGATGATACTTAGGACCACACTCAGCAAGGATGGGTTTATATCAGTTTCCCTCTGATAGTGATAATCGGACCCAACATGTGGCAAACATGTTTCCTGTCACTTTATTCTGGAAACTTTAAGTAGCTTGCTTATTCTAGAGACATAGAAATAGCTTTCAGTTTATCTCACGAAAGCCTGGGAAATGCATTGGGTCAGCACCGTGATTTACAAGTCTAGTGAAAGTGGTACCTTGATGTCAGCAACCTCTGAGGCTAGGATAGTATGTGCTGTTCAAGGCCAGACTTGTCCCACCCAATAAAGGACTCTTCTCCTGGGTAGCCAACTCTAAAATGTACTCTTTAGCAGTAATATTTCAGGTTTTTGCTTGTGATTTAAAGGGACAGCTCACAAAGGCAGTGATGGTGTCTGTGTAAACTGTGGAAACAGATCATTCTGTTGGACTCTCTTAGAAAACTGTCAACATGCATGGCTGCTTTATTACATTTGTTTGGGAAGTCTTACCTCTTAGTCACTAGTCTGTCTATCTCTACCTTGCAGAAATCTTAGAATGTCCAGACAGGGGTGGGGAACCTTCGACTTCGAGGCCACATGTGGCCCTCTAGGTGCTCAGGGGAGGCCCTTCAGTCAGGCAGCTGGAGCATCCAATAAAAGCAGCTGTTTTAACAGAAAGGAGTAGGCCCAGGCTCCATGGAATCATGAAAAGAGGCCTGGACTTGGAGTCAGCTCTTATATTTACTAGCTATGTGAGTGATATTTAATCAGTGTTTCACCCATCACTTGTACTATGTTTTAATTATCTTTAACCTCTCAGAAACTGTTTCCTCATCTGAAAAATGGAGCTAAAAATGGCAATAGCACCTACCACAGTAAAGGAAAGGCAATATGCATTTCTATAGCTCTGACCTGTGGGCAGGCAGTTTACTAAGTGCTTTACAATTACCCCATTTGGTCCACAAAAGGCTGTTGTGAAGATCAGAAGTGTTAGGAAGATTGTTTTTCCATGCAGATGTGTAAATACTGAATTTTTGAAAATGGTGATCTCTGTGATTTGTGTAGTGCTTCTTGTCTATTACTTACGCCAGTATGGTGTAGCAGCAAGCACCCCAGCGTTCCCAGGGTGGCTGCTAGCACAGGTTCTTGGATCTGCTTTGTTAAAGGAAAGCAACTCAAAATGGGTTAACAAGCTTACTTTAATCAGTCAGACATATATCGTTTACCTTGTTCAGGGGAAAAGTTCAACACCCCGAACTTCAAAGTATACAGGCAGAATTATCAAGACAGAAACAGATCAAGTAGACAGATTTCCAAATTGTCCAACCATTACATCCATACCCAGTCAACATCTGGGTTGCCACATCTGGGTTTTTCAAAGCCGGGGGGCGGGGCCTGGACAACGGCTTCCCAGAATACAGATCAAATCACAGAACACTTCTCAAAGTGAGCCCCCAAAACAAAGCTACACATCAGGGCTTATATAGCCTTCTCCTGGCTCAGAGAATATAACAACCTTATTGACCCACTGGCCAATCAAGAAGTATCTACTGAAAAACAAGCCTCCCACCCCAGGCTTCAGGTGCACCCCAGCCTAGGGGCAGGGAAGATCTTCCAAATCTGCATTCCCATTACATATGGCCTTGTTTCCTGTATATGACCGATCTCCCCTACTAGACTTTAAATCCTGGGAGAGCAAGAGCCATCTCCCACAGATAGATACAAAGAAAGCACTTGATACACATTTCTCTTTATATTAAGTATTTAGCTTGTGAGCAGTTGAAAGACACTAAAGTGGCAGCTGGTGGCACAATGGATAAAGCACTGGACCTACTGTTCAGAAGATTTGAGTTCAAATCCAGATTCACATACTTAGTAGCTGTGTGACCCTGGGCAAGTCACTTAACCTCTGCCTGAGTTTCCTCATCCAAAAAAAGGAAGATAATAATAGCAGCTACCTCTTAGTGCTGTTGTTAGGGTCAAATGAGAAAATATTTGTAAAGTGCTCTGCAGAAAAGCAAGCACCGAATAAACGCTACTTATTGTTGCTGTTGTTGATTCTCATTTGAAATTTCTGCAAATCCTTGGGCTCTTGTACTTGTATCCCTGACAATGATAAGAGCTAGTGAGAAGGATGTGTGTCCACCTTGTGGAACTGAGTTATATGATCCCTGCTTTATGAAGGTAGATATCAGATTCTCTTCTGGGCCAACATTTACAGGAAGGCCTGAGTTCTTTGGCTAACTTCAGTTTTCTTTCAACAGACATCATTTTTATTAGCATTTATAGGGTGTTTTCTCAGTTGCCTGAATCAACTCTCTTCCTCTCCCAAAAGCCTTGCAGAACACTTGCTTGGTAATTTTTATTAAGCTGATTAGCTTTTTAACTGTGTGAACTGGGAAAGTAAAGTGGGCTGTATATCCCTCATCCAGTGAAGTGAAGTTTTCTACTATAGATTTCAAGTAAAGTAGATTTACCCTCTGAAAATATGAAATGAAATGAAATGAAAATACCTCTGAAAATACCTTATATCCTTAGGTGTGGATTGGTCACGTGAAAGCTTACACTTTTCTAGTAAAAGATGTGATTGGTCTTTTGCCTACTTTTTAGGGGAAATCAGTATCATTAATAGACAACATTTAAACATTGATTCATTACCTCTGCTGTCTTTGCATACTGTATTATGGCATATTCTTTGGATTGGGAGCTAGGGGTTGAGAGCTAGGATATTTCTAGAAAATCAAAACTCAGTATTACTTCATCCAAGACCCAGGTTTTATTTTTTTAACATCTCCCCGCCATACACCCCCATTCTCCTTGCTTCTCTCTCATTTCCCAGGGGGCCTTCTTCAGGGCAGTCTTAGGCACATAACTTCAGTTTTGTGCTCAGGCTTAAGATAATTATTTGCTTTTCTTCCTTATCATTTCTAATGATTCCTAAAAATGTTTGTTGATCTCCCTATTCATCAGACCTCTCTCCCCTTTTGCCCTGGAATACTCCTTGTATGGCCTGTGGATAAAGAGAGCTATTCTTGAAAACCCAACTGGGAATGAGGAGGGATGACTTACTGTTTGTTTGAGAGTAAAATGCAGCTTTCCATGATCTTTTTCCTCCTTTTTTCCCCTTTTAGACTCGTCAGCCAGTCTTTGTACAGCTGCTACAGGGAGTGTTCAGGGTTTATCACTGCAACTGGCTGATGCCAAGCCAGAAAGCCTCCGTGGAGAGTTGCATAAGGGTGCTCTCTGATGTAGGTAAGAAACCTGACAGTTGACTTTGTTTCTAATGTAACCAAAGTGTGTTTTATGTTTAAAGAAGGCATGAATGGGTGGAAAGCCCCTATCGCCTTGTCTGTAGAGTATCAGAAGTGCAGATAGTTAATCTGGGGTGGAACCCTGCTTAGACGTTTACTAGCTGTGTGAGCGTGGGCAAATCATTTCATCTCACCGTTCCTGAGTGTCTTCATTGGTTTAAAAAAATTACATCTTAAACAAACATTAATAGTAACTGTGCTGTCTGCTGTGAGAAAGTACTTAGCAGACCATAAAGTGGAACAGTTGTGATTGAGTTCCTTTTTTTCTTTTTCTCTCAATCCCCCAGTACAGTGCTCTTTAAAATAGAATGCAGAAATCCCTGTCCCTCTTCGTCCATTTGCCTGTAGCTTCACTTATTTTTGTCCTAAGTGCTACGTATCCATCAGCCATTTGCTTGTACTCTCAGTAGTTCCAGGCTAAGAGAAATTGATCATCTACCCATAGTCAAAATGTCTTATACAAATCCAGTCAAGAAGGAATAGCAAGGAAGGCAGGTGGATACTTGATCCTTTTTGGGAATGCTAGGGGAGAACCCATGAAATCTTCATTTGAATCTGCTGCTTCTATGTTGTTTTGTTTTTTTTTTAATTAGGTGGTTTTACCTTGTTTCTTTGGGCCTAGATCTGTACATTTTGATTTTCATCTCCTTTAAAAGTAAGAAATCCATGGGGCGGCCAGGTGGCTCAGCGAGTAAGAGCACCGGCGCCAGTGTTGGGACGACCTGGAGATCGAATCCCGGGCTCAGACACTCAGCACCACACCCAGAAATAACTGGCCGTGTAACCTTGAGCAAGTTACTTAACCCCGATTGCTTAAAATAAAAAAAAAAAAGTAAGAAATCCATCTTGGAAAGTACCTGCAGAAACATACTCACAGTGGGACAAAAGAACCCCCTAACTTGCAGAATCCTTGTAGGCGAGGCCTTGATAGTCTTGCTAATACCATCTCATAGAAAGACATATTTGCTAAAAGCTAAGAAGCCTCTGCAAGAGAAGTCTGAGACATGTTAACTGTCCTCAAGTACTGATGACTCTCTCTAGAACTAGGCTGGAGAGACTTGTTCTGTTTTAACCCAAGGGTCCAGAATTAGCTATAGTGTAGAACTGTCAGAGAAGGAAATTTAAGTCTTGACGTTCAGGAAAACTTCTTAGCCATTTGATTAAGTGGAAGGGATTGCTTTAGGACATGGCAGGTTTTACCTTGTTGGAGGTCTTCAAGAGGCACCTGGATGACCACTTATCAGTTATGTTTTACTAGGGATTGAATGGGATGGTTGCTGAGGTCCTTTCCAACACTGAAATTCTGTCACTCTGCGAAACTGGAGTAGTTGATATTTAATGAATCATTTTCAGCTTGGTTGTGAGAAAGCCACTTGTCTAACAAGTATACTCAGCAAGAACTTTAGAAGGCGAAAGCTTGCCTCGGCATCTAAAATGCGTTTTTAAAGGTAGCAAAAGATGATTGTGTGTGTGTGTGTGTGTGTGTGTGTGTGTGTGTATAATATGTATATAATATGAATCTAGTGTGTACTAATCTCAAAATCAGGAAGACATCGATTCAAGCCCTGACACATACTATCTTTGTAGGCCTGCACAACATAGGAAACAACCTCAAAGGAGAACAAGCAGGTGTTGAAAAAGAACCTTCTGGGCATGGGGGACTCCTTTCTTTTCTTCTCTCTGCCTCCCCCCAACCCCAAATCTACTTTTTCTCATTAACCTTTCCAGAGCACTGTGAAGCGGCTGCTAGTCCTTTTACATCCATTGCCCCATGCCATCAGAAGTCTACATTTTTCTTGTCTATTATCTTTTAAAGTGAGAAATCCAACTTTGGAAGTATCTGCCCAGTAACTGTACATGGACTTCTCTATCTTCCTTAGAGACATACTGAGGGGTTTTAAACATTTGGGACACTATGCGCTCACAGAGGCCTTGTTCAACTTCAGTCTTTGTAGTGAGAGCAAAATCTAAGAGTCTTACACTACCAAAGTTTGTAGGGATTTCTTTCCTTTTTTTTAATCCACGTTCAGTCAAAATTATCTGTGCTAATGAGAGGGTGCAGAATAGCATGTAATCTAAACATAATCTGCCCTTTGAGAAAGTAAAGGGAAATGATTACTTTTAGATCACCAAAGGTTTACCTTCCCAGTTATGATTTGTTTGGGCCTTTAAAAATTAGCATAATGTAGTAGAAGGAGCCTTAGATGACAGCTGATGGATATGTAGCACTTAGGACAAAAATAAGTGAGTCTCATATAAATTTTACAGGCAAATGGAGGAAGAGGGACAGGGATATGGCGTCTTTATTTGGACTAACTTCTAATTGAAAATGAGCATTTCCCTCCATTATGAATGTAGGCCACAGGCATTATCCGAGAAGGGGTTCATAAGTTTCACCAGGCTTCCAGAGGGGTCCAGGACACACATGAAGGAGGATTGGTTAGCCTAGTTCTCAGGCAGGTGGGAGAGATGTAGGTTGGAATCTTGCCTCCAATGTTTTATTAGCCTTTTGAACCTTAACCTCTCTGAGCCTTATCTGTACATTGGGGGTAATAATACCTTGTAGTATGTATGTCGGAGAGTTGTTTTGAGGATTAAATGAGATAACCTGGGAAGCGCTTTGTAAAACTTAAGATCTATGTGAATGTCAGCTTTTGTGATTATCACTCGCCCATCTTTGTGAATTTGGGTAACACTCTATGCTTCAGTTTTTTCTTCAGTAAAATGAGGGGATTAGATAAGGTTCCTTTTTACCTCTGTGGCATCTTCCAACTGCTACATATTACTTGATAATAGAATAATGGAGAAGTCAACATGATATTAAATATCTGCCATCAGTAATGGAGAGTTTATTTACCTATACATACTATACAAAATAGAAAAATAGATGAAGATAGAATTTATATAACTCTTAAAGATTTTCTAAGTGTTTTACAAATATTATCTCATTTGATCCTTATAATATTAGGGAGATAAAATGTTATTATGCCCATTTTACAGTTGCGGACACTGAGGCAGACAGATTAAGTAAGCACAGCTAGTATCTGAGACCAGGTTTAAACTCAGGTCTTCTTAACTCTAGGCCCAGTGCTCTATTCAATCTACTATCTACAGGGAGGTACTAATTAGTACAAATGATGAATGCTGCGAAGTGATTTCATTTATTTGAGATTCATTCATTCATTCATTCATTTATTTTCACTATTTGAAGTTCAAATAAACTAAAATATGGTCATTGGTTTCAGTCCAGTGGAAATTTGCAAGATGAATTCAAATAATGCAATCATTTCAGGGAGATCCAGTATTCATAATAATCAGAACCTAGGTATAACAGATGTAAATATGCATATGCACATACCTATAAGTGTATATGTACACACACCGATATGTAGATAGATAAAAATGTGTGAGTATATATAAATACATTTATATAAGAGATTGAGTATTTTCAGTCTTTCTTGTGGTAGATGATAGAAAAATTATATATAGATAATAGAGAACTAGAGAGGTTATAGAAAAAAGAGTTGATAGTTAGCTAGATGGATGGATAGAGATAGATGGATAGCAGACAGACAGACAGATTTGATGACTCACCAAGTAGCCCAGTGCTCAGAACCTGCCTTCTTCTCTTCCAGCTAAAAGCCGAGCTATCGCCATCCCTGTGGACTTGGACAGCCAGGTCAACAACCTGTTCCTGAAGTCACACAACATTGTGCAGAAAACTGCCATGAACTGGCGACTGTCGGCAAGAAACGCTGCTCGCCGGGACTCTGTGCTTGCCGCTTCCCGTGATTATAGGAACATCATTGAAAGATTGCAGGTGATGGTCTAGTCCCAAATATGTGCTCTTTGGGTTTGACCAAGCATATGGGATCAATCCACACTAAAATAAAGGAATTTCAAAATTGTGAGCTTTAGAAATAAAATAGCATATTGGGAGAGGAGTATGAAATCATTTAGGAAAAGACAACCTTGACTTGAGGAAGTCATCTCAGGGTACCAATTGCTTTAAAGGTTCTTAACTGGGAGTCAGAATAATCTATGTATAGCTTTCAGGGGAGGGGAAAAATGTGACATCTTTATTTTGACTGACCTCTAATTGAAAATGAGCATTTTCCTCCATTATGAATGTAGGCCGCAGGCTTTATCTGAGAAGGCGTTCATAAACTTTGTCAGGTTTCTCGAGGGGTCCAGGACACACACGGAGAACCCTTGTTTCAGAGGATTGGTTAGCCTTGTCGAGAGCACAAACCAGCTCTTGTCAGGAAGTGCAGTGATAGTAACCAAGGCATAAGGCTTTGTTTTTGTCACCCTGGGAAGGCTGTTTTATTTTCCCAGCAGTTCATAACATGTACATCACGAATGAATTTGGCATTGAGAAGAGACAGATGCTCCTCACTGATTCTCTGACTCCCAGGTTGTTGGCTAGGCCCTTCCAGAAGATCTGTTAACTTCTTCCCAAGCAGAGACTCTCATATACGAAACTCATGCTTTGGGACTCCAAGTGGCACCTTTAGGTTAATCCAGTTGGGTAATGTTGGGTTGCTTTGAGCAAGTCACTTCCCCTTTCAATTCTCAGTTTCCTTGTGGATAAAATGACAATTGGTCAGTCTAGCTTTCAGCTCGTGAATTATGATTGGGTGCATTACTCAGTAGATTATCAGAGCGACTTCTTGAGGGGTCTCCACTGACAGTGAGATGGAAGTCCTCCATGAATCTGGCTGGGTTGGTAAATACCACTTAATGTGGTGGACATTGATAGGTAGGTTTCAGATTGTTTTATGAGGTGTTTGCTCTAGTCATTATGTTTTGGAGGATGTGCTGTCAGCACGATCTGGGTTCTTGCGAGAATTCTCCTAGATCCGCAGAAGTCTGGAGGCATTCTGGATGGAAGTCACTGGATTCTGCCGAGCATCACGAGACAGTGTTGTGTAGTCACTGAATTGACTTTCTGTCCCAGTTGAGTGGCTGCCTAGTTTGTTTTGCTTGTCCAAATGGAATAATTACATTGTTCCTTAAGGCCCTTTCCATGCACGATCTCATTAAGCTTCACAGCAACCTCAGGAGGGCAGGTATGGAAGAAACTGTTCTACTCATTTTCCCCTTGGAAAAACAGGCTCAGAGAGATTAAACCATGCCTGCTGCTCTTGTCATTCAGTCTTGTCTGACTCTTTGTGACCCCAATTTGGCAAAGATACTGGAGTGATTTTGCCATTCTCTTCTCCAACTCATTTTATAGATGAGGAAACTGAGGCAAACAGGGTTAAGTGACTTGCCCAGGGTCACACCACTAGTAAGGGTCTGAAGCTAGATTTGAACTCAGGAACTTCCTGACCCCAGCCCCAGCACTCTGTTCACTATATATAGCATCACCTAGTTCATGCCAAAGGTAGCATTTGACCGCAGGCCTTCCTGACTTCCAAGTACTACAGACTAAACACCATGCCTCATAGCCTCTGGAAAACCTTCGTAGCTAAATAAGCAGATTTGATATTACTCTGGCTTAAATGCATATAAAACTCTGTGTGTGTGTTTTCCTCAGAAATGAGTGCCTGAGGGCTTTCCTCTTGCAAAGACTGAGCCTAGAGTCTGTTTTCTGTTTAGTACAGTCTGTACTTGTCCTAGCCATGCCGGCTTTAGGTTGGTCCTAAGTCACCATCCTGTGAGAGACGTGCCCACTGGTGGAATGCATCCCTTCATCTGTTCTCTGCTATTTGCCTCTCACATATTCTTTGCGATGTTTGACTTAGCTGCCCTTTCACATTTTTCTCTGTTTTCCTTTCCTACAGCAGTGTGTTTTGTATTTGAAGACCATCATGCTATCAGGGTACATCTATTTAGCATGTTGATACAGCATGTTCATTCGTTTGTGTTTTCATGTAACCGTAATACGGAATGCTTTGTTGGCCTAAAAGACTCCGTTTCCTCGAAAGGAGGGGTGGTGGGAAGTTTGTGCTTTAAAGACTAGTGCTTCCCATGAGGATGGAGGGGGGGAAGAAGCGGTCATTTTAGAAGTATGATCCATGAGTTAGTTGATGGTGCAGAGTCATAGTATGCCAGACTGCTTATGGATGGACCCAACTTCTCAGGATGCCAGAGGTTAGCCACCACACTTTGCCATTAACGCTACTTGCTGGCACCTTCCAGGATATAGTATCCGCATTAGAAGACCGTTTGCGGCCCCTCGTCCAGGCAGAGTTGTCCGTGCTCGTGGACGTCCTCCATCGACCAGAGCTGCTTTTCCCAGAGAACACAGATGCCCGAAGAAAATGTGAAAGTGGAGGCTTTATCTGCAAGTAAGTTCCTTGTGTCTCAGGGGCAATGTGAGTGCTACTCCCCTGTGAGATCTGCCAAGAATGCCCATGGGGGCCTGCTGTGGGAAAAGCCTAATTCAAGAGCCCTCGAAATGTATCATGGAAAGCAGTGTAGCCTTTGCCTTGAACATGGTGATAGCTTTTATCTGTGGCCACCTTAAAACAAGATTGGGAGAACTGAATGGGGAGTTAGGGCAAGCCCTATTGGTTGAAACCAATTGGGGCAATTTGCTGCTAATTTTAGTGGCAAACTTTTACTTGCTCATTGTACCTCCCTGTTGTCCCATTACTTTTTAGTATCTCTTTGTCACAGACATAAGCTGTAGGAGAATCCTAGGAATGCAAATGCTAATAGCTAGATTTTTGTGTTCACTGAATGCTTTTCTTCCCACCTATTCCCACCTCCTTAATAGGAAGGAGAGTATTTTGGACAAGGGACAAGTGTACATTTGCCACGTTCAGTCAAGCAACAGACATTTATTACCTGCCATTTGTGGCACTGGGCTAGACTCTGGGAATTTTTTTTTCCATCATTTCAGTGGCATAGGGAATTATTGGTGAAGAACTTTCTCCATCATGTGTAGATTGGCCGCTGCAAGTTATAGTCTTAGAGTGGAGTTGCCTGCGGTTCTCAGGACTTAAGTGACTTGCTCAGAGTCCCACAGCCAGTAGGAGTAGGCGGTCACACCTGAATGCCTTTGTCTTCTTCACTCCAAGGCAAGACCTTTATCCACCACCCCACACCACCTCTCAGATCTTGGGCTCTGGAAATGCAGAGACAGATATAGAAGCGTCCCTGCCCTCACGGAGCTTACATCTTGTCAGGGAAACAATAAATACCCAGAGCCTCGTTATGGGATTCCTTACTTTACCTGTTTAATTCAAGCAGCAATCTGTGACGTGACTCATCCTGTCCTCTAAATCATCTTGTTTAAATGAATTTTAGTGGATTACTTTTCCTGCTTATAAAACATACCTTGTTAACCACTTTAAGCAAAAAGACAGCATTTTCTTTACTGTTGTAGAGAAAGGGGTCAGCACCTGCAGCAGTATATGGTATACAGCAGGCATATAATAAATACCAGAGAACGAAAGCATTCGGGCTTGACTTAGGATGCCATCTGGAGCCTTATTGGTGTTCTCCCCCTCTGCCAGCAGGTGTCGCTTTTGAGATGCAGATGGGCTGGCAGGCCAGCCAGTGGCTTCTGGGACCTGCTGAGTGCAGGGCATCGGGTCCGGGCTTCCTGGCCCTGCATCCAGTTATCCTGAGATGCTGAGAAACTATTGCACTTGAAAGACTGGCAGCAAATCAAACCATTACTTTTCCTCCCCTTTTCAGATTAATAAAACACACTAAACAGCTGCTGGAAGAGAATGAAGAAAAACTTTGTATCAAAGTGTTACAGACCCTCAGGGAAATGATGACCAAAGACAGAGGCTATGGAGAAAAGGTATTGGGCATTTATTTTCATTCAGCAGCGTTTCACCATTAAATTAAGGGGAGGTGAAAAGGGGGGACGGGAGGAAGAAAGGGAATTCTGCCTTATCCTAAATTGCAAGTATTGACTGTTTATTTTTTTTTTTAATAAAAATAAAACTTTTCCCTAAAATTTATTGTGGGAAATAACTTGGGAGTCTCTAATTTTTGGTTTGAACTCACACAACAGCTTTCCAGTACGCTTTCTAGAATATGATTTTCTCCTGTGTGAGCCTCTAATACACTAGTCATACTCAGACCTCTTCTCATAGGCCGTTCACTTCATGATATCACATTCCTTTCAGAGTAAATAATTATCCAAATTTTGCATGTCTTGCTTTTAGCTTATGTTTAGCTTAAATTCCAAATGAAAAAAGTGTGTGTATGTGGGTGTGTGGGCATAGAGGGGAGAGAGAGACAAATAGAAGCATGTATGAATATGTATCTGTGTACATGCGTGTGTGGAGGTGTGTGGGTATTTATGCATGAATGTTAGGTTCCAAATAGAAAACTTAGATTTCTTATTGGTGAATTGTCTTTCTGATTATCAGAAGGCCTTTGATTTAAAAATTGATTTTAAAGACACCTTGCTAATTTAGTCTGACTGTAAGGGCTAGAAGACCATTCAGAATCCTTGATATTGACTAAATACCCATAGTGTCCTGGGAACTGTTCACTTCCTGCCCATCTCCACAGAAAACAAAACAAAGTCAGTCTTGTATCCCTCCCACCCCACACCTTCCAACTTCCCCCCGCAAAAAAAAAAAAAATGTCTTTACAAATAACAGAACTAAACCTCATTAATGCTTCTCCATGTCTTCCCTGGGAATTGCAGTTTTCAGTCATTGTTTCAGCCTCATTTTGGCAGATTTAATAGGGACCATCCGTTATTCTGAGATTACCATACCTTAGCAAAATATGCTACAACTCATTTACTCAGTGGAGTGATGATGTCCTAAGGCTTGAATCTGAGCTGTGCTTGTCAAAATAAATGTCATCAGATACAACGGAACTTTTACTGCCTTTTATTGTAAGTTTTAGTGCTTATTGTTAGTCAAAGGGAGGCCTCAAATCCGCAGGAAAGACGAGTGTATTCGCCAAATTTCTAGAAGGACGGGGGAAAGAAGTTGTCACTTTTACCCTTTATAACTTTGCATGGTTTAGAGCTACCAAAGCCAAAGGAGGATTTGAAAATGTTTCACACAAAATGACCAAAATACTATAAAGTGGAATAAATAGTATCATGAAAGGGGACCCTTTTAAATGCTCAGTCGCACAGTAGGCTTCCCAAGAAACATTTGACACCTTGTGAGAAATGACGTCCAACCAGCTCGTGAGGCATACATGTGTACTCACAGATTTGCCTTGACTTAAGATAGACTGACTAAGAAAGTACGGAGTTCATATTAATTAATAATTACATTCCTTACATAAAGATTCAAACGTATTTTTTTTTAATTCAAGCTGCTCTAATGGATTTAAGATTGGATTAGTTTTATAGGAAATTCCTCAGGAATGGATTTGTCTTATAAAGTGAGGAATCTAGGATATTTATATAAATGACCCTAACGCTCTTTAAAGTTTGACCTATCAGTGGAGTCTGTTTTAGAATAAAAACCGTTTTCTACATTTCAGTCAGTCAACAGACATTTATTAAATTATTAGTGTATGTCAGGCATTGAGTTCTGTACATTACAGACTATTCCTGTCAGCTGGCAAATTGGACAGATTACTAATTAGAGAGGCAGAGTGGTTTGGTAGATAGAGGGCAGCCTTTGGAATCAGATGACACAGGTTCATATCCTTCCTCTGGTCCTAACTACCTGCGTGGCTTTTGGAAAGGCTCTCTCGCCCTCTTTGGGTCCAGGCTCTTTACCATTTGAAATGAGAGGGAGGAAGCAGGTGACCTCACTCCCAAATGGGGTCCTGGAGAGGCAGACACGACTGACCAACATCATTTAAAGTAAACTTCCTCATGGGAAGTACTTTGGAGATGACCTTGATGTTATTATTATCCTCATTTCATATATGAAGAAACTGAGTCTGAGAAGGTGAAGTGATTTCCTGGGGTCACACAGCTGCTAAATGTCTAAGGCACCATCATCACTTGAATCTTCCTGACTCCTAAATCCATCATTCTACATTTTGCAAACTAGTTCATTAATACATTATATTTATTAAATTACTTTAAATTTTTTAGAAAGTAGAACTCCTGGACTCCATGTCTTTGTCCATCAGCATTAATGCAAAGCTTTTGTGATCATCTAGATGTCCACTACTTTCCGCTCCCACTAATTCCATTAATTCCCATTAATTACAAAGGGTTGACATTTGTATTCATCCAGAAATAGATGGCAACTATGATATGTGATAAGATCTTGCTTATTTTCATGCCTGACGAAGGAGAAAAGACACAGCTAACTGAAAGAGAAAGAGAGGCTCTTGGCCCACGTGGATCCATTTATTGAATTTCTGAGCCAAAAGCGATGATCTTATGAGATTAAAGATCATCTAGTACAATTTAGGGACAGTAGAAAAGGAATTATTGTGCCCACCTGATTTTTCTTGGCTCCCATAAGAGTAGAAATTGCATTCCCTTTGATTCTGGTGGGTTCACCATGGCTAAGACATCTTTTTTATTGAAATTAAATCATCTCCGAGAAGCAGATGAAAAGACCTCAGTGCCATGGCAGACATTCTAGGAGGTACTGGCAGCTCGCACCTCTCATACCAATAACAAACAGATAATAGCATTTCTTGTCCCTTGTAAGTGTAACAAACATTTTAGTGTTTGGAAAATTCTACTTTTCTCATCATATTCACTTTATTAAGGGAACAAAGCAAAAAGCCTGGACAGCTTCACTTCCTGTCATGTGACCCACCTCCCCATATTTATTGATTGTGCCCCTCCATGCCCATGATCTAAAATGATGCCTGAAAGAAAAGAGTCTTTTGTAACCAGACATCTGAAAGTCAGGTCAGTTCAGCACACATTTATTAATTGTCTGCTATATGTCTGACACCGTGCTGGGTGCTGGGGATATGAAAACAAAAAATGAGAACGTTTCCTGACCTCAAGTAGCCTATGTTCTGCTGGAGACAGTTTCTGCCTTTGTAATCGATAGGGAACATTCAGGCCTCATAACAACATCCCAAGAGGAAACCTAATTGTTATAAGGTATATATGATGAACCTATTTAACATAGCCGGAATTGTAAAAGTTACATGATAGCATTTCGCCTAAGTTTGTACTAAAAAATAAAATAAATAAATCGAAAGGCAAAGAAGTGTATTACAAAAGAAGTGTATCTAAGTATTATGGAATTCATGTAAAGTACATTTCTTCTCTTGAAGAGAACAACTTTCAGCTGTTGTCTACAGGAAGTAGTGGGGTTCCCATGTGCCCAAATTACAGTGATTACTAAATCTTCCTTTTTTCCCCAGCTGAGTAAGACATTTGTATTTCTGGCTCCCAGGTTTCTGTTAGGAACTTAGAAGTTAACATGGAGTCTGTTCACATAAAACCCTTTTATAATTTTTAATGAAGACCACTGCTGTCAGTTCTCTTCCATTTATTCTTTAAACGGAATTCACTGTTGTAGCAGCTGAGGAATGGAAGGAATCTTCCTCCTTTTGACTATTTAATCTCCTTAACTCTTCACCATCTCAACAGTATTTTTTGATTTTAACCTGAACAATCTTTCCCTCTTAAACCCAGCAGTTGAGTTGGATTTGGAATCTCTGGGCCTGGGATGCAGTCATCCCATTATTTTCCAGGTGACCCCATGAAAATTGAATGGTCTCCTATAGAGACTTGATGGCTTGTGTCCAGCGTGTGTCACTGTTCAGTTTGGGTTGCAGTAGTTTTGTTAAGATTGAAACTGAGAGGTTCTCCTCCTCCCAAGTTGACCTGTGTTGTCTGCCTTTCTGCTCCCATGCCATCTGAAAAGATGACGTTATTAATTGGGGAATTCTCCCTGGCCCACAGTTCTGTGCACATTTTAGCCAACTCGAAAGCCACAGGGTGGAGTTCTTAGAACTTGGTTGGGCTATCGATGTGGTTTGACACTCGGCATGTGAACAAAGCATGACTGCATCCTGTCTGTTTTGTTCCCTGGCAGAATGTTTCTAGCAGAGCTGATGTCACTGAGTAGGGTGACAGCATTGTGAACCTGGTTGGGGCTTCCATGACAGTTACAACAATTTTACAGCACTGTGTTTTAACCTATGACAATCTCTAATAGTGCCTAGAACTTGAATTGACTTATACTTAATATTCCTAATGTTTATTTTCCTCCCCCTCCCTTTTTTTTCTTTTTCAGCTGATTTCCATTGATGAATCGGATAATACTGAGGTCCTCCTTTCTCTTTTAAATGTCCCATAGTGGTGTTTCCATGCCCTTTTCCAAGTTGCCCCATGACTTGTCTGTCCTGTAGTCTCCCTTGTGTTTAACATTTTATCTTGTCTGCTTTGCCCATGGGAGTGAGTCCTAGTGTATCATGTGTCTTCTTCATGGGCATTTTTCATGACCGGCTTGTGTGCCATGTGTAGGAAAATAGTTTTTGTGTCAGTGTGGAGAAAGCTTTTTGAAGCTGGGGTATTGTTTTCCTTACTGCTCAAACATGAAGCTAAATTTCTTGGTAATACTGGCCATGCAGTTGTGGAAGAAAATCTTCATTTTTGAGAACAGCATCGAAGTGAAATGACTTTATTTTTATAAAAAAGCATTAAACATAAAGTTCTGTAAACACTCTTGGCCTTAGTCTGAGGTTCAAAGGGAAAGTAATAATGATAATAGATAGCATTTGGCACTATGCTAAGCATTTTACAATTATTATATCATTTGATCTCCACTTTCTTGAGAAAGGGTAATTAACCAAGAGAGAAAAGTGGCATTACAACATTGTAAGAAAATAGGGCACCGGAGGAATGGACGTTAACTTGAGAGTTACTTCTGCTTTGTCTCTAAATAATGGGACACAAATCTCAGAGTGTGAGTGTTAGAAGTGGAAGATTTATAGCTGGAACTTTTTCCAAGGAATTGCAGTGACCCCCATTCTGAGAAAACACATTATCTATAGATTTCTATACACAGATGGAACCCCTCCCAAATTCCTGATAATTTGGATTAACTCGCAGAGTGATACTGGAGAAGGGTAGTCAGTTTTGGACAGAATTCTGATTATAGATTGGATTCATGAACTAACACTTAAAAAAACAAAACAAAACAAAAAATCCTTTGAATATTTGGGGGAATGTTATTTTTTCACGTTAATCAGATGGTATGGATGTAAGTTATTTATCCCAGATAAAAAATCTTTTGTTTTATTTGGAAATTAAGCTATATTTGCAAGGAGTCAGTTTGGAAAGGCTAAAAATGGGTTTTTATCAGTATTTTTTTTATTGTTTCAGAAAACTAATAGTTATAGAAATGTAGCTATCCTTTTATGGGAAAATAATTAAAATACAATTTGAATAAGGAATTACTCCCCCCCACCCCCCAAATAGATTGGGATATTTTCTTCACTGGTGCTGTGATACCTACTTCCTCAGAAATCAGAAGTGCTAAGAAATGACCAGACCAATTTAAGGAGAATGACACTTAGGATTACAGAATTTTCAAGCTAGAATGAGTCTTAGGATGCCAGCTGATTTCCTCCTTTTGTATTGCATATGAGAAAATCAAGGGCCAGAGAGGGGCCGTGATTTATTTACCCTCAGCCATATATCTTGTTAGTGGCAGAGTCAAGGTCCCCATATTCCAAATTCAATTCTCTTTCTTCTATACACTATTCATTAATAACCTTAATTTCTGATATTGTATACATTTGATCTAAGGGCCACATCTTTTGGGCATGGGGAGACATAGAGAATTCAGAGTGGGGAAGGAAGAATAGTGAAATGATTTCAGTTTATTTCCTTTGCTGGCATTTATCTTTCTACTTTACCTTCCTTTTTTGGGGGGATGGTAATAGTGTGTGGGGGGGAGAATGGCCCCCAAAACAACCTGATCTGAAATGTTGGTGGCCTTTGGTTCCGTCTTTGTCTGAAGGATATAAGAACCTTGGTGAGTTTAATTTATCTGTTGAAAGTTCAAACTCTGTTTTGAATTTCAAATGAGGCCATAAAATGAGAACTTTCACCAGTCTTAGCCTGTAATGCCCTGCTGTGGACCAGAGCAGATCAGCTGAAGTGTGGGATCACTCAATATAGAATTTGGTCTGCTGGCTGGGACTTTATGACTCCTTCATGGAACGATTCCATGGCTATAGCAGGTGTGTCTATAAATACACAGTAGGAAATGGAATACTGTCTGTTTATGAAAAGAGCATAATCTGGCAAGGCTTTGAATTCTTTGTAAATTCCCAGAGGAAGCAGTGGTGGTTCCCTTTTCATTGTTACCACTAGCAACTGTCAAAGCCTGGTAAGGCATAGAAAACAAGGCCCCACTTCTCCAGGCCTTTGCAGTGTCTGTTGGCTATGCATCAGCGTGTCTGGTTGGCAGTCATCATCTTTGTCTGTTTTGAAGGTGATCATAGTATCTGTGAATTTCTTTCTCCTCCTTTAGAGAGGAAAAGGAGGGCAGGGAATAGAGCTCTGGGTTCACCTGAGAGAGATGAGGTTTGTGTACTTCAGAAATCTACTAAGTTCATCCTGTCTCAGGATGGAATGAAGGACCCAACCCCAAATTGTAAAGAAATATGCCAAACTCAGATTAAATAATAAAGGCAAAAAACCAACAGCAATTCTTCAACGACAGTGAAAGTCTTCTTCTGACTGGTGACCAAAGTGATTCCCATCAGGAATTATCTGAGTAAGGAGTGCCGTCCCCTTGTCTCAAAGCTGGGATAGATAGAGGATATAGACTTAGAAAATCGTAGACCATTCCAAGCAATTTTGAATGCTTTTGTAACAACAAGGTGAATTGAGGACAGGGGAATAGATTTTCTACAACAAAAGTGCATGCTGGAGGGCCCTTTCAACTATGTTCTGGAATAAAGCTTCTTTCAAACCCAACCAAAATAGGTTTCTCAAATAAAAGAAGGGATGGGTAGATCTCCACTCTCCTTACCATCACCTTCAAAAGAAAAGAAGAGAAAGAGAAAACCAGTGAGCATTACTTTTCTGTGGAGCCTGTTGTGTCAGTAGAGAGGTGGGTCACTCATTTGAAGCGTTCTTCCTAGCTTCAGCTGAAAAGTTCATGCAGTTTTCTCTTCAGAAGGAAAATTCCTTGGCCTTTATGGCCTCAGCTGGAGCCATCACATTTTGGACTAGAATTAACCTCCTGTGACCCAGTGAAATACTGGAAAATGGGACGGAACTATGTCCCCTAGAGTCTGGCCAAAAGCATCATTAGGAAACTTGAGAAATAAGAGAGAACACTTTTTTTCAGTGTTTCCTTTTTTTTGTTGTACCATGTTTTTGTCACTAAGGACATTTAACTAAAAAAATATTTCTTGGGGAGAAGATAGTGGGGATTTTTTGTTTTATTTTTAAAGTGAGCTTATCTCAGTATTCCTTACCTGAAAAAAAAAGATTTACTGGCATTGAATCTCATTTTCCTGTGCAATAAATAGAAATCTTTAGCAAATAGATGCAAAAGTACTTTATCATCTGGAAAGCAGTAAGGTATGGCCAATTGCTAGTATGAGCTGATAGTTACGACTTCAGGTGAGGGTGAGGGGAAATAAAAGTTCCTGTAACACAAGTCTGGTTTCCATGTATTATTCCTTTGCTTGGAAACTAAGCAAAAGGGTGTGTAGGAAGGAGATGAGTGATGTCCTTCTAGTGCACAGTGTGCATCCATCCATCAATCTTGAAAATAATGCAATTCAGTTCAACAAGTAATTATTACATGCCTAGTACAAGCCAAGGACTGTGCTTAGCACCAGGAATAATAAGATAAAGATGATCAATTAGCCCTCACCCTCAAGATTCTAATGCAGGAAAACAACATCTATATATATATAAATAAATACAAAATATATAGAGGATCATGATGGAGCAAACAATGGGGAGGGGTGGGAGGTCATGGAGAATCAGGGACGGCCTCTTATAGGAGCTGGTACTTGACCTGAGCCTTGAAGAGAGATCAGGGTTCCAAGAGGCAGGAAAAAGAAGGACTTTTCCATAGCCACAGAATCATAGAATTTTCTTATTTGAAAGACCATCCAACACCATCCAGTCCAACCATACCTGATCGAGCATCTTTTCTATGCCATCCACAGAAGAGTGGCCAATCTAGCCTTGGAGGTAGCCCATCCCACTTTGGGAGAGTTCAAATCGTGGGGAAGATTTTCCTTCCATTGTGCCAAAGTTTGCCTCTCTGCAACTTCCCCTCAGTGTTCCTAGTTCTTTCTCCTGGGACCAATTAGAGCAAGTCTTGGGATCATAGAATCAATTACAGGGATCTCAGAGGCCATTGAGTCTCTTCTCTCTACCATAAGATAGCCCTTTATATACTTGAAGACACCAATCATACCCTCATGAGTCTTCTCATCTCTCACCTAACTATTTCTAGTTCCTTCATCTTCTCTTAATATTATATGAATTGAAGGAGGGATTTGCTGCTCCTGGCTGCCCTCCTATGGATACTTTTCCCAGTTTATCAATGACCTCCCTAAAACGTGATGAATAATCATTTTTTCTCAATTAGCACGGTATCTTCTCTCTGGCTTCCTAGCCCCAAACTAGCAGCTAAGTTAGCTCCTCATGTTGGAGAAGAGAAACTAAATCCATCACCATCCACAGTTGCTTTTGGCCTGGAACCAAACCCAATTCCCCCCTGCCTGTTTCTGGTGCTGAGAGATCCTGAGTTCCCAGCATCCTGTCTGTGCTGCAGGGAAAGTCATGAGACTGAAGGTGAGGTTTGTAAATCCCAGAAAAAGAAATGAGAGCCATCCAGAGTTGGGAAGGAGTGTTGCTTAAGGAGGGTCAGGAGGAAAGAGAGAAGCATTAAATTCCTTCGCCTTCAGGGGGAGTTCTCAGGACGTTCAGCATAAGGCAGAGATGTCCTACTTTTTTTACATTGCAGCGGACTGTTCTCTTGGGCACTTGCCAACATTCAGGCAGGTCTTACATAAGAGCTGCCTTTTTTTTTTCCTGGAATTTAGGCTTACTGCTGATGTGTGACCTTCAGCAGTAATTGCCAATAAATGGAGTAGGGCTGTTTACTGTTAGATACCGGCAACCACAGAGAAGATGGAGCTAAGAGAGGGCACAGGACTAGTTGGCTGGTGGAGATTGTTTGTTGGTTTGTTTGTTTGTTTGTTTGGAAGGCAGTGACTGAACGCATACAGTTTAGTCCAAACTTCTGCTAATTCTGCATTTCATAACTGAATCCCAGTGAAACGATTGCTGATCTATAAAACAGAACATCTAATCCATCTAAGCAGAGCATTCTTTATTCTATTTAAGTCAGTGCTAATTTTCTCTAGAGTTGTTTCTGAGTAGTTGGAGGCTCCCCCTCCTTTTTTTCTTTTCATTAATGCTTATGCCTCTTACCTTCTTCCCTAACCAGAATATAGTTAGCAAACAATTCTGTGTTAGTAGACAGGGGAATCGCAGTCTGTTTTCGGTGAAATGCCATATTACATCAATTTTAGCCCTTTTTTTTTTAAAAGAAAAAGAATAAGCTTTCTGTTCCATTTATGTGGGCTTTCCATGGCTGATGAATAGCAGGACACAGGAAAAGGTATCTGCAAAACCATTCAGTATCTCCCCCCCGCCCACCGCCACCCCTCCAGCCTTCTATTTGAGGTTATGAGTGGGTGAAAGAGGAACTGAAAAACGGATTCAAAAGGATTGGCACAGTGAACTCCTTTAGTGACGCGTTCATGATGAGCAGTTAGAAAATGGCATTGCCCTAACTAAATGGAATTTAGGGCTCTTTGGGGATTGTGGTTGTCAGTCAGGAAAATCCTAGGGAGGTGAAGACAGGGATTGATTGGCAACAAGAGGAGAAAATTCAATCTTCTCATTGTTGCTATGCCAGGACTGGAAACAGAAATTCTAGAAAATGTGTGACCTGCTGTTTATTTTTTTTAAAGAAGGACTACCAACTTGTCCCTTAATGGTCAGAATAAATGTCTTGACAATGTCCTTCCTGCATGGTACTTCTGTGACTATGGGAGTGCATGGAGATAGCAAACATCTATATGTGTTAGCCCTGTCGTTCTTCATGATAGCTAATACTAGTTAGCATTTATATAGCACCTTAAGAGTTGCAAAGCACTTTACATATATTTAATCCCCACTGCAGCCCTAGGAGGTAGATGCTATTATTAGCCCCATTCTACAGATGAGGAAATGGAGGCAGACAGAGGTTAAGTGGTTTTCCCAGGATCACACACTTAGGATTTTAACTCAGGTCCTCCTGACTTCAGGTTCAGCTTGATCACCTGGTTGCCTCTTTAGTGGATGGAGATATGGTCTAGAAGACAAGGAGACAGGGAGATCTGCATTCAAGTCCATGCTCCTGATGCATATTGAAGCTGAGACCTTGGGCAAGTCACTTAGCCTCTCAATGTTCCAGGCAGCTAAGATTGTAGATTGTGGAGAAGGTACTGATTTGGGTTCATAGATCATTCACTTAAGCAGTGCAATCACAGATCTGGTGTAAAGTATGCTGCTAGTAGAGATGAAAACATATAGCAATTTAGATTCAGAATATTTGATTTGAAAGGGGAAAGGGATCCACATTTATATCATGCCTACTATGTGCCAAGCATTAAGCTAAGCACTTTACAGATATGTCATTTGATCTTCACAGTGACCCTAGGAGGTAGGTAGCATTATCATCTCCATTCTCCAGGAGGCAGGCTGCATGCAGTTAAATGACTTACCAGATTCACACAATTAGTTGTGTCAGTCACTAAGCATTTATGAAGAGCCTGTTGTGTTCCAGGCACTTTGCTAAGATACAAACAGAAGCAAAATATAATCCCTGCCCTTATGGACCATCCAATCTAATGTCTAAGGATAGATTTGAACTGAAATCTTCCTAATTCTTGTCCCAGTACTCTTTCTGCTGTGCCTTCCAGCTGCCGTTAAGGGACCTTAATTCAATGAATTACGATTCTCCTTGCACTTCTTGCACTGCTTGTATTTTTTTCTTCATCTAGATGACCAGATTTTATTGCTTTTGGTCAAAGATCATTGCTAGACTTATGTTCTAGAGAGTAGATAGAAGCCGAGTTGTCAAATAGACTCTGAAGATCAAAGCAGAAGAAATTAAGTTTATTGGGAGACGAGCACATCACACTTTAGAGTTGATTTCATGAGAACAGTCATCTGGTAAATTGTAGTCATTTGGTCTAATCAATTCACAGCAAGCATTTATTAAGCACTTTCTATTTACAAGGCTGTCCTAGCCACTGAGAATATAAAGACACATAAAAACAATTTTTAACTTTATGGAGTTTACATTTTATTGGTATAATAACAGTTAAGCAGGTAAGTGCAGTATCATTTAGGGAGGGATCAGCGAAGGCTTGTTGGAGGTCCCTGAGTTGAACCTAAAAGGGAGCTAACGGTTCTAGAAAGTGGAGGTAAGAAAAGAATGCTAGGTATAGATGATAGTAGCTTGTACAAAGGCACACAAATGGGAGATGAACTGATGAATCTTGGGCTAGCAAGTAGACCTGTTTGCCTCTTACGTAGAGATAGAAAGTATCAGGAGAGGTAGTTTGGTATTCGAGTCTAGCAAAGAGATGAGTTTTTATTTTGTCTTAAGGTAATGAATGAATAAAAAGCTACTCAAACTTTTATATATATAGCAAGGAAGTGCCATGGATAAACTCATGCTTTAGGAAAATGATTTTGGCAAGTTCTAGAACTTGAACTCTGAGATCAACAGATATTTGACCTTGAATCTATAATGAGACCTGTGCAACCAGTGAAATCTAAATCCATTTACAAATTGAAACTCAAGTCATTATGGCCTTAACCAAGGTAGACCTATAATTAACAAATTAGTTGTCAACAGATAGTTCAGAAATTAGCTTTTCCTCTCTGAAAACCACACAAATGTGGTTTTCATTTTATTTTGTTTCTCGAATTTGTAGTAAAATCTACCAATCTCAACGAAAACAAAGGAAAACCCTCCAAATATACACATATAATGCAAATTACTTACATTTTTTAAATGCATCTTTTAACAAACTGGTAATTATTCTGGTTCCTTTACAAGAAAAGGGTTTTTGGTCCTTGCAAATCTGAGCTTATTTACTGCCTTGCATGACCTTGGGCAAGTGACCCACCTTCTCTGAACTTCTGTTACCTCATCTGTTAATCGAAAGTGTTGAACTAGATGTTTTCTGCAGTATCTTCTAGCTGCAAGTCTTTAAGGGAGTTGGATGGTTGTCTCAGAGGACATCCTCATTGTACAACCACTTTTCTTGAGCTACATGCTACAGCAGACCAAAATGGGGGAGTATTGCTTTGGTAGCTCAAGTTACCAGTGTGTATCCTGGTTTCAGGGAAAAAAGACCATTCCTAGTTAGCTTAGTTGTTGGTGCACTGTGCTAATGAGGGCAAGGTCACGAGTCTAGTTCCAGTGTGGGCCATTTGTCTTGGCGTTGCGCCCCAGTTGCAGGCTGTGCCCTGAGCACACAAACAGCCAAGTCATAGATGCATGCCTTTGGTCAGAAGGCGATAGGGTGAGATGCAACGATGATTGGGTCAGCTGTAATCTGATGCTCCTGGAAAAATAACAAAACACATATTCTGCTAATGACGTTATTAGCCAGTATCTACATTTATGTGCTGACAGTTTTCACCAACACTAGCATCCCTTTTTCATACCCATCTCGGGCATCTCCTTTTGCCTCTTCTACCACCTTTCTTCCCTACAGAGTTCCAACAGAAGGTAGTGATCTGATCATTTCTGAAGCTGGCTAAGAAGTGGTCAGTAGCATAGAAAACCTTCCCTTTTCATGGGCACAGTGGGGGAGAATGCCACAAGTCAGTGGATTTTCAGAAGTCTTTGGAGCTTGTAAAAAGTTTAGGAGCCAGGCATTCTAAATAACGTAGACCAGTTTCCCAGCCACCCAGACCACAACTCCAGCTTCATCCGTGATGCTTCACATTTATCCACATTTCAGATCTGGTGTCAAGCCTTGCCATTTCTGCCTTCATAACCCTCTTGAATATAATCTGGAATTATGCCCAAAGAGCTATTAAACTGCTTATACCAGGGGTGGGGAACCTGCAACCTTGTGGCCACATGTGGCCCTCTAGGTCCGCAAGTTCAACCCTCTGACTGAATTTAAGCTTCACAGAATGAATCCCCTTAATAAAAGGATTTGTTTTATAAAACTTGGACTCAGTCAAAAGGACCTAGAAGGCCATGCGTGGCCTTGAGACTGCAGGTTCCCCACCCCTGGCTTATACTCTTTGACCCAGCAATACCTCTGTTAGGTTTATTTCCAGAGATGATTAGGGGAAAAGGCTAAGAACCTATGTGGTCTGAAATATTTATAGCAGCTCTCTATTTGAATACATCCCCTTCTCTTCACTCTCACAACCATTACCTCAGTACAGAACCTCATCACTTCTCGGCAGAACTATCATTCTTATCAGTCTCCCTACCTCTGGTCTCTTCCCATTTGAACCCTTCCTCTACTTGGCTACTAAAGTGATTTTCCTAAAGGTCAAGTCTGACCACATCCCACCTCTTCCCTTTCACTCCATACTTAAAAAATTCCAGTGGTTTCCTATTACTGCTAAAATCTTCCCTTTGGCATTTAAAAGTTCTTCATAGACTGACCCCTTTGTAACTTTCTAGTCTTATAATTTACTCCCCTCTACATACTCCATGATCGAGCTACACTGTACCATTTGTTCTTCCTCATTCAAGACATTGTATCTTCTAACTGTGCTATGTGTTTCCGCTCTTTCTCCTCACCTCCAACTCTTAGTTTCACTGATTTACTTCAAGACTCAGCTTAGATTTCAGTTACTACAGGAGGCTTTCCTTCCCCCCCCCGTCCCCACCCCCATTCCCTGGATACTAGAACCTTCCCTCTGAGTCCATTTACATTTTTTGTCTTGTAAAATCTATATTTTCTCTACATAGCTATATCGTCCATGTCTACCTATATTTTCTCTCTGTGTGTATATATACATATATATGTACGTGTGTATGTGTATATATCTCATTCTCATTGTTTACCTGTTATCTCCCCTAGAATGTGAGCTCTTTGAGGGCAGGGGCTGTTTTTGCCTTTTTCTGTATCCCTTGGGCTTAACACTGTGCTTGGCATGTAGCAAGCATTTAACATGTGCTTGTTGACTGACTCATTGTGTGTTCTGATCATTCTCTGTGTAACCTCCGTTTGTGCATTTGGGTGCTACTGCTCAAGAGATGTTAGATGGATGTTCCTTCACTGGGTCTTTCCAATTTCATCTAATCCATCAAGCATTTGTTAAGCATATGTGCCAGGCGCTATGGATAAAAAGTTGATATTAAAAACAATCCCTGCCACCACAGAGCTTACATTCCACCCCCCTTTTCACATGATCTATGTTTGTTAAGTTGCATTGAGTGTCTGTTGGGTACGCAGAAGGCATTGGCTCCTGCTAGAGGTAGGCTTTTTTTTTAAATCTTTTTAGAGGGAATGCATTATTGGCTTTTTTCCCCTAAGTGATCTTCTAGTCTCTTGTCCTATAGGCTTCTCGTTTTATACAGAGCCTCTCACTTCTGCTGCAGTGTTATCTGGGGCAGTTATAGTTAGATAAATTTATAATTGTAACGCCAAGTGTTCCCATCTTGGGCTCTCTGCTCTCTACTTTGGTGAGCAGAATCTATGATCTCACTACCACTGCTGTGCGTTAAGGGTTGAGTATTAGCCTTCTTTGTGAATATGAGAGACATGGTACTCAAAACTAACATTATACATTTTATTTTCAACTAGCTGCCGCAGCCTCCAGAAACAGAGAACTCGGTAGAGGTGTGTTTCTCACCTATACTTGTTATGCCAACAAATATGGGTGTTTCTAAGTTGTCTTGGTTGAGTGTCTTACTTGTTCTAGCAAAATTGGTGTCCCTGTATTTTCTGAACTTGAGGCAAATCTGGAGTTTGGTTGGAGGAGTTGATGTAAATCCCATTGATCTCTTGGTGTAGAAATTTCCTCCTTGGCCAGGTCCTAGCAGTGGGCATGTGACTTCTAGGACTTTGATATAAAACTCTGTCTCTGCTGTAATGTGGCATCATCACAATTTTTTAAACCTAGAAATTGTTTTCATTAGATGTGTTATGGAAGTTCTCCCTTGTCTTAAAAGAATTCTGGGTGCATGTGGAGAAAAGTGCAGTTTTTAAGTGCATCAACAGTACAGCATAGAAATAACCTTAATGGAAATAGATACACAAGCAGATGAACCCCACAGGAACTGTGCACTCTCTTCTTCCTGTATCTAAAGAAATTTATTGAATAAGGACTTAGGAGTCATTTAAGTACTTGGGTCTTCAGGAAACATTTTTCTTCCCTTATTGGTAGATTTAGAAAAAAAAATTTTTTTTCCAAATCTTCTAATAAATCAACCAAGGAGTTTGTTATTTATAGCAAGCTTACAAAAGACCTGGTTAAAAAAAAAAGTTAAAAGTATGAAGGTCCTTCTAGTTTATGTATTTAACGTTGATAGATTTTTTCATCTACTAACAGAAAGCCCTGTTAATGAGGATGAGTTATAATTAAATAACTGCACTTTGCTCATTTTGGTATCTGGGGGTGTGCACGCATGTCTGTATGCACGTGCGTGTGTCTTTATGCATGTATTGTAGAATAATGCACGTACAAATCACCAAGGATCTGCCCCTCCCCTCCTTTTTTCAGTTTTGTATTACCAGTTACTATTACATTATATGAGGAACCGATGTAGAAAGTTCCCCTTGCACTCTGGCAAAACCAACCAACCAGCCAACCAAGCACACTTATTTTAAAGATGCTATCTGAGCAGGCCAAGTTAGTTAAGCATTGTCTGAACGAGGGCTCCTTTTGTCTGATCCGGTGGTTTCTGAACTTTTGCCTTGCTCTTGTCTTGGCTGTGTGACTTGCTCTCAATGATTTTATTACTTATTGATGCTAAAGATAAAGTGTTTCTTTAGTATCATACTTAAAATGGCATTTCTGCATGCTCAGCAGGAGGTTGATCAAAGTCTACCACTGAGGCAACTGGAGGACCATAAAAGGGTATGTATGTGGTCCCAAATATTTGGAGCTAATCCTTGTAATGTCTCTGTCCATCTTTCACTGTAATTTAAAGTTAGAGTAAAAAAAATATTTTTTTTGATGACAGCTAATCATAGGCACTAATGTCAATGAGACAGCTTGACTGGAAAATTACCTTTGATTTAGCACATTGGAAAACATTCCTAACAAATCCGTTTCACAAGAATGGCAAGAAGATGCTTGCACTTACTTTACCTTTCTGTTGAGCTGTTCCAATGAGAGGATGTTTTTGAAAAGGAACCTGAAATGCATTGCCGCGGAAAGAACACTGGACTTGGAGCCAGAGGACCAGAGTTTGGATTTTAACCCTTGCTGATTACCTGTGTGACTCCGGGCGAGTCATCTCTCTCTTGGTTTCCTCAACTATAAAATGAAGGAGTTGGACAAGAGGGACTCTGCGGTCTCTCCCAGCTCTAAATCTAACATCTTTTGGTTGTAATTAGTGTGTGCAAAGTTTTTCCCTTCGCATAGTGTTCAGATGTCCCCAAATGCTGATTATGTGGGGTATGAGCTGCTGACTACGGAGAATATGGGTACAATATTGGAACAGGGAACCTGTGTCCAATTGTTTCTCCTACCCAGTTTAGAACTTGCCAATCCATCACTGCCACCACCAACCTACCCAAAAGCCATCCCATCATCAGAGGAGTGCCCTCTGTTAGCAATGAGCAGCCAAGAAGGAGTGGATTAGACTGATTCCTTTATCTCCAAGGAAAAGCTTCCATGATAGGGAGTAGATCCCCAAGATAATGGGAATAAAGTGTAGCCATTCTTCTTGGTAGTAAGCAGTAAAGTTGGGATTTGAGCTTTGGTGCTAGAACCTCTAAAACCAGTGTACTTCCCAGTATACCTCAGTGCTGCTTTTCAAACAGCAATCAGCTGCCCTGTCAGGATTCCAAGTTGTTTCATTGTCCAGGCTTCCCATACACACACCCTTTCCCACACTTTGCTTTCCCTTTCAATAAGTATTCCTGTATCTTAGAAATTGGCTTCTGGCATCCATCATTTCCCTTCTTAATGTGTACTCCTAGGATCAAGGGATTTAGAGCTGGGAGGAACTTTTAGACAGAAACCGCCTGCTCCAAATTCCCCATTTCAGAGTTAAGAAAATGTCACTAATGGTCCAAGATCACATAAGTAGTTGTTGGCTGAGATCTGAACAGGTCCCTTCAATCCTGTTTTTTTCTGTCAGATCATGCCCTGACCCCTAGCAGTCCTATAAATCCGAAAATATCCAATGCCTTTTGTGGAAAGGGCAAAGTTTGGGGATTTTGAAGACAAACCTGTTGCCTGAGGACCACTGACAAGCCCAGTTTTTTTCTTTCTTTAATTAGGAAAAGCTTAGCAGAGCACCTTGGACATAATAGATGCTTAATCAATGTTTCTTGGTTGATATTCATTGATCGGGACTCCCATAGAAGCTTGGAGGTCCGAGAAGCAAAGTAGGCATTGGCTACCTGGGCTCTTAGGGGCTCTATTCCTCTGCCTGGAGAGATGACCGGCAGGGTTAGGCAGATGCCATTTGAGTAGGCAGGAGTAGAGGAATCTCCCTCAGGACACCGATAACTTCTTATCAATATTCTTACTTGCGGCTTAATACAAATAAGACTGACTGTTGTTGAACTTTCTTTCCTCTAGGTAATGTGTGTTGTATTCCTCACTGCAGTGAAACATCTGATATTTGTTTGCATACTGTAGGTGTTAAACTGCTGGAAAATACTAGCATTATTTTTAAAGAAGTGTTTCACAGCCAACTGTTAAAGCTGAAGAAATGACGTTATTTGGGAAGTCATTTTTTTCCTGCTCTGCCATCAGATGGCTCAGCCTAGTGTATTGTGAGTGGCTTGGGGCTGTTGAGTAATTCGTGTCAAAACAATTATGAAGGCTCTTTCCCAAAGCATTCAAAGACCCCCTCAAGGTGAACTGTTGACTGTGAAAACAAAGAACTCTGAAGAACCACTGGCCCTCACTGGGCCTAAGTTCTTACAGGAGGAATTCACCTGACTCACTCGTGGGGGACAGGAGAGTGTGGGAGCTGCTTTTTATTGCTGTCACCTTTTAAGGAAAATCTCTGCAACTTGTTACATCCCTCTTGAAGGCTATGGGCCTTGTCCCCTATCTCAACATCCCACTTATACTTTCCCCCCCAGCAGATTATGACAATTCAACTTTCACATTCAGAGTTGGGAGAGAAAAAACAAAAACCCACAAAGGAGCCAGAGAGCATTAATTAAAAAGAGCCCAGGAGAAAATAAAAGTTGTGGGGGAACATGTTTTCATAATGAGTGCATTTCACGTTATTCTCATATAGGGGGGAAACATACCATTTGATGCGGCAGTTGCTATGGTAACTGCTAGCTAGGTTTTTTGGTAGAAGAGAAGGGAAAATGGTAATGTGAAATCCCACTCTAACTTAAGTTTGGCATACAGGATGCATAAATGTTAAGTTGGCATTTAATGAGTACCCGTATTGGAAGATGGCAGTGCTCCCCCTTCCCCACCTTTTGCCTCATTTGAGGCTATTTGCATGATGTATCATTTACCCACAAAACTGAGAGTTGCTGGAACCCAGATCATTGTCCCCTAGATATCAGAGAATATAAAACCTGGGAGAGATCTAATTGATCATTAATCCCAGCCCTCTGGTTCTCAGGTGAGCTGAGTCCAAGAACAAAAAGAAGTGATTTATCCGAGGTCACACAGCCAAGTAACCACAGAAGAGGATTAGATCCCAGGTGTCCTAGTTGTACTTTGTTGCTAAAAACTTTCCTTTCTCTTTAATGTACTGATACAGTTGTGGTGTAGTTATTTGATTTTAGCTATCTCTTTTTGGGTAGTCATGGACCTGGTTTTTGTTCTCCTTCCTTCCTTCCTTCCTTCCTTCTTTCCATCCTTCCTTTCCATTCTTCCTTCCTTCCTTTCCTTCCTTCTTTTCTCTCTTCTTCTTCTTCTTCTTCTTCTTCTTCTCCTTCTTCTTCTTCTTTTCTCTCTCTCTCTCTCTCTCTCTCTCTCTCTCTCTCTCTCTCTCTCTCCCCCTCCCCTCTCCCTCCTACCTCTCCTTCATTCTTTTCCTCCCTTCTTCCCTCCTTTTCTGTCCATCCTGCCTTCCTTCCTTTGTAATTTCCTTGTGTTGTTTGTAGCTGATTAATTGAAGAGGTTAGAGGGCAGTTGAGGGTGCTTAATGAGTTCCAGATCACGGATACATTCCTCATGTGGACAAGTAAGCCTAGCTCTGTTCCATGGCCAAAGGCTGAATCCCTAACTTTGCCAGTCATCTCACAAATGAATGCTATTAGGTCCCCAAGTTAAACGCCAGGATGGATCCATGCTGCCTATCACCACTTCTGTGAAAACAGCTCAGGAAACACGTGTTGGTGGCAAGTCTGCAGCTGCCTCTTTGTTCCTGTAGAACAATACACTTACTGATTCCTGCTGCTTACAGCCCAGAGGAGTCTGCTGCTCCTCATCAGACTCTTGAAAGTTTTCTTTGAAGGAGGGGAGAGGTGGGGACTTCATTCCTTGAATTTGCTTTTATTTAACAGGTCCTTCAGAAATATTCAAACTAACCCTCTGCCTCCTTCCCCCTCTCCAAACCCTGCCTGTCTCTGTGGAGTGTCTGCATAACTACATGTAATCACGCAGCAGGTGAACTTTTCAAAAGTAGCCCTAAAGCTTAAGAAAACCTTGGTAAGTCAGGTCCACCCCCTTTATTTTCCCCGATATTTGTCTTCGAGTCTCCAGGCTTCTTCTGAGGACTTGTTAACATATCACTTGAAATTCTACTGAGTCATGTTACAGTTTCAGGTCTCTTTAGAAGAACTCTTGGGGTTCTATTTCTGGCCCTGCTCTGTTTCCAGCACCTCTCCTGCCTTGCTAGACTTCTCACTTAGCCCTCTCGATGATATGTCAGAGGTAACTTCATGTCATACTACTCCCTTGCCCCAAAATAGTTCTGTGGAAAATACTATAGCCCTCAGGTTGGGGGGCCTGACAAATGTGAGAGGTATTGGAGGGCCCAGGATTGTTGGAAGTGTGATGCAAGGGCGAAGAACCCCACATCTTGTCCCACACTGGTTTGTCAAAGCAGTGATTCAAGAAATATTTCTCAAGCACTTATTGGGTGTGCACAGTAGCACACTGTACTGGGATCTAGGGAGATGGATGGTTTACATGAGACACAAGCCTACCCTGATGGAGTGAAAGGTGGAAGAGGGAGGTGATGCAGCCAATTCTAGTGCAGAATAACTGCATCGTAGGTGAGAAAAATGGTTGGTAGAGTTAAGGGATGGAAAAATCCTTACTCACTTGGTTGGGGGTGGAGGGGGTGGGGTTGGTTGAAAGAAGGCCTTGGAAGGTAGCATTGTGAACTGGGCTTTAAAAGGTGGATGGAATTTCAAAATGCAGAAAATCAGTAGACCCAGAAAACAACATGAACAAGAGTGCAGCAGGAGACAAAATGGCCAGTGGGTTGGTTGGCTAAAGGGCAGAAAATGAGGCAAAGAGACGGGTTGGGAACATGGAGTGCTGCCAATTCGTGGCAGGCTCTGAATGCTAGGCAGAAGACTTGGGAAAATCATCAAAAGAGTAGAGACGCTGTAGTCAGGGAAGAGCCAGTTAGGTTTTTGAGCAAAGGAGTGTACATCAGGAAGTCTGGCAGCTAGGTGAAAGGTGGTTTAGAGGTAGGAGAGGAGAGCTGAGCCTGGAGGATTTATTAGGAAGGTATTGTAACAGTATAGCAAAGTGGTGATGAGCACCAGTGCTGGGGTAGAGGTAGGGAGAGAGAAAAGGAAGGATTAAAAAGGGATCATTTGATAGGACTTTGGAGTTGGTTAGATTTGAGAAGTAAGAGTCAAAAATAGCGTTGCAGATTTGATTGGATGAATGCTGGTACCATTAACAATGTTGGTCCTTCATTTTCAAAGAGGACCAGTGACATCATGGGTGCTGTCTTGACATGCTCACGAATTGGATTTAAGTGAGGCAGCCTCACTCTCTCTTCCTGAGTCATCTAAGTCCAAAGCCAAGATGACTGTGGATGGCTGAGGATGAAGTGGATGACCTTGGCATTTTCTATGCCTCTATGAACTTTAAGTCTCGACTACAGCACCTGTTTCAGCTGCCTTCATGGCCATTGGAACAAATTGTTCTGATACGGTCATTCTGCCAGGGAAGGTCTTCACATGCTTGGGGTGGACCTCCCCCTAACTCACCACTGGTTTGAAGCCTATCAGTTACCCTCAGCCTGGTTTAGCCCCTCTGCCAAGATGGTTTACTGGGTGTGGCTACTGCATAACACAGCAACTTTTTGGAGCCACAGGTGAGAGTTGGGTGAAGATGCACACCAAAGGTGGATGAAGAGTCCTGAAAAGGATTCAGTAAGCCCTCACTCCACATATGCTAGGTCCCCCTAAACACTCCCTGCACCCCTACTAACAAATAAGGAAGGGAGAAAAGAGAAGCAGATTTAGAGATAAGGATGATCACCACCATTTGGACATAGGCTTAAGGTACTGCTGAGTTTTCCAGGTCTGATAGAAAGCTGGAGATATAGGTTGTGAGCTAAGGAAATAGAACAGTGCAGGAAATAAAGAGTTAGATGTTATCTGTATAAAGTCCTGATAGTTGAAACAGTGAGGGGGAAGGAGATTATCAGTGTACAAAGGAAAGAAGAGGGTCAAGGGTAGAACCTTAGGGAAGATTCACATTGCAGAGCTTGGATAGAATGAGAAGCCAGCAAAAGAGGAAGAGTAATTACAAAAAGTAATCAGAAAATGTGAAGCCTCCAAAGTCAGTGAAGAAGAAAATATAGAGAAGGAGGCGCCGACCAATTCAACAGACATTTATTAGGTGCAGTAATATTTAAGACACTGTTTCCTAGCCACTAAAGATGCAAAGATGAAAAAGCATCCATTCTTTGCCTCTAGGAGTATATTTAGTGGGGAGGGAGAGAGAATATAACATTAAGCACACATAATTATGGTATGTGATAGACTGTGATTGATTGGGACAAGGGAGAGCCAGGAAAAATATTTAGATAAATTTGAGAAAGAAGAGACCTCTTTCGCCTTGGGGATCAAGGGAAGGCTTCACAAAGTGGCATGTGATTTGGGACTTGAAGTAAAGAAAAGACTTCAAGGCTATAGTTGTTCAGGTGAGAGAAGACAAGAACCCAAACTGAGATGGACACATTGGGAATGGGGAGGAGGAAGCTGAGTTTGGACCCTCCCCCAAAGGTAGAAACCATCAGTAACTTGTTAGGTTAACAGGGACAGGAAGGAGCCAAAGAGAATGTCAAGATTAGAATTCTGGGTGGTTAGAAGGAGGTTCATACCTTTGATAGAGGCATGGGAGTTAGGATGAGGGGCAAATTTAGAAGTCAGCTTTGTCAAATGCTGCTGAGAAGTTGACTCAATTCAGTGGACATTTACTAAATGCCTTCTATGGGCAATTCAGAGAAGGGAAGGACAAAAAAAAGGACTGTTGGATTGGATATTTATTATAGGTGGATATTATATATTGGTGAACTTTTGAAAAATTTTCATGGAGCGGTAAGGATATAAAGCAGATTGCAAGGGCTTGAAGAAGATAAGAGAAATCATGAAGTGGTTGATCTGTTTTTCAAGAACTCTGGCAGTAAGGGAGAGGGGAAAGAGGGAATAGGGAATTGTAACTGGATAGGGTAAAGGGAAGTCTTTGTTAGGATTAGGTACACCTGAGTAGTTGCAAAGGCACAATAGAGATGGGGTGATTAAGATGCATGAAAGAAGAGAAGTCAGGTCACAGGTCATAAGTAGAATAGTGGGCCAAACTTCTTGTCCTGAGTGAAAAAGGTAAGAGGGGGTGTGATGTTGCTGATACATTTGGAAAGGGTACCTGGGAGGACCTGGAGAGGGCACTGATTCAGTCTTCTCAGTGAAATAGGGAGCTAACTCACCAACTGTAAGTTCAATGGATACCATTGGCTGCTGGAGGAAAGATAGAGAAATAGGGAAAGTGAGTGAGGGAGGGAGGCAATAAGCTTAAAGTACAAGGCTTAGCCAACAGCAGTAGGCAATCCAGTGGCTGGAGAGATGGGATCTCTGCTAAACTAGGGATGTGGGCAAGAATTATGCTTCATGATTAGAGTGTCTGGCAGTCTTAAGTCCAAAGAACTTCATTATAGTTGTGGGGTTGTTTGTTTGTTTGGTTTGTAATTCCCTGGCACTTGAAAAACTGAAAGGGGCAAGACTATTGTAAGGAAGACTTAGTGTCCACCTTCTAACATGTTTAGGTATGAACCTGTTGTTTTTTTTTTAATAATCTGACTCCTTGTTAACACATTGAGAATATCCACTTTGGTTAGAGCAGTATTTTTACATGCTCCAAATGGAAACCGATTTGTTATATTTTGGACCTTTCTAAATGTCAATGACTTATTCTATGAGCAACTCCCTCAAAGACCATCAGACGCAGAAAAATTGTCAGTCTACATTGGTAGAGAGAGTTTCCTCACTGATACCCTATACCAGTGAAATCAGAGGCCTCAATTCTCACCCCCCTCCAAGTAAAAAAATACCACATGAACAGCTTAAAAATTAAGATTTTTTTTCCTGGTTGCCTTTAGATGGAACTCTAAAAGAGTCACTGTGTTACAATGCTGGTGGCCCAGTAAATTGGTTCAGTCTTTTTGGAAAGAAATTGTGCAATACGTAACAAGCTATAAAATTGTTCATACCCTTTGACCTGGTATTTCCACTTTGGGGAATATGTTCCAGGGAAATAACCCACAGGAGAGAATAATTTGTAACATGATGTTCACAGCACTATTTATAATAGTGTGAAATTGGAGACAGCCTGAATGCCCACAACAGTAGGAGAATAGCTAAATAACTTATGGTAGGTCGATGTGGCGAAATCCTTCAAAACCATGACAAAGGACTCAGGTGTGGCCTATACTGATGATGTATGTTGATATTGATACTCTGGATGCCATTGCATATGTTGACGTCAGATATCTCCGTACAATGGTAAAGATCAAAAGAGAATTTAGAGTGATGTCAATGAAGTTTAATGTTCATTAGATATTCTTTAAAAGTCACTTAAGTGCATAAGAATGATGACATTCTGAGTACTAAAAAATGTTATATGTAAATGAGCCTTTAATTTTAGTCTTTGCCTTTTGTACTATTTGACAAGAGTCCTAGGAAGAGGAAATGTCCGAAGTTGCCGCTTAGGTCTTGTCACTTGGAAAATATTGAACAAGTTAACCTGCAAGTTTGCAAGTGCTCCTGATCCTAGTAAAACTAGGCCAATTATGACTGAGTACCCCTGTGTCTTCTGAATATTAGTTGCTCAGTTATGCATTAAATTCAGGACCTGATTTCATTATCCTGTTTGAATTAAGGGTGAGGCACTCAGGCAAATTTTGGTCAACCGTTACTATGGAAACATCAGACCTGCAGGAAGAAGAGAGAGCCTTACGAGCTTTGGCAATGGCCCGCTATCTCCAGGAGGACCTAGCAAAGCTGGGGGAGGAGGTAGGCTGTGCGGTAGGCTAATTAGTGCTGTGTGTGACTCTGGATTTCCATGTTGTATCTGCATGTTTCTGCATAACAAATTGAATATTTAACAGGTGAATTTGGGCTGTGTGGGGATATGGGGAAGGGCTTTTTTTTAAGCAGCTCATTATTTCCTTAGCATACATCCTGTCAAGAAAAAAAAAAAAGCCTGTAAATATTTTCAGTAAAAGAAGGCTTTTCTAATCTTCTCTAATCGATTGAGAAAATCTGTAAGTTCAACAAACATTTATTAAGTGTTTACTTCTTTTACTTGAATACATTATGTTCCTTTCCCATGATATTTGAATAATCTGGTCAGTCTGACTTGATTACATTCCCAGTCACCAATAAGAAGCCTTTCTGTTAACCAGTAGAATTAAACAAGTAATTGCCTATGAAGAATTATCATGGGAATCTACAATATTCAGGGCTACACACACTTGTTCCCCTTAAGAAGAAAGAATTTTTTAGTATTTTATGGTGGCCTTGAGTCATTTTTGAATCACAGATAATCACATATTTTCTAGCTGCACCTGCCCTCAGAAATCACTCATTCAGCAAACATTTATTAAGCCAGACATGATAATAGACAGTGGGGATAGAATGAAAAAAATGGAACAGTTCTTGCCCTCAGAGCACTTACATTTGTATATTGAGGAAAACAATATGTGTATTTATATTAGTAAATACATATAACACATAAAATTATATGTATTATATAATGTATAAAATTATATATATATGTGTATGTACATATAGGTGTGTGTGGGTGTAAACATAATCATCTAGTCTAACCTCGCCATCCTACAGATGAAGAAACTGGGGCCCAGAGAAGGCCGATGATTGTGATGATGATGAGAGCTTGCATTTATATAGTGCTTTAAGGTTTGCAAAGCATCATATATATGTATGATCTCATTTGATCCCCCTGTAGGCATTACCATTATCCTCTTTTTACAGATAGGGAAACTATGAGAGATTAAGTGACTTGCTCAGAGTAACATTTGCTGATTTCCAAGGTGTAAGTGCTCACACTGAAAATTTAATAATCTGCTCTGTTCAGCTGGTGGGGGCTTGCTCCAGTATAGCCCTTATTGAAACAACTGACAGGGAAATGCCTATGTAAGATATGCTTTGTCTCCTGGGCAAGAGATTCAGTGGAAAATATACTGGCTTAGGAGTCAGAACAAGTGGGTTTATATCCTACTTTGCTACTTACACCTAGGAAGCTTTTTGAGCATAGCACTTCTCCCCAAGCCCCTGTTTCTTCCTCTGTTAAAAAAAAGATCTAAATGATCTCTGAAGTTCCCTTCTGCCACAGAAGTTCATTTCTAGTCCATTTGTCTAGTTGCTGTGTCAGCAGGTGCCCCAAATGTTAAGAAACTGATCTTGTGTTAATGGACTTGGGCACTGGTCTGGTGCCTCAGTCTCCATCATTGTGCTACACCTTTCTAGGGGGAAGTTCAGGATCTAGTACCATGAGCAGAGGTGAAATGAGTCTGGCAGATGTTCAGTGCCATCTGGACAAAGAAGGGGCCTCCAATCTCGTCATTGATCTCATCATGAATGCGTCCAGCGATCGAGTTTTTCACGAAAGTATTCTTCTTGCCATTGCCCTCCTGGAAGGCGGCAACACCACCATACAGGTAGGGGAAGGCGTTTGGTACCCGATCGAGTATTAATATCTCTGCTTAAACAATAGATGTGTCTTTCTGAAGGTGTAATGCTCATTATGCCCTGCTTATTCTGGGCATGAGATTGTGTAATCCTTAAGAAAACAATCAGCTTCAGGACACTTTGGGCAGTACTCAATCGCCCACCCCTACATTCTACCTGGCATCTACTTTTCCGGTCTTATTTCCCATTCTTCTCTTCCATGTGTGCTGCTTTCCTATAATTGATACTTTTGTATTTCAGAATTTGCTCTGAAATAAGGATGGCTTTAGAAAATAGATGATAATCTGATTTGAAAAGGAAATTTGTTCTAAAAGAGAATGTCCCTGGCATCCAGACGAACTCATCACAAAGTGACCAAAAAAAGTCAGGAAGCAAAAAAAGTCTGTGTAATTTAGGTTTCTTTTTTTTCCCCATTAAAAAAAAATACATATGTGTGTGTGTGTGTGTATGTATATACCAGATTAACTTCATTTCCTGGGGTTGTTGCTTAAATTAATTCAGATGCCTTTAATTTCAGAATGAATGAAACTTTACCAGGTTGTACTAATTTGGGATTCAAGTCAATAAGCATTTAAGTGCCTGCTGTGTGCAAAGCCCTGTGCTAGATACTTGAGCTACAAAGGCCAAATCTAAACAGTCACTGTACCCAAGGAACATATGTTCTCCTGAGGAGAACATGTATAGTAATACATATGTATACAATATATGCATACATGTATGTGTCTATTCATACATTTTATATATATATATATCAATACGTATGTATGTATTAGAAAGAAAACCTAAGAAGGGGAGAGAGAGCAGGAATGTGAATGGAGAAAGAGGGCAGATGTGACAGGCAACGAAAGCTGTTTGAAAGAGTAACAATAAAGCCCCTAAAGACTGCAGCCTTAATTCAGTTAGAACACTTGGGATCATAGATTTGGACTATTCATCCTCACTCACTGGTCACCTTCCGATGGCCTTGGCAGCCCCTTGGCTGCTGTAGCAGCAAGCACCCCAAGCGTCCCCAGGGTGGCTGCCAACACAGGTTCTTGGATCTGCTTTGATAAAGGAAAGCAACTCAAAATGGGTTAACAAGCTTGCTTTAATCAGTCAAATATGTATCGTTTACCTCGTTCAGGGGAAAGAGGTCAGCACCCCGAACTTCAGAACGTACAGACATTATTATCAAGACAGAAACAGATCAAGTAGACAGATTTCCAAACTGTCCAACCATTACATCCATACCAAACAACATCTGGGTTTCAAAGCCAGGGGGCTCTGGACAATGGCTTCCCAGAATTTCATCTGATCAAATCACAGAACACTTCTCAAAGTGAGCCCCAAAAAAACAAAGCCTCACATTAGGGCTTCTATAGCCTTCTCCTGGCTCAGAGAATGTAACAACCTTATTGACCCACTAGCCAATCAAAAAGTATCTACTGAAAAACAAGCCTCCCACCCCAGGCTCCAGGAGCACTTTAGCCTAGGAGCAGGGAAGATCTTACAGATTTACCTTCCCATTACAGCTGCCCAGCTCAGAGAGCACCTGCTGGAGGTTTTAGTCCGTTCCTGTCTGGAACTTCTGCCCTGAGGCTTCCCGTGTGATAGTTGGTGACTGCCTCACTAGTCTGCTCTCTCAGACAGCCTCTGGCCATGCTTCATGTCACTCCTTCTTCCTCTTTCTTCTCTCCAGCCTTGTCTGCTGCCTGCCTGCAGCAGGATTACCATCCTACTACCCACCTCCACCCCATAGCTAGAACCAGAACAAATCAGCTCTGCCATTGTTCCTAGGAATGGGGTGTCAGCCTCCTCTTCTGTCTCTGTCCCTCTTAGACCAAAGAGTCCTTCCATCCGTAACCACCAGCCCCTTCTGGGCATTGTCCTCACCTTTCTAAGGTCCTGGACATAAGGACTGTCTCTGCTTTCATATTTAAGCTCCCAACACTTAGGGCAGAGCTTGGCACAAGCTAAGTGCTTAGTAAATGCTTCCCCCTTCATTTCATTCCTGCTGATTGCAAAGTTCTGTGCTTAGCACTAGACATCTAAAGATAAAAAACACAGTCTCAATCTTTGAAGAGCTTAAAATCTAGTGAGGGGGTGAAGAGGAAAATAAGTATACATATGATGGGAAGAAAAGGCAGTATAGGATGCTTTGATTTGAACACAGATTCAACTCAATCAGTAATTAGATTGTGATGTGATCTCCTTGAGAGCAGGGACTGGTTTTTGATCCCCAGTGTTTAGTAGGTACTTAATATATGCTAATTGACTTGATTTACTAAAATGTTATTGATTAATTTGTGCAATAAAGTGATAGTCAAATACAGAGTAGAATGGAAGGAGTCTAAACAAAGTGCTATAAGAAATATGAGGATGGGCAATTACTTTGGGAGATAAATTACAGGGATGACATTTCACAGACCTGTCAGCTGAACAATAACTGAAGTTCCAAGCCTGGTGAACTACCTGGGAGATTGGAGGAGCTTCAAAGGAAACTGAGAAGTTATAGGGGCAGATTTGAGAGGAGCCTGAAATCCCCCTGAAAAGATGGCCGGGCATGCAGAAGCAGCATCTAGCAAGCATTGGAAACATGGACCTGACTGGGAAGGCAAAGGTTGGAGTTTGATATGTAGATTTGAGAGTCATCTTTATAGAGGGTGTGGAAATGGATGAACTTGCCAAGAGAAAATAGAGGAGAAAGCAGAAGATCGAGTTTTCTGGGATAGCGACACTTATGGGCTGGAGAAAGGAAGAAGAGAAGGTAGTAAATGAAACTGGGAGGAAGAGTGTCAGATAATCCGGTGGAGAATAGATACTGAGGGACAAAGGGAAGAGCCAAGAAGGGCTGGTCAGCACTGGCACAGACGGACAAAGGTCAAGGAAGACGAATAGTGAGAAAAGGGAATTGGATTTAGCTAGTAAGCTACCGTAAGCCTTTGAGAAAGCCATTTCAGTATAATGACAGGGACAAAAGTAGATTTCAGGAGGGTGATTAATTGGAGGCAGTGACTACAGACTTCTCTTTCTAGAAATTTAACAGTAATGAATGTTAAAACTTTTTTATGTCATTGAGAAATATTTCACAAAGTCAATAAATATATATTTTAAAAACATAAAAGGCTGAAAGAAAAAGAAATTGAGTAGAACTATAAAGGAGAGACAGAAGATGATAGATTAAGGAGGTGGTAGGCTTAAGAGAACTCTGTGACTCAGTAGAGAGAGTTTTGGTTTTGGAATCACAGAGACCTGAATTCAAATCCTGCCTCAGATACTTCCTAGCTGTGTGACCCTGGGCAAGCCTCACGGGGATAATAATGGCACCTACCTCTCAGGGTTGTTGTGAGGATTA
>NW_027185761.1:31037381-31219962 GCF_028583685.1 Petaurus breviceps papuanus | reverse complement strand
TCAGGGTTGTTGTGAGGATTAATCATAGTAACTATTAACTTATTATAGCTAGAATTTATATTGCCCTTTAAGGTTTTCAAAGCACCATGTGTATTATCTCAATGGATCCTCACAACAACCCTGATAGGTAAGTGCTATTTATTATTATCCCCATTTTACAGATAAAGAAATTGAGGCTGACAGAGGTTAAGTGACTTGCACAGGGTCACATAGCTAGTGTTTGAGGTGAGATTTGAACTCCGGTCTTCCTGTCTCCAAATATAACTCTTGACCTACTATGACACCAAGTTTCCTCTAATAATCTGCATGTAGCATTCTGCAAACCTTAAAGGGCTAGATCAATGCTAGCTGTTATTTTAAATTGAGGAGAGACCTGAGCATGCTTGTTTGCAGATGTTGTTCATTCTTCTTTCTTGAAGAAGACCAATGACAGTGCTAGGGTGATATCTTGGCTTGCTGGTGAATTGGATTGAAGTGAAGCAGACCTGTGCAAAGTCCTCTTTCCTTCAGTCATTGGGGTCCAGTAGCAAGAGATGAATGAAGTCAGTAAAGAGGGATTAAAGATGAGGGGGGAAGAAGTTGTGATTAACAAACAGGGCGAATGCCAGCTGAGGTAGGGAGGAATAGGATGAAAGTTACAAATAAAAGAGGGCTCCATTGTTTGAGACCAGAGGGAAAGAATGGATGGGTGGAGAAGGGCAAGGAATTATTGGGGTGTAGAGCAGGTGATGGCCTCAGTCTTTCCAGGAAAGTGGAATGAGGAGTTCAGCTTTGACCTGCTGAGTCTGAGGTGATGGCAGGACATGTAGTCCTTGTTTTTGGCAGAGCTGGGGGAAGAAGGGGAAAAGATGAGGAGGGAGGAGGGAATTTGAAGGGAAAGAATTTGGAACCACTGTGGGGGAAAGTATGATCCAGATTCGATCAACAATGAATGCAAGGACTTCTCTAGACAGTGAGGGCCCTGTTAAGGTTGGCACAAGTTTGTTGTGGACTGAGTCAGTGTGGTTTCATGGCTTTCCAGGGTTGCTCAGGAGTAGCAACAAGAGGAGATATCTGGTGGGGGTGACCCAGGGCTGGTGTCTGCTGAAAGGCAGTGGATTGAGGAATGAGAATGGCTGACTAAGGAGCAAGAAAGCAAGCACATACAGTAAAGCCCAAACCTGGCAGATAGCCTGAGAGAATACAGAGGAATGAAGGGACAGAGGTTACTTGTTAGCTGACTTTTTGGCTAACAAGATATTTCATAGTAGAGGTCCCTAGGTGACCTGTTTTAATGAATACTCGTATAGATGTGAGTTCTAATTAGCATGTCAATTATTTGCATATAAATGGTACTTTATTTTCAAGTGTTTTGAATACTGCCACCTCCCATAATCTTGTTACCATTATTAATTTAGAGAAGATTGACTTAGAAGGGGAACCTGTTCTAAGGCCCTGTTTACATTATTACAAATTCCTAAGTGTAGAGTGTGAATTAACAAGGTTTGCTAGAGTTTGCCACTTTTGAAGGACATTCCCCCACCATACAGAGCTAGACACTGGTTTTTAAAAAAAACTCAACATTGAAGAACTTAAAAATTGGTGGGAGTTTGTGATAATTAGCCTCAGAGATCACATGCACTAAAGTGTGGTACTTGTGGGAATTATCATGAAGAAGTATGGTGCAGTGTTAAGATTATTTGTTGTAAGAAGGTTGGATTTGGAATCAGTACGAGTTTGAGTCCCTACTCCCTTATTCCCTATATGGAATTGTCTCTGAACCTTTCTGGGGCCTCAGTTTACTTTTAAATTTCTTTAAAATGAGATGATTGGACCCTGAGGTCCCTTCTAGATCAAAACTTATGATTCTATGAAAAACACATTCATATTGCCAGGCTATGTGCCAATGAATGTGGCCGGGAAGTAGCCTTTACCAAAGGATAACTAACTTGGTGTGTGATGCCTGTTCATCATCAGTCCATATTAAAAAGTATCGCATGACTGTTGTGCTCAGGAAGCCTCGGTTCATGTGTTTCATGGGGCACCTGTGGGATGCAGACTATTTCATAACTAATGAGCCATGTGCTTTCACTCTGGGCACATTAGGCACTGCACAAATAATGCTTTGGAGTATGTTTTTTCACAGTTGGTTGGTGATCATGTGGCATACCAAAGCTGGTTTTTTTCCCCCAAGTTTTTTTTTTATCATTTCAAGTAATTATGAATATTAGCTTCATGTTTTCACACATTTCTTACTCATATCCACATGCTTCAGTTTCAGACAAAATGCCAGGCTTGATTTACATCAATTATTATTCTTAGAGAAGATGAAAGTATTCTGTTTCCTAGGCCAAGCTCTCATGAGCTTGAAATGTACTTCAAGGTCTGCTGCTGAATCACCGGATGTGAATAGGGCCGGTCATCACTGGAATCCATGTGCTTTTTTGGTACCTGAAGCTGTACCATTGGCACTTGGGTTCCAATTCCAGGGCTCCTTGTTGCCTCTAAGATAGAACACCATCTCCTCAGCCTGACACTTAAAGCCCATTTTAATCTGGCTTCCGCCTCCCCTTCCAGCCAAACTTCAAATTCCTCCCCTTCACACACTCTCTATTCCAGGAGCTTAACTGAACTGCTGGTGCTCCCCAAACTCACCCTGCCATCTGTCACCTCCCTAAGGCCTGGAATGGTCTTCCTCCCAACGTTCCCCATCAGTACAGTTTAAGAAACATTTATTAAACACCTAATATGTATCTGGCACTGTGCAAGAACTGGAGATATAAGGCAAAAATGAAACAGTCTCTGCCTGCAAGCAGCTTACCTTCTACTGGGGAAAAAATACACAATTACTATGTGAAGTAAATACAGCGAGGCAGGATAGGGGAATCCAGGAAGCCCTACTGGACTAGGGGATATCTGAGCTGATCCTTGAGGGAAGCTAGGATTTCTAAGAGGTAGAGAATGAGTAAAGAGCACTTTAGAAATAGGGGGCAGCCTGTTCAAAGGCATGAAGGCAGGAGAGAGAATTTTTATGTCCAACAAGGCTGGTCTGACTAGAACATAGAACATGTGAGGGGGAGTAGTGTGGAATTAGACCAGAAAGATAGGTTGGCACCAAATTACAAAGGACTTTTTAAATACCAAGCTGCAGAGGTGTCATTTACCCCAAAGAGAATAGAAAACCTCTTCAGCTTCTTGATGGAGGTAGTGACCTAGTCAGTCATGTGCTTGAGAATATCAGCATGACACTTATAAATTAAAGGGGAAAGAGGTAGGAGTTGGAGGAGCGGTGAGAGGTAATGATGTCAGTCACATGAATGGATAGGAGAGCATCAACGGGAATGGTGTTTCTAGAGGGAGAGTCTACATGACTTGGCAGCTGGTTAGAATGGGAGGTGTGGGAGAGTGAAGTCAAGGATGATTCCAGGCTTATGAATCTTGGGTGACCCTAAGGATAGTGGCACCTTGGAAGGAAATAGGGTAGTTATGAAGAGGGGTGACTTGGAGGAAAAGACAGTGAGTTCCATTTGGATATGTTGAGTTTGAGATGCCTTTAGGCCATATTGCAGAGCTATATAGCAGACTGTTGGATATGTGGAACTGGAAATCAGGAGGGAGATTAAGTTCCATATATAGATTTCTAAGTCATGGGCCATCAAAATGATCACTGAATCAGGGAAGCTAATGTGCTCATTAGAAGCAAGTACAGCAGGAGAAGGATGGAGTAGGGGGGAGGGGAGCACAACACGGATGATGAGCTTGCAAGGGATGCTGAGAAGGAATGTCCCGAGGGTGAGGGAGGAACTAGGAGGTGTCACTTCTGGGATTGACCTGGTCTCCTCACTGTAAATGAGGGAGCCCCACCTGTGAACTGCACAGAGCAGAGTTTGTCTTGGGTTAAAAACCGCAACCGTGACCGGCGATGAGGACGTCATTCAGAACAGCAGGTAAGAGTGAGTTTCATCAATAACTTGCTGCCCCCTTGTCTCTTTCCCATCCACCTAACACCCATTACTGCAGCAGGAAAGGAGGTCTATTTGTGGCCACGTGGGCCTTCATAGAGTGGCAGGTGGCTTATGTAATAAATGGCAGAAAAAAGCTCACGGGACAAAAGACAGCAGCCCTACATGTTGCCTCTGAATGGAGAGCTCCTCTTATCTGATGAGATCCCTTTTCAAATCTTATGACTCTTCCCCCACAGGGTTTAAGACGTTTATTCAGCTCTTGTATGAACCACCTACTTTGTGCAGTTCGGTTCAATAACAAGCATTTATTAAACACTTACTGTGTGTGTAGGTGGGGAGGGGCGGATACAATATAAAGAAAATGAAAGACAGTCCTTGCTTTCCAGGAACATTATGGTTTAAACAAACAAGCAAACACAAAAACCAGCCCCAGAAGGATTTCTGGAGATCTGAGAAAAGGAGGGGACTGGTTAAGCTGAGGCTCTAGGCACTAGCCATGTTCCCTTCCTGACCCCAGTCCCAGGTTCGAGTGAATCCAGGCTACTTGTAAAGCTTTCTCTAAAGGGGACAATTCTTGAGCAACCCCGGGGAAGGGCAGGACACAGGGGCGGTCCCTGGAAGACTTCCCTGAGGAATGGAGGCAGGGCTGCCTGCATAGGTGCCTAGGGAGATACAAAGATAAAAAAAGACCCTCTCCAGGCCTCCTAGGAGTCTCCAGACTAGACATGTCACGTATCTTCACTTACTAAAGAGACAATAATACTTGGAGCGATTGATTATTTCATTATCCCACTCCCAGGTTTTTCCTTGGCTAGTAGTCAGGTCAGTTATGTGGGAAGGTGAAAAGATTTGGGAAAGAATAGGGAGAACTCAGGAAGAAAAGGTTGGAAATCTTTGTACACGGGCTAGATGTGATTGTGCTCTGGAATGTAAAAATATAGCTTCTGAAGTGGGGGTTCAGGTCAGAGCAGGTCCATGCATGGGATGAAAGATGGACAAAGTTAAATATCGGGTGACTCTTCTTAAAGGGAGATGCTCTCCTACCAGAAGCTTGGATCCCATCCTTTTTCTTTCTCTACTGAATCATTTAAAGAAGGATGTGGTCATCTGGGACCGGCTTCTCACTAAGATTCCATCGCTTGGCCATAAAGCCTTCCATTTATGGAAATGCATGGTGTGATGCAACACAGAATTTGGCAACCTAAGAGGCTTGACAAAGGGAATTTACCCACTCATTTTCATAATGTCTCAGCTCTCAGATCCTGCCTGACAATCTAGGGGAATTTGGACTGCTTTTCCTGATTGGCAATGTATGTTTTCTCACTCACCTTAACTATGTTTCTGGCTACTCTGGCCCAACCCTGGCTTTCCAAATCATCATCATAAACAAGAGTGGATTGCACGCCCATGTGACATCCTTGATTCAGGTGCTGTCTGGATCTGAACAGTATTGCTACTGTGATTCATCCCCCTAAATACAAAAGGGGGGGCAGTGGCTGTGGCTCTACAGTGACCCCAAGGCTAGGTAGGAACTTGACAAATTGTCTGACCTCTAAATCGAGCTTAGATTTCTTTTGTTTTCTTGAAATATAAAGCTTCCTCCATCCAACTGTCCTTACTCATCCCTGCCCCCTCCTGCCAACCCCCAAAAGAAATCTTTAGTTTCCATTTGACGTTTTGCAGTAAGTGGGAAACTGTAAAATAAGCATTTGCTTATGAATTAATTTCTGGCATACAGCTAGTTTAGCAAACCTCATGGCACTTTCATATCCGTCCCATGCATCCCAGCCAACTTCTTGTGTTCTTTCCCTTTTAAGTTAGTGCTTCCAGCAAACCGGAATAGATGCTTCCATTCCCCATTTTTTTCCTTTCCCAGAGGGTAGTATCAGAGGAGCCCTTACCTTGGGCAGGGGGGAGGGCAGGCAACTTTGAATGGACCCAGTATTTTCAACAAATGCAGATGTATATGTGTGTGCTAACATAACTTCATTTATCATCTTAGGGGGTGGATTTTTTTTTTAAGTTCTGACTAATTGTTTCTAGTTCCAAGACACTGAGGTCTTATATATGAAATGGTTCACTGCTGTTTAGAACTAGTGTTATGCTGACTTTTGGGCTGGAGACACACCCAAGAACAAACTCCTTCCCTCACATATACATCTAGAAATGGAAAACAGAAGGAAGGAAAAAAAAAACTGACTTACAAGTCCAGCTAGCTCAGTTGGGGAGATTCCTAACTTAAGGATCCTTTCCCCAGAGCCCTCTTACTTCTGAAGATTGCTTAAGGAAATCAGGAGATGAGAAATTAAGGAGATTGGTTTCTTGCCCATCCCACTTCTCCCTCCCAGACTTGTAAACTAAACCACTGAATAAAGGAGCAGAGGGAGTTATTGTGCCATTTGGCCCATAGGTGGAGGTCTTAATGGAAAGTTGCATTTGACTTGGCAGCAGAGAGATGGACAGCTTGTGCGGAGGATCAACCTTTAGTAGATGTGGCAGTCACCTCCAGAATGGGTGAATGATCATTGTGGAGGCACATGACATCAAGGGATGGGTTTTTTTTTTTTGTTTTGATTTGTTTTGTTTTGTTTTTTTGGCAGAGGATCCTGAAATGAGTCATCCCTAAGTGGTGTTTTCTAACCTCAGGTTTCATCCATGTGGGAAATGAATTTAGCCAGCGGTGAACTGAGAAGTCCATTTTTCTTCTTGACGTTGCAGGGGTTTATTTGAGAAGCTCCCATTAGAATAATTTCGAATCCCTGAGCAACACCCAGGCATATTAGCTGGAGACTAGATCCATATGTTCAGGCCACAATAGCTGGAAGCCTGCGGTTGTTCTGGTTTGGTTCTGGTAGAGATTTAGACGACAAGCCTTCTGTGGCAGGCTGCTTTTTTTGGAAACCCAGAGTGTTAGACCTCAAAGGAACTGACAGTGTCCAGTCCAAGGGTGCTTAATGTAGGACCCACAAATTTAGTTTTAAAAACATCTTAATAGCCATTTCATTATAAGCGGTTACCTTTGTGATCCTATATATTTTATTTTACACAGGCTTCAACAGGCTGGGTAAAAGGGGTCCATTTCACAAAAAGGTTCAGAACCCTAATTCTAGATTCTAGCCCCTCATTTTATAGATCATAATCATATATATTCTAATTTCAGTTGTCCTGGTCCTCCTGTGCATGAAATTCATTCAAACACTGTGTTATAATAAAAAAATCCTAAGGTAGAAAAGAATAGTTTTCATTCTTAAAACTGATACTTCTTTCTTTTTTCCTCCCATCAAGGGGACCATTTTGTTGGCCTTATTCCTCATTCATTTTTTTTTTTAATTTTTGGAGCGGGGAAGATAGGGCAATTGGGGCTAAGTGACTTGCCCAAGGTAACACGGTTATTAAATGTTAAGTATTTGAGGCCGGATTTGAACTCAGCTCCTCCTGACTTTAGGGCTGGTGCTCTATTCACTGGGCCACCTAGCCACCCCCCTCATTCATTCATTCATTCTTGACAGTGTTTATTGACCCAAATTCCTCTACTTCTGTATATCCTTGCTGTGAGTTCAGAACTAGAACAGAACAAGAAATTGGATATGCTACCTATTTCTGATTCCTGGTGCCATCAGTGAGTCAGTCAATAAACATTTCTTTATTACTGACTATGTGCCTGATACTGTGCTAAAGATACAAAGATGGCCCCTGTTCTCAAAGAGCTTATACAGTCTGTTGGGAGAGATAGCATACAAACCACTAAGTACAAACACCCTATATAAAAAATGGGGATAATCTCAGGTAGAAAGCTCTCACAGTAAGAGGGATCAGGAAAGGTTTGTCACAGAAGTTGGGATTTTAGCCAGCACTTGAAAGAAGCCAGGAGGCACTAACATTCATTACAGATGAATTAAACAACAAAAGTTCAGACCAATAACTTTTTCATTTTAAATATTTCCTTGCCCATGAGTTTATATAAGTGTCTTCAAGGGTGGATATACCATGCCCTCATGAAAATGAAGGGTGAAGGCAGCTTGGAGAGAACATGCAAGTGAAAGCCAGGAATTGGGGAATCATCTCCCTTCTTCATTCTCCTCTCAAGGGGAGATGATGGAGCTCTCACTGGCATGTTCTGAGCGTCCTCTAAGGTTGAGATCAACTGCCCCTCAACCCTCAGCTGAGAACTTAATGTCAAGGAATCATGGTAAGAAATGTCAGGTGAGCTAGTGGTGGCTGAATTTTCTTGTTGATTTTTTTTCTCCATATGATTACAATTTTCTACCCAGATGATTTGAATATTTGTTCTGAGGGCCTAGAAGGAAAGGTGTGAGTTGCCACACATGAAATCCAAGCTGTTAGCACTGAGAAAATGTTTGGTAGCCAAGGTAATCGAAATCAGATGGAGAAATGTGAGGTCCTGGAAGTTGAGAAGATGGGGAAGCTTATGTTACAATCTTTCCCCCTCCATGCCCCACCCCCAGTCTTACTTTTTCTTGTCTGAGCATCAAAGCATACCCCTTTAAACAGAACGCTGTGAGCTTGCCGTGTCTAGTTTTCTGTATTTCAGTGTGGAGTACTGTGAAAGAGGCATTTTGAAGGGGTCCAGCCTAATGCAACAAGCTTTCATTTAGGGCCTCTTTAGTGTAAGGGACTATACTGGGAACAATCCCTGACCTCAAGGAGCCTACATTTTACTGGAGTGAACAATGTGAATTTTGATTATGCAAGCCTAGGCATAAAGCAGAACTCAGTTTTTAATATATGACTGGAGGCCTTTGGGAAAAATACCAAAGTTCTGAGAGTGCCTTGAAATTATATGCAGATTGAACGTTCATTATCATTTCTTTCCATCTTGATATGCAGTTTCAGATTGCCATGATCATCACCCCAACCTTCAGGATTCTACACAAGTCATGCTTCCTCCATGAAATGTTCCCAAGCTATGCCAGTTCACACTCCCTTCTTTTCAGAACCCATGATTGTACTTGATGCAGTTTGGCATGTCAGTGTGTTATCATTTGATGGGCATTTGTCTACTATGATCCTTCTACTTGATCATAAACTCCTTGAGGACAGGGGTGAAACTTTTGGAAATCCGCACAGCCCCTGGCAATATTAAATTGGAGAGAGACAGAGACACACAAAACTAGAGAAAGGGAGGGAGAGCTGGCATTCAGGTACTTGACTGATGGAAGAGAGAAAGTTAATTGCCAGTTAGAGGATTTTATTAGTCTCCAGTAGTTTTAGCCAGACGTGAACCATCTTCCTTAGCTGGGAGATTAGAGACTAAGGAAGAGAGAATACATGATTATTTTTAAATATGTGTGCCCAGTTCTGAGAAGGTCTCTGTCTTCTCGGAGAGTTTTTTTTGTTTTGTTTCTGTTGCTTCCCCTTATAATCCCCTCCAATTCCACTCCCCCTCCAAAATTCCAAGTGCTCTATTTGTCTAATTTGGAAGGATGAGTAAGATGAGTCATTCTTTTCTTAGGAATTATACCTCTCTGGCTCACACCTTCGACTCTAGGGGAGTGTAGGCATTCCACTCCAGGCTTTTGATCTGGAAGCATATTTCAAGCAGCTATACCCAGGGGCATTGTGAACTATTATATTCCATTCTTTACTCAGGGCTGAACCCTGTGCTATTTCTGTGTCTTCTATAAAACAGGATTTCCTAGTGATAAATGTAAGATTCCCAAGATACAGATAGTTAATCTTTTTTTTTGGGGGGGGGGAGAGAGGCTGGTCCTGAACCTGTGATTTCATCTATGTAGAAGACTCCCTATGTGGACATTTCCTCCACTAATTCAAATGGACAACACTTCTGTAAGAAGACTTATAATCTTCTCTAGCCTAAAGAGGTTATAGAACTCTTGCTGGAGGCACTGAAAGTTTAAATGACTTGCCTAGGGTCACATAATTAATAAATGTCTGAAGTAGGATTTGAACTCAGATCTTCCTAAAGCCAAGTCAAACACTATTCATTGAGCTACATAGCCATTCTCTGGTAAGCTGTGCTTTAATGTCCCAAACTGCTAAATAACTAAGAACGCCTTATTATCCATTCATAGCATTGGAAGACAGCTCTTCATTCTGTGAGTGAGGAAACTGAGGTCCCAGAGATGAAATGGTTTTAGATACATTTAGTCTGAGTGAGACAGACATCTCAGAGCAGGGAGGTAGAAATCTAGAACCAGCACCTTGGGGTTAAGACTAAGGCAATTGCCTCAAAATGGTGACATTGGTCTTCTTAAATGGAACAGCCTCAGGGCTCAAATCCCACTTCTGATGTTTGTTACATATGTGACCTTGGACAGGTCACTTAAAGTTTCTTGGACCTCGGTATTCTCCCCTCTAATGTGAGGAAACTGGGGGGTCAGAGAGTGAACTTTCCAAGGTAGAAGGGTAAATCATGGATCCAGGATTTGAACTCGTGCACCCTACAGTCCAACGCTCATTCCATTTTGCAGGAGGTAAGGCAGCACGATCGGGGGCTGAGGAGTTCTCTTCCCCTTCTGTGACTGGATGATAACAGTATTCGTAATAATTTAGCAGTTTGAGACATCAAAGCCCAGCTCATCAGAGAATAAGGATTTTTAAGAAACGGCCTTTTTATATATACTACAGGGCAGGGATTATGTAAAAATTCGGGGCTTCTCCTCCCAGTTTGGGGATTTTTTATGACTGTTTTAATACTTACCCTGATACCACTTTTTATCAATACCTCATCGGCATCCCACTCCAGCACACTGTGAGCAGAAGAAAAGGTCAGAATCACATGTAGGATGATGAGCAGGTACAGTGGGCACCACAGAGGAACAGGAAGTGTAGCATATTGGGAAAAGTGTGGATCTGGATTCCAAAAGCCTGGATTTTCACTTGGCTTTGTCATTGCCTGGATGTATAGCCTTGGGTAAGGCTCTTAATCTTTCTAGGCCTCAGTTTCCTTATGTGGAAAGTGATAGGTTTTGGACTAGATGACCTTTAGGGTTTCTTCCAGCTCCCAGCCTAGGCTCTTCCTTAGAAAACACCTCACTCATGTCCTTCAAGGACCTTGCCTTGATGTTTGTTACATCTGTTGCCTGGTGGTCTTCTCCCCATTGCACAGAAGGTAGTTCTTATGGTGGTTTGGGGGGGGGGTCTTTTGAGTGTGTGGTTTCATCTTGTTTTTCAAACCTTTAATAGATGACCTTATAATCTGAGGGCATTCTTCTTTCTACAAAGAGGAGAAGACAGTGTGTTTGGAGCATACAGACTCCACTGCTCTGTGTTTGTATTGGCTCCTGTCACCACAGTCAGTGAATGACAGGAGGAAGTCATGAAAAATTCTTCCTTTAGTCCCAAAGTCTCATTTGCCAAATAAAAATGACGTGGGCCTATATATGCTATTTCATATCTCCACAGAGTTTCAGGTTTCCCACGTCTGGGAAAAGTTAATGGAGAGTCAACTCCCTTACATAATATTCTCTCCATGGAGACTGAGGTCAGCTCCTTTAATTAGGGCTTTTATAAAAAGTTAGATTATACTACGAACAGTTTTTCTCTTCAGTCAAGAGAAACATATGTTCTGTTGCATAGTGTATCATGGATTGTAAAGAGGCTGGCATCCTTCAAAGTCCTGGCCGCTCCCACTTTCTCATCCACAACTTAGCTGCCGAAGCCTCATTCTTCTTCATGATGGTCCCGCGTTAGATGAAGGGGTTCTGCCCTTTTCTGTTATTGACTGAGGGTGGACACCATTTTTTGCACTGTGTCCAGTGAATCCAAACATTGCTTATTTATTTATTATTTTATTTATATGAGGAAAGAGAGGGGGCACACTGCTCTTGGTGGGCACAGGTTTCTACTATGGACAAGACTATGATTATCCTTTGTTTTTGTTTCTATTTTTTAGGGCAGATTTGTTAAGTCACTGTAATAATGTCCCCGCATTATTAGAAGAAAAGCAATGCAGTATATAGATAGCAGGGCTTGGATTCAGGAAGACATAAGTTCAAGTCCTGTTGATGAAACTGTGCCTCAATTTATCTAAGTCATAGATGATGGTGGTAGTGGTGGTGGTGGTGGTAGGGATGATGGTGATGGAGATGATGATGATCGATTGGGGCTAGACATGATTTCATTAATATAGGGAACTCCTAAATGAGGAAACTCCTTTGTACAATGTAAGTTGGCACCTTTGCTGCAACATACAGTCTTATAGGCAGGGTTCATGGCTCCAAGTCCTACAATCTAGCCACTATACCACACTGCTTCTCTAGTAGTCATAACAGCTAATATTTACATAGAAATTTACAGTTGCAAAGTCCTTTCCATATTCATCTGTTTGGTGGAGGGACTTCCCACCCAGTCTATAACACACAGACAAGACATAGCCCCTTCCTCAAAAGGAAAGAAAATGCCTTATCTTCCATACTGCCCATGTCACAGATCCGTATAATAAAAGAAAATACGTTAGACACTTATTAGTTATGTGACCTTGACCTTGGACAAGACACTTGACCTTTTGGTGTTCAGTTTCCTCATCTGTAAAATGGGGATTATAACAGGACCTACCTCACAGGACTGTTATCGAGGATCAAATGAAATAGCATGTGTTCAGCACTTTGCAAACCTTAAAGCAGTGATGTCAAATGGAAACAGGGGAGCCCTCTATTACTACTAAAATCACAAATTAACATTATTATCTATGTGGTATTGTATTTTTGTTGATTTTGTTTAACATTTCCCAATGACATTATAACCTGGTTTGGCCCATACTGTATACTGGGGAGTTTTGCAAAGTGAGTTTGACACCTTTGCCTTAGATCACTATATAAACATTATTTTAAAAAATGAATAGCTTTATCTGATCATTTCAGGTAAGACAAAATCATAGTCTTCCATGAGTCTGTAAAGCTAATAGTAAACAATACACTTCTGCCTGGAGATTCTTGGGCACTGTTTTTCCCCAGGAACCATCCCACTCTTAGAATTTTGTTTGGGTTCCTTGTAACTATGGCTAGAAAGAGAAGGGGGAGAGGTCAGGCCTGCGTTGCCCTCCCCAGGTATCTATGAGCCCTGCTATGAATTCCAGTTAGTAGATGGTTGTGTGAGTTGTATGTATGTCTTCTATTTACAAGAGGAAGTGCCTAGTTTAATTTTATTTTCACACTCAAAGTCCAAGTGTTAAGAGAACATGATGTTTCAACACTCCCTCAGTCATCAGCTAGGGAGCGGAGGTTGTATATTTTCACATACAGTTTTCTGAGTATATTTCTACATTTGTTACCTGGCAACATGGTTGCATTGGGACATAGGGAATTATTAACTCCTACTGGATCTTCACTGTTCAGAGTTACAGAAAAGAGTTCTTACTTTCTCTGTAAAGAAATTCAGAGTTAAGAGATGGAAATGTGGAAGGGACAGAAAGAACCAGCCTCCAAAGTTGAGTCAGAGAGTCAGGAGACCTGGCTTCTTTCTGTAGTCCTGGCTCTGCCTGGACCAACCCATAATGCAAGTCACTCAGTCTCTTCAGGATTTTGCTTTTCTCTTGTGTAAAATAGAGGTGCGTTGAGCTAGGTCATCTGTGTGTTTCTTTCAAGCTGTAACATGCCATGATGTTGTGAAACCCCAAAGTAAGAGAATCAGTCAACAAGCATTTAGTAAGCTCCTACTGTGTGCCTGGTGCTGGTTGTACAAAGACAAAAATGAAAGTCTCTACGCTTGAGAAGCTCTCAGTATATGGGGAAGACCTCATCTGTCTTGATAGGTGATATTTTGATAACTAAAGCATTCAGGTTTCTAATAATGGTATATGTATGTAGAAACCAGGAGCTTTAGGGGGCAGAAAGTGGAAGGTGAAAAGAGACAAAATTAGACTTCCTGTCAGGATAAGCTTCATCATCAATTAACCAGCATTTATTAAGCTTCTGCTGTTTGCCAAAGATGATGCTGGACTAAAGTCAGCTTCTATCCTAGAGGAATTCACTGTCTAACCAGGGAGACAACATGTACATATATGGGCATTTTCAAAATAGAGAGGAGGTTACTTGTGGGGAGGGGTAAGGTGCTAGCAGCCCAGGGGTAGGAAGGACCTCTTGTGGAATGTACCCTTGATACTTGAAGGAAATTAGAGATCCTAAGAGGAAGCAGTGAAGAGATCCCAGTCTGGGAACCTGTGCTCCACACAGTAGAGTGGGCCACCTCGCTGCAGGGCCTCCGTCACAGGCCAGGTGACTAGTTGTTGCAGTTGTTCCATAGTAAGGATTATTTTTCAGGTAGAGGTTGGCCTACGTGGCCACTGAAGTCCCTTTGAAACCTGAGATTCTAGGGTGCTGAGACTTGCTTCCATGCTGTGAGATGCATCCCTGCCTTAATTCAGACCCCATTGTATTGCCTGAAGAAGTGAGAAGGGTGACCCACAAAGCACCACCCCGTGATTCCATCACTTTCCATCCATGTGTAGCATGCCTTGTGGATGCAGGGGCCGCTCGGGAGGAGGCCCCAGAGAGGCCTGGCAGAGGCGAAGCTGTGGAGTTTCCTGCACTGATGACATTTCCCAAAGGTAGCATTCCCTGGTTATTCAGGGGGTCAGTATGTCACCAAAGGAGCCTTAAGATAGTCTTCTAGTTCACAGGAGACTCAGCCTTTACAGGTTAATCATGAAAATGGGGTGGCCAAAGTGCTTAGTAGTCATTCCCGCAACCAAGTATGAGGTCTCCCCCCTCCTCCAGCCTGTCCCAGGGCCAGAGAGGCTGGGAAGTAAGGGGAGGAAATCCTTCTCCATTGTTCCAGGGAACTTGCTGGTGTGACAAGCTGTTTGTCCAAATATGGCCTTCTGTGCTAGGGGTGTGACACAGGGGCCTTGGGGGAGGCTCCTTTTGTCTTCCTTTGAATCCTCAGCACTTACCACAGTATGGAATATAGTAGGCTTAGTAAATGTTTACTGATTGACATCTCTATCGGTGAAATTAAGGAAGGAATAACTGACTAGTTCTAGAGAAGCAATGGAATCAAATGCACAGAACCTTAACTTTGAAGGCAAAAACCAAATCCTGACTCTGCCACTGACTGGATGTGTGGCCTTGGGCAAGTCACTTGGGCCCTCTTGGCTTCAGTTGCCTCATCTATACAATGGGAATAATAATATTATTTGTACTACCAGCCTCACAGGCTTTGGGTGGGTAAAAAGTATTCTGAAGATTTTTTTTTAAGCCCTTTATAAATGTATACTAGAGATGCTGGTCCTGGAGTCAGGAAGATCTGAGTTCAAATGTGACTTCAGATACTTACTAGCTGTGTGAACCTGGGCAAGTCACTTAACCCTACCACTCTTGTGTCTTTGCCAAGAAAACTCAAAATAAGGTCTAGAAGAGCTGGACACAACTAAAACTGAACAACAAAAGAGATGATGAGAAAATTAAATATCTACATTAGGCACTTTTTATTTATACAGTCATAGACTTAGAGCAGGATGAGGTCTTAGAAGTCATGTAGTCTGAGCATTCATTTTACAGATGGGAAAACTGAGTCTAGAAGAGATGAAAGGGGAGTTGGCTGTGGTCCTGTAGGGCATGTCAGAGGCAGGATTTGAACCCAGGCCTCTTTTTAACTTTGCTACGTTGCTTTTAAGTATGTTCTTTGAATAAACTTTCAAAAGGCATCAGTCAGCATGATTATGAATATTCATCTTTTTTTGTCAAATATTGCTATTGCCCATCCAGTTAATCATTAAGAAAGATTAGTATGAGGCTTGCCGGGTCCACCAGCGCCTTCAAAGCAGCCGGCGTGCCTCAGCTCTCTGCTTTATAGCAGAGATACTGGAACCTGTGAACGTTCAGCCCGGCCACTCCCCGTCTATGCCCTTAACAGGGCAATCTCTAGCCCGCTGTTTAAACTTTTAAGATGATCCCTAACTGGATTAAAGTCATCAACAGGCAGGCAGAGGCTGGCTATTCACAAGAAACAGGGTCATGCCGCATTTTTTTTTTCTTTTTTGTAAGCACAGGAATCAACAAAGAGATGTTATATAACAGCTATTTATATCCTCCTTGCTCACTAGCTGCAGGCACACCAGAGTAGCTGAGAAGGGGATTTAATGAGCTCTCAGGGTTTGCTCACCTTCCTGAGCTGGTAGGAGCCAGCTCCTTCTGAAGTGCGTCAGCAAATGAATCTGCCTGTGGGTGGGTGCTTTGGGGTAGGTGGACTGGGTGGTTGCTATGGTTTTCTTTAATTCCCCTGTCTCTCAAAGATCTCACTTGCTTTTTTTCTTTTCTCTCTCCTTCCGTCTCTCCCTTTTTCTCCCCCTCCCTCCTCCCTTTTTTTGGAGTCTGTAAACTTCCTTCTTTCTCACACCTCCTCAAAACTCTTGGGTTGTTTCAGGGAAGCCGAATGTTTGTTCCTTCCGATCCCAGCTTGGCATTGTGGCCTCGGGACGGTTTTACAAGGCTTCGGTCCCCCACACACACCCCCACACACCCACCCACCCCAAGGGATGGTCTTAAAGCACAGCCTTCCCCTTTCCCTAGAATGGTAGTACTAATTCATCATTATGAAAGAGATAGAGTCTGTCCAGAACTGAAACCACATAGCTCCCAACCAAATTATCTCCCTTCAGATTTTTTTAAACTTCTCACCAAACAAGATCTCTGTTTCTAGCTGTGTTGTGAATGTTCTTTTGTCTTTTTTTTCTCAGCATCCTTCTTATGGGCAGATAGTAGCTAGCAGTTACTTATTTTAATTGTCCTCTGAATTGATAATCATCCTATTATAATCTCCAAATCTAGAGGCTTCTTAGTGGAGGCAGGGAATAGGTGAAACATATTTGACCCACAAGGGTAATTCCAGAGCTGAGGTAGGGCTCCTCCTTGGCACTCCCCAGAGGCTTCTGGGCAGGGATGGAGGAAAGTCACACAGCTGTTCCCAAAATGACTTGTGGATCAAGTCTGGGGGCGTGGAGGAGGGAGACTAATGCCATCATTGAGAATCCTGAGATGGGGGGCTGCAATCAGAAGGGCTCACCTGAATCCCTGCTGCTTCTGTGGTTGCCACAGAGACCTCTGGGATGGTGCCAACAATCCTGTTCTCATCACAGCAGAGTCATTTTAAAAGGAGTAGGTAGGGTCAGTTGTAATGAAATGTTCTTGGAGTCAAACTGTGGGGAAGGGTAAGTCTAGAGAGGCCTTAAAAAAAAGAAAAAAAAGAAAAGGGCACGCTTGCCCAGGAGTTGAGCACTAGTTAATAGCAGTAGCCTGTTGGAATAATCAAAGGCAAAGCCCACTGACTTCCCCTTATTAACTTCAGTTGGAGACATCTGGGTAAAATATTGCCAGATTCCAGACCCACTATGTAATCTTTTTTTTTTCCCCCTCTGAATAACGAAGGGACTTTCCCTTTGGAAACATTCCAACATTGTCAACTCCATAGTTGAGAATGTTTTCTGGTTAGGAACTAGCTGCTGTTAACCTTGATTCTAGATCAGGGTGGGGCAGGGGACTCAGATTCTCCCATATTAAAGAAAAGTCAGTGTCCACAGCTGGGCTTTTCCACTGGACATTATCTCATACCGGTTTTTACAGAGAAATGTCCAGACTAGGGCTCGGTTTTTTCTTCTCTTTTCAAAGTAACGGGCGAGTTCTTGAAGTTTCCACCAACTCCCCAAAGTAAAGGGGTTATAAACTTTACATCCAGCTGTTCAAGAAGCTGAGAGGGGTGTGGTCCCCAAAGTGATCACAATTCCTCATACCAGATCCCTCCCTCCTTTTGGAATCAGGCTAAAAATTTTCTTTTTCTTTTCTGTCACGCTTCAAAAAGTAGAGTTGGCTTCAGCTGACCTCCCAGACGGTTTTTTGTGAAATCTGTTTATTAGCCTGCTCTCCACACAAGCCTACAAACGGTGAAGCCAGAAGCCTGTAATTAGCCAGTCTGGGAAAAGAAGCCAAGCCGTTGGATGGGAAACACAAAATGATCAGCTTCCCTATTTCTTGGTTAACAATGCAAGTAGGGCCAGGGTTAGGGCACAGCTAACTGGCTAGATTGATGTGTCCCCAGCCCCCAGGACGACAGACACTGCCTACAAGAGCCACACACACTAAGACTTGTGAGCAGAGTCCGTTAAGCCCCAGGGAAAACGAGAAATCTCAGTCAGCTCCCACCAGGGTGTCCCAGGAAGGCTGGTTTCCTACTTGGCAGCTTTTGCACAGAGACAGTATGACCTTTTAGGTTCTTTAACGTCACATAGGAGCTGGGTGGGACAGCGGGAAGAGCTCTGACTTGGGAGAACAGGGAGAGCTGGCTCAGAAGGCCTGCCTGGGACCCTGAGGATCTGTGTGGGCTGAGCATGGTACTTACCCTCCCTGAGCCTTAACTACCTCATCTGGAAAATGGGGGAGATAATATAACCAAAAGTAACCTAATGAAATGGAAACAGCTTACAACACTATAAAAAAAGTGACCTGCTGTTATTTCTACCTTGAAAGCAGGGACTGCCTTCGGTCTTTCTTTGTTCCTCAGTGCCTAGCTTAGGTGCTTAGTAGGTATTTATTAAATGTCTTTGGGATCCTTTTCTGTCTCTCTGTCACTGTCTCTGTCTTTCTCTCTCTGTCACGAACACACACACACACACACACACACACTGGACTTGTGATTTTTTTTCACAGAAAACTTACAGGAAGAGGAGCAGGTCATTCTTTTTTTTTTTCAAATGATTTATTAACTTCTGATTTACATCATTCATTTCTGCCAGATTTTGAGTTACAAATTTTCTTTCCATTTTTCCCCTACCCACCGCCCCAAAATAGCAGTCCCATAGGATATCCCCTCCTCCAATCTGCTCTCTAACATATCTTCTCCCATATGCCTTTCGACTTTTCCAGGGGATCTCTATGCCCCAGTGCCTGTATATCTTATTTCCCAATTATATGTAAAATAATATTAATAATAGTATACATATGTATATATATATATGTATTTAAACATTTGATTTTAAAACTTTGAATTCTAGATTCATTCCCTTCCTCCCTTTTCCTTACTGGGAAGATAAGAAGTTCAGTATAGGTTGTACACGTGTAGCTAATGCAAAACAATAACAGAGATATATTGTGAAAGACTGACTATATTTCCCTCCCTCCTATCCCACCTCCCACTTGTTGTATTCTCTACTTTGATCCCGTCCCTTTTCAAAAGTGGGTGCTTCCAACTTCCCTCCCTCCAGCCTGCCCTCCTTTTCATCATCCTCTCATCCCCTTCCCCCCTACTCTCCTGTAGAGTCATACCCTTTTTAGTGTGTATTTCATTCCCTCCTCAAGCCAAATTCAATGGGAATAATAATGGGTCAACCTGACCCATTCCCTTTTGCCTTCCTATTCTTCCCTTCCATTGTAACCATTTTCCCTTGCCTCTTCTATAAGAGATAGTTTATCCCATTCTGTCTCTCCCCATCTCCTCTCATTATATTCCTCTCTCACCTCTTAATATCACCTTTTAAGTATCATCCCTTCCTGTTAAATTGGTCCTGTATACCTGTAAACATATATACACACGTTCACATTTGTATTCATATGCCCATATACCCTCATATATAGACATATTATATATATATATATATATATATATATATATATATATATATATATTTCTATTCCCTTCAGCTACTGAGAAAGGTTTCATAAGTTACAATTATTGTTTTTCCATGTAGGAATGTTAGTAGTTCAACGTTGATAAGTTCCTTATGATTTCTTTTCCCTGTTTACCTTCTCATGCTTCTCTTGCTTCTTGTATCTGAATGTCAAATTTTCTATTCAACTCTGGTTTTTTCATCAAGAATGCTTGAAAGTCCTCTATTCCACTGAATGACCATATTTTCCCCTGAAACATGATACTCAGTTTTGCTGGGTAGGTGACTCTTGGTTTTAATCCCAGCTCCTTTGACCTCCGGAATATCATATTCCAAGCCTTTCGATCACTCAGTGTAGAAGCTGCCAGATCCTGAGTTATCCTGATTGTGTTTCTACAATATTCAAATTGTTTCTTCCTGGCTGCTTGTAATATTCTCTCCTTAATCTGGGAATTCCGGAACCTGGCTATAATATTCCTAGGAGTTTTCTTTTGGGGATCTTTTTCAGGAGATGATCAGTGGATTCTTTCAACCTGTATTTTGCCCTCTGGTTCTAAAACATCAGGGCAGTTTTCTTTGAGAACTTCCTGGAGGATAATTTCTAGGTTCTTACTTTGATCATGGCTTTCAGGTAGTTCAGTAATTTTTAATTATTTCTCCTGGATCTATTTTCCAGGTCAGTGGTTTTTCCCATGAGATATTTCACCTTGCCTTCTATTCTTTCATTTGTTTGGATCTGTTTAACAGCATCTTGATTTCTCATAAAGTCATTAGCTTCCATTTGCTCCCATCTAATTCTGAAGCAATGATTCTCCTCAGTGAGCCTTTGAGATTCTTTTTCCATCTGGCAAATTTGGCTTTTTAAGGCATTCTTCTCCTCATTGCCTTTTTGAGCCTCTTTTGCTATTTGAGTTAGTCTATTTTTTAAGGTATTATTTTCCTCAGTCAGGCTGTTGACTCTCATTTCGTAATTTTCTTGCATCGTTCTCATTTCTCTGCCCAATTTTTCCTCCACTTCTCTTATCTGCTTCTTAAGGTCTTCTATGGCCTGTAACCAGCTCATATTTTCCTTTGAAGCTTTTGGTATAGGAGTTCTGACATCACTGTCTTCCTCCTGTTCCATGCTTTGCTCCTTTTTGTCTCCAAAATAGGAGTCTAATGTTGGAATCTTCTGTCTGCTTTGTTTCCTTTGCCTGCTCATTTTGCCACTCAATTACTTGACTTTTGGGCTTTTTGCCACAGTAGGACTCTGCCTCCAGACAGGGGAGCTTTTTTCACAAACGCTGGGGTTTTCTCAGCTGCCGGAGGTATTAGATGGGTGCCCTCTCTGAAGCCTCCACACACTCTGGCAAACTGGGCACACACCCCAGGACCTCCACCCTAGACTGCAATCCATATCCAAGCAGGTTAAAGCAAGAGCGATTACCCCTCAGACTGGTGCTAGGTCCCCCTACACTCTGCAGGCCAGGAGCTGAAGCTGCCACATGGTGCTGGCTGGCTGTGCCGGCATCTCAGTGGCTTCTCGCCCTGGGGGGCAAAAGCCACGCACTCCCACTTACTGGTCCCAAAGTCCAGACTGCACTGACCTCTCACTTTGTCCCCTGCATCTGTGTGTTGATAATTCTGGAAACGGCCACAGCTGCTGCTGATCTGGAGTCCCTCTGGCTGGGGGCTGGTCAGGCCCGCCCTGGGGCTAAAGCCTCACTGTGGGGCTGGGCTCGACCCCCAGAGCACTGCACTGGCCACTTGGTGCTGGCCTGCTGGGCTGTCCCCAGTGGGAGTCCAGATTCTCTGTGTCCTTCTGTGGATTCTGCAGCTCCAAAGTTTGTTTGTTGTTTAGGAACAGCTCATTCTTATGCACTTGCCCAGGGCACTGAGGAACTCAGCCACTTTAGAGCCATATGCAGCTATGTGACCCTGGTTCCCAGGGATGGTACCTGATCCCAGGTACTGACTTCAGGTCTGACTCTCTTCTCTAATCACTGTACTGAGGTCGGCCTCCTCTCGCCCCTCCCCACCTTACACTATCTCTCCTCCTCTCCCCCCACATACCTACATATACACACATATACAGAGGCCACTAGATGGTGGTATATATAGAGCTCTGGACCTAGTCAGAAAGACCTGAGTTCAGATTTGGCTTCTAGTACTTACCAGCTGGTACCACCCTTAATCTCTTTCAGCCTCAGTTTCTACAACTGTAAAATGAATAATAATAGCACCTGCCTCCCAGGGTTATTGCAAGGGTCTAATGAGATATGATATAAACCTCCATATACGAACAAATACTCTGTGTGTGTGTGTTTGTGTGTATACACACACTATCTATCTGACTGTCTATCTTTCTGTCTATCTATCAGTATGTATGTATGTACTTTGATCAAGTCCACACTTGAGGGGAAATTCTGGGATGGGGGCTGCCTCCAAAGGGCTCCCAGACTACATCCCTCCTGCTTTAGTAGTTGCCACAGAGATCTCTGAGATGGTACCAGCAGTCTTGTTCCTTTCACAGCAGAGGCATTTTAAAAGAATCAGATTTGGTTTATACAGGCTGTGCTTGTATGTGTGTATGTATATATGCATGTATGTATGTGTATATATGCAGGCTTATATATAGGTATACAAGTGTCTTTTGTTTAGTCATGTCTCACTCTTCAAGACACCATTCAGGATTTCTTGTCAGAGAATGATTTACCATTTCCTTCCCCAGCTCATTTAACTGATGAGGAGCAGAGGTAAACAGGGTAAAGTGATTTACCCAGGGTCATACAGCTAAGCTAGTAAGTGTCTGAGGTCAGATTTGAACTCATGAAGACGTCTTCCTAATTCTAAGCCTAGTGCTCTATCCACTGTGCCAACTAGCTGCCCTATATAAGTGTATATATATATATACACACATATACACACACACATATATGCACATGTATATATTATATATGTACACACACATATATGAATGCATACCCACTCCTACATAAACATATATATTGGGTGTGAGAGCAGACTTGTGATTTTATTGCTGATAACTCTAAATGTGAAAACTCTCTGCCCTGATGCAGGTTGGCAAGTAATTTCATTTATGTTCTGTGATTGAATCACAAAACATAAGAGAGTTGCCCAGTCTTTGAGAAGTTAAATAACTAGCCTGTGGTTACACTGTAGATTGTGATATGCATCAGAGTTGAGACTCAAAGCCAGGACTTCGGACAGCGAGGCCTGCTCTCTACCCACTATGCCATGTTCTTTAAATATATGCCACTTTGTCTTTATGTTTTGAAAATTTTACTCTCTTCAGTATTAGGTTTTTCTTCTCATCTATACAGTTTACTTCAGTAAATTAGTTTAAAAGCTGCCAGACAGAGTAAGAGAAAGACTGGACTAACCAACTGGTATGATGATAACTAATATTTATACAATACCTTAGAAACGATTTTGTGCTTTACAACCCTGTGAGATGATTAGTGCAGAGATTTCCAAGTCACTAAGATAAAGAAAATGAGAGATTGAATTGTTAATGAGTGGAAAATGTGGGTCTTGAACCTGGGTCTCTTTCTATGACACCTCTTAGGTCAGACCTCTAAAGTCCCTTATAACTCCCAGTTTCTCTGATTTTAAAGGGCACAAAGTTGGATTCAGCAGTTAACCACATTACTTAGATGCCCTCCTCTGGTGCCTAAACCGTGATACATTGAGAAGCACTCACACAAATGGGCACTGGGTATTTCCACCCCACTGATCTTCACCCACTTGGCTCTGTCCTTTTTTGCCATCAGACTCCCTTCTGAGGCTCTGCACGGAGCTGGATGGAAGGTCCTTGTAGATCTTAGGCACAGGGATGCTAAACCAGTAGGTTTGAAATGGCTTAAGTGACCTTCTGTGCCCTGAGAATAGCTAAGTTCAGGCACGGACCTTGACCCTGGCCCCAGAAGCCAACTTAATTGAGTTAGGGGAATGAAAGGGCCTTGGCTCCTATTTCAGAAAAGTGCTCCTTTTTCGTGGGGTCAGAAGACTCTCCTCGTTTCTTGTTTCTCCTGACTCTCCTGACTTTCCTATTTGAGACACATCTCCTGACTGGGGGTAGTGGGGGGCATGATTATTTTTCTTTGGGTTTTATAGTAAACTTGATTATGAAACAGAATATGGTCTGGCTACAAGATAGTCACTGAGCCAGTCTCAATACATGGGCCTGGTAATAGCCTCGCCAGAGACTTGTCTCCTTCTCCCTCTGGCTCCCTGTGGTGTGTACTAGGAAGTGAGTACATTTGAGCATCTGGCCCTCTTTCCCTGAATGCAGGAACTGTGTGGGTACTTAGGCAGTTTTCCTATGTCATGGTATGAATCTCATGGCAGGTAAACTTTGGGGACAGATGTGGGATCATTGGAGCATCAAGTTTTGCTTGATATCGAAATAATCAGTCCCTAGGATTTGTTTTTAAGACCACAGGGTACATACAACTATGTAGAGAACTTGGCCTTCTCTAAAAATCAGATAAAGTCTTTGCCTTCCAGTTCCCCATATCCCCTTGCTCAGACTTCCCCAGAAAGCTTCACTTCTGGCTCTTATGGGGTCTCTGGGAGCACTGAGAACATGAGAATATAGTTAAATTTTGGCATTCCCTGTAATGGTGTCAGTTGGTGTCAGTACCTTTGATATGGGGAGTTATTTTTTCTATATTCCCTGAAATTTGGGGGCTCTTGAATGCAAGAGATGACTCTTTCATAGAAAGTACTTTTGTTTCCCTGAGCATTTTCAAATACTTTATTAAAGCATGGTAACAGCCTCTCTTTTTTGAGTGGGAAAGGCTTCCTGTCTTCATTTCCCAGCTAAAAGGAAGAAGAGAGTTTGAACACAGAGGGTCCTGTGCTAATCCTATGGAGTGGTAGTGGTACTTGGTATTCTTATTTGAATTACTCTCATAATTGAATTATAGAATAAGAGTTGGGAGGTGTCTGAGAGAACATGGGGCCCAGTCCCCTCTCTCTTCAGGTAGGCAAAAGCACACACCATCCCAGATTGGAAGAGGAGAAGAGGGTAGAGTAAGGAATAGGTGTTCAGTTGTAGGTATCGAGGGCTGGAGATTATAAAATGTTTTCATTAGTTCATTCCAGAATTATATTAGAAAATCATTAGGTCTAAACCAGGTCTTTTTTAAAAATCTATCTTCATTTTATGCATATAAAATTATATATATATAATATCCTGTTCATATCATCCTATATGGTCATAAAGCCCCTAAGTGTCTTCAAAGAAAGATTTGAATCCAGGTCCTTCTGACTGCACAACAGGCTCTCTCTCAAAGCCCACCATGTTACCTTTCTACTCCTATATACTGTTTGATTTGATCTCAGTAACTGTCATATTTGTAGGACAAGTGGTATTATTCACATTATACAAATACAGAAACTGAAATGGGAGAGAGGGTCATGCCTTATTCAAGGTCACACAACTGGGAGGTAAAAGAACCATCAAGTCTCCTCACTCATAGTTCTATACTCTTTCCCTTACACCACTTCAAACAACATTTATTCTGGTCTTGTGTTGGCAAAGACAGAGATGATAAAGAACTTATTCTCAAAGAGTTTTCTATCTAATGTTGGTGTAGGAAAAGGAGAAAACAACACGTATACAAATAGCTATGATATAGGAGAATGGGTTGGGGAATAAATGCAGAGAAGAGGTCCATCCAAGCCAAATCCTATGCAACATCTAGAGAAGAAGAGATGGAGCTCATGGGGACAGGACTCCATGCCATAGAAGGATGATAGAAGCAAAGGCAGAGTGACAGAAGAGAGTCCATCATGAATGGAGTGAGCAGAGTTGTGCTGTTTGGCTGAAACATAGAGTGGGGAGGGGAGTAGGATATGGCAAAGCTGGAAAGGCCTCTTGGAGTCAAATTATAAAGAAGGTTGAATGTCAAGATCCAGAATTTGTGGTTTACTTGATAAGGAATGGAAAGCCAGTGAAGTCTTTCGATCTGTTAGAAAGGTATATGAGCAGTGGGTAGGCAAATGGACTGGAAATGAAAAGAATTATAGGCATAGGGAGTGATTAGTTGGTCTGGGCTAGGGTTGTTGTGAAAAGGAAAAGGGACAGAAAAAGAAGGTTAAGGAGCGGGGCAAGTTTGGGAGTAGAGCTGAATAATTCAGTTTTGGATATGGGATCGTAGGATCACAATTCCACTGCTTGGCACATGATAAGTGTTTAATAATTGACTGGGCTTGACTAAAAGGTGCCTCAGAGGCCATTTTCATTTTGTTCAACTCTTTCTCATTTTCCAGAAGAAGAAACTGAGGCCTAATGAAATTAAGTGTCTAGTACGTTGAGTTTAGAATGCTAGCAGATATCCAGATGAAGATTACCAGAATACCTCCCCCCCACCCCAAAAAAAAAGACTCTTGGAAGACTTTGGCAGGGAAGACATCTAGATTTCTTAGGTAACTGAATAAAGATGATAATTGAAGAAATGGGACCAGATGAGCTCATCAGACAGAGAGAAGAGGGCCAAGGACACAACCTTAGATGATTTCCATATAAAAGTAGTTGGAGAATGATTGCCAACCAAAAGAGATAGAAAAGGCAGAGTCAGAAAAGGAGGAGAGAACCAGGCAATTATAGGGTTACAGAAGCCAAAGGAAAACAGGTTATCAAAGAACGTGGTCAGTAATGTCAGATAATACAAAGGGCTCTAGGAGGATGAGCACAGAAAAAAATAGGTCAGGAGAGAAGGTGGTATTTTTAATCTGGATCATGGTTGGTTTGGTTAGCAAGTATTTATTATTTTAAAATAACTGATCTAAAAAAAAAAAGAAAGGAACTAAACAGGTCATCAGTGCTTATGAACTTTTAGCCTTACAGACTTCTTAGGTACATAAACAAAACTAATTGCAGAAGAATACTAGAAAATGAGCTATGTTAGAACACATGCTTAGAAGTGATCTCATGTAACTGCACATTGAACTTTTTTTTTTTGGAGGGGAGAAGGTAAGACAGTTGGGGTTAAGTGACTTGCCCAAGGTCACGCTAGCTGCCCCGCACATTGAACTTTCTTAAAGCAAAGTAATTTCTTTGAAATAAAAAATCTTATTGCAAGCTGTCTTGGGAAGGGAAAGGGAGAAAATTTAAAACTTATGGGAGTGATTGTTGAAAATTAATAATAAATAATTTAATTTTTAAAAAAGAAATATAAAATCTTAGAGTTGAAAAGCCATTCAATGTCATGTTGTACAGCTCCCAACCAGTGCAAGAACATCAGGCTGTGTTCTGAAGCATTTTTCCTGGTGTCAGGAACATTATGAGACAGTATTGAATGACTCTGTTTATTAGAAAGTTTTATTCTTAAATTCAGCCAAATGATTTGTTCCCAGTAATCCCAAAGTTCTGCAGTTTGTCTCTTCTGTTTGACAGAACAAGGATTACTTCTGGTATTTGAAGGTAGTTAACATCCTCTACCTTCCCTTTTCCAGATTCACTATCCCTTGTTCATTCAACTCTTTCTTGTATAGCATGCATTTAAACTACTCACCATCCTTGGAGCTCTACTCCAGGCATACACCAACCAGACCACTGACATCTCTTTTAAATTGTGTCCCTCAGAACTGAATGTTCTGGATCTCTGTTGTCCAAGTAGGGTCAACAACAATGGTGCTATTGCCTCCCCTTATCTGGACGCCATATTCTGATTAACAGAGCTTTTATATTATATTCGCTTTTGGGCATCCATACCAAATATCTGTCAAACATCTGAGAATAGATTGAAAAGTTGTGAGAGACTTGGGAAGATGGAGCCATCAAGAGCCAAAAAGTTTTTCAATTTAGGTAAAACACCAATGTTTTAACACCCAGGAGATGGTTTCCTGTGAACCATAGTCAGCTCTTAATTATGTGTGCTGAAGGGAGCAGAGCAAAGATAAACTAAATATCTTTTTAGCCACTGATTTTATCTTCCTAACACCAGTGATCATTTTACCAGAGCTGCTAATAAGTATATTTGTCTAGCTAGAGATTTTGCCTCCTGCCTCTGCTTGACCGTCTGGTCTTTGAGGGACTGTGGAGTAGTGAAATGGCCTACAGTCAGGCAGCAGGAAGAAGAGAAGTAAAGAATTGAGGAAATTTACAAATTTAATGATCTCCTTGAATATTGAGATGTTCAAGTTCTTGGTCTAACATTCAGAATTTTAAATTCATTTTACTGTGGGTAAATGGGAAAATAAATAGAGAGAATGGCATAATGAATAGTTTTTATATGGGAGTTCTTAGACTGATTGGAGAATCAGAGTATTCAAAGCACTAATCCTGTGCCCCACTGAGACCAGACCTGGGTACTGGACTTTAGAAGGGGTATGGCTGAGAAGCCTGCCTTCACAAGGATGAGCAGGGTAGTGAAAGGACTCAAAACCAAACCATCAAAGGAGAGATTGAAGGAATTAGAGACAGTTAGCATGGAGACAGGAGTGCAGGTTCAAGGATTTGAATAAAGCTGTCATGTGGAATAGGATTTGGATTTAGCCTACTTGACTCCAGGAAACAGAATTAAGAGCAGTGGGTGGAAAATATAAATAAAAGAATTAAGATGTAAGAATGTAAGGAAACAGGCAGCTAGGTGATATAGCAGATAGAGTACCCTGCCTGGAGTCGAGAAGACTCTTCCTCTTGAGTTCAAATCTGGCCTCAAACACTAGCTTTGTGACCCTGAGCAAGTCACTTAACCTTGTTTGCCTCAGTTTCCTCATCTAGAGGAGGAAATGGCAATGGAGAAGAAATGGCAAACCACTCCAGTGTCCTTGCCAAGAAAACCCTAGATGAAGTCACGAAGAGACAGACACAGCTGAAGCCACTAAAGGAGCGGCAAGGAAAGAAACATTGTTTCTAAATGATTGGTGCTCTTACTGAGAGGGGCATTAAGTTCCTCTCAGTCTGGATGATCACTGTCACTGTTCATTATAAAATGTATCAGGAAGGCTGTAGGGGAGATTTCCTTTTCAGATGCAGATTTGACTGAATGACATTCTGAAGTTCCTTTTGACCCTGAGATTTGTAACTTAGATGTTGCACTTGAGGGTCTTCACGATAACCAAACACACATGTGTCATAACTAGAGAGATGTGCAGCCTGCCCTGAGTACGTGTCCTGGATGGCACGGGAAACCTGTGCTAGACTTAGGAAGCACCATCACTGCTCTGTTCTCACTGATTCCTGGAAACACATGCTGCCATTAGAAGAGGAGTCTGTGAAATCCTTGGCAAGCAATTGAAGTATTTGGGGACAAGGGGGTAATGTCATCCCTTCTTCTAATTCCAAATCAGGACCTTCAGAGGAAGGAGGAAATGGAAAGTACAGCTAGCTTGTTTTTTGTCCTTCGTTCTCCAAGAGGACCATGACACCAGGAAGACGATGCCATGACTTGCAAGTGAATTGGATTTAAGCAAGGCAGGGCTGTGCAAGGTCACCAGCCTCACTTTCTCCTCTGGAGCTCTCTGGGCCCAGTGGCAAGATATGGATCAGGACTACTGGAGATGGCTCCCTCAGTACAGCTAGCTAAGTAAACTGTCAAGGATGAGTGTCGGGTTTCTGAAATATAGCTTAAGACAATATTTTCTTAAATAATTTGTCCATGAAACCCTTTGCTATGTTAAATATGACATCATGGCAACCCATACGTTTATGGTGAAGACTTAGACCTGGTTAAACAGTCATGCCACCCTAATACTGATTAAGAGGTCTGTGCTATCTTAGCCCCTGTCCAGTTCAGTGTCTGTCAGCAATTTGGTTTAAGGTGTCGATGGCATGCTTATGAAATTTGTGGAAAGCACAAAGCTAGTGGAGAATATTTCTGATGTCAGAACAATCTGGATAGAAACAAATGCAGGCTGCAACAGTGAACTCTGTCAAAGGAGAGGAAAGCTAACAGTGATGAATTTGGAATTCTAGACTCTAATGATAAAAAGATCCACATCATATGTACAAGTTAGAGAAGATGGTTTAAAAAAACATCATCATCTTTTTGGATGCTTTGATATTTTTCATGACCTAGGATTTTATTGATTCAGCAAACTCCATCTGCTGTTAGTGATTGGCACTCATTCTGCATCTGAAAGACTTTAGCTTCCAGGTGTAGGCTAAGTGACTTGCTCAGAATCCTACATCCTGTAAGAGAGAGAGACAGAGAGAGGGGTGTGTCTATGAATGTGAGAGAGAGAGAGGGGTACAGAAAGAGAGAGCTGGGATTTGAACTCAGGTCTACATTAACAGAGGTACAGTGTCTAGAACAGGGATGTGGAAACTGTGGCCTTGAGATGACTTGTGGCCTTCTAGATCCTTAAGTGTGGCCTTTCGAATGAATGCAGATTTTAAAAAAATAACATTTTGGAAAACAAAGCAAAACAAAAGGATTTGTTCTGTAAAATTTGGATTCAGTCAAAAGGCTGCACTTCAGGATCTAGCAGGCCACATGTGGCCTGAAGGCCACAGGTTCCCCACTCCTGGTCTAGAACATGAAAATTAATGGTAACATTTTGCTGTGAACCAGTCAAGTCACACCTGAAATTTTGTATTCAATTCTAGCCACCTTTTAAGAGGAACATCAAAACAGCTTGAATCCATAAGAGTTTGACCAGGATGTAAATGTGGCTCAAAACCATATTAACTGAGAAATGTTTGGAGGAAATGTGAATGTTAATACTGGAGAGGAGAAGGCTAAGGGGCATGATTACATTTGCCTTTAAATGTCTAAGGGGTTAGCCTTAGTCTGTAGCTCCAGACAACAGAAGTAGGACCAGTGGGGTAAAAAGTTCAGCAGAGGCAAACTTTGGTGCTGCCTGAGGAAGAAGGCTCATGAGGTCCCATATTTGGAAGTGTTCAGGCAGAGACTAGCTAGCCCCTTAAAGGTTCATAAGATTTGAAATGGAAGTTCTTTACCTTTATTGTTTCACAGACTTCTTTGGAAGTCTGGTAAAGTTGATGGATTATAGCCCATCTCAGGATTATTTTTTCATAGATGAAAGAAATGCTAAATTTCAGTTAGAGGTTAGTGCAAATAAAGATGTAAAATTTCCCTCCAAGTTTATGAAACCCTTGGGCGTCTGTGGTCCCCAGGTTAAGAAGTGCTGATTTAGAGCCAATCTCTTCATTTTCCAGATAAGGAAATTTAGTCCCAAAGATATGAAGTGATTTGTTCAAAGTCATGCAAATAATATGTAGCAAAACCAGGATTGAAATTCAAAATTACCACAGTAATCTTTCTACTGACTTTGTCTGGGATATTATAGAGGGAATTCCTGAGTCTAAAATTCTGTAACTATGAGTAATAGACTATTCTTGTAAATATTCCAATAAGAGCCTGGGGGCAGTTGTGAAAAGTCCCTATGATGAGAATTCTTTCCTGTTGGAAAGACTCATAGTACGATTCGTGGTGTGGAACTTTCCCAGGGCTTCAACCCTATTCTTCCTGGTCCTTCTGCCTCCCAGTACGGCCTCCACCCTTGTCAGGTTCCAACCTGTGCAGAATCTCTGCTCCCTCACTTCCCCCTTCCCTTCCTATTGTAGCTACTTAAGAATCGTCTTCCATGTCTTTGCCAGGGAGAAGTCTACATGGAAGCGGCTTTCAGACTAGTTCTCTATATCAAAGGGCATTTGTTAGTTTAAGCTATTATGAACACACAGGCACTTTTCTTTCTCTGAGGTGCCTGAACTCCAGGTAGAATACTTCTTATGTAACTCTTGCAAGGCAACCCTGTGATCTAGCTCTTTCTTCTCTTGTGGGGGTGATTCCCTGCTCACTCTACCAAACAAGGACTTTTAAACATGTGGACTAGCTTTGGATGAAGGATCTCTTTCCTTTTTTCTTTTTCTCTTTTTTCTCACTTGCCCTGGACAATTGTGGTTGGATTTTTAAGCTGGTGAGGACCTTGGAGATCATCCTCCTTCACCTTTCTTACCTGCATTACCTTGCAAAAGCAATTCCCTCTACATAAGTGATCCCCTTCTGTCTTCTCCAGCAGATTATTTTGTCTATAATCCCCTACTCTATCACTTATCTTCAGTTGTTCCCTGTCTGCTAGCTTCTATCCACAGACGTGCCTATGTGACTTCCCCATCCTCAAAAAACTCACTTGATCCATTCTTCCCCACTAACTACTGTCCCATCTCTCTCCTCTCTTTCATAGTTAAACTCTTAAGAAGGCCATCTACACTCACTGCTTCCATTTCTTTTCCTCTCTCTTCTTAACTCTTTACATTCTGGCTTCCAACCTCATCATTCAACTGAAATTGCTCTCTCCAAAATTCTCTCTACCAGTGATCTTTTCATTCCTAAATCGAATGGCCTTTTCTCATTCTTCTTCCTTCTCGATTTCTCTCCAGCCTTTGATATAATCAGTCATGTTCTTTTCCTTGATCCTCTCTTCTCCCTAGGTTTGCTTGACACCATTCTCTCCTGGTCCTTCTTCTACCCAACTGACCATGTCAGTCTCCTTTGTGAGATCTTCATCCAGGTCACTCCTACTAATGGTAGGTGGTGTCCAGGCTTTGTACTGTGCCATCTCCTCTTCTCCTTCTGTACTGTACCACTTAGTGATTTCATCTGCCCTCTTGGATTCAACCATTATATCTGTGCTTGATGATTCTTAGATCTGTTATCCAGCCCTAACCTCTCCTGACTTTCAGATTTACACCTTAAATGCTTTTTGGGTATCTCAAACTGGATGTTCCATAAATATCTTAAACTCAACATGTTCCAAAACTGAACTCATTGTCATTTCCCTGAGAATCTTCCCTCTTTCAGACTTTCCTGTTACTGGACAAGGTTCCACCAACCTCCCAGTCATCAAGCCTTGTAGCCAAAATGTCATCCTCGACTCATCTCTCCTCTCAACCCCCATATCTAGTCATCACATCTCTTCTGTGTGCCTTTTCTTGCCTCTGACACTGCTGCAACCCTGGTGTAGGCCCTCATCGCCTCACTCCTGGACTGTGCCAATAGACCTCTCATAGGTCTTCCTGCCCAGTCTCTCTTCCATCTGATTTATCCTCTACTGAGTTATCAAACTAATCTTTCCAAAGCACAGGTATGACTGTGTCACTCTCTCTGTTCAGTCAGCTCCAGAGGCCACCTGTCACTCCAGGATCAAACACTAAATCCTGTTTGGTCTTCAGAACCTGGACCCCTCCTGCTTGCTCACCCCACCCTTCCCGCTCTGCTACCCAGGGACAGTGCCCGTGCTCTTACTCCTTCCAGATGACACTCGGTCTCTTGGCCTTGATGGAATTGTCTCCTTCTTATCTCTGGCTTCCGTTACGTCCCAGTTAAAATCTCACCTTCTACAAGAAACCTTTCTCGGTCGTGCTTCTTCCCTCCTGATTATTTCTTATTTCTTCTGTATTCGTCTTGTTTGCAGTTTTATTTACGTTAAACTGTGAGCTCCTCAAGGGCAGTGGCTGTCTTTCTCTTAGAAACGCTTTAGCAGAATGCCTGATACACAGTAGGCACTTAATAAATGTTTGACTGACCATCCCATTTTATCGATGAAGTAAGTCCCCAAAAGGTGAAGAACCTAGCCCAGATCAGTAAGTCAGGGTGTATTGAGTCACCAAGGTGCAGGGCCTGGAATGTAGGAGCTGTTGACCAAAAGACCTGGCTTCAGTTCCCACCTTCAACTGGGTGGACAAGCCATTGACCCCCTTAGTTTCCTTGCCTATAATATGGGGATAGCGACAGCTCATACTTCACGAGGTTGTTGTGAGGATAGTGCTGTGTAAACTTTAAAGTGCGATGTAAATACCAGCTTATTATTATTAATAGTAGTGCTTAAAGTGTGGTACAAGGATCAGCTCTCCTTAAATAGCAGAGCCGGTCTAATTTGAACCGCGCTCCCTGGAGTCCCAAACCCAGTCCTCTTGGATTATCCCAGAGTGCCTCGGGTATGCATGAAGAACTGCTCACTCTACTTACTTAGGTGGGCAAAGCTTTAGCCTGATTTCACTTTCTTACACATGAGTGTGTCTTCCAGTCCCTTCCAAGCCAAGGAGATTGCTAATGAATCACCCCTGTGTTCTATAGAAGGACCTGAACGTGGGTCAGCATTTCCTAAGCCAAACAAATGTGATTCTGCCATTTCTTTGCAATGCTGATTCAGACGTTAAGCTCTGGGCCCTAGCTCGTTAACTCTGTGCCCTGGCACGGAAGGGGGCTGGGTTGTAAAAGGAGGGGACCCTTCTATGTTGGAGACCTGGGGATTATTGGGTTTTTGCTGTTGCTAGACTGAGGGGGCCATTTTGCTATCTAGCTGATGTCTTAAGGCAGGGTTGTATGGTGGAGATAGCACTGAATTAATTAAATAATAATGATAATAATAATAATTAGACAAGTCATTTTCACTCCATGGAGGGGCCTCAGTTTCCTCCATCATAAAATGAACTTAATTGTGGTTGCCCCGGCCGAAGTCTCTTATGGCTCAGGCACTCTGTGATTTCTGTTCTTGCTCTCTGATGGTCTCAGGTTCCCATTGCTGACTCCTGTCTAGTGCACCCATAGGCTGTTAGCAGCTGCCACAGCTGGCTCGGGACGCTCACTGCCAAATGGAGCTTTCTCACCGTGCCTGTGACCACATTCGCTTCCTTCCTTAAACCCACATCAAGTTCAAACCTGATCGCTTCACTCTCTGGGATTATTATTCTCTCTGCCTTGAAAGCATCTTTCATTTCCTCCTCTTTCCCCACCTTATTCTCTTACTCCACCTAAATTTGGCTCCTGTCCTTTTCTCTCTGTGTGTGCTTAGCCTTGCTATACCTTATGTGGGTCCTTTAAACTGCTTCCTCAAGGTCATGGGTCTCATGAAACCTTTCTGTAACTTTCAGAGCCACACTGATAAGATTTCTTAACCTGGGATCCATGAACTTGGATGGGGAAAAATGATATCTTTATTTCCACTAACCTCTGAATGAAAATTATTATTTCCTTCAGTTCTTAAATTAAAAAAAAAAACTTATCCTGACAAAGATAAGACTCCTGCAAAATAAACAAATACTTTTAGGCTTGGACAGCATGGGAATTTGTTTTGATTGCCTATGAATATTTCTTATAAAATTTTCTTCTTTTGTTCCTGGTGGAAGTGGGGAGAAGACGAAGAAGAAGAAGAAAAAGAAAGCTTGATAAACGAAAAAATAAAATTAAAGAATGTTTAACTCTCTTCTCTTAAACAAAAGAGCCAGTGCCCTAGTACAGAAGTGTCAAACATGCGTGAGGAACACAATATTCCCCAATGCAGCCTGAACCAGATTAAAATGTAATTGGGAAATATTTAACAAAATGAAAACATATAATTAAACCTAGAAAATTTAATATCAACGTCAATATGAGGCCCACAAGGATCATTGCATACAGATTAGTGACCCCTGTTGTCTTAAACCTCAGAAGAGCCGTGGAAAAAGGATCGGTGGGTGCCACTCCTGATGTTGCCCACTCTTTTGCTGAACCACTGGAGTTCTGCTCACTTGATCTCCCCAAGTCTTTTGTAAAGCAGTAAAACTGGAGACCAGCACCAAAATTAAACAAAAGAATGCCTATGAAAAGGCCAAATGCAGATTGTTGAGGCTAGCCCATCATTGCAAATAAATATCTTCCATTTCTTCTCGGGGAGTACCTGATACTTTTCTCAGCGGGGTGATTGAATCCAAACTGGCCTCTTACCTCTGTAAGTAACCCTGTTTTGTGCCTTGTCATCATGGGAATTTGCCAGGTCTAGTCTGTGGAATGTGAACCCAAAAGACAGGGTGGATCTTGAGAAAGATCAAGAGAAAAAAGCAATGACCCTTAGATATCCTCCGGAATGAATGTATTTGCTCTTTGGCCATTGGTATTAGAGACCTGCAGTTGCAGGTACCCACTCACTGCTGTTTGTTAGGGCATTCTGCAGTTTGCAAAGTGCTGTGCACACATTAGCTTAAACATTGAAGCAGCCCCATGACGTTAGGTACAGATGGTTTTATTATCCCTGTTATTCAGATAAGGAGACTGAGACAGCCCATGATCATACAGTCAGTAGGTATCAAAGGAAAGAACCGAACATGACGTTAAACATAGTACTCTGTGCACTGCTCTCCACTCTCAGCAGATATTCTGTGCTGTATTTTATTGCCTGTCTTAACTCTGGAATTCTCAGAAATAAATCTGAAACTTTAATTACTGTAATAAGATTCAAACATGACTTTTGGTGGTCTTAGCTTTCTGCCCCCCTCCTTATGCCAACTAGATGATACTTGGTCAGTTCTACGTCTTTGCAAAGCCAGCTGTTTTCAGAGGGTTGGTAAAACTTTCCAGCTCATCAAGAATGTGTAATCTGTCCGTTCTCCCCCACCCCACCCCTCACCCCAGAGGACTCAGAGCTATTGGGCTTAAGAAGTGATTATGCTGAAATGAACTGAGTCATTGAGTCAGCTATAGAGCCAATTTCTTGTCAAGTGAGTGTGCCTTGAACCCTGACTCTCATGGCCACGTCTTGCAAGCCTACTTAATGGCCTTGTTCAAGGTCTCTGACCCATTTTTCTCAACCCCCTCCCTTTGTAAAGGGATCACGAAGCCAAGAAATGAGCTGTGTAAACTTGATAACTGGTAATAGGGATTTTAGGAAATTTTCCACAGTACTTTTCCTGACTACCCTAGACTTCAGATTCTCTCCTTTCCAAGGGATCTTCTTCTTAGAAGAAGTTGAGAAAAGGCAGCTCCTTATGCCCTCTAACATGACAAAACTGGGAGCTACTCAGATATATTAGAGTAACTGAAAAATGGCAAGATACTTGAATTATTGAAGTCAGTATTCTCTACCATTCTCTGACCTTTCTACCCAAGGACCTAGAGAAAAATGTGGGCTGTGGTTTTGGAGTTTACTTGAGTGACATTTGGGTCCTTTCTGCCTGATTGACTTTTTGAAACTAAATAATAATGAGTATTCTAAAGATGAACAGAGTTTATCCTATCCTGTTATCTCATGGTGTCTCTATCACTTTAGAAATAACTACCTTCAAGTGATGAAGGATGTTAGAGGTTCCCTAGTCCTTAGTTTTAATTTTGTAGATGGTCTACTCAGGCTTTGGCCTTGGCATTTTAATAATCTCTTTCATACAATGGTTTAGTTGGTAGTGTTTTTCCAAATGGTATTTGCATGCCTCGTGTGTGTTTATAGATGACAGATGGCAGTCTTTTTTTTTTAATGCTTTGATTTTCTTCAGTGACTGGTCCCAGTATGCTTTTTAAAATTCCTCTGTCCAAAAAGGAAAAAAAAATAGATTTTTGTGGGTTGTTCAGGTTAAATTATGAAGCAGCTATTTTCTGATTGGGCCTTCAAGTTCAGTTACTAGTCTCCCCAAGTGCTCTGTCTACAATGAGGCTTATATTGTTTTATCTTTGTGGTAGACTAGTTCACTGTAATTAAATGAATATGAATTTCTTTCCTATTCCACGTGTACCCACCTTTGTTTTTCCGGAGAGAGATCATTAAGTAGCTAGTCAATGAAATCTCCGACTTTGGCTTTTTGCATTTTGTCAGCCTCCCCAAATTGCTTTAGATTTGTTTTGCTTCTGACTTGACTTCCGAGTTGAAGCAGGTTATCCTACAATCCCAGCATCACAGATTTGGGAGAACTGTCTAGTCCAGCCCAATTCTGGAAAAGAACTGAGATAAGAGAGAACATGAGATAAATGGTCTTCCAGTCTCTGCCTGAATGCCTCCAAAGAAGGTGAGCTCACCACATCCTGAGGCATATTCCCATTTGGGACTTCTCTCATCTGTGTAACTTCTTGCCCTGCCCTCTGGGACCACCCATAGATCCAGTCTTATCCATCTGCCACTACAACAAGCCTTCAGATACTTGAAGACAGTTATCATACGACTCTGAAGTCATCTCTTCTTCAGGCCAAGTATTTCCAATTCCTTGAATCCACACCATCCTTGTCTGGCATGAATTCAAGGCCGTTCATTCTCTTAGTTGCTCTCTTCTAGACGCCCTCCAATAAAGGACAACTAGAATGATCCTTGAGATTATCAGTGCCCTTTGTAAAATATCCCAGAACTGAATAGAGTGGTCCAGATGTGGTCGAGGCAAAAGACAGTGAGATGTCACTCCATTAGTCCCAGAAGCTCATGGTGTTACTAGCATGCTAGTTTTCTTAACTATTATATCATACTTTGACTTACATTGGGGATTGCAGTCTACCAAACCATGAAATGGTATAACACAGGTAAAGCACTTAGCAAACATTAAAACACTATATTCATATATCTATATATAAATGCTAGCTATTATTAAACTGCCCAGATCTTTTTTAGACATGCTGCTGTTGAACCATGGCTTGTATTTGGGAAGACAACTTTTTTAAACCTAAGCGTAAGACTCTACATTTATCCCTTTTTGGACTTATGACTAGAATAATTTCACTAGTGGTACTTATGCAATGTTTTTGTCCCTTCTCTCCACCCCTACCCTCCCATCAAAATTTTCTTAATCACCAATGTATTTCAATTTTGTTCTTCAGGATTTTACTTTTTTCATTGATTCCCAGTCTTCAAATCTACTGAACAGACATGTTCAAATGGTGTGTGTGTGTGTGTGTGTGTGTGTGTGTGTGTGTGTTTATCATTCATGGTGTAGATGGAATTAGAGCCGGAAGACACTTAAGACCTCAAATTCATTTCCTAAGGTCATTCAGCCCTTGGCGATATTGAAGATTTTGAGTTGAACTTGCCACTGTTAATGATTATCAGGAATCGCTTTTCTTTTGTGTTTTCTGACCTGTGTACTTTCTCTCTTGCCTTCAATGAGAATAAGCTTTATGCCTGCTCGCCAGAATGGAAAGGGCTAATTAATTTAAACATTTATGTCCGAGATCAAATACAGAATTATCTCTTTGGCATTTAAAGCTTGTTGCACCTTGGTCACCTGCCCCCTTTACAGTCTTCTCACACATTACCCCCTCTGCATGCTGTACAGTCCAGCCATGCTCACCCATTGGTGCTTCCTCACATGCAATGCCCCACTTCCCATCTCCTTGTCTTTGCCCTAGAAGTGCCTTATGACTGGAATTGGATCCCTCCTCACTTCTGTCTGTTGAATTCCCTTCATAATTCACCTGAAGTGCTCCTTGTGAATGAGGCCGTTCCTGTTCCCTACAGCTGTTAATGCCATCCCCTCCAAGGTTCTCGTGTATCTATTGTCTTTGTGTCTTGTATATGGGGCAGCCAAATGACTTAGTGGACAGAGAGCCAGGCCTGGAGTAAGGAAGTCTCACTCTCATGAGTTCCAGTGGAGCCTCACACACTTCCTAGCTGTGTGACCCTGGGCAAGTCTCTTAACCCTGTTTGCCTCAGTTTCCTCAGCTGTTAAATGAGATGGAGAAGGACATGGCAAACCAGTCCAGTATCTTTGCCAAGAAAACCCCAAATGGGATCACAAAGATTCACACATCACAGAACATGACTAACAAAAATCATATATGTCCTGTAAAAGTTTTCTCCCTCATTAGAATATAAGATTCTTGAAGTTTTCCTTTTGTCTTCTTATCCCTTGTTCTTAGCGCAGTGCCTACCCTCTTCACTGTGATGTTTTACACTCATTATCTGCCCCTTTTTGGGAAACAAACTGGAAAGAAACTTTGCCTTCTTGGCAAAGAAACTTGAGTGGTTTGCCGTTTCCTTCTCCAGCTTATTTTACAGATGAGGAGACTGAGGGGTAAAGTGACTTACCCAGGGTAATATAGCATAAGTAAGTGTCTGAGGCCAGATTTGAACTCAGAAGAGGAGTCTTCCTGACTCTAGGCTGGGCATTCTACCCACCGTGCCACCTACCTGCCCCACCTGCTCTCTAGTGGGTACCGAATAAGTGTTTCAGAATTAATTGAGTGCTTACTAAGTCCAAACTCTGTACTGAGTTACGGAGGGAGAATGAAGATACCACTCTCAAGGACTGAATCATTTAATACGATAAAGCCCACCTTACACTAAAAATGTAAGAAATGAGGGAATGATAGTATTTAAGAGAGGTAGCAATAAGAGCACAGAGGGAGGGGAGAGTGCAGTATATGAGACAGCAAATGGGTAGAAGTCTCTGGGAGAGGCTTACTGATAGGAATCCAATGGGAAATCCCACAAAGGTGGTTCTTTCCCTTAAAACCTTTATAGTCCGGTCCCAACAAACAAAGAAGCAGCTCATTAAGTTAAGGATTGGATAACAGCTGTGTATGGATGCCGATTGAAGCTGTGAGATATTGTCAGCGCATCCAGGGAGGCTTTAGTGAAATGGCAGGTTTGGAGTCAGTTCTGGAGAAGAAGGAATTACCTTAATGTTTGGAGAGATGTCTAGATGGAACTGTTTGAGATAAAGGTATCAGTGACAAAGGTTTGAATATAAAGGACATGGGCCATAGCATTTAGGGTCGGAAGGAGCTGGCAAGCAAGTTAATGAAAATTAAGTCAAAGACTAGGCTGTATCAAGGCATGAAAGTTAAGTACAAATCACAGGTATGGATCTGAACCTCATAGAGTTATTTATATATGATTAGAGTTTTTGGAGAATGAAGGAAGTAGTTCAAGTAGATTGTTACATTGATGTTTAGAAGTGATTGAAGGAAAGAGAGTCAGGAAAAGAGCTGTACTAATCATGCAGGCAAGAAATAACCAGAGTTAAAACAAAAACTGTAATGACGGGTCAGAGGGTAGAGGTCACTGTTTAAAGGAAAGAGTATTGAACTAGGACTTTGCAGACCTGGATTCGAGTCTTAGTTATGTGGCTGTAAACAAGCCATTTAACCTTTCTGAATCTTTCTAAAAGGAAATTCATTAAATTAGACAAACACTCATTAAGTGCCTGGTATGTAAAATGAATTGTGTGCTGGGTGCTGAAGATACCAAGAAAAAATAAAACTGTCCCCTCCTCCAGGTCTCCCTTTTGGTAAAGGGATGGAACAAATACACATATAACTAATTAAATTTCAGTGATAGTGGCCACTTACATAATTGTTTATAACCATAATTTTTTTTTGTCTCAGACTAGGAGAAATGTTATTTATTTTACATGCTTCCAAACAGCCTATTAACAACTATGTATCATGGAAATAGTGATTGTACAGACTGCTAATAAAAGTCATCTAGAGAATGTATAGTATCTTGAGTGCTGGTCTTGGAATCAGGAAGACCTGTGTTTAAATGCTGCTTCTGGCATTAAAAATGTGATAAGAGTGAAGACCTTTATAGTTGAATTGTGGGGCAGGGTTTAAGGATTGAATATGTTACCCTGAACCACTGAAAGTTTTTAAAGAGTAAAGTGATAGGTTTATCTATGTGGAAGATCCTTTATAATATAATGACAGCTAGATTATTGCTAAGGAGTTATTAGAAGCAGGGAGATAATCATGTTGGACCAGGCAAGAAGCAGTAAGGGCCCGAACTTGGGCGTGGGGAGTAGAAAAGGTGGGTTGGAATTGAGTGGTGATATAGAATTCGAGTCAGTAATTGCCGAAGCCAGTGATTAGAGGCAGAAAGAGCTCTTGAGTAAGGGGATCTGAGTCTGGGGTCCTTCTGACTTGGAAAGTGTCATCCAGAGGATGGGCAACAGTACCAAACGGTGCTGGGAAACACAAGGAGAGGAGCCCGGACGTTCTGTTAGCAGTGAGGTCGTCTATAGTAACCTTGGAGAGAGCAGTTACTAAAGCATTTGTGAGACCAGAAGCCATACTCCAAGAGACTGAGTGAGAGAGTAGTGAGGACGTAAAACCAAAGAAAGGATGAACTGTTTTCCTAGAAGTTTTGAGGCAAGCTGCTGCTGAGGGACAATAGCAAGGCCCCCAGGAGGTTTGGTTTGGTTTGGTTTTTTAAAGATTCTGAGTTGAGAATCCTAAGTAAATTTTTGAGGTGGTTTGTTTGTTGAAAGGAAGGGCAGAGGGGAAGAAACTCATGATGAGATGGAAGAAGAGAGAAGTCATGATCAATGCCCACCTCCACGACTACATAGGATTATTATGAGATTCAAATGAGATCATTTATATAAAAACCCTTTGTAAATTAAGGAGGGCTTCACTGGCCCAATCCACCCAAAACTATTCGATTCAGTCCAACAAGAATTTATGAAAAGCTATGAGCTAGGTCCTGACAAAAAATGAAATTGTTTATGCTCTCCAGGAGTTTACATTCTATTGGGGATATAACATGTACACAATAATTCAAAGTATTATAAAGTCATGCCAAGTATTTAAAGAAATAAAGAATAGTAACTGGGTGGGAGAGGAGTCAGTAAAGGCAGTGGAAAGAAGGTGTCACCTTAATTATTCTCAGAAGAAAAAGAGAAATTCTAAAAGGTACAGGCTTTAATGATTGTTTCCAGAAACCACACTGTCAGGTAAAACGCGACAGGGTCATTGGTTGGTTCTTTGCTGGCTAAACTGCCAGTTTACATCACAGGTGGGATTTGCCAGTAACGTGTTAATGACATCAGGAAAGGAATTAAGTTAGTCCTGTCCCTCTGCAAACAGGACCACACTCTGGTTAGCAGGCTGTGCAAAGTTTATTTCTTGCAGCTGGAAAATTAGGGTAGAGTTACTCACAGGTAGGAAGTACGGTGGATAGAATGCTGTGCCTGGAGTCAATTCCAAATCAGGCTCAGACATTTATTTACTAGCTGTGTGACCATGGACAATCATGTAACCTCCTTCAGCTTCAGTTTCTGCATCTGTAAAATGGGAATAATTATAGTGCCTACCTTACACTTGTTGTGGGGATAGTATTTGTAAAGCACTTTGTGAACTTTAAATCATTATATAGATGATAGTTGCTATTATGATTATTATTAAGCAATAATGCACTGTGGTTATGTAAAATTAAGGCACTACAGCATAGAAGACAGGCATTAGTAATATTAGAAGCAGAGTGACGGAGGCATCTCCAAGGTATGTTGAGCTCTCATATTTTGGTGTACGGTCCTGGAAAACGGAGGAACAGGAAGAGAAGAAACAGTTGGTGACCTTGAGTATCTTTGAAAACCAATAGATTCTTTTTTCTTTAGCATAAAACAGGACAAATAGGCTCTTTCTTGTTTCTAATACAGGAAAGAAACCTCTTTGGGCCTTGAGTTAGTGGTCAGCAAAAAAAAACAATAAAGCACACAGGGCAGATTTCAGGGATAGGAAAAGAATTATTTTTCCACTGTAGGCTCTACGGCATTGTGTGGCTTTATTGACGGTGATCATCCAAGGGACTTTGTAGGAAGATGTGACAGATTTTATCATCTGAATATGTGACCTGAAGGTTATCCAGGAGGTAGATGGAAACCCAGAACTGCGGTCAGCAAAAGGAAGGATAATGGTTCTGTTGCCAGGGTGGCTTACTTGAAGTCCCAGCTAAAATCCCGACTTTTCTAGGAAGCCTTTCCCAGTCGCTCTTCATTCCAGTGCCTCCATCCGTTTATTATTCCTTATCTATCCTGGATGCTCGTCTGCACATAGTTGTTTGTATGTTGTCTCCCCCATTAGACTGTGACCTCCCTGAAGGCAGGGACCATCTTCTGGTTTTCTTGGTATCCTCAGCGCCTGGCACGCTGCCTGGGGGGTAGAAGGTCCTTGATAAATGTTCACTCAGTGATTAGAGAAGCTAAAAGGGAGGGCCTTTGGAGAAAATCATTAGGACACAGAATCAGACATGGCCTTCTAGATAACAAGGTCATAGACCTAGAGCTGGAAGAAACTTCAGAGGCCAATCACCCTGATTTTACAGATAAAGGAAACAGAGGTCCACAGAGGTGAACTGATTTGCCCAAGGTTGCACAGTAGTGGGAGTTCTCAGAGGCAGAAATTGAGCCCAGATTCTCTGAGATCAGAGTAGGTGTGCTTTCCTCTGAAGCTCACCTCCTACCATGGCCTTGGCAAAGAAATTCCATTTCTCTGGACCTTAGTTTCATTACCTGTGAGATGAAAGGGGTCTGAATAAATCCCTGAAGTATCTTTCAGCTCTTAAACCTATGGCCTGGTGGTTTTCTAGGCCAGTGATTCTTTTACTTTTTTTGTTTCTTGAACCCCTTTGGTGGCAGTCTGGTAAAGCCTATGGACCCCTTCACACAATAATGTTTTTATAGAAATAAAATAAAATATATAAGATTATAGATGAAACCAATTACATTGAAATGAAGATGTATTTTTTCTCACCCAAGTTCATAGATCCTTAGGTTCTGTGGACCCCAGGTTAAGAATAATCAGTCTAAGCCTTCTCTTCATCTTGCACGTGGGAAGACTGAGGCTCAGAGAGTTTATATGACTTGTCAAAGGTCACACAGTTAGTGACTAAGCTGAAATTAGAACGCAAGCCTCCTAGACCAATACTATTTATAACACACAAGTTGCCCTAACCTTAGCTCATTTCTAAGCCCACAATGACAATTTTAGCTTTCTTTTTTTGTAAAGATGCTTCATTCTCCTAGATAAGAAATGTGTGATATTGTTGAAACTGAGATTCCAGATTGAAAGCTGTAGCTCTGTTATTCAAGCGTTTCATTTATCTAGATGTGATCAGCATATACATTTTGAAAAAAAAAAATCTAGAAGAAAATCATACTAACAAAAGAGCCCAAAGTAAATACAAGTGAAAGTTTGCATTTTTGCCACTCTCATCATGTAACAGATTTTTACCTGTATGTTATAATACATTCCAAAGCAAATACAAGTAAATCTCCCCCAACACCATTCTTTGATTCTGCAGAAATGTGATGTTAGGTGATGTATTGTTAAAGGGAATTTTCACTCCACCATTCCTAAGCAGCCAATTTGATAGTCAAGTAAGTTTCCAGATAGCCACCAGATGTCACAGTGTTGTGGAGTTAAAATATATTGTTTTGGAGACGATAAATGGTGGCATCTGGAGCAGTGTTGTGCAGGGTGTGCTGGTTTGTAAAAACAAGACTTTGCCGCCAATTGAATTTCGTACTTGTTCATATATTACCCCAACCCTAACTTCAAACCCAATTCTCATGTCATCTATTCTGCAGAGCCTTCCCTGATCACCCCAGACCACGGTGAGCTTGGTATCCCAACATTTAAATTATATGATCTCTGCCACACCTGTGGTGCTTCTTATCCTGAGATATCTAGATAGTATAGTGGAGAGAGGGCTGGACTTGGATTTAAGAAGACCTGATTTCAAATCCTGCCTCAGATATTTAGTAGCTCTGTGATTGTGGGCAAGACACTTAACCTTTCTTAGCCTCAGTTTCTTCATCTGTAAAATAGAGATATAGCAGCTACCTCCTAGGTTGCTGTTGGGTTTTTTTTGAGGAATAAATGAGATAATGAACATAAACATTTGCACACCTTAAAACTCTCTATCCTTATTGCATATCATCATTATTAAGATGTACTTTCTTTTGTTTTAATTATTGAACACTATATATCATAAGCTCCCAGAGAGTAGGGTCAACCTGAGCAATATATATATAGCCCTCAACCCTTCCCAGGAGCTCTTAGACACTTTGGGGATACTTATTAAACTTTTGCTTCACTAATTAGAACAAAAGACTCCACATACGCTTTTATTTCTTGTTTGAATTATACCTCTCTCCTTTCCAGTGCTCCTCCTTCTCTTTGTCTTCCTCCTACACACTTACACATACCCATACACAACAGAGAAATGGTAACCCCAGGAAGGACATTCCCAGAGAAGATAAACTCCCACAAATTTGAGAGAAGATGCCCCCAAAGTTACTAAACTGTGTGTACCCTTTAACCTGGGAATACCGCTATTAGCTATATATACCTAAGGAAAACCAAGAAAGAGGGAAAGGACCCATATGTATAGAAATGTCTATAGCAACTTTTTGTCATGTCAAAAATACTGGAAATTTAAGTGGTGCCCATCAGTTGGCAAATAACTGAATATGTTATAGCATATGTATGTGATAGAATGCTATTGTGCTGTAAGCAATTATGAAGGGGATAGTTTCAGAGAACCTGGGAAGACTTTTATGAACTAACGCAAAGTGAAGTGAACAGAACCAAAAGAGCAGTTTATACAATAACAACAATATTGTCAAGACCAACAACTTTGAAAGACTTAGGAACTTTGATCAACACAATGGAACCAACCACAGTACCAGAGGAGTCATATTGAAACAGTCTATCCATCCCCAGATAGAAAACTGATGGACTCAGTACAATTTGAAGCAGATTTTTTTTATATGACCAATATGGGAATATGTTTTGCTTGATTTTTTATATATTTTTGTAATGGGTTTTGTTTCTCTTGCTTTCTCAATGGATGGGGAAGATGGAAGAGAAAAAAACTTGGAACTGAAAATTAAATTTAAAAAATAATAATAAACTAAGTTGAGAATATTCACTTCCTTAAAGAGAACCTTAAAGAATTCCTAAGTCTAGTGTATATGTGTGTGTGTGTGTGTGTGTGTATAATGAATGTTCCAACTTCAGAGTTAATATTGGAGCCATTTCTGTGTTTCTGAGAGGTTCTTCTTGACTTAACTGGTGATTATATTTTTCCTTGTCGAAATGATGAAAGGGATAAGATTAACTGATCTGACTGAGAGCACTGCACTAAAAGCCTGTGCTTTTCTTCCCTGGTAGCACTCCTTTTTCTGCCGGTTGACAGAGGATAAAAAGTCAGAAAAATTCTTTAAGGTTTTCTATGACCGAATGAAAGTGGCCCAGCAAGAAATCAAGGCAACAGTCACTGTCAACACCAGTGACTTGGGGAATAAGAAAAAAGACGATGACCCAGACAGAGATGCCCCATCACGTAAAAGAGGTAAGGCCCGAGACTTCTTTGCATATGTGTCTGTTAATTCTGTTGGCTTGAATATAAAGTACCATGTTAGTGAGTTTATTTTATGAGCTTTCACTGCTTCTAAGATTAGACATGATTAGACAGGAAAGTTATGAAAGTGATGTCTTTCTAGTTTGAGTTTTCTAGTGCTCCCTGGTTATTTTGTAGAAACAATTAATAAAGGAACTTGAGTTAAATCCTGTTGTTTTGAGGAACTTACCCTCCTTCCTGAATCGAATAGATTAGAACTGTTCATAAGATGTTAAGCTGGGAGGCCAGCTTATTTTGGGTTTTTTTATATCCTGAATACCTAGCACAGTACTTTAAGAGTACATAATAGAGATTTAATATGTTTGCTGAATTAACTTGAGCTGGAAGGGAACTTAGATTTAGCCCAACAGCCTCAAATTCCAGATGAAAAAACCCTCAAGTCACACCTACTAGTCAGCAATGGAGCCAGAACTGCCCAGATTCCTCATCAACAAGTTCTCCACCCTCAACCACTGTTACTTATCCCACACAACACTGCTGAAACATTCTCCTTTGCTTCTATCATACATATTAAAAGACCAGTTTTGAAGAATCCTTTCTTGATCAAAGTTAGGACCTGGCTGGTCATAATAGGGGATTTAGAGAACTTACCTTGTGTGTATCTTGATTGTCTTTTGATAGAAACAGATAAGAAACCTATTCTGAAACTTCATTGTAAACTGCTAAGTTCAAATAAAATGCAGGGATGTTTTAGGTTCAGTCCAAGCTAACTTTAGCATGAAATATCAGTCCATTCTCCAGCTCTGTGACTCTCTAGAAAGGACACAAACTTTGGTGATAACTAGACTATTCTTCTGAAGGCACAACTCTAATCAAACCACTCTCCACCTTGAAACGTTCAGGGGCTCCTCATTTCTTTTTTGAAAATTAATTTATTTTTAGTTTTCAACATCCACTTCTATAAGATTTTGAGTTCTAAATTTTCTCCCCCTCCCGTCCCTGCCCCTTCTCCAAGATTGCAAGCAGTCTGAGGCTATATATATATATATTCATTCATAGTAAACATATTTTCACATTAGTCATGTTGTAAAGAAAAATTAGAAACAATGGGAGAAACCACGAGAAAGAAGAAACAGACAAAAAGATAGAGGGCAAATTGTATACTTCGATCTAAATTCAGACTCCATAGTTCTTTTTCTGAATGTGGATGGCATTTTCCACCATGAGTCTTTTGGAGTTGTCTTAGATCCTTGTATTGCTGAGAAGAGCTAAGTCTGTTAAAGTTAGTCATCCCACAATACTGCTGTTACTATGTACAATATTATGGTTTTGCTCACTTCGCTCATCATCAGTTGATGTGAGTCTTTCTAGGTTTTTCTGGGTTTTTCTGAAGTCTGCCTGTTCATCATTGCTTATAGAACACCTACTCCATTCCATTCCATTCCATTCATATACCACAACTTGTTTAACTACTCCCCCCAGTTGATGGGCATCCTCTCAATTTCCATTTCTTGGCCACCAGAAAAAGAGCTGCTATAAATATTTTTGTACAAAGATGTCCTTTTCCCTTTTTTTGATCTCTCTGGCATACGGACCTAGAAGTGGTGTTATTGGGCCAAAGGGCATGCACATTTTTATAGCCCTTTGGGCATAGTTCCAAATTGCTCTCCAGAATGGTTAGATTCACAACTTCGCCAGCAGTGCATTAGTGTTTTCCCACATCTTTCCCAGCATTTATCATTTTCCTCTTTTGTCATGTTGGGCTCCCCATTTCTTTCCAAAGGCATTTTAGTCCTAGGAGCTATATTTTAAGAAGCACATTAACAAATTGGAACGTATCCTGAGGAGGGCAGCCATAGTAGTGAAAAGCCAAGAGATGATGTCCTTCAATCAAAGAATTTGAAGAAACCTGGAGATGGTTAACTTGGAAAAGAGACGTGATAACCGTCTTCAAGTATTTGAAGGATTCCCATGTGTAAGGAATTATACTTGTCCTTATTTGCCCCAGAAGGAAAAGTTAAGCACCATGGGTAGAAATTACTGATGGACAGATTTTCTAAAAGGAAATTAACTTCTTAACAATTAAAGCTGTCTAAAACTGAAATGGAGTGCTTTGGTAGCTGGTTGGTTTCCAGTCACAAAAGGTAGGTTACTGAGTGACCTATTATTAAGGAGATATAGTACTATTTAACTGTGACTCAGGCAATAATGACCTCTTGGGGCCTTTCCACTTCTGTGATTGAATGACCTTGACCTGACATTGAAGACTCTCCATAATCTGACGATACCCTGCTCCCCTAGCCAACCTGCAGGTTTTTTCCCTTCATGTAGTTTGTATTCTAGCCAAGGCCTTACTACCCGTTGCCCAATTTCATCTTTCCCTCTCCAATCTCCATTTATCTGTTATCCCTAGAATGAAATTTTCCCTCTAGTTTTCATTCATAAATCCATTTCAGTTGTTTCTTCTTCTGAGGACTTGATGATAAAGGACTTTTAGCCTCATGATTTTTCAAGCTATACATGACCTCTCTTAGGAGGTGTAGTATGTAGAACACTGTATTTGGAACCTAGAAGAACTGAGTTCAAAGCCCACCTGTACCTTTCCCAATTGCATGACCAAGGACAGGAGCCTATTTTCTCATTTATAAATGAAGGGCTTGGACTAGGTAGCATCCAGGATCCTTTGATGATCTGTCTCCCTCCTTGAATCTCTGTTACTATTTTGGTGCTGTCCTGTGGAATTATATTCTCATTTGAATTTTGGTTTGCTACACTAATTAGAACAAAATACTCAGCTTATGCTTGTTTTTGTTTCTTATTGGGATCATACTTCTCTCCTTCTTTCCAGTTCTCCTCCTTCTCCTCCTACACACACACACACACACACACACACACACACACACACACACACACGTGTGTATATATATGTATGCATGTTTAGGCTCTCCTCCTGGATCATAAATTTCTTAAGAAGAGAAACCCCCTTGTTTCATCTTTGCTTCCCCAGCATCTCGTCTAGGGCCCCATATGTAGTCAAAGCTCAATAAATGTTTGTTGAGTTTAGAACCCAGCAGTTCCTCTTAAGATCATACCATTTGTCATTTAAAATGTGTTCTAGCAAAAGAGCCTTCAACCCAGATAACAGAAGAGGTCCGAGACCAGTTATTAGAGGCCTCTGCTGCCACCAGGAAAGCTTTCACTACCTACAGGAGAGAAGCTGATCCTGAAGACCACTTCCCTTCTGGAGAAGGTGGAACCCAGGCCACACCAGACAAACCCAAAGATGACCTGGAAATGAGTGCCGTGATCACAATCATGCAGCCCATTCTCCGTTTCTTACAACTCCTCTGTGAAAACCACAACCGGGATCTTCAGGTAGGAGGGCAAGCGAGTAGCTGACGACACCAGACATCCCATATTTGTGGTGTTCCTGATCTGGGTTTCTTCCCCTAAAACTCTTAGGACTTCTTTCAGTTCCTTTTGGTTCAGCTGTATGTGTCACTTTAGCCAAGAAGTTAGAGACATGAGCAGTTCTCTAAAGTGAAGGTTTCAGGCAGCTTTATTAGGTAGGCCTAACATGGTCTAATGTGTGTGTGTGTGTGTGTGTGTGTGTGTGTGAGTATGTGATTCCTTAAGAGAGAAGCAGCCTAAACCATGGGACTCCCTCATAGCACCTTTCTCTAATACCTCAAATATAGGGCCTTAGGAAAGCCATCCCTCACACAGTTGCCCCAGAGACCCAAGGTGGCTGTGCACAAGAAACTATTCTAGCCTAGAGTTTCTCAACCTTTTGGGGGTCATGGACCTCCCCGACAGTTTGAAGCCTATGCACCCCTTCAAAGAATTAATGCTTCTAAGTGCATAAAAGAAAATACATAGAGTTACAAAAGAAACCAATTGCATATTGGAAGACAATGAACACATTTTTTTTTTAAGATGGATCCCAGGTTAAGAACCCCAGGTGCAATCCATAGCTGGCAAGGTAGAAAAGGATCCTTTTAAAATCTTTGCATCGATTTCCTCCAGTATGCACTGTCCTTGGTGGCACAGAGACTAGAATGCCAGATTGGAGTCAGGAAGGCATGAGTTCTGATGCTGCTTCAGACACTTAAGAGCTGTGTGACCCTGGACAGGTCACTTAACTTCTGTCAGCCTCAGTTCCTTCGTCTGTAAATTAGGGATGATACTAGTACCTGCCTTGTAGGGTTGTTGTGAGGATCAAATGACGTGATATCTCTGTACCGCTTAGCAAGCCTTACAGTGTCCTTACATAAGTCCTCGTTCTTATTGATGTTATTATAATGGTCCATAGACTGGTTCCAGATAATCTGCTGTGGGATTTCACTTTCCCTTGTGCATGTAGGAGATTTTGTGCATGATCTATTATGGCACAGGGGTGATGATGGAAGAGAAGCAATTGTCCCACTTGTCATTTGTGAACCCAGATGATGAAATCTTGCTTGAATGACACACAATATTGCCACTGCTGGGAGGCTGCGTCCAGCACTTGGTACAATACGTGACACATAGAAGGAATTTCAGAAGTGATTACTGATTGATTGTTTGAAGTCAGATTTGTAAATTAAAAAGACCAATTTGGAATTTTGACATTTGGTAGCAATTGCAGCTACTTAGGAAAAGTTAAGTTAAAAAGAAAGCACCTAAAAGACTTTGGTTCTTTTTTTTCTGGTCAGTTGCATAGCCTCAGCCTCTGTGCGGATTGGCTTTTGTGCAAAGCAGAATGATTTTTTGTTTGTTTGTTCTGAGAGAGGTGTGATCTGTGATTTGTCAGGACAGTTGGTTATAGGCCATTCCTGATGCCATTGGTCACAGGGAAGGATGGTGGAGACAGTATAAACATAGCTCTGCCCCTCGACTGGGAAAACAAAGTGAGCGCTCTTGATTATTAATCACTAGGTCCCCTCTTCATGTGGTGGTGGGACTCATTATTATAATGGCCAACAGGAATTGAGTTAGCTCTGGGCAGTGAGCAGGTACTTAGCTGTCTTGTTCGACATCTCCGTTTGTACTCTGACCTCAGGTTCTGCAGAACAATAATACTGAAATCCCAACAGCCGCATTCTCAGCTGATGACCCAAGCCTTCCTTCAGTTCTTGGGCTTTACTTTTTCTGTGAAAGCTTGAAGGGCTAAAATCAGTAGCACATTTAATTGTGGTTCCTTCTTGACATCCCTCTCATTGATTTGCCCTGCAGTTTTCTCATTCCTTTTCTTCTTCTCCTCCTCCCACCTACCTCCAAATGCCATCCTAACAATATCTAAAAGAAGAAGTTTTAAGTTCATAAGGCATTTTCGGCCAACTTGACTGTTATGTCAGTCTTTATAGCCAAATTTCTCTTATGGTAAATTTACCTCTTACATGAAATTGCTTTGTGGTAAGATTCTGTTGAGTCCCTCTGTAACCAAACTGCTTTAGGTGAGCCCTGTGGAGGAACCACAGAATCCTTATTTCTTCTCTATGGTAAATATTCATCTTATAAGGTTCCACTGCAGCTCAGTAAAAGGATCCATATATGTTAAAGATCATCCTGACCCTTCTCCCACTAAATTTAAGAATCCCTTCCTATGTCATCGGCCTCTCCCTGAATAACAGCAGTGATGTGAAACTCATTACCCAATTAAATGTTTACCATGGGGCAGACATTATGCCAAATCCTAGAGATACAAAGAAAGGTAAAAAGCAATCATGGACCTCAAGGAGGCTCCGTTTTAATGGGGGGAGGGTATATGAATAGAAGCATAAAAGATACATTCATCCTGGATGGAAGGCAGCCTTAGCAGGAAAGGTGCTAGTAGCTGGGGGGTCAGGAAGGCCTTCTGTGGAAGGTGATATTAACAGTTCTAGTTAGAAAAAAAATGTTTTTGTCGTTAACAAAAGATTTATTTGCAATTTGGAACATAAGCTCTCCTTGTCTAGATATTGCCTTCATTTATATGTGTGACCAAGCAGGGGCAGAAAATGGGCTTATCTACCACGTGAATTGCTTAAACATGGGTACAGGACTCTCAGATGAATGAATCTGAAGCCTTACATTGAGAAGGCTTCCCCAAAAAGCTTACTTTTCGAGGTTTAAAAGAATGAGGCTTGTATCTTCCATAGAATTTTGATATTTAGGGTTCAAATAGTGTGTACAAGTTATTCCTTGAAGGGCTATACAATAGGTACCTTTGATACATTGCAATATATGGGTCTCCTTTCCAGCCCAGTTTTTTTCCCCCCAAGAAGTTTAATTTTTTTTTATATGAGGATATGTTACCTGATGTAAGAGTCTTCTACTCCTTGACCTGTCTTGGGAGTTGCTGACTACAAGGTTGGTTGTTGGGTTAGAGTTTGTTAGAAGGAGATATTCTGGGAGGTTTAACTCACCACAAGAAAGAGAATTAGTGTCATAATATCTCAGAATTGAATGGATCCTCAGAGAATAAATAACCTTCCCTCTACATATGGGCAAATAGCCTTTTAGCCTTTGTCTTAAGACTTCCTTTGAGGGATGGAGAACTCACTACTTTCTGGGGTAGCCCATTCTAATTTGGGCTAATTTTTATGAAGTTACAAGTTGGGTTAGGAAAACAGTGGTATCTTTGAAATAGTTTTTTCATCTCATTTTAATTAGAGTAATCCTCAATTTTTTTCTGTAATGAATATTCTTCTTAGATATGGATCAGTCAAAATGAAAAATTCCAATTTTACCAAACTATTTATTAATAGTTTTGTCACCTTTAACTTGAAGTATTCAGGAATTCCTTGTGAAGGACTCTTATTTAACTGCTTTACATGGTGTATTTTTTACTTCTTTGATTCTTCATCTGTTAAGTCAGTTTCCCCTTTCCCTCCCCTAGGTTAACAATTATACCTGATGGACTATTTTTCATTGAAGTTAGCAAATGTATGCCTATGGCAAATCTTAGAGAAGTGTAAGAAAAAAAATTGCAAGAGTAGCACTAGGCAGAGATTCACGTGCTCTCTAGACAAAGAAGGCTAAAAAGTTAGAGGGAAATGGGATCCTCAGTTTAGCAGGAAAGATGGTAGTTAGTCACTAGGAAACACAGTTAAACTCGAAGGTGATAGAGAACACTTCCCCTCCCAGCACTGATTGAGGGATAATCCTTCCAGAACTACACAAGGTGATTTCCCAGAGTCCTTAGCAGCCCTGAGATTCTGTGAATTTAGAATAGTGCTTCTTTTGGACCAGGAATCTCCTTCCTTACTATAAACTTCTCTTACATTCGGTTAATACTTGTGAAAATCATCTGAAGTATGTCAGTGCAGGGAAACTGATCTGCAGGCAAAGGCTACTCCTCAACTGTGATTTTCTTTCAAATTGAAATTTAATAAGAGGTAGCATCTCTCTTTCTCCTCACAGAAAGGAAAAAAGTAACCACTTGAGGTAATCAGTTAGCAATGCAAGTTACTTAGGAATTTGAAAAGGGATTCAGAGTGTCATAGAAATCCAGTTTTGGTTTCTTTTATGAGGTTTTTTTTTTTGTTGTTGTGATTGGTTTAGCAGTCAAGTGTTAGGAACCTCTTTAGAAGGAGCCGGATGGCACAAGTTATATTGAAGCTTTGGAAGTATAGGAGCAAATAGGCTTTAGAATTCATTCTATGGGGAATGTCATTATAAATTGAATTTCTATCATTTTCATAATTTTTCATAACAATAAAATTTTTTCCCTTATGAAATCAGACTTGGATTAATGTTAATGATTTTGCATTCTTCCAAATGTCTTGTTGATAGCCACAGGCCCAGAAAGTAGCAATTTTGTAGCTAGCAGTAAAAACAATCAAGAAACCATATGGTACGTAGAGCACTGGGCTTGTTATCAGGGAGCCCTAGGTTCAAATCCCACTTCTGACACTTATCAGTGGGGAAAAAAGTCTCTCTACCTTTGTATACTTCAAACTTTCTAAGTCCTAGATGAATGGTGATATGCATTGGTATAGGGAGTTCCCTCTATCTCCTTTTGTGGGAGATTCCTGCAAAGTAATAAAATTACAGATCAGATAAACTCCTCTGGCATTTAAAGGTTTCTTCAGTCTGGTACCAGCCTGCCTTTCCAAACTACTTACATGTTACTTCCTTCCCCTATATACAGCTCTCTGTCTCCTTGCCTTTCTGTCCCAGAAGCATAATCCTTCCTTACCTCCACCTCTAAGAATCTTTCATCTCCTTCAAGATTTGGCTCGAGCTACACAAAGCCTTTCCTCATCTGCCTCGCTACTAACACCTTTACTCCAGATTTTCCTTGTCTTTGTTATGTGTATATTTTGAATAGAACTTTATGGGAGGCATTGCAACTGAGCAGAGAGAATGTGGACCATGAAGCTAGGAAGACCTAGGTAGGCTCCAGGCCTTCCTCTGGCACATATTGGTTCACATATCAAGGCCTTTGGACCTGTCCATGCTCTAGGCAACTCTTCAAGGGGACCTTTCTCCAGCTGTAGAGAGAGGTTCCTTATCCATGATTTCCCTATGCCAGTGAAATCATAAATCTGGTCCCTATCCTATGCCCTGTATATGATCTCTCCCTTAATAAAATGTAACCTCCTTGAGGGCAGGGTTTGTTTCATTTCTGTCACTATGTACCATTGCTTGATAGTGCCTGGTACAAAGGAGGGCAGTGTTTAATGTGTGTTTTGTTTTTCTGATTGATTTGATGAATCGTATATAAAAACTGAAGCATGAGGGATTAGGGAAATAATGTGCTTAATGAGCTTAATTGCAGTGGGTTACCGAGGAAGGTAATTCTCTTCTTTCTTCAGTGATTAAATATGATCTTATCAGTGGTATCTTATTATAGAGCAGGGGTTCTTAACCCAGGATCCAAGGACCCCCCAAAGGATCCATATATAGGTTTCAGGGGACTTAAGTAAGAAAAAATAATTACATCGTTATTTCAGTGTAGTTGGTTCCCTTTGTAAGCTTTTATATTGTATTTTAAAAATAATATTCTACGAAGGGATTCAGAGTCTGCCAACAGATCCCCAACATGGGTATCCTTGCCTCCCATGTAGCCACAGCTCAGGAGATCTGCCCCAAACCTAACACATTCAGACCTGCCTTGAGCAGGAAAGGGTGAGCCAGATTTCTGGGCTTCTTGCATATGTGTGTGCTAGCACTTAGCCTGGGCTGCTTCCCTAGAAGGGGAGGGGACCTTTACCAGTGACTTAGCAGCTAAGCTTATGTCACCATTTGCTCATCAGAACCTCCTCCCTCTCAGCTTGGTCCTGTAAAAGAATCTTGGATTTAAGACTGAGTGTGTGTGTGTACATACATGTACATACACGTATGTGTACGAGCGTGTGCATGAGAGCACACACACTCAAGCATATCTGTGTCCATGGCCAAGCAAGGGGGTAAGAAGTGGGCTGGGAAATGAGATAATGTAAGGAGACAGTAGGAGTGTGAAGTGAGTGCTCACAGAGAAGCCAATCTCCCCCTCATCTGATAGAACAGTGTCTCTTCTGAAAACTAGTCATATTACATAACAGCCACTACCAGCAGTCTGCTTATTGGAGGCCCCATTTTTATTCTCTGTTCAACACCGTGCTGAGTCATTGTTCATAATTGCTGACTGTCCAAACTAGAATACCACCATATTCAGAGAGCCTAATGAAATGGCACCATAATAACTTTCTAATACTCTGTCTCCACCTTTCTTCTCTCCCCCTTTGTCCCAACTCTCTCTGTTCCACTGAAAATAACCAATTCCAGAACTTTCTTCGTTGTCAAAACAATAAAACCAACTACAACTTGGTGTGTGAGACATTGCAGTTTCTGGATTGCATTTGTGGGAGCACGACCGGAGGGCTTGGACTTCTTGGCCTGTACATAAATGAGAAGAATGTTGCACTCATCAACCAGACCCTGGAAAGTCTGACTGAATACTGTCAGGGACCTTGCCATGAAAATCAGGTAATCTAGAAGAAAAACAACTCCATCTTTAATTAGGAATAGCAGCTCTAACGCTGAGTCAGACGGCAAGATCTCTAGCAAGCATCTCTCTTTTGGCTTGGGGAGTAGCCTTCCTTTTCTTAGGAATTGAGAAATATTATCAGTGACCTGTTGCTCCTGGAAATTTTGACAGCCTGAGGCTGTGGAAACTTACTCAGTCTACTTTGTAAAAATTTTCCATATCTTTGCTATTATAAGGACTCTTTACCTAAGTGCAAGTGAAAATAAGTGCTATTTAAATTAGAATAATCTACAGTGTACCAGCCATCTAAAACTAAATGTGCTGGGCCCACCTGATAGCTGTTGCTATCAGAAGGTGACCTCTCCCCCAAGATGTTTCAGATCCCATAGAAGATCTAATAAGTACTTACAAACCCATGAAACAGAATGATTAAGAGACAGCTAGCTGGCACAATGGATAAAGTGTCTACCTGAAATCAGGAAGAACTGAGTTCAGATGTGGTATCAGACCTTAGCTGTGGGACTCAGCAAACTGCTTAACCATCGCTTCAGTTTCCTTGTCTACAAAATGTGGATAACAAGAACACCTACCTCCCAGGGTTGTAAGAATCAACTGAGATAATAAATGTAAAACATTTAACACAGCCCCTGGTACATAAGAAGTGCTATTTCAATATTAGTTATTGTTACTACTTCTGATTTATGTTAGGTTGTATGGTATAAACTAAAGTATTATCAAAATTCTGAAAAGGAAAAGATTACTGAAGTTTGAAATTAACTGAGGCAGTGATCACGGCAGAAATCAGTCTTAAGCTTTGCCCTTTATGCAAAGATGGGATTTAGGTTAGGATCCTTGGGAAATTTCCCCCAGTATGCTCTTTACCTGGTAGTAACTCACTGCTTTATATACCTTGTAAGACTTAGGAATCTGTGTGATTCTGACCTGTGCTGAGTATTCAGGTCTCTTTGAGAGACTAACAAAATTCTAGCCACAATAGCCATATTACCATCACAAAAGAAACAGGAAACAGTTTTTATAAAGAGTTCTTCTCAGTGGCCAAATGAAAACTCAATTGAAAATCTGGACATGGGATGAACTAGGGAATTGAAATACATGGAGTTTGCTTATATGGATGGAAACACTCAAGGGCTGGGCAACTCATTGCTGTGTATTAAAGTATATTTTATTAAATGTGTAAATGAAAGGGAAACAGTTAAAAAGGGGTTTCCATTCCTGAGTGCTTCCTAAGACATACTTAAATTAAAATGAATGCAGTAAAACAGAGTGGTGTAGCACTGGGATCAGGCAGGAGGTATGTCTAATATCTACAAGGGAATTTTGCTATCATTTCAGAATTCCATTGCTACTATACAGAACAGAGCAAAAGCCTGCCTACAGGATAAAAGCAGTCTACCAAAAGTTTGGTAGCAGATTATTAATCATGATATGTTGTCATTGGAATAGCAGGCTTATTCCCCATGTTTGGTACCTCTTTTAAACTCTTAGGAGAAACTAGACTGCTTCAGTCAAACTGAGACCTCTTAGAGACCTTGGCTTGAAAAGGCCAAGGTCCCCCATTGCATCCTGGGCCATCTACACTTGTCCTGACTGATATCTGGTCACTAGTCCCAGATGGCTCCGGAGGAGAAAATGAGGCTGGTGACTTTGCACAGCCCTCCCTCACTTAAATCCAATTCACTTGTATGTCATGGCATCACCTCCCTGATGTCATGGTCCTCTTGGAGAATGAAGAACAAACAGCAAGAGAAACTATCATATGTGAAAAGCAAGTTCTCATTAGAGATTGAAGCACCTTTGGGGGTGAGGTGTAGAAGGGAAGGATCAATAATCCAGTTTCAGTAACAGAATATATTTTCTGAACTGTTGAAGTTGGACATGACCATTCTATTGTTACAGTACTAAGGGACTTTCCTGAGACTTTTTTGTACATCATTCAGCTGTTTACTGTTAATTCTGAAACTAGAGATTTTCATCTGTCTTATTTTTTTTACCACTTTCTCACGGAAAATTTGCAGCTCTCCCCCCAGAAACATTATTGGGGGGGGGGAAATGATGACTGTCCATTTTGGTTAGGGGTGGTAATAAACATTGTGTCAAAATAGCAGTTTAGTTTGTTGATTTTTTTTTACATTTAATTTATAATTTTTTTGTGTGTTTGTGTTCTCAGAACTGCATAGCTACTCATGAATCCAATGGCATTGACATAATCACAGCTCTAATCCTGAATGACATCAACCCTTTGGGAAAGAAGAGGATGGATCTTGTATTAGAGCTGAAGGCAAGTTATAATTGCAGAGTGAAAGAGAGAGTTAGGAAGATGCTGTGCCTCTGCCTCAACTAAGAAAGTCGTCTCCCATGAAAACAAATGGATGGATTAAATTAGAGACCAAAATAAAAGTTCTGAGCAAAATGGAATATTTCCATCCATCATTTCTAAATAAAGACCTTCTGCCTGGATATCCCTTGTTTAGTCCCATGACGTGACCTCACTTTGTAAAGCAGAAATACCCATTTTACATGTCATTCTAGAACCAAAAACATTGCTTCTAAGAGCATCAACCTAAAACAATGGAAATTCCATTCTTGTGATGGTATCTGATATTTTTCCCCTTGCTTGGTCAGTGGAGGGGTATTATACATCAGGCTGTTGGGGGATGAGGAGGAAGCAGGTGCTTTAGGTTGGCGAAGACATGCTTTGACATCTCGATTTCTTTTTTTTAGCATTTTAGTACACAGTGGGTGTTTAGTAAATGTTGTCTTAAAATCATGGCAATCATAGCATAATAACCAGGAATGTATCCTTGGGGTCTGTGAAGTAGCTTCACTAGATTTGCCACAGATGACTTTCACTAAATGGCAGATCTTAAGCTATAAGTGACATTTTGGCCACTTAATGTAGCAAAGTGGTCCTGATGAACGAGGGCATGCCTCCAAAGTGTTGACATTACCACCTCACCTCTCAGGTATCTAAGAAAGGAGCAGTGGTCTCTATATTATATTTAGGAGCTGGCCACACTTTCTGAGGGAGGGGGAAGTATTCTAGGGATGTCTTCATGTCTCTGAGAACCGACCCTGCAAATCAACTAGATGTTTATAATGTACATTTTAAAAAAATCTTAGTGATTTAAAAAAAAATTCTTCTTGGGCACATTTCCTATTGAATTCTTGTCCATATTCAGGGCATGTTGTAATTTGTCCCTGTCTTCCCCTCATTGGTTCCCAGGACTTATTAATTATCTTGAGCAGTCCTGAAACTCATGTGAAATACACAGCAGAGAAACGGGCCTGCCTCTCCAGTATGTCACAGGAAAGACAGGTCGTTAATAAAGGGTTTGACACTGAGATAACTCTTAGGAGTGGCAAGGTCCTGCTTGTTTCTGCTCCAGCGTTTAAAAAAGAATAATTGGAAGCAGTAGTTGACAATTTTTTAAAATATAATTTTAGAGTGACTTTTTTTTTTGCTTTTTGGTCTTCCTAATTAGACAAATTGTATTAAAAAAAATTAGCCTGAATTAAGCAGCAGATTATTACTCCTCAGCTTCTAGTTTGCCATTTATCAACAGTGTGAACTGCAAGTAGCTAAAATTAATTGAGGATGTGAAGCACCACCAGTCAGCATTAAGTGGATTTTGCTTATAACAGAGTAAGTTTACCTATTAGAGAACACCAGGGACATTCTTCCTCCACTCCTCCCACAGGGGAAAGGTCACCATTTGTCAAGACAGCAAGTTGGTTGAACTGGCATGACCTTTTGCTGAACTAGAATAGCTTTTGGTCCTGTATCTAAGAGGCTAAAACCAGTTATGAAAATTAGTGTTGAACCGGGCACTGAAATTAGGCCCAGACATAAGAAATCTAGTATGCTGGCAAATGATGGATTCCAAGTAACTGGAAAACCTGATTCAAGCCCTACTCCTTTTCCCTGTTGATATTGATTGTAGGATGGTCATCAGAATATTGGTGATGAGAATAACAAGTAGCAATGATTGACATTTGCTTAGGGCTTTAAGGTTAATCTTTTCAACCATTGTCATATGTGAGCCGTACAGGAGCCCTGTGAGATGGTGCTGCAGGGTATGATTCCTCCCATTTTACAGACAGTCTGGGAAGAGTGGATGGCAGTGCTTGAAGGAAGTGAATCATTTTTGTCCATTATCTTTGGAGAGCACTCCCACAGAAATGGGTGTAGTTGAGTTTTCCATAAGTGGTGTGTCCCAGTGTGTGGTAGCAGGGATATGTAATCTTCACATCTACTTTTAAAATTCTCTTCTTAGGTAGAAATGCTCTTACATCAGGGTATTGAGAAATGAGGCCAAACAGTTATGCAGAAACTTGGCCCGGATCTGACCTGTGTGCGCTCTCCGTATGTTCCTGTGAGCTGAAAGTCACGTGGACCTGGGTGAATATGATCTTACCCAGAGGTCAGCCATGTAGTAGAAAGTTCAGCCCATGGCATCGTCTCCATGGAGTCACAAAAGAAGGGCAATGCCTGTCCCTTTAACTGGGATGCCAATCTAAGGGTGGCCTTTTTCTGCAGCCAATGACCTATTTTTTCTTCTCTTTTTTTCTTCAATTAGAACAATGCCTCTAAATTGCTCCTGGCCATCATGGAGAGTAGGCATGACAGTGAAAATGCTGAGAGGATATTATACAACATGAGACCAAAGGAACTGGTGAGCGTTGCTTGTGAGATTGACCTGCACATCCTACCTGCTGACTTAACTCATCATTGAAGCCCCTGGCAGTGGGCTACTCACTGTCGCCTCCGTGTGCTTTGCATTTCTGTGTCTCTGCACCTTTGCTCATTCCCTTTCAAGCCCTGCCTGCTGAGATCCTTTCTTCAGTGTTGGACTGAGCCAAGATCGCATCCACAGGCACTGCCTCTAGCAATGCAGATGGCAGCCTGGTCGTGCTTGCCTGTCCTGTGTATGTAGGTGTCCTTTGGGTGGGCCACTCAGTGTATCAGGGCCTTTCTCTAGGACTCTTAGTACTTCATGGATACCAGTAGCACTCACCAACAGTCCATTAGTTGTTTCCAGTTTTTGCTGCATGACTGATCCATCTTCTCTTATGAGCATACATTTCTCTGCTAATATCCATTGTCTACTTCTCCTGTCTGGCTCCCCAGTATGGCTTGTACATGTCCATTCAAGCTTCTTAATGGCCCTTTGGATAATCTGTATCTTGAAGCTGTCCTACATATTATTTAAGATCCATTTCCAGTCCCATCTCCTCCAGGAAGCCTTCCCTGATTTCCCTCATCCCCAAACCAGATATGACCCTTCCTTTGAGGTCGCATAGCACTTCTTCCTTTCTCAGACACTCATCATAGATCATTTGGTATGATTTCTCTGTGTATGTGTCTCATCTCCCCTATTATATTGCAAATTCTGTCTCATCAGCCTTTGTATCTACCGTAGCACAGTGCTTTGTACTAGGGACTTAGTGTTGAATTTGAATTTGACTAAGGAAAGATTACATTAAGAAGATAAGTGGAAATATCCAGATCCTTGGACTTTCAGGGAAGCCATCAGAGTCACACAAAAAAAATAAAAGGAAGCATATTAGTCCACTGTCTTGGGCAAAGAATGTAAACTGTCTCCCTGTAGTGATGGCAATCTGCCACCTCTCTTTGGGTCCTCTTCAGTAAATCTTACTGAAAGCACTTTCTTTATAATTCCCTATTTCCTTATCTAGGCCTGTGACTACATGTGCTAGTATTCTTGCACAGCACTGAAAAATTAAGCTTCCTGAGGCTGGTACTGTTCATGTAACTGGGGGTGATCTCCATCAGTTCTCTGGTACCAGTAATAAGTTATCTTTATTATAAAGAGAACGTGGTTCACGGGGATATTTTGAGGAATTATGCAAACTACTTGCTATGATTTCCAAGGAGGAAAAAGGTCTCACCCAGATTTGGAGTTAATGTAGAAAACTGTGAGACTAGCAACAGACAGCAACAGTGGTTGAGTTGATTTGGAATCTGCGCTGACCTGCATGTGCCTTCTGCTACCCCCCACCCTGCCGTAATCTCTGAATAAACCACCAATGAAAACGAAGGTAATAGATACAGAGCCCCCTCGTTTAACATACAAAGAAACTGAGGCCGGAGCGGAGTTAGTAACTTTTCCAAGGTTACATAGGTAGTAAGTAGCAGAGACAGGATATAAACTCATGTCCTCTGACTCTATTGATAAGACACTCATGATAACACAGCCCAGAACTCTAGTCTTCGTGCTTACCAAAACGCTTCTTTGCAAGTGTGGCTTGTCTGTTAGTTATACCACAGCACTGTTGATATCACCCCGATCTCTCTAAGGTCAGAGTGGAATGTCATAAACCCTCAGAAGGATGTGCTCTCGAGATTTATGTAAATGCTGTTATAATGGCAAGATGGAAGGGAGGGGGCAAGACACAGAAGACAGGATTTGTCAGCTTAAGAAGAGGAGCCTGTTCCTTCCCTGCCTCTCATTGGGCCGACAAGGAGGTCCATATAAAACTCCTGGCACTTGTCCCCTGACTTGTTATATCATGAATGGGAAGTGCCATAGTGGAAAGTGTGAGCCCCTGGTTGCCATTTGCCCCCTTGTGGTTGGAGAGTGCCACTCCCTAGAATATAGTAGATATCTGGCCCTTGTATTAAACTCCCAGTTATCTAGAACTCAAGTAACCAGAGAACTCAAGTATACATAACCCTTTTGGGGGATATGTCCTCTGAACTACATTCGAAAAACAGAATTAACTAATAAACAAACTGATAATGTGAATTTATTTTTTAAAAATCTCTTTCCAGGCTGTGTCCTGGGATCAGTAGAAATGCAGCCCATTCTCTGTTTTATATCCAGTCTTCCATGTTTGGGTAGAGAATTAATTTTTTTTTTGTTACAATGATGACAACAGGGCCATTCTATCTTCTGAATCATTAAAGATTAATAATTCAGTACAGTTTTTGCTTTAGTTGTTTTGTGTTCTAGTTATTTGAACATGAATAATACATCTGTGACAAATATGATAACTCAATAAACTAGAATATTCATTTAACCAAAATATCCATTCTTTTAACATGCTGGGGAAAATGGACATTTACTTTATTTTACCCTAGGGCATCTGAAAATGGATCGATTTAATTGATAATATTCATTGAATTGACTAAAATGTAGACTATAGCAAAAGGTCTCCTCACCATTATGTCAATTTGAGGTAGGCCCACATTTTTTCCAAGCAGAAATTTGACTTTCTTAACCTGACATGTAGGTGGAAGTCATCAAGAAGGCATACATGCAGGGTGAAGTGGAGTTTGAGGATGGAGAAAACGGTGAGGACGTTGCTGCGTCTCCCAGGAATGTGGGCCACAACATCTACATTTTAGCCCATCAGGTAGGACAGACCGCCTCATACGCATTTCTTGTTTGCAAGGGCAGCCTTCCATTAAGCTTCACTGTATTGTTGGGAGCCCATCCTTTGAATCCATTTTTGCAAGTTGACCAAACTTACTGACTCCTGAGGTTTTGAGTTCTACTATTCCTATTTTCAATTATAGTATGACATCCCCTTCTTATGAAAAGGAATTCTTGTATCATTGAAGACATTTAACACCAAGAAACCTCCTTTTTTTCCCAGTGATCTTTTATCTAGAGAATTGAAAGGTTTTTTTAAAAGTACTGAAGTGATCCTTTCTTAATTATCTAAAAAAATAAACACGAATTTCTTGATTCCCTTTGGAGCTCCTTGGCCTTCAGACTTTTGACTTTGTGGTGGTTTTAGTAGCAAATAGTACTCTGTACCTCAGCAACAAGGAAGCCAATTTCCCAACTGTGCTCCCAGGTTTGTTTTGATTTTAAGACAGCCTTCCCAAATGTTGGCATATCTGTGTTCTGTTTTGAAGCACTTTCTCCATCTCTGGTGAGCATCACCCACAAGTGTGCCTGTTGGATAATTACTTTTCCCTTCCCTTTCACCTGAGTAATCCAATTAGACTTGTTATCCCTAGGTATTGGCATTACTTGTTGTTCCTAGTGTATAATAACGACATTGCACAGGCTGCTGCCAGCCTCTTAAATGATAGGCATATTTACAATGGGACTTTTTTTTGCATATTGCTGGAGGTGAAAACAATCAGTATTCTGCTTTTTAAATGGAATTGAAAATATGGATGTCCCCCAGGGAGCCAGACAGTGTCACCACCATTATAAAATGGTGTTTTTTTAACACCATTTCTTCCCCACCTCCTTGTTTACCCGCATCTAGCCATCCAGGGGAGCTTTCAAAATGTTTAGATTAGAAGAGGATCCAAGAAGTACTGAAATTTTTTCCTCTGCCAGGCTAAATAAGACTGGGGCAAAGCAGGACTCAGTGTGGGCAAAAGTGTTCTGTACTCTGTTCTGATTGATTCCCAAAATAAACTTTGTGTACATAGCACCTAGTTGGAATATAACAAGTCTCCCATCACCTTTGCCCTTCTGCTAACAACTTTGTTGGTTATTATGTATTCTTCGTACCAAGATTTGAAATGAATATGTGTGTTCCTGTTATAAAGAGAAATTGGGTCTCTCCTATTCCTTCCCCCCACCCCTATTCTTGTATTCCAGCTGGCTCGGCATAACAAAGAACTTCAGAACATGTTGAAACCCGGAGGTCAGGTAGAAGGAGATGAAGCTCTGGAATTCTATGCCAAACACACAGCACAAATTGAGGTAAAAAAAAAAAAAAGTACAGCGAGCTTAAAGTGGTTTTAATTAAAGGACTTCAGAGGGACCTGGAAATCCATTGTTAAACCATAGATGGTTTGAGCTAGAAAGAGATCTAGAGATCAGATGGTCCATCCCCTTCTTTTTTATAGATGAGGAGAAACTAAGGTCAGGGTCACACAACTTGTTAATAGTAGAGCTAGGAATCCAACCCAGGTCTTCTGAATCTTAGCCATGTGGTCTTTCCCCCACTGTACCATTCATCTCAGGGGTCTTTTAAAAGCCAACTGCTTCCCTAGCAAGTCAAAGGATTATTAGCCAGCCTTTGATCATGAGATAATAGACCCAGAGAATTTAGAAAAAATACCCTCTCACTATCGGAGCCAATATTTGAACCAACCAACAGTCAAGGCCAATGGTCAGAAATATCCTTAGGTGATATTTTAAATCTGTGGACCATCTTCCTAAATTGACTAATTCTGTTGACTCTTTCACCAAACCCTTGTAGCCATGTTGACTGACCAAATCAGTCTTGTGTTAAATGGCTGTTAAATTATCTTTAGAGCCATGGTCATATGAGCCTATGCCTGGAAACTGTCTTAATTGGGCCTGATCCTCTGGACCTTGACTGAGATGATTGCCTTTAACTCAAGAGAGGCCTCAGCTGTTCGAATTAGAAGGGACTTTAGAGAGAGATCATCCTGCCCAGCCCCTTCCTTTCAGAAATGAAAATGCTGAGACCCTAAAGGAAAGGGACTTGCCCAAGATGCGAAAGTGGCAAAGCCGTGGCCGGACTCATCTCCTGACGTGTACCCTTGTCATTGGACCAGTGTCACAGAAACTCCAGATGAAGAAAAGCGTTCTTATAGACAGTCAAGTGGCCAGTTATTTTCCTTCATTTTGTTCTCCTGCCTTCTAAGGATATGTGCTTAAAATTGAAAATACATTTTAAACTACAATCATTGATCCAGTATTAAACTAGGAACATTATATACATAATATATATGGTATTTAATACATTACATACATAAAATATTAAAAGGTATCCTTGGACTCTGACTCTCGAACCACCTGGGCTCTGATAAGTGAGTTTCTTCTATTACCTTGCCCGGGCTGACTATCACCATACTGTGCCTCCCTAGGTGTGTCCCACCCTCCCTTTCTGTCTTCCCTTTATATATTGCTCCCTTCTACCCCGCCAGTCTGTCTTATAACCTCTTTGAGGGCAGGGGCTGTTTTGGTTGCCTGCGTTTGTATTACTAGCATTAAGCCCAGTCTTTGATCTCTTTGAGAGAATAGACCCAGAGAATTTAGAAAAAATACCCTCTCACTGTTGGAGCCAATATTAAGTAAGCATGGTAAGCACTTCACAAATGTTTTATCTCTCTGAAAGAATTAGGTCATTGGCAAGGTTTCAGTGAAGGTAAATGTAGAATGCAAGCTCTTTGAGGGCAGCAATTATTTTATTTTTTTTCTTTGTCTCCCAAGCATGTAGGACAGGGCCTTGCATATGGTTGTTGGCCTAATAAATGCCTGATGATTAATTGATATACCTTCTGTACTTTGCCCTGGTTAGACTGTTCTGAATATCACATTTTAGGAAGGACATTGACTCATTGAAGAGTAGGCAGCTGGGATGGTGAAAAGACTAGAAAGAATGATGGATAAGGATGTGTTGAAGAAGTAGAGTGTTTTAGCCTAGAAAAGATTTGGTTGGGTGGCAGCAGGTTATAACTGTCTTCAAGTACCTAAAGGCTATTAGATTTCCTTGGTTTGTGTCCTGGGAAAGAGCTATGAGTGGAAGTTGCAGGATCAGAGTTTCGACTTCATATAAAGAAAACATCCTAGTTATTAGTACTTTCCAAAGATGGAATAAATGCCTTTGGAACATAGTGAGTTCACCATCACTTGCAGTCTTCAGATGGAGTCTGGACGAGCGTCTGTTATTCAGACCTAATTTGAACTCCATAGTGCTGAAGTCCCTTCCATCTCTGAAGCCCTACAATTCTTTGACTTCAGGTATTCCGCAACTCTTGAACTTTTGGTTATTATATCAGGCTCATTTGAATATGAATTCAAAAGAGCAACCTCTTCAATTAAATCATTAGCATAAAATACTAGTTTATCAAATCTGAAGGTTTGTGGTTTATAAAATAATAATTTTATGGATTCTCCAGAAATTTCTATTTCAACCATCCTAGGACTTAGAATGGCCTTAGGTATTAAACCCTTTAAGCATTAGGACCCTTTTCTTTCTACCTTCCAAAGCTTAATCCAAGGTTAGGAATAAAGAAGCGCTTGACAAATGGTATTAAGTTAATCATTTGATCTCATGCCTCTCTTCCAGATTGTCAGGTTAGATCGGACAATGGAGCAAATAGTCTTCCCTGTGCCCAGTATATGTGAATTCCTTACCAAGGAGTCCAAACTACGGATATATTACACCACTGAGAGGGATGAGCAGGGGAGTAAAATAAATGACTTTTTCTTGCGATCTGAAGACCTCTTCAATGAAATGAATTGGCAGAAGAAGCTGAGAGGTAGGTTAGAACCATTTGCAGAAATGTGTTACACTAATAAACTCAACAACAGCCTTGTGGGGTCATTAGTTAAAGTATTGCTCCCATCTTACTGATGAAGAAAAAAAGCTTCCCAGTGGTAGGATGACTTGGCCACAGACATGGAGACGTCGGGGACAGGATTCAGACATAGGTCTCCCGAATCTCAGGTTCAGTACTCTAGCGAGCTGCTTCAGTAGACAGAGAGGTCACCTAGTGCATTTAGTTTCAACATTCCAGAGGGTGAAGCTAGACTCGAAAGCATGTTTATCCCTGAGGGTGGAAGGTTTGTGGTTTACCTCTGAGCACCACTGATACTCACCTTGGAGTTCTCTCACTGACAAGTCAGTGATCAGAGTCCTGGCCAGAATGTTCTGCAGTCGCCATCATCATCATCATCTTTCATTTGGTGAAATCTGATTGAACAATCCCCGAGAAGGCATGAATGCTACTTGCAGTATCTTGCTTTTTAAAAACAAAAGCAGCTACCAGGTACAAACCGAAGCCAGGTTTTTGGATTCACAAGGCAAGGCTCTTGAGCAAGAAAGTTAGGTGCTTTCATTTCTCATTTCCTAGCACACCTGCTAAGGAGATTTGGGCATCTCCCCCCTCGCAGGCTACCTGGGCTATTGGACTCCCGTAATTGTGTCGTTTTATAGGCCGTGGAATTGTTTGCACATTAGATGTGTCAGAGCTAATGAGTGAGTCCCGTTTGAAACGCCTGACGATCAGATGGAAATTACATGTTTAAAACACTTTTATAGGGGCTTTCCCAGAGGGCTGCTCAGCTCGTGGTTTTCATTAGTTTTTTAATGTGGACCTTGAGCACTCAGCACCAACTGATGCCACAGACTTGAAAGGATTTGTCTGGGTTTGTGTCTCTTAGTCTGCAACTGAGTTTTTATTGGAAAACTCAGGTTGAGATTTTGGATTGGGTTTGATTTCCTTGTCTTTCAGTTCTTCTGGTTTTCCTCCTTCCTACGGGTCCAGGTGGGAAGTGGGGTGAAAGAGGGAGCCGTGTTCTTTGGTTCCGGCTCTCTTCAAAGCTCAGCTCCCATGCCGTCTCCTGCTGCAAGGGCCTTTCCTCATGTCAGGCCTCACTCCTCACCCCCATCCTCTTTGTTCACTTGTAGATAGTTTATATTTACTTATCCATACACATGTGGTCCACCCCATGCAGGATGTTTGAGGGTACAACCTTTGCTGTTGTAGCCATGGTACCTGGCACATGGCAGACATTTCATATTCACATGACCTATTGAATGAACTGTCCCACCATATTGGTCCTCCGATCATAGCATTGGGGCTGGAACCAGAGGTCTTGGTCCAACCCTCTCTTATTTAGTCCAACCCTCTCATTGTATAGATGAGGGGACTGAGGCTCAGATAAAGTATCCGTCCCAGGCTCACTGAGGTTTAAGGGGAGAGCTGAGATTTGAACCTCCTAACTCCAGGTTCAGTGTGCTTTCTTGTGTATCAGGGTCCCTCTTCTCCACCTCCTTTCTTCATTCATTCCTTCCTCCTTCCCCTGAGCAGCAGATAGCTGAGGCAGAGCTATCAGACTCGTCTTTTTTCCCACCTCAGGACTGGCCTTAGTCTCTTACGGTATTTTAGCACAATACTTAGAGAGATCTGTGGCCCAGTTGGCATCCATGCTCCTTCCCATCCCTGCCTTCTCACCCTCTTCAGTCTCATCTGTGTCTCCTCCAGAGGATGGGGCAGATCCTCTGGATGCTGGCCTCCAGGTCTGTTAACATCTGCTGAATATCCATGATCTCTCCTCCTCTCCCCTGGCCAAACTCTTCCTGATCTTCTCTCTTATCAGCTCACCATCCACCATATACTGAGGCTACTTACCCCCCGCCCCCACGTATCCTGCAGTGAGCCTAAGCTCATCCCAAGAACCTGGTAGTGAAAGCAGATGCTTACGTGGGGCTTGACGGTTTGTGCAGTAATTTCCTCACACCAGTCCTGTGGTAGGTAGGGAGGAGGAGGATTATTAGCCCATTTTTTTTTCATGTGAGGAAACTGAGACACAGGGAAGTTCAGTGACTTGCCCATAGTCACTAGTCTAGTATCCATTTCTAATGATTCCAAGTCGAACTCACTTTTTTTTTTCTTTTTGGAGGGGGAAAGGTAGGGAAATTGGGGTTAAGTGACTTGCCTAAGGTCACACGGCTAGTTTTGTGTGTGTATGTGTGTGTGTGTGTGTGTGTTAAGTGTCTGAGGTCAGATTTGAACTGTGCCACCTAGCCACCCCTCAAGCTCACTTTCCATCACATAATATTGCATCTCACTAAATGTTAGCCTGAGTCAGAGCTCTTACAAATCTCAGTTTCCTCCTCTGTGGGCTTATAGCTAGGGCTGTTATGGAGCTCAGATGAGATAGTATTTGTAAAGTACTTTGTAACCTTTAAATCCATTTACATAATAGTTGTTAGTATCAGTATATTCTGTCTCTAATGGAGGCACCAGAATACCTTTTGGAGGAGGTGTGGCTATCCTCTCTGACATCAGCCTCAGTAGGATAGGGATATCCTATGAGAAGAGGCAGCTAGCTGGGGGAAGGGGTAATCAGTATGTTTACCATCTAGGGGAGAGATGGAGAGAAAATTTGGAATTCAGAATCTTGTGGAAATGAATGTGGAAAACTAAAAATAAATAAACTCTGGGGAAAAAAAAGAGGCAGCTAGGTAGTGCAGTGGTTAGAGCCTTGGACTGGGAGTCAGGAAGACTTAAGTTTGGTCCCACCACACACACTTACTAGCTGTGTCACCCTGGGCAAGTCACTTGACTTCTGCCTCAGTGTCCAGATCTATAAAATGGGGATAGTAATAGTACCTACCTATCAGCATTGTTATAAAGATCAAATGAGGTATTTGCAAACCTTGTAATGCTATAAATGCTAGCTATTGTTACTATCACTAATAGCCTTTCCCCTAATAACCTATTAGGATTTGACCATCTATTTGTTTATGAGTCATTTGTGAGTTACCATGGTGATACATCATCTCCTTTGATTGTCACAACAACCTTATGAGATCATTGCTGCCAATACTGGTCTCCTTATGTCATTCACGACATCTTTATGAACGTGGCAGCACGGTGTCATAGCGGAGAAAGTGCTAGATCTGGAGCTGGTGAGTCCCAGTCCTGCCTCCCACACTTGTTCAGTAATCCTGGGCTTGCCTCAGCCGCAGTCACCTCCCCTGGAGTGTAAAGGCGTCTGTCTGATCTTGTGGTCCCATGTTTCCCGCTGCACTCCAGCCAAATGCTTCCTCCTGACATCATCTCTGTTCAGTCTCTTTTGGGGAAGAAAAAAAAAAAGCAAGTTTCCTTTGTACTTAAGCATAGCTACTGGTTGCCAACTGCATGATTTTAATTGGCTTCAAGACTATCTCCTGGTGAGAAAAAGGAAAATTATGATTAATGACTTTGAATTAAACATGAATTTGCATGTTTGTGTGGGGAGGGAAGAAATCTATTCATTGGGAAAAAAAAAACCTTTTCATTTTAATTGTATTTCCATCAGTAGCCACTTTCCCTAATAATAAACCTGTGGAAAACTTATTCCTAGCTCATTTATGTAACAGTTTTCCTGAAGACAGCACCAGACTGGTACTCAGTTCGGCTTGCTGACTACAACCCTGGATTCAGATATAGGGGACAGCCTAGGGGACAGAAAGTTTTCCCTGGCTGTTTTGGCCACTCTCATACACTTAAGAATCTTCTAACTTGCATCATGATTATTCCATAGGCTCATAGTGTTAGGTCTGGAAGAGACCTGAGTGGTAAGTTAGTCCAACCCCTTTATTTTACAGATGGGGGAACTGAGGTATAGAGGAGTTAGTAGACATGCCCAAGGTCACATAAGTAGGAAGAGGCAGAGCTGGGATTCGAATGTAGACCATCCACTTCCTCCAGTCTCAGCATTCTTTCTACTGAAGCAGGCTGCCTTAGATCTTATCTGCCTACTTGGGTGTAAACTCCATGAGGGTATGGACTCCAACATTCCTCGTCTTTGTATCCCCAGTATCTGACACAAACTTGCATTTATAGGTTTTTAAAAACACAGGATCGTGTAGTAATTTCTCTTGGGATTTTGAAAAATCTCCCCCCTTTATACCTTTCGTGATCCTACCACCATCACCAACTCCTGCCACTTATCATTGAGCCCAGGATTATTATACAATTTAAAATATAGGTAGAGTAATTTTATTTATGAGTTGTGTTCAGTTGAGCAAACATTGAGAAATGTGTGTTAGGTTGAATTTATTTAATGGTTGCCCTATACAAAGCAATTTAGATGGGGATTATAATCGCATCTATGTCCCAGGGAGGATCAAGTGAGATCCTGTTTGTAAGGCAGTCAGCATGGTACCTGGCTCTCAGCAAACACCATTGAAATGCCGGCTGCTATTATTATTATGAGAGAGATAAAGAGAAATATTGCAGTGTCCTCACCGAGTTAATGGTCTAATGGGGGATGAGGCACATTTGTACAAAACTGTTATACTAGTTAGAAAATGATTAAATACATAAGTAGCCCTAACTCTGTGATCAGCTATGGAGGAGGATCAGCTACTTTTGACCACATTTTCCACTTTAAACAATTAGTCCACAGCCCTAAAATCATTGTGTCTTTTAGACTCATAGCAGCAGGTGCTAGAAACACAAACCAATTCTTCCAGGTTCACCAAATGCCCAGGGGATAGATAAATTACGAGTGAAATACCAGAGCAAAAATAAACCCGAAAACCCAACAACCTATTGTTGATCATCTGAAATAACGTAATTTGTTACCAGGTTTATAGGTTGTCCAACATACCAAAAGCAGAATTTATTACCTATACTTCCATCATCATGTCTGAGGTTGCAAACCTGCTAAGAAATCCATGGTAGATTAGAATTTGCAGGAAAATCTCATGTTGCACTTTAAAAACAAAAACAAAAAATGGACTCTCATTTAGCACTCCACACCTTCTCTTCTCTCTCCCTGCCCCTGTGGTCATGGCTAGATGAAACATGTTTTCTTGTTCTAGGGCAAAGTGCCATCAACAATGCCAGTTTTTTCCCCCAGGGCACATAATTCCTCCTTTTAAAATCCTCCCTTGCCCCCCTGCCCCAACAGTAGTAAATTTAAAGATCTCGAGGAGAATTGATAGAGTAAATCTTTAACTTGAGCTTGGCATAGTTCAAGGAAGGATACCTGTCCAGCACATCTGCTCTTTATGTCTGATGGTGACTAATGACTTGTCACCATCTTCAAGCACGGGTCCCATCTGAACTATTGGCCTTGATAGAAAATGCAATCTGCCCCTCCTTTGGAAGGCCCTGCACATTTTAAGCACAAGTGAAAAAAACAGCAGATTTTTAAACTGCCTCTGACTATGTTTAATTATAATATAACTTCATTATGGGGAGGAAGCTTGGAAGACATGGCCTTCTCACTCTGGGCTGATTAGCAGGCCATTTGATTTGTTCCTGGCTGCTGTTCTAAACTAAATGATCATTCCATTGAAGAAAAATAGGATTGAGTTCTGTTCCCATATATCTTACACCCATATCCAGAGGAGGGGGGACATGAATGAGAATGTATTTTGGAAATTTTGCTTCTGGCATCACCAGATACACTGAAGTTCTTCCTACCAAGCCTGGTTTTATGAAACAACCTAAACAAGGCATCATTTAACACCATTTAAATAGGGTATCCCTAAAGAAAATGGGCAAGGGTATTGTTGATTAAAAATGTATCCAGAAAAGCAGCAGAATAAAATGGCAGGAGCATTGGGTTAAGCCAAAGACCTGGGTTCTGATCCGGACTGCTTTGTGCATCAGTTTCCTCATCTTTAAAAGAAGGGGGTTGGATTAAGGTAACCTGTCAGGTCTGTTGTGATTTTAACCCTGTTGCTGCGTGAGTAAAGGCTTTCTGCATGAGAAGTTCTCTACATGGGTGCAATTACAGCTCTAAACCAGCTCACATTTCTCTAGGATGTCCAGGTTTGCCAATCACTGATAAACACAACAACCTTGTGAGGTGGATAGCACAAATTCTCATTAGGCACATTTTTTCAGATGAGAAAACTGAGGCTCTCTGAGGTTATGTGACTTGGCCAGGAGTACCCAGCTAAGCTGAAGTGGGATGCTTCCCCAGGTCTCCTGACTCCAAATCCAGCCTTCTATTCCTCGTGCCTTCTTAATTGAAGTGCTGAGGAGAGCAGGAAGCAGCTTCTGAAATAGGCAGAATTTTCCTCGGTACAGCTTGTTTTGCAGGTAGCATAATCAGTGTCTCAGAAGTGACTTGAAAAAACATTTCTCCATCAGGAGCTACATGTACCGTAACCCATCCCCAACTCAGGATCTGCCTTTGTTTGCCATGTGCAAAAAAATACCACATCTCACTCTGCCTTCCACTCCAGGTTATAAGATATCACAGGGCAATGGAGTCGACTCCCCAGTTGGCTGGGCACTTGGGAATCTTGGAGTCTTAGGCCTTTAGATTGTCAATGCTTAGTGCCTTCTCCCCAGGTGGGAATTGTATCTACAGTCACTCAAACGAACATCCATCTTCTACATCATGAATAGCACCCATTGACTTGAAAACTCTTTCTTGCATTGAATTGATATCCATCTTCCTATAAATTCCATAGCTGTGGACTTCTCTTGGAAGCAACACAGAATATATCTGTTCCTTCATCTGTCACCATGACAGCCTTCACATGTTTGAAGTACCTCACCCCTTTGTTCTCCCTCCATTGGACTTATTCAGGTTTGCCAACATCACCCCCCTTGAAAAGAAGCCTCTGGAATTCACCAGCTGTTCCAGAAGGGGTCTCACCACCTTGGGATATAGTGCAGCAGTGGTCATGGCAGTGAGGTAACATTGTGGATAGAGAGCTGGGCTGATGGGCAACTTGAATTCCAGTCCTGCTTCACATACTTACTAGCTTTGTGACCTTTGGCAGGTCATTTTCATCTCTCAGGCTCAGTTTCCTCTTCTGTAAAAGGGGGATGAGAGTAGCACTTCCCTCCCTGGGTTGTTGTGAGGATCAATGGGATAATTTGTGTGAAGTGCTTCACAAACCTTAAAGCTCTTTATACATGCTGGTTCTTTATCATAGGCAGCATATTTCTGTTAATATGGCTAGGGACCACATTCAGTTTTTTTTCCATTGTTAAATCAGAGTTGTTTCATATTATTTGCTATATTCTACTGAACTGTGCCCCCTACATAATTTTTCGGGTGAATTTCTGCCATATGAGGCTTCCCTTACTCCAAACTTGTGGAACTTTTTTTTATAGACATTTTAGGTTATCCCAGGTCAATATCGTTTTGTTGATTTGGGCCCATCATTCCAGTCTTTTGCTCATTTTGAATCTTGATTCTGCCATCCCGGATGAATAGCTTAATATGTTGACATCTGTTCTGTAGCTTCATTCAGGTAACTGATAACCAATTTTAAAAAGGATGGGGCCAAGTATAGAGACCACTGGCACTCCATTAAAGACCTTTTCCCTTCTGTTGACCCTGAGTCATAGTATTATTTCTTTTTTAATTTGTTTTGTTTTTTGCTTTTTTGGAGGGGGAAGGTAGGGCAGTTGCGGTTAAGTGACTTGCCCAAGGTCACATGGCTAGTTTTTTGTGTTAAGTGTCGTCTTAAGACTGGATTTGAACTCAGGTCCTCCTGACTCCAGGGCTGGTGCTCTATTCACTGTGCCACCTAGCCACCCCATAGTATTATTCCTTAGTACAGTTATTCAACTAATAGCCAGTGCTTGTCATGCTACTGTCCAGTCTACTTTTCACTGTCTTCTGAGTAGCAAGGATAGCACAAAAGACTGTAGAGTGTTTATCTGTTCTCAAAATTGTCCAAAGACAGGTGTAAAGTTTAGTGGTCTGTGGTTTCTAGAACTACCCTTTTCGGAGGTGGGGAGGGGGGGGTGGTGTGTGTGACAGAATAAGATGCTCCTTCTTCTGCTACTAACTAGCTACTTTGGTTAGGCTTGATTATCAAATGTTTAAGTAGTCCAAATGAGGTTTCTTTATTAAACATGGCTATTCAAAGAAAATGACCAAGTGAACATACTTTAAAGTATAATGGTCCCCTTCAGAAAAACCATAGGGACTAGTCATGCAAGTGTTCCAGACAAGGGAGTGACTCAAAGCCCAGCTGCTCAGTCTGAGACTAGCCTAGCCAAGCCCATCTCTGGGCCCCCAGGTTGCTAGAAGGGTAGTTTATTTCTTGGGTTGGGTTGGTTGGATTCCACCAAGATCCCCACACACTAGGCAGCCCCATTTTCCCATTAAAGGCTTCTTAGATCTCCCTGCTGGGAGAGAATCCAGTTACCTTTTTGGATGCTCAGACTCTACTTGTTTTCACCCCCTCCTCTCATCTCACCCCGCCTCACCTTCCAACCACACACATAACACCTCCCCATTCTCATGAGCTTTTAGATAGCAATATATGATTAGTTTATTTTCCTGAGTCAACTTAAGAATAAAAAACAAGCGATCGTTTTCCAGGATAACAGATGGAAACCAAAGAAGGTCTAATCTATGTGAGGGCTTTCAAGGAGCTCCTCGCTTTTTGAGGGAACATTCACACACTGATGGTAGCCTTCCCTTTGTCTCCACAGCCCAGCCAGTGCTGTACTGGTGTTCTCGGAACATGTCCTTCTGGAGCAGCATCTCATTTAACCTGGCCGTCCTGATGAATCTGCTGGTTGCGTTTTTCTACCCATTTAAAGGAGTCCGAGGAGGTATCAGTCTTTTTTACTGTGAAGCAAAACAATGGAACCAACTAGAAAGGACATAACCTGGGTTTTGAATGCAATTTTCCCATGCTTTGATAATCTTGCCTTATATGGTCTTTGGGCAGATGAAATTATGAATTTTTATTACTAGCATTTACTAAAATGTACCTTAGTAGAATACAGTTGTAATTTGTAGGTGGGGATGGGGGAAAATTTACATGGTTATTAATTAGCAAGAGCAGGGGTGCTTGACCATTTTTGTGTTCCCTGGACCCTTTTGGCAGTCTGTGGTGAAGCCTATGGACCCCTTCTCAGAAAAATGATTATAAATGCACAGAATGAAATACATAGGATTATAAAGGAAACCTGACCAAAACACAATCATCAAAATAATGAAAAAAGAAGTTCACAGAGCAGAGGTTCAGAAGCCCTGCTCTAGAGAGAAGGGAAGCTAGAAGATGAGAGCCGATGGGGACCTTGGAGCTCAGCTGGTCCAATCCCCTCATTTTACAGAGCACACACCGAGCTCAGACAGCTGTGGCTTGGTGAAGGTCATGACTCTGGGTAGTGGCATCCACAGGACCAGGACTGAGGTCCCCAGGGTGGTCCCTCCAGCATTCTTATTACCATCCCAAAGATGTCAGTCACTTGAGGCTGAAGAGTTGAAAATATCTAGAATATTTTATCTTTGGCTCAGTCCATTGAGTGATGATAGACATGGCAATTAATTTATACCTCCAATTTCTTTATACCTTTTTTTCTCAATCTGTGATCCCATCAGTGTAGGGTGCTACCAGTGAAAAACTCCATCTACTAATGCAGATTGGCATTTGATCTGCAGCTTATAGTTTTGGAATGTTGCTGAGGGATTCAAATGACTTGCCCAGGCATGTACTGCCAGGATATGGCCAAGGCAAGACTTGAACCCAGGTCCTCCTGACCCTGAGATCAGCTCTCTATCCATTATGCACACTGCCTCTCCTGAAGAGTACTTATTAGAATAAAGGCAAACAGTACATTTGGCCCTTTCAGATTTCAGCCTTCACTTTGGGGCCCCTTAATTTGCTCAGTGAAATTCAAAATGCTTTGCATTTGTGGATTTTGAGTGGCTAATATCCTAAATAGCAGTATTTCAGCTCCCTCTCTCCCATATCTGCTACAGCTGCCACGGATGTGTTCTTTTCGGCTTAATTTCCACCCAGGCATTGTGACACAGACTCTCAGGTATAATGTCAATCTACCCACTTGTGTTGTGCAATATGCAATAAAGGCCCAAACAGATGGCACAACAAACAGAGGAAGAGGCTGGAAACCCATCTTGTCTTGTTGGCAGAACCGTCTTTAAACTTGACAGCTTCACATGTGAGGGCAGTTAATAACATCTCATGTGCCTGTAGTTAAAGGCGATGAGAAAACATCATTTCCTATAGGTAAGTAGCATGTACCTTTATTAAAAACAATTTAGGAAGGGGCGGCCAGGTAGCACAACGGCTTCAGTGTCCACCTGGATCAAATCCGGGCTCAGATACTCAGCACCACACCCAGAAATAACTGGCCGTGTAACCTTGAGCAAGTTACTTAACCCCGATTGCTTAAAAAAAAATAAAAACAACTTAGGAATTTGACCTTAAATTGTATAGAAAACTCCATTTTTTAAAGTGGCTGCTTCAATATCAGTACAAAGGCAAGTCATTTTTCTAAATTTTAGTTATATTGCAGGAAGACCAAAGTCCCTGTCACAGATCTTAGCAGGACCATATAAACTCCAAAGTTTTTTCTAAAAGGACTAATCAGCTCACCTATTAATAGGATGAAGGGATAGTCCATTTTGTGAGTTGGTTAGCCGCGAGCTCCCTGTGGTCATCAGGATGAGAAATAACACCATGATTTGACCTCTAACCTTTACGTAGCCACAGTTTGAATTTTCTTAAATATATATTTAATATTTTGGTTTGTAGGAATAAAAGCTTCTAAGGAACAGCTCTGTTGTTTCTAAAAGTCTGACTTTGTAGAGAGTTCCTTTTGACCGACTCAACTGAAAAATGTGATGAGACTGTCTTTGGGAGTAATAACCCACCAAAGGTGTGCAGGATCGAGTTTTCAGCAGGGGTTATGCAAAATGGATTGTTTAAAAACAGCAACAACTATCTATTCCCTCTTTTGTGAGAGTCTTAAGGGCATTCTCTCATAACCTGCTTCTTAGGAGCCACCCGGCTGCTGACTCTCCTCCAGACTTGGGCTAAATGAGTGCCGCCTAAAATGAAGTTTCATTGGCGGCCCACAAGTCATTCCTTTAGGCTCCAGGCTCTCAATCTGTTGCCTCCATACACAGCTTCCCAAATGCCCCTGCTCTGTCCAGAGCATGTAAAATGACCTTGTTACCTGTCCTGATGTCGTTTGGTTTCCCACCCCCGTTGGGCAATGGAACGAGCCCCAGCTCGACCGCTGAGTTGGCCTTAAAAGCTCCTTTCTAAAGTGGCATTTCTTTCCGTTTATTTGAATGCTGATGAGTAACCTACAGCGTGATCTTTCAAAAGCATGAACCTTAGGCGACTGCAGATTTCTTTTGATTTTCAGCTGAACTCGTGGGCCTGCTGTGATGATTAAAGAAAGTGTAGTCCTATTTTTTACAGGGTTCCCCCTCCCCAAGTAGAAAGGCAGCAGGTTAAAACATCATTAAAGAGGTGACCGGAAGACAACTCACTGAATTCCTTCCTCCTGTGCATGTTAAGTAGTTGGAGATCTCTTTCTTGAGAATTTGGGTGCATCCATTCTACCTTCACCTGTGTGCATGGGGGAGTTTCTGTGACCTCAGCTGTCAGGGGGTATTCACCCTGGGCCTTGTTGCAATTCTCAGAACACATCTCTCCGCTGGTTGGGAGTGCTTCTTCGTGTCCAGCTCCAACCAAGTTGGCTTTTTCTAGGCCTTGAAAGAAAGATCTGTGGGAAGTGTGTGGGGGAAGAACAAATAGTTTAAAAGGACATTCTGGCTCTTTGTGGTCACATGTTCACTGAATTGGGATGCTTGGAGCCACCTAGGCTTTCAAGCATTCCCCTCTCTGTGCCTCCTAAGTTGTGCTACAAGAATCTCAGTTTTGAAGATGCAAATCTCCTTTTTATAGAAGCAGTCTCTACTTTGTGGCCCTGCTTGTTTGCATCCAAAGGAACCTCAAAATTTGACAACATTTAAAGCACACTTGTTGTCGGGGGAGGTTAAGAGAGGAATATTTTTAGCCATGGCAGGTCATGTTATATAAACGGACCATCTCATGGGACACCCGAAATAGGACTTGAAATAGCCAGAGACGACAAAAGCTAGTGTAAGGTCTTTGATGGAGACGTAGCATAACCAGAATATGGTTCTAAAGATACCAGTGTTGTCAACCTCCTTCCCTTTGAGAAATCCGATCTGGGCAATGAGGGAATAAAATGTTCCTCTTCACTTTTCTTTCTCCATTCCATTCTCTTAATTAAATTAAAGGCTGATTTAGAAGTTTAGCCTTCAACTCCACCTGCTCAAAGTGTGAAGTGGAGATATTTCAGCTGCACATGTGTGGGGGATGTAATTAAGGAAAACATCACTCCCAGAATTTGTCTGTCACCAGCACGAATCGTAAACATTGATTTGAAAAAGACCTGGCCCCTCCTTTGTTTTCCCAGGTACCCTTGAGCCGCACTTGTCAGGACTGCTATGGACGGCCATGCTGATCTCCTTGGCCATAGTCATTGCTCTCCCTAAGCCCCATGGTATCCGAGCTCTAATTGCTTCCACCATACTCCGCCTGATCTTCTCAGTCGGCTTACAGCCCACGTTGTTCCTTCTGGGTGCTTTCAATGTAAGTATGGAATGATTTCATTTGTTTCCTAGCACTTCACCTTGTGGTAGAGCTGCCCTTCTGTCCCCTAGGAGGTTTTTGTTTTTTTTTTCCTGAATCCAAAAAGCAGAAAACCATGGGTGAAGTGTTGTTATAGTGGAAAATCTGGTCCCTTTCAGATAGTATCAGTGCTGCAGCCAGTGGAGTGACTTCCAGTATAGTGAGCCCATGATTATTTCTCATATCCTCCCTCCCCTCTAATTTCACCACCACCAGCCTAATACAGGTACTGTTACCACTTGGTCGGACAATTCTAATAGCCTCTTAACAGAATTTTCCACCTCCGCTCCCTCCCTTCCTTCATACAGCTGCCAGACCTATCCTCTTTATGCTCAGAACTGTTCATGTCATCCCCCTGTCAGTCCCCATCTCCACTAAAAAACCCTTCAGCGTCTTCCTGTAGCTTACTGGATAAAGTTCAAAATCTTTATATTGGCATTCGAGACTTACAGCAGTACTTCCCTATCTGTTCCATCTTAGCTTTTATCCTTCCTGCCCTCTGCTTTGCAGCCACACTGGACTCTTGGCCAACATCATGCGTTTCTATCTCTTTGCTTTTGTGTCTGTTGTTCCTGAGGCTTAGGAATCCTCTCTGCCTTTGGAATCCCATTCATCCTTTAACATTGACCCCAAACATTCTTCCTTCCATGAAGTTTTCTGAGCCCCTCCTAGTTAGTAATGACCATTCATGAATTTTACATGGCATTGATACCTTTCCTATATGTGGATTGTGTCATCATAGCTACTGGTTATATTCCCTATAAGCTACTAGAATTAATGTAAGCTCCATGAGAGTAGGGACCTTGAATTTATCAAACTTTTGTGACTCTCCCAGCTCCTAGCATAGTGCTCTGTACAGAGTAAACAGCTAGTCACTGAACTGAGCTATTTAGGGATTGGTATTCCCACTTATGAAATATCCCTAGACTTTGTTTCTCCTCTTCTTCATGTCAGTTTTGGGCCATTTCACTGCTGCTGGGAATCTTCCTCAAGAAATCAGTCAGGTAGGGCAGCTAGGTGGCACAGTGAATAGAGCACCAGCCCTGGAGTCAGGAGGACCTGGGTTCAGATCTGGCCTCAGACACTTAACACAAAAAATAGCTGTGTGACTTTGGGCAAGTCACTTAACCCCAGTTGCCCTCCAAAAAAAAAAGCAAAAAAAAAAAAAACCAGTCAGGAGACATAGGGGCTGGAGGAGGAACTAAAATGCAAATTATATAATATTTCCTAACTGTATCAAACCAACAGATATTTCCAAGGTACAATTTGAGGTGTAATAGGGAATGTAGATGATTATAAAACCCAGTCTCTGTACCCTCAAGAAGCTTTTTCCCTAGTTAAGATTATAAAATACCCACTGTTAAAACAGCACAAGGTTTCACTAATAATTGGAGACAACAATTAGAGGTGCCATAACACAGTACATAATTAATTGAGACGTGACTGAGCAATAAAGACAAGGTCATGGTGGAGAGAGGTCCCTGTGAATGAGAGAAAAGCATTTCTTTATTAAATACTTACTATGTGCCAGGCACTGTGCAGAGCAGTAGGGATACAGATACAGAAGTAAGACAATCCCTGCTCTAAAGGAGGCTCTGTTTTATAATGAGAGGAGATGTACGTAGCAGAATGGTGACCTTAGAAGGGAATGGAGAGATAGAGAAATTGATTGACAGACCTTTTTAAAGGAGCAGTGGTAGTATAGGTTGGGTTATAATTCCCACCTCAAGCAAGAGGGGAAAGGCAATTGGGCTGGGTCAACTTCAAAAGAAATACTGAGATGGATGGTGGAGAGGAATGGGAAGCATGGACTCAGACTGGATCATTCTAGTGACCTTTGTGAAGTTTTACTTATTCACTCACAAATCAGGACAGTGTGACCCAAGGACAGCTGTTCCAAAATTGGGACAGCTCCCAGGGCATGGTCTCTGGAGGTCCAGTGGTTAGGAGGGTAGAGCAGCAGAGTGAATGGTAAGAAGGTGTATGGTCAGAAAGGTTTCATGGAGGAGGTCAACTGGGCCTTGTAACCCTTAGGCAAGAGGAAAAGGGATGAAATTCTACTCAGCTAGAACAAGGTGAAAAAAGCAGGGAAGTGGGAAATTGCAAAGCATGTCCTGGAAATGATGAATAGATCACTTTGGCTAAAATGAAGGATAGTAGAAGGGTATGATGAGAGATAAGGCTTGTGGCCAGATTGAAGGAGGGTTTGAATGCAAGAAAACTAGATTTTTTTTTCTTTCCTCAGGCAGTAGGGAGCCCTTGATGATTTTTCAGCAGGAGGGATGATGTGTATAGGATAATTTTATGGAGATAAATCTAGCGGTGGTGTACTTAGAAGTGTGAGAGAACAGAAAGACTGGAAGAAGGACGTGAGGGATGGTGGGAATAAACATTCATTAAGTGCCTACTATGTGTTGGGCATTATGTGCTAAGTGCTTTACAAAAATTATTAACAAGTTTGAAGACTGTTTGTTGCAGTAGTCCTGGCATGAGATGGTAAAGACCCAAGTGAGAACAGTAAAAATGGATTGGAAAAGGCATTTCTGACTGATGAGTACTGAGAAAAGGAAAGCTTGAAGAAGTCTCAAGCAGTGGACATGGAACAAGACTCAGAGACTAACAGATTTGGGTTCAAATTCTGTCTCTGAATCTTGCCAGTGGTATGATTGCTCAAGTTTAATCAATGCTCTGGGCTTTTTTCATCAACTGTAAAAATAAAGCCTCTAACCTTTCTGATACTTTGAATCTATTTTCCTGTGTTCATTGGATACTGCCAACTATTACCAGGAAAGCAACATATTACTCTTCTCACTGGATTTTTAAACAGTGGCTCAGATTTTAAACCTTAAATGATTAGGAAAATGGCTAGTGAAACTCAGAAAGGCCAGAGAGGATGCTTTGGGAGAGGTAGAAACTGAGCTTTCTACATATTGAGTTTGACGTGATACAGGGCACCCACACAGAAGGGTCTTCCAGCAATTAGAAGTGTCCCCACACTGGAGTGTGGGAGGGAGGCAGACTTAGAGACTGGAACATCATCCATTCCTACAGAAGGAGTTAATGGGGACCAGGGATGCAGAAAGAAGAGCTAAAGACTAAACACTTGGGAAATGCCCTCATTTAGGGAGTGGGAGAAGGAAGGAAAGCTTCCTAGGAAATAAATTCAGATAGTTTCACATCACAGAAGCCCCAGGAGGAAGTAATTTCAAGGAGGTACTCATTATTGCTAAAGGCAGGACATAGGTTAAGAAAAAGGAAGGTTGATTAAAGGCCTTTGATGATTTTTGAAAGAGCAGCTTGAAACGACTAGAAAGGGCAAAAGCCAGAATTACAAGGTTAAGAACAACTAATAGAAATACAATTGTGAAGACTGGATATAGACTGCCCATTCAAAAAATCAGACAGTAAAAAGGGGGGAAGAAATGGAATCCAGCCAGAGGATCCAAAGAATGGAGTTTTGTTGTTGTTCGTAAACTATGGAGAGATTTATAGCCTCAAAAATGCCATCATTTCAGCTAGAGAAGTAATAGATTATGTTTTTGTCCTAAAAGAATATAAGTTCCTTGAGAATAGGAACTGTTTCAGTTTTGTCTTTGTATCCCAAGCTCCTCACACAGTTCATTGGACTTAGTTGAAGGGCAACTAGGTGGTACAAAGAATACTGGGCCTTGAGTAAAGACTCATCTTCCTGAGTTCAAGTCTGGCCTCTGACATTTACTATCTGTGTGACTGTGGGCAAGTCACTTAATCCTGTTTGCCTCAGTTTCCTCATCTGCAAAATGAGCTGAAAAAGGAAATGGCAAACCACTCCAGTATCTTTGCCAAGAAAACCCCAGATGGGACCACCTAGGTGGCACAGTGTAGAGTTCTGGCCCTGGAGTCAGGAGGACCTGAGTTTAAATCTGGCCTCAGACACTAGCTGTGTGACCGTGGGCAATCACTTAATCCTGATTGCCTCAAAAATAAAAAAAGTCCCAAATGGGATCACGAAGAATCTGACAATTTTAAAAAAATGACTGGAACAACAGCAAATTAAGTGCTTCTTGGGATGTATTGAACCTATGTGCTCCATTGTCATCATCACAAACAAGCTAGAATGAATATTTTTCCACCATGTGAAAATTCTGCTATGCCATCAGGGAGTGTATTGGAAAGTCCCTATTTAAATATCAGAGTGTCTTATTCTGAGCAAGCCCAAGGCATTTTGAAGAGCTAGATGCCTGTGCTCTCTTGCTTATCTGATTCCTGAGAAGCTCAGTTACTCTTACGGAGCAGGTGAAGTGGCAGCATGTTGCCAGCACCCAGAGCCAAGATGACAATAACAGCAGAAGGGGAGTCAGTCAAGTCATTTGAAGATTCCTCTCCAAGATTCAGCGAGTGCCAGTTTCTCCTCAGTGTGCTTTGCTAGAGCTGAATTTCAAAGCTAGAGCTGATTTTTCTCTTGAAGGGGTGGGCAAGTTGACATTGGTGTGACTCCATGGAAAATTCTGAGTTCTCTCTTCCAAATAAAGATTCTCATCCCATGTTTAGATCTGATGTTTAGCTCCTCATCCTAGGGAGTCAACTAAAAAACTAACTGAAACTGTTAATTTGAGCAGAGTTGCAAGATATAAATCAAAGCAACATAAATCATCAGCATTTTAATCTATTTCCAACAAATGCATCAAAAAGAAATAGGGGAAAATTCGATTTAAAAATAGCTATAGAAAGTATAAAGGGTTTGCCTGTCAAGATGCACACAGGAACTATATGAACACAGTTACAAAAAAACTCTACATAATAATGCCAGATCTAAATGGAGAAATGTTAATTGATCATGGGTAGATCAAGTCAATTGAATACAAATGACAATTCTACCTAAATTAATTATTCAGTACCGTTCCATCAAACTACAAAAAGATTATTTTATAGAGGTGGAAGACACAATAACAAAATCTGGATGAAGAAAAGGTCAAGAATCAAGATATCAAACTGTATTACAAAACAGTAGTCAATGAAACAGTTTGGTACTGGGTAAGAAATAGAGAGAGGTTAATCAGTGAAGCAAGATTAGGTATACAATATACAGAAGCAAAGGAGCATAGCACAGTAGCCTAGTGTTTGATAAACCCAAACATCCCAACTATTGGGGCAAGAACTCACTATGTGACAAAAACTGTGGGGAAAACTTGGACATCAATCAGGCAGAAACTAGGTATAAAACAACATCTCATCCTGTATACCAAGGTAAGCTCCAAATAGGTAACATGATTTAGACATAAAGGGTGAAATCATAAACAAATTGGGTGAGCAAGGAAGAAATTACTTGTCAGATCTGTGATTATAGAGGAAGAATTAATAACCAAATGAGATAGAAAGGATCACAGAAGGTAAAATGGATAATTTTGATTATGTGAAATTGAAAAGGTTTTGCACAAAGCCAGTGCAAGTAAAATTAGAAAAGTAACAGGCAAATAGTAAACTGTAGCCAGTTTCTTTGGTAAAGGTATCACTCTTAGATTAATAGAGAACTGATTCAGATTTATAAGAATAAAAGCTATTCCCCATTTGATAAATTCATATAAAAGGATATGAATAGGTAGGTTCAGAGGAAAAAATTCAGGTTCTCAATAGCCATACTAAAAATGCTCTAAATCACTAGTAATCAGGGAAATGCAAATTAAAACAACCAATTCTCATCAGATTGACAAAGCTAACAAAAAAAGGGGAATCTATAACTGCTAGAGGGAAAACAGGTACACCAATGAATGTTGGTGGATTTCCAAACTGGTCTACTTATTTTGGAAAGCAATTTGGAACTATGCCTCAAAAGCTATTGAACTGTATCTGTCTGCCCTTTGACCCAGTAATACCTTTACCAGATCTATATATCAAAGAGAGAAAGGATCCATATAAACAAAAATATGAATAGCAGCTCTTTTCATTGTAGCATAGCATAAGAACCAAGGAATAGCCCAGGACAAATTGCCTACGAAAAAACTATATCATGCCTAAGGGAACTTCAAAAATACCTCACAAAGTGAAGAAAAGGACTTCTAGCAACCAAGAGCTATATTAACCCTGGGCTACTTATGCTTTAAACTTTAGCCCACTTTCATCTGAACTTGTGGGAAAGTGAGTCAGACTTTTTGGGGGGTTGTTTTTACCAAATGTTCTTCTTACACCAATTTAGTAGATACTTCTTCCTAAAAACTAATTGTTTCTGGCTGACTAATTGATAACAATTGATAATCAAAGTAAAAACACACCAGTGGGGGCCAAAAAAAAAAAAAAAGAACCAGGGAATAGGGGTGGGATAGGGTGCCCATCAACTGAGAAATGGCTGAACAAGTTATGGTATATGAATGAGATAAAATACCATTATGCTGTAAGAAATTATGAAAAGGATGGTTTCAGAGAAACCCTGGGAAACTTGTATAAACTGATGCAGAATAAAGTAAGCAGAACCAAAACATGTATGCAATAAGAACAAATTGTAAAGACAAACAACTTTGAAAATTTAGAAACTCTTAGTGACACCATGACCAACTGCAATTCCAGAGGACTTATGGTGAAACAGCTACCTACTTTATGACAGAGGGGCAATGGATTCAGGATGTATATTGAGGCATTTAAAAAATATGATCAATGTAAATATTTGTTTTTTTTTATTCCCATTTGCAACAGACTTTTAGTTTCTCTTACTTTCTTCAGAAAGTAGGAGATAGAGAAGGTTGTTCTTCATGAAAATATAATTTATTTTAAAAAATAAAACAATAAAAAAAGAATTGTGAGCTCCTCAGAGACATAGCTGGGACAGTCTCACTGAATTGTGCCTCCGTAGTTCTTAGGATGTGCTAGAAATTAACATGTTTTTAATTATGAATGGCTTAAGGTTATTAACTTAAGATGAATTCTTTTTTGGCATACTCAAGTGAGGAAGTTAGAAATGATTCATTTTGAAAATCATTATCTGTGTTGTATGTGTGTGCGTGTGTGTGTGTTTTGATTAGAAACAACAACATCTGATAAACATGAAGCATTCTCCTATTTCATTTGCAATTTGAAATATACCTGAAAAGCAAAGTAATTAATTGACTAGGTCAGCAAAACTTCCTTTAGATTCCCTGTTTTATTATTGGGGCATGTACTCTTGGGCCAAAAGTGGTCCAATATTCTAGCTTGGATTTGGTCCCATGCCTTAAACAAAGGTCATTGGAATGGTGGGAGGAGAGGGTGGTTGGGATTGGGAGGGAAGGAAGGGAGATAAGGAGGGAGAGGCAAGTTACCATTAGCTTTTACAGTTCTCATTTGAGGATGTTCTGCTTCTGTCTAACCTTTCCTGTCACTTGGCTTAGGTCTGTAATAAAATTATCTTCCTGATGAGCTTTGTTGGTAACTGTGGGACCTTCACAAGAGGATACCGAGCAATGATCCTGGATGTAGAATTCCTTTATCATCTATTGTATCTCCTTATCTGTGCCATGGGACTCTTCGTTCATGAATTCTTCTACAGTCTGTTGGTAGGTAACTGACTCTCGGGTTCAGTTGTTCGGTCCAAAAATGCTTCTTGATCATTTGCTCTAAGATTCTTAGCTGATGATACCTGACATTAATACTTTTATCAAAGGATTTCACTTAGGTTATCTCCTTGGATCCTGCCAGCCACCTTGTGAGGTGGTCAGGCAGCAAGCATTTATTAAGCACCAATACAATGCCAGGCATTATGTTAAGAGGGGGGGAACATATATAGAGAAAAGCAAGAACATAGTCTCACCCCTCCCAAAGGTCGCTTGGTCTAAGCGGGGGAAACCAATGCCAATAACTCCACAACTCTGTCCATACACACAAGGAAGAGAAAAAGTAGATGAAAGGCAGTTTTAGAGAGGAGGCCCTGGAAGCAGGGCTGGAAGAGTTCTGAAGGCTTGTCTTCTGCACAAGGTAGGATTTGTTTGAACTGAGCCTTGAAGGAAGCCAGAAGGTAGAGAAGGGAGGGATGCAAATCCTCCAGGCATGGAGACAGCCAGTGAAAAGTAGGCAAGGTGGCAGGAGGTTTTATTCCTGTTTTACAAATAAGACTTAAGAGTGGTTAAGGGACTAGCCCAAAGTCCCAGGGCTCCAGCTGCTGCATTGTACTCTGTCTCTTTTGACTGCGTTGCCTCCGAAAGGTTCCATCTGATAAAACATCTCATTTTTATGATGAAACTGTTGTTTTTAATTTTGATAAGAAAGGAAATTGTACATATTGTGATGATAATTGGGCAGCACCTCATCTATGTACAGTAATTGGGGAATAGGAAGAGAAATACCCAGAAAGTAGGCCTGATGTTAGAAGGTCTGAGGATGCTTAATTGGGCAGTCTCCTATGTAACTCTTTGCAGGTTAAATTTTCTGCTTCTCAGTTATAAAAAAATGATCTTCACACTTGAATGAAAAGTTCCCGTCCTCCCCTAAGCCCCTCCTTCCTAATTTGACCCTCTCTTGCCTAGAAAGGTACGTCTGCTTGTTAGGATTCAGAGTGTCTGGGGGTTAGTTGCTCAGTCCAGACGTGTGACTAGGAACTATTTCTGAATCTAAAGGCTTGGTTGATGGGCTTGGTATAGCTACTGAGTCAGAACATCTTTCAAAACAATTCGTTTAATTCTGTTCTACTTCAAGCAGTTAATGTCTTTGTAGTCTACATGAATTGAGTGTGTTCAGGCCCCTTTCCTTATAGCTGAGTTTTGAATTACAGAATCGATTAACTGTTCACTACTTTTTCTTATTATTTGGACAGGAAAACAGACCCTTGAGGAGCTTTTTTTTCCCTGCCTAAAATTAGAGAAAGTATAAAGTTTTACTAATCTGTGAGCATTTTGTCAGAGAATTGCTTACTGGCCTTAGGATGTGAAAGTATAAACTCCTTAAGATCTAAAGGTTAGCCTGACAGGTTAAACCAGCAAAGGGCTAATACTTGTTTAAAAATCCAGTCTGTCCCTACCCCCCTCAGAATCCCTCATTGACAAAATAAGGTCGTTTTGAGATACATCCAGTTTTTTGCATGTTACCATACTTCAGAGGTGGCACGTTACCAAGGTTAGCTCTCTTTCTTTCTCTGTGGGTGATGGTTATGAGTAGGCAGAGTTTTTAAATTAACATGCTCAGACATTTGACCTGACTGAAGGGACCAGTGTCACCTAGGAAACATCGAGCTGTTACACTGAGTGTGTTTCTGCACGCAAGTGTCATTTGAATTGACAAGAGGCCAGATTTGGGAAGTGGCCTCGGTTTTGTGATTGGCAGTTGGCATGTAGGAGTCCAGTGTACAGGCTTGTATTCGGGCCTGTGCTTTAGATCATGGTTATGTCATATGACTGCAGAAAGTCTTGCCTGTGTTCCTCTCCTTCCTGTGTGGAGGAGTCAAGATCAAAACACTGTAAGAAGAATCCTTTCTGAAAAAGAGGGGTCCTGGCATGCATGCGACCTTGGTCTCGCCCCTAGCCAAGAAGGGCAGGACCTTGCTTTCCCAATACCTTCATGTTCTTCTTTATTAGTTCCCATTATCCCATTCACTGGCAAATGTGAAAGGCTCATTGCTTCAGTGAACCTTAGAACTCACAACGCAACTTGATTTTAAAATTTTCTAATCTAGAAACTTTAATCCAGAAACTTTACCCAAGCTTGGTTCTCTCTCCGAAGAGTTTAACAGGACCACAGCTTGCTTCTGGCCTGACTCTCACGCTGTCCTGAAGATTTGCTGGGTCTGTGAACTCCAGTAGATTGAAACATTTTAGTGGCAGGGCAACATTTATGTATTTGAGAACCACAGGCAAGACAGTGAAATCAGGCTTAAGAAACACAAAGTATCCTGGTATCCAGACCTGTAGGAACTTGGCCTGATCCTAAGAAGTCACTAGAAAATACGGTTCCAGACTGGTAACAAGGTTATTAATAAATACCCAAGCCATATAATAATAACAGTAGTTAGATTCTATATAGTGCTTTAAAGTTTACGAAGTGTTGCACATATTTTATCTGCTTGATCCTGGCAAGAATCCTGAAAGATAGGTGCAATTATTTCCATTTTGCAGATGAGGAAACAGAGGCTGAGAGAGATTCAGTGACTTGTGCAGGATCACACAGCTAACAAGTGACCGTGTCACACCCTATAATATTGTCCTTTTTCAGGCACAACACCATTGAATGTTTCATTGCTAGGACACTGATGGGTATGGCAGCAGCTGGTAGAAATTCAGTGAAAATGTAAATTTGCTTTTGAAATTATGACCGTAAGGAAACCTAACGTGATACAGTAACATAGGGGAGCTTAGCCTTGTCATGTCATGGCCCAGGGGCAGTCTGGTGAAGCCTGGGAGCCTTCTCAGTATTAAGAAAGCTTTTAAGTGCATACAGTTTATGGCACAGTAGGTAAGTCAGGTAGACCTGAATTCAGATTCTGCCTTCAGTCCCTTTTCTTCTCTCAGGCTTAATTTCCTCATCTCTAAAATGGAGATAATATTAGCACCTCGCTCCCAGGGTTGTTGTGATTAGCTGAGGTACGATACCTATGGCTCTTTGCAGACCTTAAGGAGCCGTATAAATGCTAGCTGTTACTATAATAGTAAAGTAAAATATATCAAATTATAACCACTTAGATTGAAATATAGTTATCAAAGAATTTAAAAATATGAGTTAATAGACCCCAGGTTAAGAATGTCTGCAGTAAAATAAGGGTTTGGTGGGTTAATTATAAAAAGGTACTGCTATTCTCCACTACGTATTCTATAGTAATGAAAAAAATATTTAATCAATTTGAGCAGTGCTAAATTTCACATTTTGTGAATAGAGAAGGAAGGGAACAAGCATTTATTTAGTGCCTGCTGTGTGCCAGGCAGGCACCGTGCTAAGCGCTTTCACAACTATTGTCTCATTTGATTCTCACAATAATCCTGTGAGTTTGGTGCTATTATCATGCCCATTTTACAGCTGAGGAAACTGAGGCAAACAGAGGTTTAGACACTTGTCCTCCCTGGAACACACAGCTAGTGTCCGAGACCAAATTTCAACCCAGGACTTCCTGACTCCCGGCCTAGCGCTCTGTCTAATGCTCCATCAACTGCCTAGATGTATTCCTCTATAAAATTCCTACTCGATGCCTCAACATAAAATGGGGATTGTTGGGGTGGCTAGGTGGTGCAGTGAATAGAGCACCAGCCCTGAAGTCAGGAAGACAGGAGTTAAAATCCGACCTCAGACACTTAACATTTACTAGCCATGTGACCTTGGGCAAGTCACTTAACTCCAATTGCCCTGCCTTCCCTCCCTCCAAAAAGCCAAAAAAAAAATTATGGAGGTTGTCCCTGGGATCTCAGAGGTTATGACAATGAATGACAGACAATCTCTGGCAGGGTCAGACATGCTGGAAAGGCTTCAAGTATGACCCAGGGGACAAAGGCAGTCTATTTTCCAGGGATCAGCCTAGCAGATCACTGAGAAGCACCTACCTGTTTGTGAGGTAGGTAGCCTAGTGATGAAACTTTTTTTGGCCATGGCAACCCATGAAACAGAAAACACTGAGATGGCTTTCAGTCCTGTGTGGTTCCCTTACTACATCTGCAGGGAAGGCGCCAGCTGTATGGGAAAGCAGCAGAAGGTGCGTAGAGTCATACAGTTATAAAACCATCAACAGGTGCAGTTTGCCTGCTGATACTTTATAGGTGAAATATTTGTCCAGTGACTAGTGAATGGACCTGTCCCTGAGGGAGTGGAACCATATCAGTCTCAACATTTCTTGCTATAAACAAAACTAGAAAAAAGAAGGAAGTTGCAGAAGAAAGGATGGCTCACAAAGAGAGAAGATGACTGACTGGGTTTTCTCATATGCCCCAAAGCTTACACGAATGTTATTTCAGGTGACATTTAACCATCATGTACTGCAGTACTTAAGTATTTATAAAAAGATCATCATGAAATTTAGTGTGGCTTATGCCCCAGCATCATTTGCTAAGGATGAAGTGGTAGAGAAATTCAAGGAAGACCTTTCAAATCAAACTAACATAAAAGGTGGGGAAAAGTGAGAATGAGAACATTATTGGAAAGTGAGGTGTAGGAGAAATGACAGGGGCCCAAATGTATAGATTATACAATTTCTACAAAAAGGAATTAGTTTCTGCTATACATGGCAAATGTCAAACAATTATCACAGACAATGACACTGACTGTATTTTAACAGGAAGGAAGAGCCTTATTGAGATGTGGGAGTTATTCCCAAGGCAGTCAGGTGATCAGATTGGCAGAGTGTATTATATGTTCTGTCACATTAGAATATGTAATAAAAAAACAAAGAATAGTAAAGAGAAAAGCAGATGGAGTATAATTAAGATTTAATTCTGACTTACTTTAAAAAGCTTTCAAAAACAAAAAAAAATGGGAAATGGACAACAGAAATGACATTGATATCAACTATTATAATTTACCAAAAAATTAAACCAATGTAAATTTATTCCCATGACAAGTAGACCAAAAAGAGCATAGAAAGCCCCTTAGTTAGTAAACATTGTGACTTACTCTTCTGAATGAAGAGATGGCTGCCAAAGACAGCACTGTTAGAATATAAACTCATCTATAAAATCTTACAAAGAAGGATGATGGATGATTATGAGCAATGCCATCCATAAATCGGAGAGAAGCAGTAGAGGGTGAAAACCAGTTTAAAGAAAACTTGGCAAGATATTCAACTAAGCAGTCATCTCAAGGGCATTCAAGGATAAAAACCTAAAGAGGACTGTAGAGTTAAAAATGGAAAAGACTTCCAAAAAGTTGTTACAGCATAACTATTTTCTTCATCAAGGATAGTGGAACCACCATACGCGGACCCAACAATAGAGTAGGAAGTGAAAAGAGAACAAAGACAAGAAAAGCATCTCTATTGGACCAGTATATTTAGAGGAGATCCATAGTAGAGATGATATGGTTGTGATAACATAGAGGACTTGATTCAAAGGAAGAGGAAAGAGGGAAAGTTGTCAAAGGAGCAGAAAAAATCTAAGATCTTATTGATTTTTTTAAAAACTGACTAAGAAAATAACCACTGACCTATGTATCTCCTTTCCCATCTATACAAAATCTCTATGAGAGTATTCTATACATGAATTGCAAGTATCTTCAATGAAGGTATTAGTAAGGAATAAGTTGGTTTTTTCAAATGATATTCAATCATGAAAAACACCCTGCTATCTTACAGTTGACTGATGGATATAGTAAGCATAAGACCAGATTTGTGTTTATTATTTGTTTATTATGAAAAAGTATTTGAATAGGTTGAACAAAAGTGCTACCCTATGTACGACAGGTGGTCTCCCGAATGTATATATGTCTACATGTATATGCATATTATGTCTACACATGTATACAGACACAGATATTATTCAAGATTCCTTGGAAGATAGAAAAACAGAAATGTCACTGTCCAGTGCCCTGATAATAAGCATCAAATGAGGCAGAAAATAGGGAAATGTACACTTGACAAAAGTTGATGGAGGAGTGATAGGGAACATCCAGTGCAGAGTCCAGACTGAGAAGCTATTCCCTATATGTAGTAAGGATCTCCAGATGCTCTCATTTATAGATAACATTGAACTGATTTCACCAAGCCCCAAAACAAGTCTCCTGGGAATAATCACTCAAAAATGTCTGACCTGTCCATACACAGAGGAAAGACCAAATGAATGAAGACTATTGCCCAAATTTCACCATGCATCTGAATGGTCACCCTGTTAGAGCTTGGCCAACAAAATGAATGCCCAATAGGATGAAATGCAGACAGATAATGATCTAGCTTCAGAGTTTGAGAAGAGGAAGAGAGTGGGCTAATTTGGACAACTGCGAAGGATTTTTATGGCCCTTGTGATTCCCATGATAGCAAAGGCCCATCTTTTCAGTACAGACATTTGCTGTTTGGCAATAGGATTGTATTACAGAGAGACCTAGAACACCACTGTCATTGAAAAACGAAAGATCAGCATCCAACAGGGAGGGATGGAAAGGGTGCAGGGTGGATATGAACAGGCTGCACATTCTAACCAATAAGCCACCCTGAAGAAAAACAAGAATAAAGACTATCATTGCAGAATTATGTGTCAGAAAAAGAAGATGGGTTCCATGGGGAGAGTGAGGGAATGACAGTTGTGACTAGAGTGCTTGTTTCACTAGTACTCTCATGACATTGAGACGAAGTGAGGCACACTTCCAGAGTCCTGGGAAGCCCTCATGTGCTACACTTCTAGGAGACACAGGAGAGTTCCTCAAGATGGGCAGACATTAGCTTCCATTCTGTCTCCTTAGAGGAAGCTCCCAAAATGATGAGATCACAGAACTTTGAGTATGAATGGGGTGATGTTTAATTTCCCTAGTACCTTTCATATTTTTAGCCTAAGCCTTGTGTCTCACTCATAGTCTGTCTCAGGACACTAATTGGAGGGAGACAAGCCAATTGGACCTGTCTGATGGGCCAGAAAATGAACAGACAAAAATGAAAGAAGGGGATAAAAGACATCCACATTCATCTAGGTCAGCCCCCTGATTTTATGGACAAATAAGCAGACAGATACATCAAGTAATTTATCCAAGATTGTGCAGCTTATTCATATAGAGTTGAGACCAGAGCTTTGGGCTCCAAATACTTGGATTTTTACTTTTATCCAGTATGCCACTTATAGGGCCACACATCAAATGGAGGTGTGTGCAGGAAGAGACCCACACACTGAGTCAAAATAGGGACCCTCTTAAAACTAGTTATATGATCCAAGAGTGTCCCAATGGCCAAAGGTTATCAGAGCATCTTAGTTTCGATTATTACAGCTGAAAGAGATCTTATTAGTTATGTCTTAAGTGATTCATTCAATACTAAGATCCCAAAAATAAAGTGACTTGCCCAAGGTCACACCTTACCCCTTCTTCCCACACCGAGATTTCAGTAGACACCCAGGCTTAAGGGGGCTCTGGACCAATTATATGAACTATTGTCAATATATGACATTCCATCTCCCATTTCCTTTGCACAGGATGGTCTCTGTGCCTGAAACCCACTCCCTCCTCATCTTCACTTCTCACATTCTCCAATTTCCTTTGAGACTTAGTTCAAATGCCTTCTTCTTCAAGAGGCCTGTTCTCATCTGCACAGTTTCAAATGCCTTCCCTTCCCTGAAATCACATTATACAAATTCTGTATTCACTTAACTTTGTACATGGTGTCAAGAATGTTAGCTCTATGTGGGCAAGGACTATTTTGATTTTGGGTTTTTAACCCCAGCACTTAAGAGTGTCAGGAAGGTAGTAGGCACTTAATAAATACTCATTCGAATGAATCGTTCATTTTCCATAGAGCCACCTGCATGTAAAGAGAACCCCCTCCCCCCAACAGTGAAAAAGCTTGAATCTAGTCCTAGTAAGAAGCAATGAATGTCAGGTGGTCTTTCCCACCACTAGTGGTACTGTGAGGGTCAAATCAGCTAATACACTAAATATTTCGCAAACCTTAAAATGCTACATTGAGTGCTAGCTATTATATCAGTCAGCTGTATATCAACAAGCATTTATTAATCACTCATTATGAGCCAAGTTCTGAGAACAGAAAGAAAGGCAAAAACAGCCTTTGCCTTCGAGAAATCCATATTCAAATGGGTGTGAAAACATGCAAATAATTAGGTAATATATAAAAAGTAGATGGAAGATCGTCTCAAAGAGGAAGGCACTGGCAGCAGAGGGGAGTGGGGATCTGGGGAAGACCTCCCTGGATTGGTGCTTTGTAAATCCTTATAGAATTGCTAATAAAAATCAAGATAGAAATTTCTGAAAATTTACCTTTTTTTTTTTTTTTTTTAGCTTTTTGACTTAGTGTACAGAGAAGAGACACTACTTAATGTCATTAAAAGCGTTACTCGAAATGGACGATCCATCATCCTGACTGCTGTTCTTGCTCTCATCCTGGTTTACCTATTCTCCATTGTGGGCTATCTGTTCTTCAAAGATGACTTTATCCTAGAAGTAGATAGGCTGCCCAATGAAACCTCACTTCCAGGTCTGTTTCATATGCTTCAATCCTCTTATCTATCATGTGAGAGGGTGGGGTAAAGAAAGAGGGGGAAGAAGGACAAAAGTATAAATTATGCTATTATATAAATTATGGGTTTTTTTTTACCAAAATTGTGATACAACTAATGTCTTCCGAGTACCTAGAGAACAGAGTTTAAAAGTAAATCCTTTAGCAGGTTTGAACTCACATGTTTCAAAGGACTGTGCTGTGTCCACTTTTCCAAGGTCGATTATGATTTTGACCCTTGATTTAGCAAGTTCATGGAACTCGTGCATTTGAGTGAGGGTCAAGCTCTTTACCACCACAATCTGCATATACCAGAGTGCTTGATGAAATACCAATAGGGTTTTTTTGCTGGTTTTACAGTAGCTCCCAACACAAGAAATGCACACAATGTTTCGACAAACTTTTGCATACAGTTTTGGTTTCCTCTCTTTAAACTTTAAAGTCTTAAAGATTACTCACCTGTGGGGTACACGCTCTGATCACACCAGTTAAAGCTAACTTCATTTCACTTCTTGACCAACATGAAAATCTGAAGTCAGTCGTTCTGGGACTGAGATAGCTTATCATACCAATTAATGCTGGGTGCAGAATTCTGATGGCTCTTGCTTGACACGGTTCATGTGCAGTAGTGTCCATCTGGGAGCTACTTTAAAGCAGAAGAGGAGGGCAGCTGAGTACAGTACTTCTCATGAGCTATGCAGAAACGCACATCCTCTGGCTTGTGCATTTCTTCTAAAGACAGCATTTTTCAAATGAGTGTGTACATTACAACTCTTACATTTTAATTATAGTTCAGTTACACGACTTTTCTTTGTAGAGAATTATTTAATGGGGTATGAATTAATGACTTCGAACATTTTGGCAAGATGTGCTCAGATTGTTCACCATAAACCTTGTCTTTACAGACACCAGTGAAAGTTTGGCGGGAGAGTTCCTGTATTCTGATGTGTGTCGATTGGGGGCTGGGGAAAACTGTTCTTCTCCTGTACCCACAGAAGGTAGGCATGTTGAATTGAATAGCCTTATCTTGAATCTGATTCTCTTCAACGGCTTTGATCCCACATCTAAGGCTAGGTAAGACTTATAGGCTCATGAAATGGCAGAGCTGGAAGGAACCATTGAGGACTCCCCATGTTTTACACATAAGGAAACTGAGGCCCAGATAGGTTCAGGTTGGAGCATATTCTCTGCTTAAAAATGAAAGTGCTGGCAAATGTCACAAATGTGGGGGGGGTGGTTTAGAAGGGAGAGCTGAGGAAAGGGCAGGAGTGCTGCATGTGAGGGTGTTAAGTGATCTGTTGATATTGTACTGTCTGTTCATTAAGAAAGTAACAATAAAAATGAGCTCTTAATGTAATATAAAAAGGCCCACATTTTATTCACAGATACCTATACAGTATATGCTTTCATAGATGTCCCATTTCAGCTTCACAGTAGTAAGTAGTGTTATCCTCAATGGACTGGTGACAACATTGCACTCCCAGGCATTAAGCAGCTTGCCTAAGGTCATACAGTGAGTCAGTATTGGGACTGGGAGGAGAATCCTATAGATTTCAAAAGGTGGGGAATATTTTTAGATGTCATCAAAGAAAGGATGCCGTTGGTACAGAACAGAGGAAGTTACTAGTGGTTAATGCTACAGTCGCTGAAAATATGAAATGCTGCTATCGATGGTTACACATTTTGAATGGAAATGTTTGGATCTTTTGCCCTTAGTTTCTGAATTTATTTTCCTTTCGTGCCTGTCAGCTAGTGAAATGGCATTCAAGAAATATAATATCAAAATCAGGGTATGTATTTTCTCACACTTTAAACCTGTTATTACGTGCTATGTTAACAGAGCTGACTCCTGCAGAACAAATTGAAGAAGATAAGGAACATACGTGTGAGACATTACTGATGTGTATAGTTACTGTGCTGAGTCATGGACTGAGAAGTGGGGGCGGAGTAGGAGATGTGCTCAGGAAGCCTTCCAAAGAGGTAAATTAATGTGGAAGGGGAAGGAAGAGAGACGTGGGTGGGTGAGAGTGCACAGTAAATGAGATTAAATGTATACTGAAGAAAATAGGAGGGAGCCAAGGAAATGGGGTTCAGTGGCCAGTTGAGCATACTTTCTCCAAAAAGACTGTTCTAGTATATCCTGTTAAAGTCATATCTGGAAATCTGCAATCTCTAGAGGGATGCTTTTTATTTTATTTACATATACACACACACACACACACATATATAAACAGTCACAACATTTATACTGGTCATCGGGTTCATAGGTCTGAGATCCATTTCCCAAAGACTTGGCTCCCAAAAGTTTGTTTACAGCATGTCAGGTGGTATAAAGAATAGCTAATGATTTATAATAGAGATATATAAAAAGAGGAACAGTTGTAGAACTCAACTCGATCTCATCAGCTTTGTAGAAAGTAATGGTTTTCACTTATTTCTTTAGCTGGAGAGAAGGCTACTAATGGACACCGGAAGCTTCAGTTTGCACTGACAGCTGATGGTAGAAATGTCTAGCTTGAGCTTGTTAAAGGTTTCTTAATGCTGTTTTGCCACAGAGCTGTCAAAACTAAAATGATAAAGCTAATGGCTGGAATTGATTATGACGCGTCTTTTCTCCCAGGAGCCTCTGTTTGCTGCTCGAGTGATCTATGACCTCTTGTTCTTCTTCATGGTGATCATCATTGTCCTTAACCTGATTTTTGGGGTCATCATTGATACCTTTGCTGACCTGAGGAGTGAAAAGCAGAAGAAAGAAGAGATCTTAAAGACCACCTGCTTTATTTGTGGTAGGTCTTGCTACTCCCTTCAGTCTCCCAAGAGAGGGAAGGCCCAGTTCAGCCTGGAGCCACATCTGCTGGGATGGATGAGTCTTAGGGAGATATGAACTTTGAAGACATGCCAGATGATGGGCCCTGCATTCCCTAGGCATGGAATTCTCTGGCCTTACTCTTATTTCTTCATCATTTGTCCTCAGAGCCAAGAATATTCTCGGATGAAACCCAGTGCCTTTCCTAACTTGTGTTTTCATCACCATTACATTTTTTACAGCAGATCAGTTCTCAGGAGCAAAGACTGAAGGTTCTGCCCTGCATCATGTGTCCCAACCTTGTGGCTGTTCCTTGGACTCAGACCTTCTATTTTCATTTTTTTGCCCCTAAACATATTGAAAGGGAAGAAGATATGCATGTAGGTCTAACCTCTCAGAAACTTTTCTGAAGAAAGTATCCAGACCTTAACCTATATATTTTTTTCTGTAATAGCAAAATAATTATCATTTCACAAAATAATCATCATTTCAGGAAAGGTATGGACCATTCCCCTCTATCATCAGTCAGTCAGTAAACATTTATTAAAGGCCTACTCTGTGCAAAGCACTGTGCTAGACATTAGGGATACAAAAAGTAGCAAAAAAAAAAAACCTAGCCCTTGCCCTCAAGGAGTTTACAATCTAATGGGGACAATAACATGCAAACAGATACATGCAAAGCAAGCCATGTACAAGATAAGTAGGAAATAATTAACAGAAAGACACCCTCGAATTGAGAGGATAGAGAAGGCTTCTGGTAGAAGAAAGGATTTTAGCTGCCAGTGAGGTCAGGAGGCAGAGGGGAGGAAGGAGAGCATTCCAGACATGAGGGACAGCCAGGAGCAAATGCCAGGAGCTGAGAGATGGAGTGTCTAATCAAAAACCCTTTATTGAGTTGCTGTTTTGTTACTATATATTTTTTTTGTATTTAAGCTTGTTATTTCGGTCAACACTGAGAGGGAGGAGGAGGGAAGATGCAGAAACATAAAACCTGCTTCAAGCTCACAAGGAATTTAGAACTCCATCAGGATGAGCTGTTTAGATGCATTGCAAGTTGATCTTCTGAGAAGGAATCATGGCTGGGAGACTGTAAGCTCTCTGAGACAAGGGCCGTGTCTAGAGCTAGTTTGACTCCCCCAGTTCCTAGCAAAGTGCGTTATATGTAGTGGGTGCTGAATAAATGCCTCAGTGAATGAATTTCAAGATCAGACATGCTTGCCAAATCTGCCAGTGGTTTGTCTGCTATAATTAGTATAGCGTGAGCAGTTTTGACTTCACAGGTTCAGTCTTTGGTCAGCAGGAAATGGTGAGAAGGCCACCGGTTTGGGAGGCAGAGAATCTGAATTCAAATCCTAGCCCTACTTCTTTCTTTTGTCATTTGGGATAAAACATGTAACCTCTCAGTTTCTTCATCTGTAAATATATACATCAATAAGGTGATTGAACCCAATTGATCTCAAAGGTCCTTTAATTTACGTATCTGTGATATCCTTTTAAACTTGCATTATGTTTGTACAAATTATGTATGTCCAAATACATAATTGGGCTCCCTGGAAGGCCCGGTTTAAAAACCTACATTTTTAGATGGAATTTATACGGCAAACAGCTTATTTTGGTGCTAAAGAGAAGCTTCGTTCTCTCTTCTTTTAGGCTTAGAAAGAGACAAGTTTGATAACAAGACGGTCACTTTTGAAGAACACATCAAAGAGGAACACAACATGTGGCATTATTTGTGCTTCATTGTCTTGGTCAAGGTGAAGGACTCTACTGAGTACACAGGGCCAGAAAGTTACGTGGCAGAAATGATCAAGGTGAGTACAGAAAGGCGCTTCAAGGCGCATTTGCCTTTTGGTTCCAGCTCGAGGCGTGCATGCTTAGGTCTGCCTCCCATGAATGAGTGTCCCACTGGAACAGAACCATTTAGCCTGATAGTGTTTTCATCTGACCTGTGGGGAGCCTTTCAGGTAGCAGTTTTGCTAACAGGTAGGGATAAGTGAAGAGAGGTATTTGAATCCTATATTGCTTTTCTCAATGATTAGAAACGCTGATAGATGCTTAGAAGAGGAGGCAGGCATTATGAGTCTTCAGTGAACTAGGCTTTTGCAGGGCCTTGTGGGGGATCAGAATTGGTGCTGTGGAAGTCACCAAGCCCCTTGCTGGTCTAAACCTCCTTAAGATGCTCAGGAGCAGGGGAGAAGGTGACAAAAGGAGCAGGCACAAGCTATAAAACTCAGGTTGTTTTTGTGGTTTAAACTCATCTCTTCTGAGAAGGGAAGGAGGCCATTATGTTTGGGTAGCTATGCAACTCACTAGCTTCCCCTCGGGCTACAGGAGACTTATATGTGCTGATCGATAAGACATTATCCTAAATGACCCCTAACTCGCTTTTTTTAAGCTGTGATTACAAAACTTTATATACAGAACACGCTCAAATTCAGCTCTTGTTTTATCTATAGGGGGAGGCTTCCAGGTCAGATACCTTTGCTTCCTGGCTGTTTATTGGCAACCGATTTGGAGCACTCCTGTGTTAAGTGCCACAGAGAGCTATTCTAATCCCAGGAAGAACGAGGAGTCGTTGCTTTCCCATGAGGAGCTTACAGCTTGGTTTAGGAAATGGAACATACAAGTGATGAAAAATTGTCAACTTTCAAAGTGTTGTACAAAAGAGTCCAAGTTATTATAACGCAAGCTGAATATTAAGTGTAGAGGACAGTAAAGGAGTAAAGCATTTGTGTACTCTTTAAATCAGGCCGTTAGGTGGCAACGTGGATAGAGTGCCAGGCATGGAGTCCAGACGACCTGAGTTCAAATCTGGCCTCAGACATTTAATAGCTGTGTGATCTTGAACAGGTCACTTTAGCTCTGTTTGCCTCAGTTACCTCATCTGTAAAATGAGCTGGAGAAGGAAATGGCAAACTCATCTAGCATCTTTGCCAAGAAAACCACAGTTGGGATTACAAAGTCAGACATGTCTGACAAATGACCAAACAACAGCAACAGCCACTCTTAAATCAGGAAAAGATTCCTGAAGACGACTTTGAGCATGATTCAAAAGGGAGACATCAATTAGAACACAAAGGCACAGGGTGATTGGCAAGCAGATTAGTCTGACTGATTGAGGGAATCTCTGTTGGGTAGGAAGAAGCTGATTGATAGTAATTGAGTGAAGGCCTCAAGGACCAGGAGGAGGTTTGGTCATGTTAGGTAATGGGAAACCATTGCAGGTTTTAAGCATAAGCAATGCCAGTGATTTGTGAAAGAAGTGGTTGTCATAGGAAGCATTAGAAAGAACTGGCCGGCTATTTGACCAAAATTGCTGGAAAGTCAATTTAGCAGAAATGAGATTTAGACCAACTCAGGGCAGCTAGGTGGCAAAGTAGAAAGAGTACAGGCTCTGGAATCAGAAGGACCCGAGTTCAAATCCAACCTCAGACACTTGACACTAGCTGTGTGACTCTGGACAAGTCCCTTAACCCTGATTGCCTCACCAGGAAAATAGATTTAGACTAACACATTATACTACACGCCAACATAAACTCTAAATACATGCATTAGATATAAAAAGTTATATCATAAACAAATTAGAGGAAGAAAGAAAAAAAATTACCTTCCAAATCTATGGGTAGGACAAGAATCCATGACCAAAGGATAGGGAGAATTGCAAAAGATTTTGATTGTAAATTTAAAATGTTTTGCACAAAGAAAACCAATGCAGCTAAAATTAGAGAGGAACTGGGAAAAAAATCTTTGCATCAAGTTTCTCTGATGAAATTCTCATTTCCAAGACAGAAAAAGGATTCAATTTTTTTTAAGTATAAGAGCCCTTCCCTAATTAACACATGGTCAAGGAACATGAATAAGTAATTTTCAAAAAAAATCCAAACTGTCAACTGCCATATAAAAAAAATGCTTCAAATCATTAATAATTAGAGCAGTGCACATTAAAGAAATTCTGAGGTTCAGCCTCAAAATCATACCCATCAAATTGGCAAGGATGACAAAAAAGGAAATATATATGTTGGAGGGGCTACAGGAAAACAGGCTCATTAATGTGCTGCTTGTACAGCTATAAACTGATTCAACTCTTCAGGAAAGCAATTTAGAACTATTCCCCGAAAGTTACTAAATGGTGCATGCCCTTTGATCCAGTGATACCACCATGAGGCCTATACCCAAAGGGATCCATGAAATAGGAAAAAAATGACACATATAAACAATTTTTATGGCAGCTCTTTTTTATGGTGGCAAACAACGAGAATCTAAAGGAGGCATGCATCTGGTGCTGAATGGATGAACAAATTATAATATGTGAATGTAAGAAGATTATTGTGCCATAAGACATGACCAAAAGGGAAATGGGGAACATAGGAAGATTTGTGTGAAATGAACAAAACCAAGAGAACAATTTGTACAATGACAACAACGTTGTAAAAAGGAACCACTTTAGAAGATAGAAGGCACGTAGGCATACGTTAACATGGTAGATTTTAATAAAAAGGAATCAAGTAGCAGAGGGATCAGATGGGAGACCGTGGGGGATCCAGTGACTCCAACGCTAGCCCAAGCCTTCTTTGCCTCTCCTGCAGGTGTATGTATGCCATGATCTGTATTATAGCACATAAAAGAAAAATCCTTGATTTTTCATCTTTGTCACAAGTCGTTACAGTCTGTTGCGAAAAGTTTTTTTTCATTTTCCTCTTTAAGACAGTATTCATGCCCAATATCTCAGTCTACAAATCTTCTGGATGTTGATTATGAGGTTAACTGCTAACCATGTTACTTTGGGGTCACTGAAACCTCTGGCCTAGTGCCGGGTTTCTGCCTCAGTAATGAGGACTTACAGGAGTCTTGTGAGCTATCACCTGACAGGAGATTAGTGGCCTGAGAACACCACCACTGCCCCTGCCTCCAGAATGACTCAAAGGCACTGCATGGTTTTTATAGCCCGCCACACTGACAATGCTCTGAGAATGCCAACTTTTGGATAAATTTACTTTTATTATCCCTGCCATTCTTTGGCTGAACAAATCTCCACATTAGCCTAAAAATATGGCATCAGAAAGATCTTAAATATGCATTTAAGGAAGCTGTGTGTTGTACAGTAGGTGGGGGTTACAAGAGAAAGCTGAAATGTAGTGGATCTTTCAACACTGGTTCTTAGCACAAAGCATGGGAAGCCCATGCCAATCACCCAGCTCAGGTGGAGGCTAACAAAACTGCCAGTGCTACCCTGGGTCACCTGGAAGGGAAGTAAAGGAAGCCAGCTAAAGGAGAATAGAACTGAGCACCAGTTCCCTGGCTGAGTCACCAGATGCTGGGGGGTAAGGGTGTAGAGAACAGGAGTGACCAAAAAAAAAAGAAAACAAGAAAACATGAGCTGTACCCCATGAGCCTTTGGAAGAGGTTGAGCAAACTGGATACCTGTCAACCCCACCCCCAGCCCTGGGGAAAGCCAGATGAATTTTCAGAAAGCCCCTCTAGTCCCCAGCCAGGCCGGAACTATTTTAATATTGATTTGGTGACAAAGGCTGGGCAAATGAGTGATCCCAAGGATGGGAGGAAGATCTGTTAAAGAACTGCTGTTATTAAAGGCCTGCTGTTAGAATCCCTACCTCTGCTCTTTAAAGAAAAATGGTTCCCATAAGCCCTCAGAGCCACTTCACAGGGACTGACTGACCTCTTACCTCTCTACTGAAAGTGACTTTTAAGGCAGAGTGCTAGGAAGTGCCCCATCCTGTGCTGGCCTACTTCTGTCTGGTGATTAATAGGATTGTTGTAAAGACTGGAGTCCAGATGCCCCTGAATATATGAGAATATCTATGTCTGCCAAACATCTTCAAAACCAGTTCTGCATGAGAAAAAAAATCACTCAGTTAATGGACTGACATCATAGTTAATAATTCTTTGTAGTAGCGGAGATGCACAGTTGCCCTAAGGAAACATTGCAAGTACATACTCCGTTTGTGGTAAGAAATGGCACAGAGCAGGGATTCTTGACTTTAAGGGGGTTGTTGAACCCCTTCAGCAGTCTGGTGAAGCCTGCAGACCCCTTCTCAGAAGAATGGAAATAAATGCACAAAATAAAACATAGGATCACCAAGGAAACCAATCCTATTCAAATGTAGTTTTACCAAGTTGTTGTTTTTTTTTTTTAATTCCTGGACTCTAGGTGAGAATCTTTGATTGAGGCTAAATCAAGTGTCTTCCTCTCTGGGCTTCTTCACCTGTCTTTCCTCATGTGGAGGGTTCCTTTCAAAGCCATGCTGTAAGCCTGCCGAGAGCCCCGCAGCCTATCTTTGCTAATTGGCTCTTGGTGTGCCCTGTTAAAGATTGGCACAGTTGTGTATTGTGAAGTGGTCAATGTCCATGGAATCTGCAGAGTTTAATGGTGCTAGAAAGGCTCTTACCACTTCCTGGGGGCTGAGGAGAACTCTCAGGCTCAGAGCGAGAGGCAGCATCGGAAGAAATCATGTGTTGTGGTAGTGCTGGCAGTTCGCTTGTCCTGAATCTCGATCCTGGTTTCTCATCTTTGTTCCAGTCTCCCCTCCTTTTGGCTGGCCTCTCACTCTTCTTCCTTGCCCTGAGGGCACTGGGCTGGAGCTGCCACATCAGTGTTACACTGAACTTGACCACCGGTGTCCAGGCTCCTATGGAACCACAGTGTTTCAGATTATGATGATAGCCAACACTGACAGATAGCGCTTAAAGCTTTGCAGAGTGCTTTACATACATGCTATCTCCCATCCGATCCTCACAACAACACTGGTAGAGACTATTCTTCTATTATTATCCTAATTTTATTAAGATGAGGAATATGAGACTGAGAAAGGTTAAAGAATTTGCCTAGGATCACATATATAGGTGTTTGAGGCAGGATTTGAACTCAGGTCTTCTGAGCACTCCCTTGCTGCCTCTAGGCTATAATGTGTAGTTGGATGAACACTCAGGACACAGAAAATGGATGGTGAGCTGGGCCTCGAAGTGAGGAGGAGAAGAGTAGGTTGATTGCCTTTGGGAAACTGCAGTTTGGGGGATGATCCCTCCACACACACCCCAGCTTCTTATGGAAACAGAGGTCCATATTTTAACACCAGTATTCTTTCTGGTAATGAGCTGTGACTCCAAGTCATGTCATATCTTGTCATACTAGTCTCAGAAGGATGGAAGTTGAAGGTCACCCAAAGACCAAGAGTGAATAGTGGGTGCAGCCAAGCTGTTTCATATGACAAATGAGGAGAGAAACATGTGAGAGAAACAGCATCAAGGAGGTTGCTTAAGAAATCAACAGTGGTAGGAGGATTTATGGGACAGTCATGTGGTGGGTGCAAGGGATGACCAGTAAATAGCCTCTGTGTTCTACTAGTATTTGTGAAATGTCAGGAAAATTCCAGGAAGGTCTCTAGAAGTGGTTGGACCTCCTGAAGTGGATTCCCAGGAGTACATGGAGGAAAGTCCCTCAGGATATACCAGGATGAATTGGTTGGGTTTGCATCATTGGAGGGAATGCCCATAGGCTGAGGTTAGAGATTCATTGTTGTATGGTCTACATGGCACACCCAGCTAGGAAGGGCAGTAGGAGAGAGGACGGGGCAGGAAATGTTTGTTTCTGGCTCCAGGGCTATTCTGGACCATGCTACCCTAGATCGCCCTCTTCCAAAGGGACAACCCACCCTGACCAACTGTTGGAATCCGTAAACCAATGGCAGTTTAGAAGGCCTCCCCGCAGAAAAACAGATGCCATTATGCTCATTCCATCAATTAAATCTAACAGACGTTTTATTAAACACCTGCTCTGTGCAAGATTCTGCAGGTGCAGACAGATATGACAGAGAGGCCTTGTCCTCAGAGAGCTTACAGTCCAACAGTTGTCCCAGAAAGGGGAAGGGAGTAAGCATTTATTAAGCACCTACCGTATGCCAGGCACTGCACTAAGTACTCTACCAATATCATCTCATTTGATCCTGTCAGCAGACCCGAGAGGTGGGCACGGTTATTATCCCCACCTTATACTTGAGGAACCTTAGGCAGGTAGAGGTGGAGTGCCTTGCCTGGAGTCACACAGCTAGTAAATTTATGAGGCTGAGTTGAACTTAGGTCTTCCTGATTTCATGCCCAATATCCACCTGAAATGAAGCAGATAAAGAAATAATTATGATGGAAAAGAGAGATGGAGAGGGATAGACAGAGGGCTCTAAGGTGTTTCGGGGGGGGAAAGAGAGAGATCATTTTCATCCATGAGAAGAGGTAAGGGCCAGGCGAACATGGAGCCGGGGGAGATGAGGACAATAGTGTGGGATGGAAAGGATATCAGGTCAAGTGTATGAAGGGCAGTATATGAAATGGGGCTCAGAAGGAAAGGATTCTCTGAGACAATAGCAGAGCTCCTATCCCCAGCCTTCAGTATCCTGCACATCGTGATGTATCACCACTCCCTTTCAAAGCAGAAATGGATTTGGTAGTTACCATGAGATTATGTGTTGAGGTACACCTTAGGTTACAATCTGCAGGAACCCTACTAACTTACTGGCAGCTTCTGCGTGTTTTTTTCCCTTCCAAAAGGTCTAGAGGTAGAAGTGTAACCAGCCAGGGCAGGGACATTTCCCCTTTGAGTGTTTGCGGTGGATCATTCCATTGTACAGTGCATCCATCCACAGTTTCACTGTGAAGAAAGAAAGGTGCACTTTGTGCATGGTGGTACCATGTGACTGAAGAATGACTTCTTAGAGTTCTCTGTGAGCAGAAGCTAGAAAAATCCCTAGCATTTCCCCTCCCAATAAGAGTTGCTGTTTGAATGCTTTTCAGTGAACTGTCTTAGAAGAGTATGAAACTTAATTATAACTTTATTCATTAATATTTAAACATTTACTTTTAAAATAGTTCAGGTACCAAATGTTACCTCCCACCTCCCAAAAGAGTAAAAATTGATAAAGACAACTGTAAGACCCCCAGAAGAATGGATAGATTCCCTTTATGAGATTTATGGGAAGACATGGGCAAAGATTTGCTGAGGATAATGGCATGGATGGGCTGCAGTATGCCAAATAACAATAATCATAATAGTTAACATGTATGTAAACATGTCATACATATTCACACAGCACTCTACATAAGTTTTATCTCATTCAGCCTTCACACTTGATAAGACCATAGATCTAGCGCCATAACTGTTGCTGATCGTTTGTGCCAAGTGCTGTGAGAATGATTTCAGAAGTCTGTGCTCCACTGTGTTTTACTTCCATCCCAGGATAACACATTGGATGGAGTCTGAAGCAATTATTTTAACATTTTTCTATTTTCTTATTTTGTTTTATTTTAAAATGATTAACTTTTTTGTTTTTATATCACATTCATTTATAGCTATATCTTTGGTTTACATATAATATATTTTATATATGAATATGTCACAGATATTTAGATATTTATAACCATACCTAATGAGTCATCCCTTATAGAAAAACTGAAAAAGAAAGAAAAGAAACCTGTTAAACAATAGCTATCAACTACATCTGACAGCAGATGGAATGTTCCACACCCATGATCCTCCACCTCAAAGAAGGGAGGAAGGCGCATCTTCTCAAATTTTTCCAAGTCACTTGTAATAGCATTGTAGCCTTAAGATCAAATCTATGAAGTGTAGCAAAGACTCAGTCCACCAAGTTTCTCCATATTTAAGTGACAGCCTATTAGGTGAATGTAGGAGATAAGCCTACCCTCAATTACCACATTCCCTCAGTAAGCCAGAAGCTTAAGAAACTCTGCGTGAATAATAAAAGCTGACTTATGCACAGCTTTAAAAATGACTACCTCTTAGCCATCTTGGGAAGTATGTAGTAAGAATATTACTATCTCTTTTACAGATAGGGAAACTGAGGCTCAGAATGGTTAAGAGGCTTGCTTATGGTCATACAGTCTGCATGTGGCAGGGTCCAGACCCCAGTCCCAAAGCTCAGGTTTTAGACGGTTGGATCCAATGTTCTTGCCCCTCTTCTAGAGTTCTTCTGTTTTTGAGGAAGACAGAATAGAAACTGAAATATAACATAATTATTTATTAATTTAATAGGAATTCCAGCCTTCTACTCACTCTTGGGATTGAGATTCTTTTGTGCTAATGCTTTGATTTTTGAGGAAATTTTTTTTGGGGGGTGGGGAACCTGTGTATTGAAGGACGAAGTTTGACCTAATGTTATTCACTCGTTTTTCAGTGGAAGGTCTTAACCTCCCAAACTGTTAATGACCCAAAGGGTCAGCTCTTCTCCTTAGAAACCTTTGTCCTTTCCTCCAGCATAGTAAATTAATTATCTCTTAGTTTTGTCCTAGCTTGATGTGGTTCATGTGGCAATAATACATCTGCAGTGCTCCCCCTCCCCAAGTTAGCTGGACTTGCCACGAATGCATCTGTACTCTTATAAGAGCAATAGGGTATATATAAGAGCTCAGGGCCCATAAAGAAGACAGATAGGGCAAGGCAGACAGATAGAGGCGTGGACTCAGACACACGGACACACTGAGAACTTTGGTGGTTGGACTGAGCCTGTTGACTTTGGTCTTCTTCTGGTCACATCTGGTTTCCCAGACTCAGGCTGGCACATCTCCCAGGCTCCTGTTCCTCCCTGGCTTTTTCACCTCCTCAGCAGTGCTGGGTTAGCCATTGCAAAGAAAGCAGCAACTCCCCAGAAGGGAGGGAAAGAAGACTGCGGGTAGAGGGTGTGGGTGGTGGAAGGAATCTCTTGAGAGAGATTCACTGTCTCATCCAGAAGTGACCATAAATCAGCAAGAAAAAAGCTTAGTGTGTCCTGTGGATTTTCATTCTTAGAGCTGCTGCCAGGGTTGCTACTCATGTGCAGTTGCAGATGTGCGTTCAGACGACCTAAGTTCAGACCCAAGCAGAGACCAGGGACTGGCTCTTCCAAAGTGTTTTGTGGGAAGCACATGAATTATAAGCTTTAAATATTTGATAGCTGAATTGTTCTTGCCTTTTCCTCTAACAGCATTGAATGGTCAACTTGAATTGCTTGCTAGTCACCCAGAAAAATCAGGTGACAGGGGTGTATGTGTCTTAAGTAAATAAAAGGGGAAGGATGGATTCACTTAAACCACAGCCAGACACCAACTCCCACACCCAGATGACTAATCAGAATTGGGTACAACTCCCTAATAATTAAAACATTCGAATGGCTGATCTATGACCCTTCCAAGCCAGTGCAGCTTTTTCTCACAGAATGGCCCTTCCCTTAGGTAGTTCTGCTGCTGCTTTGGGCTCCTGCCTTCTTTAGCATTTCCTCTCAATGGGGAATTTATTCATGACATACTGAATTCTCTTAGTTTAGAAACTGTTCTACAGATAAATAAGCAAAGCAACAGTCTTGCAAAAGGAAAAATAGTGTAACCATGGGGGGAAAAATGCAAGGCTCAAATGTGGTAGTAGGGTCCTTGCCCTGCATCTGTAAAATCAGGATAGTTCCAAGAGTGCAGGAACACACATTCATGCAGTCCTGGGTAATATCCATAGAGTAATCATGTACAGATGGCATTGGCATTGTCTGGACTTCAGCCTTGAAAGAAACTCAAGGCGGTAGGGGAGGGAGGGAGCAAGGAGCATGTCTCAGCATCTTCTGACCAAGAGTGGACATCTTCCAGGTGCAGGGAACTATAGCAAGTAAATGGGAAGAACAGAGAGAAACAGAAAAAACTGGAGAAAGGGAGTGGGGGTGGGGAACAGAGCACGATCCGTGTCTGCAAGTGTTTGCAGGGCTGTGCCATGGAAGAGGGATTCCGTTTCTTCTTCTTGGCCCCAAAGAAGACAACAAGGAGCAGTAGGTGGAAGTGGAAGGGGGGTCAGTTTGGTGTGCTGGTCAACGTCTGACAGCCAGTGCTACAAACGAAAACATGCGAACACCACACACTTCTTGTTTACTCTGCATTTTCAACATTTTCTCCACCCACTTTCTTAAGCCTAGACAATCAACAAAACAATAAATCAAGCCCGGATTTGTAGCATTTGCCAATTTTTGAGGTGTAAATACTCATATTGAAAGTTTAACAATCAGTTCTCACAAGTTGGTACAAGCTGGCTCCAGTACATCCCTGTTCCAACCCTTTCATCTTACAGACAGTTTAAATGACTTGCCCAAGGACACACAGTCTCCGAGGCAGGATTTGAACTCAGGTCACTAAGCCTAGCACTTTTCCACTGTGCCGCCTAGCTGTGTTCAATGTAAGGAAGAATGACTGAGCTCTTTGGCAGAGATAAGAAGAGGCAAGAGGCAAAGGTAGGGAGATGAGCCAAGGTGGCCGAAACAGAGACAGATGTCTGGTTGATTTGTGTAAGGTGAGATGAAAAGCAGGCCTCTGGAGATTGTGGCTGATAGAGCTGTTCAAAGAGCAGAAGTGCCGTTAGAGAACAAGAGAGGAGAAGGGAACAGACAAATCATCCATCTCTCATGAGGATCCCTGATCCCTCTCCCCCACCAAAAATAACAACAACTGGGAACGGCCTTGTGGGAGAGGAAGTTTTCATGAAAGTTTTAACTGAACTGTGGGACTGCCCTATGGCCCTAAGTGGGAACGTGTGTTTGATTTCGTTAGGCACTGGATGAAAAGCAGTATGAGCTGTTCTTAATTGTTCAGGGAAAGGGAAAGAGAATCCTGGCAGTGGGGAAGGGATCCAGGAAATTGTCGACTCTTGTGCTTATGTGCAGATGCAGAATAGTGTTGAAACTTCTACCCTGGAATTCCTCTGACGATCTGGGAGGGAGGGAGGGAGTGCCTTGTGTGAGATTCCTGAGAAGCTGCTATTTGAGGCTGGGTGGCTGCTGCATTTGACAGCTTGAGACCTGGGTTAGCTAAAATGCCATCTTCTTCATCTCCCATATAAAAGTACCTTACTGTGTGTGAGAGTGCGGCATATGCTTCCATAGAACTCCCAGTCCCAGAAAGTTTTCTGAAATGTGATTGCACCACAGCCGAGTTAATATCAGAGGGAGAAGGATCTGGCACCGTCTCCTTGGCTGCTGGAAACAGTGTCAGCATCATTGGCCGCTGCTTTGTAAGGAGGTGGGGAGCGGGGGAGCAAGCTCAAGGCTGGGCTCCTATCAGAGGTGGCAGAGCTGAAGCTTCCCCACCCAGATTTAGAATCCGTTCTGTCCTCCGGAGGGTATGATGTCATCTCCATGCCCTGCTGCCATGTGCCGAAAGCCTTCCCTTCTTTTCATTAGAGTGCACGGCCCTTCCCCCACTCATCCTCTCCCTTGGATTCCCTGCTCCTTCTTTTCAGCCCTTTCATCCTAACCCTTCTGGAGGGTTGCCAGGTATTTGTTGTCCGCAGGTTACACCCATCAGCTGCCCTGGCAGAACCCATGTGCTAAAATGGGGGTGAGTCAGGTGTACGGTGAAACACCCGCTAGGGAAGGAGAAGGGAGCAGGAGGAAGAAAATCCACAAGGGGCGAGAGGAAGACCAGGATTTGTTTTAGCTCTGCCCCTTACTAGCTATGTTACCCTGGGCAAATCATTTCACTTCTCTGAGATTCCGTTTTGTCATATGTCATTTGTCTATGCTGCCCACCTTGCAGGGTTGTTTTAACAACAGCAACAAGGAGGTAACAGGGTCCAAGGGGAGAGTCCTGGATTTGAAGTTAGAGGACCTCAGTCTCAATCCCAATGACATAATCTGTCTATGTGACCCTGGATAAATCACATAACTCCTGGATCTCAATTTCCTCATCTAGAAAATGAGGGGATTAAGACTAGGTGACTTCTGAGGTCCCTTCCAATTCAGAGGTCTTTGACCCTCTGATCTTCCCCCAGGAACTACAACTACTAATTAAGTTGGGTTATGTTATTCTCTGGGCATTAAATCTACTGGCAAAGTGTGCCAGCCTGAAAATGCCTTCCACAGGAGGCACTAACCTCTTTTTATATCTGTATGTATATGTGTGTGCGTGCCTGAGAAAGTTTGTCAAAATGACCAAAGAACATTTTAAAATTAATTTTTATTTCCAATATCAATCCCCCAGATTCAGAGTGTAACTAATATTGGTTACAATGCCTTCTCTGTGCAAGGCATGAAGTGCTAGAAAACTAAGACCCCAAATCAGCACTGTTCTTCCTGCTTCCAAAAAGTCTGCATTGCATTCAGAACACATGTGGATATGTTGGGGTCAGTGTGACAGTGAGAGCCACTTGTGTTTAAAAAGCAGCAGATGAAGGCTTTGCCCCTTAGCGACTTGGGGTGAGTTACCACCTCTCTAGGCCTGTTTACTCATTTTTTGAGTTACCGATCTGCCATATGTGCCCAGAACATTTTAGCAGGGTGTGTAATTTTGCTTTTTACTTTTGAAAGATGAACATTATTGAATATTCAGTCATAGAGGACATAATTTTTACTCATCAAACTAGCTAAATTTAAACCTAAACTTAACTTTTAAATTAACAACTAAATCTTACTTAAAGGCGCCAAACTTTTAAAATAAGACACAAAATATTAACTTTTTTGGAGACATCAAGGTGGGCCCACTGTGGAGCCACACCTGTGATAATAACGTAGATATTTTTCACTCCTCAGATGCTAAGGAGGAGTTATGGCAAAGACCAGGCTGTATTTCATGGAGTCTTGAAAGGAGAGAAGTGGACGCTGGGCATGAAGGAGGCCTAGACCAGCTAGATGACCAGGGGCTTAGGTAGGGGCAGAGTGCAAGGAGCAGGCACAGAGTTAGGTGAATGGGAGATAGAAAGCAGTGAGGGCAACCTTCTGGAGGTAAAAAGTTTGGCAAATTGATCCGTAAACTTGAGAGTAAAAGAGTTTATGGTACCTTTCTCCAGAATTCTCTATGGTCTAATCTGAAATCATTTTTGTGATGGTATGCATTAAAGCAGGAGTGCTTAACCTGGGCTTTGTGAAATTGCTTTTTATTTTAATATTCTGACAACTCTTATTTTCAAATGGTTGGTTCTCTTTGAAGTCTTAGGTATTTTATTTTATGCATTTAAAAACATGATTCTGAGAAGGGATACATAAGGTTCACCAGACTCCTGAAGGGGCCTGTAACACACACAAAAGGTTAAGGACCTGCCGAAGTCATCACAATGGCACCCCTACACTTTCTTCTGGATGCCTCTTGCAAGTAAAACCACCCTGCAATTAATCCAGCATTTCCAGAGCACCTCTTATGGTGGAGGAATTCTGTTTGGGGGCACGGAGGGATTGGGGAATTTTTTGGGAGAAGTTCAGGATCCTATAATGTCATTGTTGTGGGAAATTCCTCCTATTAATACATATCAGTAACTGTTCTGTAATTTGAAGTCTTAAAAAAGAGTTTCTGGAGTTAGTGAGAAGTTTTGAAAAATTAACTCTCTTGTCCATGGCAGTACGACCTGTAGGAATCAGAGGTGGAACTGAACCCAGGGGCATCTTGAGTGAATGTCTGGGCTCTACTCACTAGGATACACTCTTACCATAGGAGAATACCCATTAAAATGTCATAATCCTTTCCCTCATAGAGCCTGAAATCTTCTTGTGAGGGCTAGAAACCTGTCTTGTTTCTGTTCTCTATCAAACAGTATCATGTTGTGAGATACCCTGCCTGTATGTACATGTGCACATCTCCAAAACACATACAAATTCCTTTCTCTTGAAGAATCTCAAAGCATCTTATCAAACTCTCCTTTCCCTAAATTAACCCATCTAAATTACACACCAACTCCAGGGCATAGAAATGGTCCAAGCATATTGTAAAGTGCTTACTACAGGTTGGTAAAGGTAGTTTGATAGCTGAACTAGCAAGAAAAGGAGAAAAGAATAGCTCGTTGAAACTACACGCCATATCGTATGAGCAGAATATCATTTACACAGCTTGGAATTGGCTTGGTTTGAAAAGCTTACTTCCCCTGTGGTGGGTGGACAAACTCATGGGGTGGTAGTTTGTTCTGTGAGCAGGTCCCATGTGATCAAGGGTCCCGGTTAGCCGAGGCCTTGGTGCCAGAAAACTAGCCCACACTAGCTCTTTCTCCTTTCGTACCTACTTCCTCTCTAACACTCTGGGTCTAGCCCATCTGACACAGAGACCAGCCCCTTCCTTCACCTGTGACCCTGAAACAACTGCAGAGAACAATGGTGTTTCATTTTCCTCAGGATTTCGTAAGAGATGGGTGTGGTTCGTTACTGTTGACAGCCACTGCCCTCTCTGTACCACACTGGCTGATCCAAGAAGAGCCATTAACCAAAGAGGGGGCTGGTAATTAGGAACTGCAGCCCAGCTGTTGATTATATAACATGTCCTATTTTAGTAATGCCACCCAGAGCTGAAGAAATAGAAACAGAGTGACACCTAAATTTGTGAAGGGAGCATGCAACCTTTATGTATCTGCTTATTTTGTGAAACTTAAATTTTCACCTTCCCAAAAAGTAAATAAACTGACTAGTAATAGATCGAACATCCTGTTGGGAGTGAAGATAGCTAGATTTGCATCCTAGTTCCAGGTCCTACCTAAGATGACTTGAATCAAGCCACTTGTGTGTGCTTCTGTTTTCTCCTTTGTAAATCGGAAATAATCCCAATACTTCTGCCTAGAGTGTTACAGTAAAGCAAGGAAATCAGCGAGTATATATGTGAAAACAATTTTGAAAATATTAAGCACTGTCCATTCAACAAGTGTCTGATTAGGTTCCAGCCCCTTGCTAGGCCCTGTTTTGGGTACCAAGGATACAATGACAAAAATGAAATTGCCCTGGCCTTAAAAGAGTTCATGTTCTTATAAAACAAAGTATACACAGATGTTGTATTTATATACTTAAACACACATATATGCATAAAGCGAGATATGTATGTCTATGCATACATGTGAGCACATGTGTGGGTGTATGTACACATGTATGTACATACACGATAATATCAGAGAGAAAAGGATAAGAAGGTAATGCCTGAGCTAATCCTTAAAAGAAGCCAAGGATTCTAAGAATTGGAAGTGAAGAAGAGATTGCATGCCTGGAATGGGGCCCAGCTTGTGCACATGCACAGAGATGAGAAATGCAATATTTGTCCTTAATAGCAAATAGGCCTGTTTATCTAGAGCACAGAATACTAATCTAACTTCAGTTTCAGTGGTATCCCCTACAAAGACTGTAGCTAAGGTTATTTTATCTTTAAGCAGTGAAATGTTGGAACAGCCACAGTTTAACTCATTCTTTGAGAAATCTGTGAGACGAGAATGACTTTTTTAACTGTCTTGAAGAGAGGGCAAAGGAAAAGGAATAAGAAAACTTATTTGTCCAGAGATAAAAGTTTAACCATTGTCTTACGAAGAAACATGGAAAAAATTCAAAATTAAAAAAAAGATAGAGACTACATGTTTACCCTGAGGGAATTGAATGGTGGGACTGTGCTTCTAGAACTCAGAAGTCCACCAGTTTAGTAACAGGTAAAGGTGACTTTGACTGAGCTCTTTCTCATAGCTGATAAAGTAAACATGTATCTCTTTGTTTTATTTTTGATTACACTGCTAAGAAATACTATAGCCAGAAATTTTTTATCTTTATTTAAGTCTGGGGTTTATATGAAAAGAGAGGTGAGTAAAGTTTATGGGGAAAGACTTTTCTTTAGTTTATCAAATAAGTAATATTTAGTAACCTGGCATAGAGGACTCAGATCTAATTGATGAGAAATGTTCAGTTTTAGTAATTAATAAAGAAATGTAAAGACATATTCCTCAATTGCCATAGAACCTTAGGATGAGAATAAACAAGGAAGATGGACCAGCAGCAGATAGTGGTTATCACCCCACCGAGGCTGCAGGTGAGGAGGGTTGACATTACCCCCGTGTTACATGAATACCAAACAATGTTAGGCAGTATTATTGTAAATGATCCTTTCATCCACTTAGCACATTTTTTGGATAATTACTAGTATCCCCTCCCTGGAGAAGCAAATGCTGTTCTAGCTATACTTTCGGAGAAGTGAATTCCAGAATTATTACTTTTCCTCTGCCCTTTGGCTATATGATAGAAACAGCTTACTTTACCAGCTTGCAGTGAAGGATGAGGGCTGTAAATTTGTAAGTGTTTTGTGACTTCTCCACTAAGTAGGATAAATGCCACCATAGTAATATTTATCCTATTTAAACCCTGGGTACCTTCTGAAGATATCTGTTAATTGGGAGAAGGGAGGATTTGTTCACTGGGGCTTCTTTAGTCCTTCCTATAATCTAAAATATTAACTGGGCCACGGTAAAAATCCAAATGGAGAATTTGGATTGTCTTCTCACTTAGTATGCAAAACATTTGTTTTTAGCTTGAAGTAACTTAAATGCAGAAGTGGCATTTGGTAGTTGGATGAAAGGCCACTCTTAGTTTAGCTTCAATGGAATCTTCCAGGAAAGGGGGAGGGGGAAGGACAGGGTAGAAAGGAGAAGAGAGACAGAGGCAGAAAGAAAGAGGGAGAGACAGAAGACAGAGAAACAAATCATCCATTTCTCCTCCCATCCCTAATGAGTCTTCATTTTATGACCTCTTGGCTTCCCTTGAACTACTAAAAACCAAATTAAACTCACAAACAAAACATCTTACTAGCCTAAACATCCCAGCCTTATCTGCACAGTTCTGTAGCCACGGGTGCAACATTGAAAGTTTTCTCTTATTTTTCTATTCTTTCTTAAGATTGTAAGTAAATTCCTACACTGAGGCATGAGTTTTTCTAAGGAGGAGGTTACCTCACTCATGGTTCTTTCTCAGAATAGCCTCTTCAGTTGAACCCAGGGAGAGTGAACACTTCTCAGAATGAATAATATTTGCATCATACAATACAACTTCCTTTTTTCTCCACCCTTCCCCCCCACACTTCCAATCATGGACATTTTGAGAGGCTGGTCAGTGCCGCCCCCATGTCTGCAACTTCAGTGTTGGCGTTTACAGGGACTTTTCCAACTTTACCTAGAAAAGAACTAACCAGAACCCCAGCCCCTGTGGTTAGCCCGTTTCCGCCTGTGGCTTTGGTCCGTTTGTCTGCTCTGACAGAGGAAGCTCTCACTGTGACGGGAAGAGGGAGTTAACTGCACAGGCTGGATCATGATGCCTCAGCTTGTAGGAGGACCAGGGCAGACAGTACATAATGCCATTGGTATGCGAGATGCCAGCAGTGAGGGGAGGGGGAAGGAGGAAGACAGAGTCCCAGAGTGGCAGATAAGGCTGGCAGCCACTTAGTGCATCTGGGCCTCACACACACCAAATGATGAACTCGACTCTGAAATCAAATCCCCTCTAATTAAAATGATTTTCACACAGAAAGTTGAGCTGAAGCTGAGCCACAGAGACATGGTATTTGACCTTGAACAGACATTAAAAGTAGATTTTTTGCAAATTGATAGAGCTTTGGAATCTCTAACTGGCTGGAGATCTGTGTGTGAACAGCTTAGCTGCAGTTGTTTGTGCCTGGGAAGTCTGCAGTAACGTTTTCTTGGACAGGCTAGGCTAAACAGAAATCTAGACACCATACTCTTTGGGCTGGCAATCAAAACAAAACAAAACAAAAAAAGTCTTCCACCTCTCCCCAGGTAGAGAGTAATTATTTCAAAGGGATTCACATCCATGGAAGATTCAGTCCTCTAGCACTAGAGTGGAAATTCACTGTGTAAATCAAAAAATCAATCCGACTATAATTACTATGATTATAGTAATAATTACTAGAAGGCCTGATCAGTCAGTGTTCCTCACAAGCTTGACTAGACAGCAGTCAGTGACTTATAGTAAATGAGAGGGCACATAGCGTCCAGGCTCACAGACCATAGGGTCTCATCTGCCCATAGAAAATAAGCTGGCCATTATGCTTCATGGTATGTTTTATAGACCTTACTTTGCCCATGGACATTCTGGGTATTTTTTTTTTAGATTGAGAGCCAGAGAAGTGGCAAGAGTGATAAGGAGTAGAGGGGTAAGAGAGGAGAGAAGGAATATTTTTAGTGGGCAGGAAAGGGAAATGTTTAGCACAAAGGATGTGAGATTATAAAAGTCTTCCCAGTTCTCTTTTCTGAACTGTTCTTTTGATGAGTGGCTTTGATATCAATGCCATCCAAACCACCACTATATCACAGGGACCTTTCAAGGATAGAACCCTCTAGCCTGGACTTAGTTTGTTTTGCAGTTAACCAAAGACAAGAAAACTCTTTCTGCCATCTTTGCTTTGGAGCCCATGGGAAAGAGAAGAAAGTTGCCTGTGGAGGAACAGAGGCTATTGAATACCTTCTGTCTGTGGCTGTTTAAGCAGCTGGCTTGAGAATGAGGGATGTTAACCTTTTCTTGTGCATTAAGCTTTGTGTTGACCTAAGTCTTGGTGGTTTTATACATTTATTTGGAACCTTTCAGTAGTAGTATCCTTCCATTTTTATACTCTAAAGTGGAAATTTGTATAGCTGATAAAGATTAAGTTCATTAGGCAAACTAACAGAACTAAAGTCTACATGGAAAATGTGGTAACTGGTGTAAAAGATAAAAATTTTTCAAGCAATTCGGTTTCAAACTGTTTGCATACCAACAGTTAACATAATTACAGATGAGTTAAATCAGTCTAGTCATGCTTGATTCCTCCATTTCCCCAATTCAGTTACAAAAAAGTCCCATCACTTACAACTTTCTAATGACTTCTGTGTTCGTCCCTTCCTTTCCATTCCCTAGAAGACTACAGTTGATCAAGCCTTCCACTTGAGTTACAGTAGTAAGCTTTACAAGTACAAGATGGGGGAGGTATATGGAAAAAGATCAGGGCATTTTGGCAGACAAAAAGTCAGTGTGGGTCAACAATGTGATAGGGCAACCCAAAAAACCTGTCATCCATTAATGCAGGCAAAGTGTCCAGGACAGGGAATGTGATGGACCTGCTGAACTTTGCCCTAATCAGACCACATAAAGATTGTTGTGTTCAGTTCTGGACATCAAATATAAGGAAGAACATTGACCAACTAATACATGTAGTGGAAAGTGAAAAGGACGGTGAAGGGCCTTGAGATCATCCTGCATAAGGATCAGTTCAAGGAACTAGGAACATTTATCCTGAATGATGAAAGGCTTAAAGGAGAACATGATAGCCATCTGAGGAACTGTCTTGGAGAAAAAGGAAGAAGCTTGTTTGGCTTCACTTTAGAGACCAGAATTGAAAACAATGGATAGATGTTGCTGAGATGCAGATTTTAATTGGCTCTCAGGAAATTTTTTGTAATAATTACAACTGTCCAAAAGTAGAATGTTCTGCCTCTGGAGCCATAGTCGGCCTCTTATCACTGAAGGCTCTGCAAGCAAAGACTGGATAACCATCAGACAGAGAGGATTCCTTTGAAATCATGGGTTGGAGGATGTAAGGCTGTCTCTGGTCCAGTCAGTCCTACATACTATTATTGCAAGAGTCATCTTCCTTGAAACACAGATCTGTAACCCATCAGTGGCTCCTTCTTGCCCACAGGTTAAAGTTCAAGTTCCTGACAAATCCTGACTTCTAGTCAAATGGATCCATTTACTGTTCCTTAAATGGGTCGTGCCCATCTCTGCCTACAGACCTTTTGCTCAAGGAGTTCCCTAAGCCTAGATGGCACTTCCTCCTCCCTCTAGCACTCCCCCTCCCCCCACCACCATTAGCTGTCAGATTCTTGTTCTTCCCTTAAGATCCACTTCCACCATAAGGCCTTCCTTGTCTTTCTCATCATTTGTATCATTCTCTCTTCTCAATCATTTTAGCACTTGCTGTCCATACCACTCATTTGATACTTAATTCATCCCACTTCATGGTGCTTTTGTTTTTATATACTGAGGTCACTTGTCTCTCCAGTTATGTTATGAGACCTTCAAGGACATGTCTTGGACCTCTTTTTATTGGAATAATCTCCTTCCACCTTCTCAAATCCATCCTTTGCATGGTTCCCCAAATCATTTCCCTAAGTCACTGGCCTGACTATACCATTCCTTCGGTCAAAAACCTTGATGATTTGAATTAAATTTCTTAGCCTGGCATTTTAGGCTTTCCACATTCTGACCTTAGCCTAATTTTATCCTATTCTCCATTTCAGCTAAACTGGACTAATAAACTCTTCCCTGATCTTATCCTGCATTCTCTCGATTTTTGGCATAAACCCACCTCTCCTTCCTCCAGTCTCTAGAATGCATTCTCTTCTCATAGAAACTCTTCTCTTTCACACCCAGCTCAGGCATCCAGCCCCTCCATACTTGCAGGAAGCCTTCCTTGATCACACACACACACACACACACACACACACACACACACACACACACACGAGTAACTGCTCCTTCAAATTTTCTTAGACTACTTTGTTTAATGAAGATTTCCAGTCTCCTGCCTCTAGATGGAGGAACTTGTGTAGATCTGCTTCTTCCTGTCCCGTAGTTAGGAGTGTTTTCCAAGGGAATTAGGTTAAAAGAGGCTGGGATACAAAAACAAAAAGAAAAGCAGTTCCTCTTCTCAAGGCTCTTCTAACAGAGAAGATGCAAGTACATATATGTTTAATCATTTTTCAGTTGGGTCCAGTTCTCAGTGACCTCATTTGAGATTCCTTCTCCAGCTCATTTTGTAAATGAAGAAACTGAGGTAGACAGGGAGGAGTGACTTGCCCAGGGTCACACAGCTTGTGAGTGTCTGTGGCCAGATTTGAACTCAGGAAGATGAGTCTTCCTAACTCCAGGCCTGTCATTCTATCCATTGTAGTGCCACCTAGCTGCCCCAAGTACACATGTATGTGAAATAAATATAAAGATGAATAATTCATATAAATAAATAATAATAATTGCAAATTAGTAATAAATAACATAATCAATACAAAGCAATTAAATACAAGGGAAGGAAAGAGGGCACAAGCAGTTAAGGGAGATTGGAAAAAGCTTCATACAGAACTTGATTCTTGGGCTGCATGAAGAAAGGGCTTCTATGAAGCAGAGAAAAGGAGGGAGTATATTAGAGGCATGAGGAAAGACTAGAACATAGGAGAGGGCCCCCGGCAAGGAGGGAATGTCATGGGTGAGTGATGAAGAGGTCAGTCTGACTGGATCGCAGAGTAGAGTCAGGATCGGAGTATGGAAGCTACGGGGAGGGGAGGAATGGCCAATGAGGCTGAAAAGCAACTCGGGGCCAGGTTGTGAAGGCTAATCAACTGAACAAAAGTTTCTGTTAGATCCTAGAAGCAAGAGGAAGTGAGTGAAGTTGATCTAATAGAGAGTGACGTGGTCAGATCTGTACTTAAGGAAAATTACTTTGATAGCAGTGTGTAGGATGGCTTGTTGAGGAAGAGACTTGAGGCAAGGAAACTAATTAAGAGGCTATTACCATAATTTAGGTGAGAAGTGGTGAGGGCCTGAACTAAGGGGTTGGCTCTGAAAGTGGAGAAAAAAGCAGATGTGAACATATTGTGGAGGTAGAAATGGCAAAATGTGGAGCATTGGGGTGCTGGGAAATGGTTAAAAATCAGTTCTCTTGGGGGGAAATTATGCACGCCACACTTATAAATTTAACCTGTATTAACATTTTCTCCATCACATTTTTTTTTGCTTTTTAAAATTTTTTTGGAGGGGGAAGGTAGGGCAATTGGGGTTAAGTGACTTGCCCAAGGTCACATAGCTAGTTTTTTGTGTTAAGTGTCTGACGCCGGATGTGAACTCAGGTCCTCCTGACTCCAGGGCTGGAGCTCTATTCACTGTACCTCCTAGCCGCCCCTCTCCATCACATTCTTAAATCTAGTCAACAAAGCAGTATACAAGCCCTGCTTGTGGTAAGCTGATTTCTGAGGTGGAAATGCTTACAGAGAAAATTTAACAATCAGCTGGGGTTTGAGCTGGCTGTCTAGCTGTCACCTCCTCCTCTTCCTCCCCCTCCTTCAGAGTAGGATGAGGGACAGTGAGGATAATGACATGATTAAGGACCTGGGACTGGGAGAATGAAAGAATGGCATTACCTTCCAAAGGAACAGGGAGGCAGGAAAAGAGGTAGGTTTGGGGAGAAAGAGGTATCATTCCAAGTTCTAGACCCCAAAAACTCAGTCCAGGGCCTGGCAAAAACCATTTTCCCCTCCTTGAATATGCTACTTTCCTGAATGTCTTCTCTACACACAAAGCAGTCAGTATGTATTAATTGATAACGGTTGTACATGTAGCAGTGGAATTACTGTGGTTTTTTTCTAAGTCCTCAAACTGCATTTCTTTAAAAATATTTTGTAATCTGTGCACTTGGATTGACTTCCTTGAATACTTATATCACCTCCCTTCCCTTTATGTCTAAGCTTTTTTGATTTGGGGGTTTCTTTCTGTTATTTGATTAAACTTTTAAAGTGCCTTTCTTCTCAATATGGAAATATTAAATTGTTTTAGATTAACATCAAAAGGAATATTGATTTTGAAGGAGCTGTGGCCAAGTGAAAAGATCCCTGACTTTGCACTTGGGAGATCTGGGTTTTGAATATTGACTGTGCCATTTACTTGCTGTGACCTCAGACAAGGCATTAATCTCTCTGAGCCTCAGTTTCTTCATCTTTAAGATGGGGATGATAATCCTTGCTCTGCCAACCTTAGAGGATCGGGGTGAAGAAAACACTTTGTGAGCTGCACAATGCTACAGAAATGCGGGGAGTGTTCATCTTCCTTATAACCCTCAGGCATCATATAGGTATCAGCTGCCCTAAATTTTGCTTAGTTATGATTAGAAGTCCTGGACATTTCCCAGAATAACCTTTGTAAGGGAAGAATAATTCCCATTTTCAGAATAAAGCAATGAAACCATAATCCTCTATATTTCCTCAGTGGGCAAATGAGAATCTATGTAAGGTAGACTTCACCCAGGGGAGTCATAGAATAATAGTTCTAGAGGTAGAAGTGACCTCAGACTCCAGCCAGTTCAACTCCCTCATTTTGCTGGTGTGGAAATGAATTACTTTACCAATGTCACACAGGTGAGCATCAAAGAGGCAGGACTTGAACTAAGGTCCTCTAAGTCCAAAGTCAATGCTCCTTCCCACACCCTATGCCATGCTCCCTTCCCCCAATGCCGTGCTCCCTCCCGTGGTATCATGCTTCCTTCAAGACTGTTGTGAATGTTGAGTTTTCAGACCACTGAATTCTACTAACTGGAGAAATTGCCAGTCAATAACAGCTGTGAGTGGAAAAGAATGAGTGATTGCCAAGGGTTTAAAGGAGGTGGCATGATTGAGAGTGAGGATTAAGACTTTAGGGAAGAAGTCAAATGGGGGCGGAGGGAGGGAAGGAGAGAGAGATTGAGAGAGAGGAGGGAGGGAGGGAGAGAGAGAGAGAGAGAGAGAGAGAGAGAGAGAGAGAGAGAGAGAGAGAGAGAGAGAGAGAGAGAGAGAGAGCGAGAGAGAGAGCGAGCTGGAACTGGAAGTATTGGGGCTTGAACAAATTCTTCTGAGGTAGGGTTTATATATACTCAAGACCCTTGGTAGTGATGGGTTATGTATCAGCTTTGAAAACTGCATATCTATTATATATAGATGCTTCCATAATCCACCCATAGTCCTCAATTTGGGGTATTTTGTTACAGAAAACCCAGGTGGCAAATGAAGAAAGACCATTATGCTCTATGTACCTTTGAAAACCAACAGATTATTCTGAAATATTGTTCTGTTGAATTCTCAGTGACTCGTAGTAATTGATGTTACATTTGACAGAGATGAAGATGGGATAACAATTTAGCTCCTTGCAAGAAAGATGTTTGTTTTGGGTTTTGACCTATGTAAATCAAGACAGTTGTAGTTTCAACATACGTTTTGTTTTGTTTTTTTTAATCATGACCTTTACTTCAAATGTTCCAGGGCAGGCCAGAGTCACCATTACTATCCGAGCATTAGTAAAACTAAGGACCACGTTTGTCTCTGTACAACAAATTGCTCTGGATGTGATTTACTCCTGTCCCCTGAACTAAGCACTTATTCAGAGGCAGTCGCTAATTGCAAGCTCTCACTTGAGTAGCTTTCAGATTTTTTGCAGTTTCTGTAGTAGTCATCTGCTTTAATTCCAGACATGGGATATATATAATTTCCTCAGCTGGCTTATGGTGCTGGTCGAAGAGATATCCATCCATGTACTTGTGTCTGTCTTTTGGAAGGAAACAGCGATGGCAACGGTAAAGAGTTCCTGGTTCCTTTAGAAGAGGACATTGGGATATGCAGAAAAGCTCCTCTGGATTTAGAGGCTGTTAGAATCATCCCCTAAGGGGCGGCCAGGTGGCTCAGCGAGTAAGAGCACCAGCTCCAGTGTCGGGACGACCTGGAGATCGAATCCCGGGCTCAGACACTCAGCACCACACCCAGAAATAACTGGCCGTGTAACCTTGAGCAAGTTACTTAACCCCGGTTGCTTAAAAAAATAAATAAAAAATAAAAATAGAATTCATCCCCTAGAGGCCAAGATAGTCAGGGGAAGATGGAAGATTCAATGAACCTTAGATGTCTTGGTTTTTTACCTCATTTCTACAACTGATGAAATCCAGTCTGAATGTTTACTCCCAACTCCTTGTACAAAACTCATTTATTGAAACTTTGCCTATTGTTTGGCAGAAGAGCAACCCAAAAGAGGGACTCGAGTATGAAAACCTAACCAAGGACAGGCCACAGAACTCACGTCGGTAGTGAGCGGTGGGGTGAGGAAGAGGAAAGAAGTGGACAAAATCATTGTTGTCATTTTGTCCCCTCACCTCTGCTCCTACCAGCTGTTGTGTGCTTTGTGGAGAAAGGGGAGGGACCAGAAGTGTGGAGTGGTGGGACTTACAAAGCTTACCTTGAGAGGGACTAAAATATCGCCCCTCTCTGATATACTCTGTTTTATTCCCTTTGTTATATTTTGTCTGACAGCTTTACTAGGGAAAGGGGAAGGAAAGATGTTTAAAACAACAATAGCAAGCTAATTCCACCCCCACTACTAAGATGACGTTATCGTTGAGTCATGTCCAACTCTCCATGACCCCTTTTGGGTGTTTTTCCATTTCCTTCTCCAGCTCATTTGACAGATTAGGAAACTGAGGCACACACAGTTAAGTGATTTGCCCAGGGTCACACAGCTAGTAAGTGTCTGAGGTTGGATTTAAATTCAGGCTTTCCTGACTCCAGGCCTGGTGTTCTATCTTCTGGTTCACCCAGCTGTCTTACTAACATGCAACAGGGAATAATGGGAAGAAACTCTGGCCTGGGAATCATGAGACCTGGGTTTGAATTCCAGCTCTGGCATTACCTACAGTATGACCTTTCCAAGCCTCTGTTTCCTTATTGAAAAATGGAGATAATAGTTGCACCACCAACTTCATAAGATTGTTTTTAAAAAAGAAGTTTTGTAATTCTTAAAAGTATTTATAAACATGAACAACCTCCTTTCTCTCCATAACACAAGCTCAGTCATATTCAGTGTGATCAATGCTTGTGACTTAAAATCTCATTACTTCTCAGGTTTCTATCAGCAATGTATTGGTAATTTGGACTATTTAAAACAAACATACAACCAACATCAATGTAGGATCATAGATTTAGAGATAGAAGGCTCCGTAGAGGTCACCTCCTCTAAACTTTTCTTTTAATTGATGAGGAAATGGAGGCCAAGGGAGGTTAAAGGATGTGTCACTGTCAGGATTTGAACCAAGGTCCTCCAACCCAAAGTCTAGTGTTCTGCTCTTCATAGGGATAAAGTGAATATTATTTTGCTCTATTTGCTTACTGCTCTTTCTTATGTCACCCTCTAAAAATGCTTTCTTTTTCTTCCCTCCTAATGTGGATTCCAGGAAAGAAATCTGGACTGGTTCCCTAGGATGCGTGCCATGTCACTGGTCAGCAGTGATTCTGAAGGAGAGCAAAATGAGCTGAGGAACCTACAGGAGAAGCTGGAGTCCACCATGAAGCTCGTTACCAATCTCTCCGGTCAGCTGTCAGAATTAAAGGATCAGGTAAAGAGAAGTCCCTTTATCTTTCAATGGCCTACCCCACTCCCACCCTCCCAAACGCTCATGAGAAAGACTCAGTAGTCTAAGATGAATAAATTCAGATATTTAAAAATATATAAAAATCTTCAGTAATTGCACAAGATTAGAACAAGAAACTAGGCTGTAGACGCCAAGCTAACCAACCACATGGTCTGTCAGTCTCCCCCACTGTGGACTGCAGTGGTCACAGCCACAGCCAAGAGTCAAGGCTACCAAAAAAGTGAGGAATATAAATGAAAAAATGAAAACTCCTGTTGCTTAAGGACGCAGTACCAGAGATGGCAAGCATAGAACCTGCTAGGTCTACACAGAACACGTGTCCAATGAGAGACCCATATCACTCTTTCACTACCACCCCTGTCTGGCCTCTGAATGCAAAGATGGTGCTCCTTCCTCATCATTGGTAGGACATATACTGCCTTGGGCACTAGTGGGCACAGGTTTACACAGATCCATCCACTCTTGCTTCATCCCCTTTGATGCCAAAAGTATGTGGTTTATAGTCTGCTGATGAAGAGTGGGACTGTGGTGCAGTTGTGTTGGATGGAATAGTGCCAAAGCAGTCGGGGACGGAGATGATCAAGTTTGTGACTTTCAGCACTCTCTCCAACAGCCTGAGACATTTGTCTCAGCATGTCTTGGATATACAACTAAAATCACTTTAATCCATTCCTAGCAAGATTACCCCATTTTGCATAAGAAATGCTTCTATATGCAGGTACCATGCCAGATACAACCACAGTAATTTACCACCTATATAAACTTATATACATATATTTATATCCATACGTGTATTATACAAACACCCTTTTTAGGACACACTTTTTGGGACACACTTCACAAAGTATTGTTAACCCTACTCTGAATTTCTTTATTTCCAAACGAATTTAAGGCAAGCCCTGGCCCCAGACAGCAAGAGGCCTAATATACTAACATGAAAATAAAATGTCTAATGAGAAAGGGAGAGATCCTTATTTATGAAGTCTGTCCTGAGCTCAGAACTTGATAGCCACCTAGAATGAGGAATAACCAAATAAGGAAAACGAATGAAGATGTAACGAGATGACTTTGCTTGTTATTTTATCAACTTTTGCTCCCATTATGAAACATTTGACAAATGACCCACAGACTTCACCAATTCATGAAGATAGGTCTGTTGCAACTGCTTCTCTCCTGCCCTGTGAAGAGGAAAGCAGACTTCATAGAACATCTGCCGATGATGCAGTTCTAGAAAAAGCTCAGTTCAGTTAGATTTTTTAAAAGGTATTGAAAATCCTGTGGGCAGCCTTATTTCAGTCCAGAACTGCCAAGTGTAAGAATCCTTCATCCCTCGTTGAGGCCTAATACCATTTTCAAAAGATGAAAACCCTGGCCACCCAGACTTTTGTTTATGCCTACAGTTCAGAGACGTAGCCTCTCTACTGTTCTAGCAATCAGTGGTCATTCTGACCAAAAACCACGATGCCCATTCATTATAATTTCTCAGTAGCACAACTGGAGGCCCTCAGGAGCATGTGTCTGCTAATCCAAGCACATTTTCCATTCAGTGGAGAGTTCATTGAAATTTCTGTCAGGATCACATTGTCCTTAAGTGCTTAGGTCATGTTGTAGTTGTTAGTGGATCACGGCATATTACCGAGCAAAACTTTTTCTGCAGAATTTACATGTTACAACTGGACAAACCTGTGCCAATGACATTTTAGTCTTTTGGAGAAGCTAGTGGTGTGTGCAATGGTTGTCTTCAGTATACTAGCTTTCCCATTATTGTGTTCTCTGTTACTGCTTTGTGAAATTGAAGAATGAGAAAGTCATGTTCAGTTGAAGGAGATTGGTAGATGTATTATCATCTTTCACTTTTTTATTAGTAAATTTTATCACTAGTAAATTGACATTATTGGTAAATTTTAATACAAGTTAACATTTTCTTACTAAAACTAGGAGCTTTAGTTTAAATGCAGCAAATATATCCTTGCTCTGAACAAAGCAAAAGTTATAGGGTTTTATGTTCATTAAATGGCTAACTCCTTTGCTCTGGCCAAGTTTTAGCCTTTTTCATAAAGGCTAATTCATTATCCTGTACAGGATCCTGTACTAAGGATCCAAAAGATTCTCTTGATTTATTCGTGGTACTACTTTTACAAGATCCCTTGCACACATGCTTCAATTTTGGTAATTTTCCTTAAGTGGTAATATAGTTCAATTATGTGGTAAATACAGCATATCTCCTTTTCTTATGGAATTAGATTTTCTCCTAATTTGGTATTAGCACAAAGATGCTTTTTGAGTATGCAACTGACAAACCTTTTTCTGTACTTAGTTTGAAAATCAAAACTTGTTGCATGAGTGTTAGGTAATTATGATGTCAGATTTAAGGAATCAATTTTAAAGATTCTCTGAACTATGCTTTTAAAAAAATACACTTAAATCTGGGGATTTAGCAAAATCCACATTTTCTGAAATATTAATTATTGAGAATTCTTGCAGTTTTATCGCTCTAAGAAAAAAAAATCTTTGATTTTTAAAAAATTCTTGGAAAATAGTGAGCAGGAAACATGTGTAATAGTCATTAAAGCTTTGAAAGGCTGTCATTTCAGGGGTATGGCTCTGGCAGTGGACAACTGGACTTAGTAATCTTTTCGATGTGTAGTGATCGCCCAACTACCATCATGGGGCAATAAATCATTTTAAATTTGTGTGATTTTGGTGTCGCCCTTTACCTAATATTTTGACACCCTTTAAAGTTTCAATTTCAAAACAAATGGTCCAGGGACATTAGTTAATACCTGCTGTTTTGAGTTTTTTCTAAAAACGTAAAAAGGTCATTTAAGTAGTGTTTAAGGAACTGCTGTAAGAATGTGTTTTTTGATGTCAATGTCTTTATTCTAGGTTTGCTCTCATTTTTTATGTAGAATCATAAACTCCATTGTTATAGTGCCTGGCACTATAACCCTATAACTGGCAGGGCTTGTGAGAACCTAGACTGTACTTCAAGGCTTAGAGTGTTTGAGAAATTCTTTCTTACAGAAATTAATATTGATTGAGAAGGTACTACAAAAACTAGAGTCAACAGCAGGGACCCAGAACGGTTACTGAATGGACATTGTAGTTCGTTGAATATTCTGCATAACAAAGAGTTAACAGATTTATTCTCTACCTATTCCTCAAAAAAATTCAAAGATAATCTCTACTGTAATCTTTTATTCAGAAGGCACCTCAGAACCTTGCAATGCTTCAAGGTCATTATAGGAATTGTTGCATAGGACTATAAAAATAATTCTGATTAGTTGAGTTTTCCGGGGTTTTTGGTCTTCCGAATAAGCAAGAGTTTCCTACATCAGGAAAGCCTCCTTACAAAGTAAAATTGTAGAGTCCCATCATGGGCAGATTGTGACATCTTGGCAGGGTTACTGACCCTTCCTTCCTGTGTACCCCCCATTCTCCCCTATAAATTATTTAGTGCTTGATATTAGAAAACTGGAATTGACTCTTTGTCTCCAATCGTATGGATTTTTATGAAGATATTTTCAGACACTCTGCTGTCTCTGATTTTAAAAGCCACAATGTACTTTGTTGTCCTGTTTTTCCTTCTTGTCTAGATCAATAATGTCAGAACACACTGAATGATTAAAGTAGAGTTTGTTTGGGGATGAAGAGAGATAGGAAAAAATATCACTTCAAAATGTTCATCCTCAGCTCAGGAGGAAAAGAAATTAAGTTTGGGGATGTAAAAATTATTTAGACAAAAATCATGTGAAATAGTGGACAGAGTGTAAAACTTGGAATCCGGATAACCCGAGTTCAAGGCCCTGATTAACTATGTGACCCTGGACAAGCCATTTAAGCGCCATGTGAATTATCCAACTCCCCAGGACTTATCTATACTGGCATAGGAGTGCTCACTGTGATCTGCTCTGGTGGAGGGCATTTCTACACTGTCACAATCACAAGGGTATTTATATAGAAAACACTAGCAGCCTGTGAGTGGAATTTTCTTACTCCTATAAGTAAAATACCTGTCTTTTTGCAGAGCTGCCATTAAAAGACTGCAATGTCCTAACTTTTCAGTCTTTTTTTTTTAAAGTGAGAAACTGATTTTTATTGACATTCATTCTTTTATTTTCTTTAAACCTTCTGACTGAAGAGTCCATTTCATGTATTTTTTAATACTAAGGGCTTGACCTCAGCCTTGTTTTTTTATAAACAAAGGTCAATAACAGTTCAGATGTCCAGAGCCAGGGAAAGAAATAATCTTGGAGGGAGAGAGTAAGCTTTGATCCTGGTTTTGGTAATTATGCTGTGGAACATGCTCATGGTTATTGGATTACATGTGAGGCATGAAATTAGGCTAACGGATGGGGAAAATAATTTGAGAATATAGACTAGAATCTAGGAGATCTGTTTCTGGCCACTGACGACTCCTATATACAATATACTATCACATATCAATTTTAACCCTTCGTTCTTCCAGGCATAGACTCTCCTCTCTGTGAATCATACTGGTTTGGTTCCATTGCTGCTTCTTTCCCCCACCCCCAAAGTTTCCTTCTAGTTGAAATAATTGTTTGATGACAGTTTGCCAGGAGGGCTGAGCATTAAGCCCTCTAGGCAACTGCCTTAATTCTCCTCATTTATGGTAGCCACTTAAATATCAGTTTTGAATTATAGCCTACAGGATGTCTACAAACCACAGTCATTCAGAACCTTGAAAAATTTACTATATGTTTGTTATTGTTTTTTTAAACCCTAAGCTGGATCTCAAAGCATTGACTGATTTGACACATTTGGAGTACCTACCATTGCTCAGTTCTAGGGATCACAAGAGAAATAAAAGGCCTGGCCTTTGCTATCTAGTAGCCTACAAACTCAAAGGAAAGACAAGAGCTTTATATCACACCATGCCTAGCACCATAAAATGCATCAGAATGAGAACAAATTGAGTTGTAAAAGGATTAAATCTCTACAAGAGGCCTCAGTCCTCCAGAAACAAGGGTCCACGCAGGGGAAATGGAACACCCAAACCACAAAGAGGCCTCTGCTTCCTTGGAGGGCTGTCTGTTCAGAATAGGGATTCTTTTAACTAAGTGATAAACTCAGTTTTATTTTTTTTCTTGCTGACAACACTCTCAATTTTCGAATCCTAGGACATCGTCCTGATTGCTTTCTCCTAGTTACAGCTCTATATACACCTCTAAAACATTTAATAGTGATTTATGACACATAATCCATAGTCAGACACAAAATATGAATTCATATATAATGTCTTCTCTATCTTAAGAAGCTCAAAGCAGGTAGGGGCAGTGTTACCAGTTAGGCCTCGTTAGCCCTTGATTATATATTCTGCTTTGTATACCATTAGTGTAATTTAATAAATTTTAGAATAACTGTTCAGAGAAGGGAGATCAACATGGGATAATAGTTATAGTCAGGGAAGGCTTTATAGGGGAGTCTGAAGAACAAACAGCCTTTTTATCTAAATAGGGAAGGTGAGGTGGGTTATTTCAGGTAGATCAACATGAGTAAAGACATGAAGATTGAGGCTGCCATGATTCATTTGGGTGCAAAATGAGTGAAGAATTTGTAGAAGACAGATAAAATGAGAGCATTCACATTAGGTGAGAAGAAGAGGGAAAAAATGAATAGTTGTCAGCGATGAAGAATTGAGGACCTTGTAAACCAAAGTTAAGGAACTTAGAACTTACCCCATAGTGATGAAAAGCTATTGAATGTTTTATAACCAGAGAATGAAATGGTTCAGTTAATCTGGCAAATTTATTAAGTGCAAATACTGGGTGCTAAGGATACACTCAGAGGTTTACCTAGCCAGCTCTCATCTGACTTGGGAAAGCCCCTTGTTAAATTTTCAGGGTGAGCATTTACACCTTAGAAATCATCAAGTGTTTCTCAGAGTCAGCTGTTAAACATTTGCCAGCATACCTTGGTATTACAAAGATAAAAACAACAGCTTATGGCCTCATAGGAACATTGACTTCGTGTAGGAAGGGAACTCATCTAGTCCATCTCCATTTTATAGAAGAAGGGAGAGGGGAGAAAGGAAGGAAACAAGAATGGATAGGAACAAACATCTACTAAGAGCCTACTATGTGCCAACCAGTTTTACAAATGTTACCTCATTTAATTCTCACAACAACCTTGGGAAGTAGGTGCTATGATTATCCTCATTCTACAAAGAAATGGAGGAAGATATGGGTGAAGTGATCTGTCCAGGGTCATACCGCTAGTAAGGGGCTGGATGGAACCCAGATCTTCCTGACTCCAGGCCCAGTGCTTTAGCCACTGAGCTCTCTAGCTGCCTCTGGCTCACTTTCGGGAGGAAAGTAAAGCCTAGAGAAGTCATGACGGAGTTAAAATTCCATAGACAGAAAAGCGTGGATTCCAGCAAACTGACATCCAAGCTCTTTCTACTTTTGTGAATGATCATATGCTTTGCGGGGGAGGGGTGTGCATGAATGGGGAGGGTAGTAATAAAGATACACAAAGATATATTACACAAAAATAAATAAAATGAACAAAGATCAACATAGACGAGGTACTCTAAGGAGGGAGACAACACTAGTAATTAAAGTAAAGCAAGAAAGGCTTCATTGATGTAGCACCTGAGCTACATTTTGAAAGAGTGCGAGGAAATTCAGACAGACAGCTGAGGTGCAAAGAGATGGAGGGTTAGGTAATAGCTAGTGGGTCAAGTTGGCCATAACAAGAATGGCAAGTGATATGAATAGGTGTGAAAAGCTAGGTTGGAGTCAGATTGTGGAGGGCCTTGAATGCCTAACCACTAGTCTGTGTATTTGATTCTAGAGACAATAGGGAGCTTGAAAAGGTGCTGAGTATTCCTGAGCAGAGAAGGAACAAAAATAGATGTATACTTTAAAAAACTGTTTTTTTAACTTCTATTTGTTTTTATTATTTAGCTTTTTTTAAGGATGAAATGGAGATGAGAGAAGCTAGGGTCAAGGATATCACTTAGCAAGTCCCTATAGCAGACCAGAGGACAGTAATGAGAACCTGCACCAGAATGATGGCTATTTGAAGAGGAAGAAGGGGATGAATGAAAGATGTTATGAAAGCAGAACCAGCCGAATTTGGTGTCTGAAGATAAAGAAGCCAGGGAATGAGAAGGGAAAGGATGAAGGTGGTTCTGAGGTTATAAGCTGAGTGACTGAGAGGATGGAGGAAGCTTCAAAAGAAATAGAGAAGTTTGGAGGAAGGAAAATCAATTCATAATATTATGGACATGCTGGTTTTGAGATATCAAGAGCACATCCAAGTAGAGATGCCCAGCAGACAAATCAAGAAGCAGGACAGTTCAGGAGAGAAATTAAGGCTGGATATTTTAATAAATTTGGTAATCATTGGTATAAAGATCATAACTCAACCCAAGGATGAGTGAAATCACCATGGGAGAGTGTAGCAAACAGAAGAGTCAGTCAATACACATTTACTAAGTGCCTACTATGTACCAGGCATTGTGTTAAATACAAAGACAGCCTTGGGAGACACTCATACTTTGGGAAGATGAGACAGAAAAAACCAGAAGAAAGTGTTATGAAAGTTGAGAGAGAAGAAAAATGAGCAGGAGAGTGATCCCTTTATGTCGAAAGCTTCAGAGGGGTCAAGAGAATGAAGACATAGTAAAGGGCACAATTTTTACAAAGATTTTTTTAACCATTTGCAATCTAAGAAAGTAATTTCAGTCAAGTGGAGGAGTAAGAAGCCAGATTGCAAGGGCTGAAAAAGTGAGTGGGTGGCAAGGTACTGGAGGTGATGACTATTGACTACTATTTCTAGGAGTTTGACAGTGAAAGGCAGGAAAAAGATAGGACAGTGATGAAAGGGGTGTTTTTAGGAAGATTGATGATCCCTTTTATAAGGAGGGTTAAAAAGAAGAGAAACTAGTGTCAGGAAAACTACTTTGGGAAATTTTGCAGGAGAAGAAGACCTAGAATAGAAGAGTAGTTTAAATGGAAAGGAATAAATGAATTTGAGATGTATAGAAGGAACAGTTTGTAGACTTGGAAACTGGTTAGATGAGCCAAAGATGCCTCTAAGGTTTTGCACTTAGAGAACTAGAGAAATGGTGGTTCCATCGACAGAAATAGTGGTTGGAAAAGAGCCAGTTTTGAAGTACATTGGTCAGCATGCAGCAGTTTAAAAGGCTCTCAGATTTAGAGGGGGTTGTTCTTGAAGACAAAGTACAGAGAATTAAAAGACTTTGAAAGATGAGTAGCATTAAGAAACTCATTTTTTTAAAAAAAAAAGTCTGATTACATTTGGATAATTTAAGATGCCCTATATTGGATGGAATTAAAAGCCCTGAAAATCCTCAATTCATTAGAATTATCTTTTGAGACTTGTCCAAATAAATTTACCACAAAGCACTGAATCAGATTCCATTAGAATGCAAGAAGTGAATGAGAACAGCAGGATTCAGAATTCCATGGAAGGCCACCAGCCAGGGAAGCAAAAGGTAAATAGATCTGAGCGTGGTGTTTGAATGATGAGGGGATCAAGTAAGTAACGAGCTGTAATATATACAGTGCCATGTTCAGATGTGTTGAGGTTTCATTCTGTAACTAAGAATACTGTTTTAGGCTTTCCTTCCAGAATTGAATTTTTGAAGAACACATACTTTCTGAGGCTTGTCACCTTAGGGTTCTAGCTGAGGCTGTTAAGTAGGTTAACAGAACTGTACCAGGTCTCTCCTTTGTTAAAACTGGAGACTTGATGAAATTCTTCTTGGAAATATTTGCCACCTTACATCAAAACTGGCTTCAGTGGAACTTGTAATTCATTAAAATCCCCCACAACTGGTACTGTGAAGTTGATTTCTTGAGCCCAAGTATAATTTTACATTTACCCCAATTAAATTTAATCCTCCTCAACTCAGCCCCATGTTGTAACTTGTCAAACTGTTTAGGAATCTTGTCTTGATCACCCAGTTAAGTGTTAGCCCTCTCTTCCTTGCACCCTGTCAACTTAGGGTCATCTGCAGATTTGATGAACATGCTGCTGCTTCTGCCTTCATACAAGCCAGTGACAGAAAAGTCAGATAGCCCTGGTTGAGCACAGATTCCCCCCTTTCAAGTCACTTTATTGAGTACATACTTAAATGCGAGATGCTGAGCTAGGTGCTAGGGATACAGCCTTAGGAAAATAGGCTTGCCTCCTACCCTGAAAAAGGTGATGACATTCTACTGTGGGGAAAGAGCATGTATCCACATAAATCAGTACAAAATAGAAAGCAATTTCAGTGGGAAGCAATGCCAACTGGGGGATGAGGCAGTTACTGGGCCAAGACTTAAAGGTGGCCAGGAATTCCATGAGGCAGAAGGGGGCATATTCCAGACATGGGGGTACAACTCTAAACATGTGCAGGAAGAGATCAAGTGAGCCATTTAGGCTAAAATGTCAAGTATGTAAGAGGGTGGGATTTGGAGTCAGTCTAGCAAGCTAGGTTGAAGCCAGACTGAAAAGGACTTTAAAATGGCAACCTGAAGCATATGTATCTTGTCCCAGAAGCTGCGGGGAGCCACGGAAGCTTCTTGAGCAGGAGAGTGACATGGTCAGATCCAAACTCCCAAGTCCATAGCTCTTTCCACTATACCAAGCTGCCTCTCCGTGTTTGTAATGTTCCCTTCAATATCTGTGATTTTGTTGTTGATTCTGAGCAAAGTATGATTTTTCAATCTTACTCTGCCCCCTTCCACACACATAGAAAGTACATCACAACAAAATATATGGACAGATAGCTTGTTGGCTACCATGACTGATTTAGCTATGGCAGATCATAAAGACTGTCAACTATGACATAGATGGGCTATGAGGGTTGCCAATAGAGGGAATGCCAATGCCAGCAAAAACAGCTGTTTGGAAATGTTTGTACTTATATTGACAGGGGCTCACTTCTCTTGAGCACTAACCAGGAAAATTTTGGAAGAAAATGGCAGCTGTAACTTTACGGAAAAAAATGCTAGGATTGGAGGTAGGAGGACCTGAGTTCAAATTCTGCCTCAAACATTTAATAGCCATAGAATCCTGGGAAAGTTACTTAACCTATCTCAGTTTCCATGTCTGTGAAATGAGGAGATTGAAGTCTATGCCCTCCAAGATCCCTTCAGTTATAAATCTCTGATTCTCTGGTTCTGTGGCCCTCTAATTGTACACCCCAAAGAAATGTCATCTAGGGGCGGCCAGGTAGCACAGCAAGTAAGAGCACCGGCTCCAGTGTTGAGAAGACCTGGAGATCGAATCCCGGGCTCAGACATTTAGCACCCACCCAGAAACACCTGGCTGTGTAACCTTGAGCAAGTTACTTAACCCCAATTGCTCAGGGGCGGCCAGGTGGCTCAGCAAGTAAGAGCCCTGGTTCCAGTGTTGGGACGACCTGGAGATCGAATCCCGGGCTCAGACACTCAGCACCACACCCAGAAATAACTGGCTGTGTAACCTTGAGCAAGTTACTTAACCCCAATTGCTTAAAAAAAAAAAAAAGAAAAGAAATGTCGTCTAATTAGTCCTGTAGTGGAAAAGATTTTTATAAGTACCGTCCTTAGAGACACACTACATAAGAGCACTTTTCCAGTGGTCTTCACTTATTTTGGAAAGAGCTTAGTTTGGATAAAATCATGCAGGGACCTGTTCATTCAGCAAACATTTACTGCCTGCTCCATGCAAGTCACTTTGCTCTTCCCTACACTCTTTTCCTGTTTTTTTCCTTGTGAAACAGGAATGAGGCAGCGTATTTGAATGTCACGGTGCCTGAGAAGGTTCACGGAATTCCCCGTTCTGCCCCGGGGAGATGCTTTTTGATGTTCTGTGTGTTGAGTAGAGTGGAAGTACATTATTTGTAGAAAGTGGCTTTCAGTGTAAACCATAACCACAGAGGTACATCTCTGGTTCATTATAAGATTTGATGCACAGGAAATGTCTGGGTCTAATGAGAAAACTTTTTAACTTTCCAGATGACAGAACAAAGGAAGCAGAAACAGAGAATTGGCCTTCTAGGACATCCTCCTCACATGAACGTCAACCCACAGCAACCAGCATAAGTCAGTGAAATAAAGGGGTAGTATTTAACCATTATTATTATTATTATTATTAATATTAATATTATTATTAGCGTGAATAATGCTAACCAGAGGTTCAGATTCAACCACTAAGGCTACATCTGTGTGTTTAGTACATTTGTAAATACCCAGTTTTATACTGTATGTATATGATTGCTACTATAAAGGTTTGGGTATATGTATTGTAATTAGAAGTGTTGGCACAGTGAGGTTTCATTTGTGTCAAAAAAAATTATCAAAAATGCCTTTTTTTGGAAGGACTAAAGAAAGCACCTGAATTGCACTTGAACAGGATTATAGATTTAAAAGTATGTGACCTGTATTTTGTATTTAAAAAAAAAAACTAGAATAGCCAGTATTTATGTTTTTATACAATTGTGCAATATGAATTATGCAATCACAACATGTTTGTAACTCCTGAGTGTCCAAAAGGGAGTGCACATCTTTGAAGCTGGTGTGTTAATACTCTGTAATAAATGGTTAAATATCAGGCACAGAAGGCAGCTGCCAAATTGTCTTCGTAGCAAGTTTCAGGCCCCCGGACATTTTGTACTATGTGATGATCCCATGACGATGCCATTTTCTTGTTGCTGGTGGCATTAGTGCCTCTGTCTTTCAGTGATGTTGCTGGAAAGTTATGTGCTCTTGAATTGGTATCCATAGGAAAAAAAATCCTTAAAAAAAGGTCATTTTAGTTTTATACATTATTTTATGCTTCTAAATTATCATTGATCAAACTGATGATTTCTTTAAAAGCAAAGGGCCAACGTAGAGGCTCAGGCCAAAGCTTGTGAAGAAGTTAGTAAATTTATTAAGTAATTTCTTATTTCAAGTTGGGATGAATGCACACTGCTGGCCAATCAGTGTCATCTCCTGGGGGTGGGGTTGTGCTATGCTGTAAAGGAATGAATAAATGATGGTTTCTACATTCACCGATCCCAATGCAGGATTGATTTTTTCTTATTTCATCACGTGCGACATGCTGTACCAATTAGAAGTTTTAAATGCATTATGCCAACTGAAATATAAACTATATCCCATTAGGACTTGTAGTTGAGCACTGACATGTAATACTTGTGAACGAGCCACAGTATTTTGGTTTTGTTTTTGTCACTTGATTTCTTTTTCTTGACGGCTGAAAAAGTATGAAAGGAAACATTTTTTTATATCTGTCGCCTAGTTTTGTACATGGACCTCATTTTAAAAAAGATGATTTCTCTGCAAATAGTTTTAAAATGTACTGAAAGCAGAGTTACAAAATGAGTACTACTAAAGTTTGTAAATGCATAAATAAAAATAGATATTTAAATAAACAATGCAGAATACTACTATATGGTGATAGACTGATGGTGTTTGTTTGGGAGAGTTTCAGTGTTTCTTTTTCCACACTTAGGCACTCCATGTAAATTTTCTGTTAAGCTACATTTCAATAAGCAGAAATACAAAGGGACTGGATACAGATCAACTGAAACATTGTCACTGCCTGATTGAGTGGGGCCGATGTGGAGTATAAAGGAATACTCTGCTCCCCCTAATTCTGCTGAGAACATGCTATCTCTGGGAACCAATACTGTAACATAATTAATACAATAGTCATTCATTCTTCCACCACAGTAATTGTCAAGTAGGCTGTCATGACAACCTGGTATGTGTCACAACACAAAGCTAGGCGTGTTTGTCTGTTTCTACTGCCTTGGATTCATTGGGCAATCAATCTGCCTTGCTATCTGTAATCCAGGAGTGTCCCTGACAGCAGTGGTAAACTCCAGATGATAGAGTTGTGGCAAGAGACTTTTTAGCAGGCAGAGCTTTGAATGAAATATGGCCAGAGAACCCACTCACTCTACTGCAGAGAAAGGAAACTTTTGCGAAGTGCCCTTCTGACCCCATTTTCCTGTATGCTCTGATAAATACGAATAATTGTCACCTAAAGTTGGGAAATGGGTCACATAAAACATTGCCAATTAAATCAGTGGTTTTCATTGCAATTGCCTGTGTAATGTTTAATACATTGGGGGGTGGAGAGTGCATGGTGATAAATTGTTATTAATTCACCAGTAAGTTCACTGTTAAAGTATTATTTCCACATTAAGTCAACCAAGATATTTGAAGGTGTGTATCTAGAAACAAAAAAATAAATGACACTATCGCTAAAACCTATGAGACAGGCAGAGACAGTCTTTTGTCCAATTCTTCCCCTTTGTCTCTCAAGTTGTCCAATACAATACAAAACTGTGGCATGTGCAGCTCATTTCCCAAGTCCCATCGTGTTCACTGGAAAGTTCTGCATTGACATGTTCGGGTTATAGCACCTATGGATTTGTCATGTTTCATTTGAATCCTGTCACTTAAGATACAGATCTTGGTTCAGTTTGCCAGCCTCAGCAAAACTGAGGAGGAATAGGAATGTCCCTACACTCTACGTGCAGTGGTTCAATTTGGGAGTGAACACTGAAGCCCAATATGTATGTGGCAAACAAAAGTCTGAAACACACACTGGAACCTCTTTTGGGGTACAGCTGATTACTGAGGGCTTACACCAACCTTTTGAGAGCTACTTAGCACTGATGCTTCTTCACAGGTCAGAGGCCAGGTTACTATCACAGCCAGCTCACCAGATCAGAAAGTAGTGCTATAAAGTGGATTAGTCACCAAGGGCTATATTCTAGAACTGAAATTATACTTCAGTACTCCTAAGATAACATTTTCTTAGCCATATACCTGTAAGCCAGGCCACTATTTTTCAATTTTTCAGCTTCTAACTTTAATTTTAGATAAATACAACAACCATTAGTTACTTCAAGTATACAGTGTATATAGTATGCTGTTACTGTTTATAGGATACTACCAAATAGTCTACTATACTAGTAGTATACTATAGTAGTATACTAGTTACTATTGGTTACAATCTTTTACTTGCACAAATCCCCTAGAACTCATGTAGATTTCCTGAAAATGCTCGTTCTTCTGTAAATCCATTTATATTTTCCTAATGTCCATAGTAGGTACCGCTTCTTTTTTAATTTTTCCCTAAAATTGCCTCTTGAGTTACTTAGCCTTTTTTTCTTCCTGCCAATAAAGTTTCCATTCATTTGTTCAAATCCTGTTGCCCTAATTGATATTCCATCCTGTTTTAGTGACACTTCACTTTTTCCTAGAACTGTGCTTTTCCCCCAGTTAACTTCCTTTATTCCCATTCTTTCACAACTTGATTCAACTGGTTTGGTTTGCTTCCAGGTTCATGTTCCTCATTCATTGTTCTCATGATTCCTTTCAACACGTTGCATATTTTAGTTGTACTTTCTGAAAATGGGCTGCTGATGAATTTGACTCCCACAATATATATATAAGGCTTGGGCATTTTACTCTGCTCAAATGCACATTTCTTAACATATCTGCTAAGGCAGAAAAGAAGCATTCTTTTATTTGTGGAAATTAACCAACAAATTAGTCCTTACTGTAGCAAGCTGAACAAAACGATGTTCCTGAAACAGTGGGGAAATTTCCATAATCTATCAAAAATATAAGGAAATGTACACTTTAAGCTCAGAATTCTAGATTTCTGCAGCCTTGTATTATAAATGGTTTAGACCAGGAGTCATCACGAGGACATTATATCCCATATAGTACACTGAACAATAACACAATTCAAGTCATCCAAAGGTCAGTTAGGAGCTGGAATAGCTCTTTTTAACAATCTTCTAATCTAGTCCCTTCATTTAATAGAGCTTTAAGTACCAGGTTAGGAATCTAGTTATCTTGAATCCCAGAATGTAACTTGTTTCACAGTTCTATGTGGCCTCCTTGCCACAGTAGGGTTTAAATGATAACTTACCAAAATCATATGGTTCAATTTTATAATCCCACCTATCTTCTTATGAAAATAGAAAAGATATTTAATATTTTAATTAGGGTATATCTTTTTAAATTTCTTACAATAGGTTTTTAAAATTTATTTATTTATTTACTTTTAGTTTACAGCATTCAGTTCCACAATCCCTTAAGTTTCAAATTTTCTCCCCCCACCTCTCCTTCCCCCTGCCCCCCTCAGGGCATGCAATCAAATATAGGATCTACAAATACCTTTACATTAAACATTAGTCAGGATTATAACCAATGGAATGAATAATGGGAAGGAGGAAACAAAACAAGAAAAAAAAAGAAAGCAAGTAGTTTGCTTCAATCTGCATTCAAACTCCATAGTTCTTTCTCTGGATGTGGACATCTCTTTCTATCATGAGTCTTTTTGGAGTTATCTTATGACCTTACATTGCTGAGAGGGGCCCAGTCTATCAAAGTTAGTCATCACACATATGTTGTGTCTGTAATTATATACAAATTTCACCTGGTTCTGCTCCCCTCACTCAGCATCAGTTTATATAAGTCTCTCCAGGTTATTATGAAGTCTGTCTGCTCCTCATTTCTTATAGCACAATAGTATTCCATTACATTCATATACCACAACTTGTTCAGCCATTCCCCAATTGATGGGTATCCCCTCAATTTCCAATTCTTTGCCACCACAAGAAGAGCTGCAATAAATATTTTTGTATATACGGGTCCTCTTACCACTTCTATTATCTCTTTGGGACACAATCTTAGAAGTGGTATTGCTGGGTCCAAGGGTATGCACTTATTTATAGCCCTTTGGGCACAGTTCCAGATTGCTCTCCAGAATGGTTGAATCAGTTCACAACTCCACCAACAATGCATTAGTGTTCTGATTTTTCCTCTCCAGCATCTATCATTTTCCTGTTTTGTCATCTTAGCCAATCTGACCAATGAGATGTGGTACCTCAGAGTTGTTTTGATTTGCATTTCTCTAATTAATAGTGATTTAGAGTATTTTATCATATGCTTATAGATATCTTTAATTTTTTCTTCTGAAAACTGCCTGTTCATATCCTTTGACCATTTATCAATTGGGCAATGACTTGTATTCTTATAGATTTGACTCAATTCTCTGTGTATTTTAGAAATGAGGCCTTTATCAGAGACACTGGTAGTAAAAATCCTTTCCCAACTTTCCACTTCCCTCCCGGTTCCATTGGCTTTATTTGTACAGAAACTCTTCAATTTAATGTAATCAAAATTATCTATTTTGCATTTTATAATGCTCTCTAAATCGTTTGGTCACAAAATCCTCCCCTCTCCTTATCTGTCAGGTAAACTATTCCTTGCTCTCCCAGACTACTTACAGTATCAGCCTTTATACATAGATTGTGCACCCATTTAAACTTGATTTTGGTATATGGTGTTAGATATTGGTCTATGCCCAGTTTCTGCCATACTATACTCCAGTTTTCTAATTAGGGTATATCTTAAAAAAATAAATTTATGCCACATTTTCTTTTCAAGCATTCAATGAGATCTACAAATTATAAGACACTTCTAGCATTTAAAACCAGTTAAGTTCAGTGCAAAGTACGAATTAAATTCAAGCATTTATTAAGGGACTATTCTGTGCAAGGTACTATGTTAGGTATTTAAAAGTTAATCAACATGAGAAAGGGCTCCCATAGAAGGTGACCTCTGACCTAAGCCTGGAAAGAATCTGAGAATTCCATCTGAGAAAGATGGAATGCTGATTTTAGGAAACAGCAAGGTCAGTTTGGATGAAAGACTATGTGAAAGGGAGTAATATGGAATGTCAGAAAGAAGAGGCTGGAGCCAGACAGAGAGAAGTTAGTGTTTTATCCTAAAGGAAATAGGAAAGCTATAAAAGATTCTTGAGTAGAGGAATGATGTGGTCAAACCTGTACTTTATGCTAACTGTTCTGTGAGATATGCTTGTGAAAGATACACTAATGAGGGAAGACTAAGTTAAAAAGCTACTGAAATTGTCCAGATGAGAAAGGATGAGCCCCTTTCTGGCATTGGCGGTACAGGTGAGGGATGATGGAGGGTGACTTAGAGGTTGTGAACTCAGGAAGATGAAAGGATGGTACCCTCAACAGGGGGACAGGTGTAGGGGAAAGATAATGAGTTTCTTTTGGGACATGAGTTTGAGATGCTCATGGAACTTCCAGGTGGCCAGCAGTCAATTAAAGATCTCAGCAAAGACATTCACATGGAATCTCTGTCATCTCTAACGACCCAATAAGCATTTGTCACCTAATACTTTTCAGAAAGGAATTGGTCCTTTTTCACCTTCATATAATGTGGTTTCTATAGTGAAAACATGCATATGCTGAGACTTAGACTTTATCTTGAGCAGTCAGATGTTTTTATTAGTAAACTTGGCTTTGCTTTTGCTCTTTATAATGGTAATTTGTCAGCAACCAACAAGAATGCTGGAAAACCCCTGTGAAGATTTCGATTTTACAAAAAGTACCCAAAATTCCACTAGTTTTGCATCACAAAGTAGTGGTTAAAGTAAAGGTTTGAGTAAAATGCCATGAATGTGGTTTTTGTGGGTGGTTATCTCTCAGAATGACTATTAGGACTCACCAGTTATCTGACAGGGGAGATCTAGAATGACATCTATAAATATGACAAGTGTAACAAATATCTTTCCACCCCTGGTATTCTCCCCACATGATCAATTCACCATGCATCGTGCCACAGGTGCCTAAAAAACATTCTAAAAGTTTCTAGACTGGGACTATATGCTAGGGATGAAATCAGAAAAAAAGAGAGAAGTCGTACTAAAGAGACACTTGTTCCCAGTACATTTCCAAATATGGCCAAGGAAAGTAATGAGCTAAATTCTTCAGCAGTATCTATATGAGCCTTACCTCTCAAGACAAAGGTTTTACTCCCTGATGTATTACATTTAAAATCATTACCAGAGACTGAGCACTGAAATTGCAAGTGGTTTGTTTTAAGGTCATGACAAACTAGCATGAACAAGAGGATTCTAAGGCCAAGAAGTGAAACTGCCTCATCTCCGCTGGCTGGAAAGAAAACAAGATTAAAAACCACTCAAAAATAAGGTAAAGGTTAAGAAAACCCCTATGAGGATTTTGAAAAAGAGTCCCCAAACTTAAGCTATGCATACAGTATGTGGAAATAAGGGTACATACAGAGCTTATATATAGCTCCCACACTTTAAACTGAAAATACAACAAATGCTCCTGTGGGCAGAATCTGGCACTAAAAAAGATACTACAGCTCTGGCCTGGCCACTTTTTATACAACCTTCATTTAATCCGCTTCCAAGGTGATAAGATGGATGTGAAAAGCAGACCAACTTGGAATGAATGCTGAAGGCTTACAAGGCACTTTTTGTGACAATTCTCTGGGAAGGGGAAAAACTCCGAATGGAACACTGGATAGGAACAAAATGAGACTGTCTAGGTGACAAGTTAAGTTTGGAGATATGCTAATGACAAGGAGCTTGCTGTGACCATGCCACATCCTTTAACTGGAGCCAGAGCTCTCAACACTCTCCTTCCTCACTGCCTTGCCTTCAATCCCCCTTAGGTTTCTTTTTGTTTTTCATCAGCTGAATATCTTAGTTTTTCTATCTACTAGCAGATGACTTAAATCACTTCATATCTTTAAGACTTAGTTTCCTCAGGAATAAACACAGCAGGTATGGGGCCAAAATGTAATGTTTATATGGATGAGCAATAGATAGGAAGTCCAGCTTGATTCCAGTGACAGGGAAGGGCCTCTGGCCTGAGTGACAGAAGGCTGAAAGGCAGGTGGATATGTGTATTACCCAGAGTCACCCACCTGCACTCTGCCTGAGTCTTATCATTTTGGCTAAATGTTTACACAGGACCTACTTGCCCCTTCCCCAGATCCAGAGAGGAGGAAGATGGAGAAGTGCCTCCCGGCACTCTCCTCCATTCTTTCTAATTCGGTATAGGCTGTCTTCTAGAAGGACAGGGAACAGGGATGATTTACAACCTCAAATCTCTGTGAATTTAAAGGAATGACTAAAGAAGTCTGCTCAGTCCACTGCCCCCACATCAAACAAATGCCTAGAGAGATCTTTTATTATCTCCTCAATTCTACTATATTAAAGCAGTTTATAAAAAAAAAATTATGGAAATAGCATTTGTAAAGCACCTACTGCAAGGTGCTGAAGCTACAAAGACAAATAAAACAGTTCCTGTACTCCCAAAGCTTATATTCTACTAACCCTTCATAGTTTAAAAAAATAGGGTGACAAAAGAAGGTTTTTACTAACAGGATCAAGATCAAACAAATTTCTCAATTTAGCTGAAGCCCATTCATGTGAACATGAAATGTTAAGGGGGCTACATCCCAATCATTCTATTTAAAATTAAAGCATCCAAATTACATTTAAATAATTATCAAGTTAGATTGAGTTTAGAGAAGAAACCACACAATTCATGTCCCTCAAATACATTAGCCTCCCATTCATTATACCTATTAGGTTAAAAAAAAGAACAGTCATTTATTAAGCATCTATTATATACAGAGTGCTGTGTTAGGTGGGGGGAAAGGTGCAGGAGTGGGGGGGATAGAGTTTACAAGAAACCTGGGTCCTGCTCTCATGGAACATACATGGAACAGCAGAAGCATAAGACTCCAACATATTTGTGCTATTCATTATTATTAAGCTCCAAAACAAAGGGCTCCATGAAGTTTGATGGCAATGGCTATTACAGACCCCAAGAACCAAGGAAGGCTTCACAGAAGAAATGACATTTGGGTTACACTCAAAGAATGGGTAGAAACTCAACAGATTAAAATTGAGGAAGAATGGGGAAGAGTGTGAGCAAAGGAATGGAGAGATGAGAGCACACAGCAGGTCTGGAAAACAAAATGTTCTAGTTTAGCAGTCTGTGGTCATTGTTCTGTCATGTCTAATTCTCTGTGACCCCATTTGGGGTTTCCTTGGCAAAGATGCTATTTCCTTCTCTGGGTCATTTTCCAGATGAGAACACTGAGGCAGAGGGGGTGAAGTGATTTGTCCAGGGTCACATAACTAGTAGGTATCTAAGGCCAGATTTGAACTGAGGAAGATGAGTCTTCCTGACTCCAGACCTGGCACTCTACCCACTGCAGCCCTAGTCTAGCTATAGCATAGAGTGGCACATCGAGGGAACGATAGGAAATTAGACTGGCAGGTAAGGTGGTGCCATATTAGTGAAAGGGTTTGAATTCTCAACACAGGAGTTTAAACTTGATTTTGTAGATAACAGGGAGCCACTGAAGATTTTGGGCACAGAATGACATGACCCAGATCTGTGCTTTTTGATTCACTGTCTATGCAGAAGGAAGATTATTCTAGATCATTATGAGAAATGGGGAAAAAGTCAAGAAGTACAGGAAAAAAATAAGGAAGCTTTTACAGTAGTTCAAGTGGATGAAAATACTGACCTAAACTAGGTTGGTGGCACTAGGAAGAGAGAGAAGACAAAATTAAAGGATATTTTGCAGGTAAAAAATCAAGATACCGGATAAAGTATAAATGAGGGAAAGGGAGAGGAAAGAATCAATGAATCAAGGATAATGCCAAAGTTTCAATCATAAGCAGCCAGGCAATGGTGGAAGTCAGAAGAAGCAACAAATTTAGGAGAGGGAAAAGGAAGTAGTTCAGTTTAGGAGAGGGATGATTAGCCTTTTTTGTGTGTTATGGTAAAGCCTAGAGACCCCTTCTCAGAATAATGTGTTTTTTTATTTTTAATTTTTTGGAGGGGGGAAGGCAAAGCAATTAGGGTTAGGTGACTTGCCCAAAGTCACACAGCTAGTAAGTGTGTCAAGTGTCTGAGGTCAAATTTGAACTCAGGTCCTCCTGTCCAGGGCTGGTGCTCTATTCACTGTGCCACCTAGCTGCCTCAATGTTTTCAAATACATAAAATACATAGGATTACCAAGGAAAGCAATTATATTGAAATACAGTTATCAAAATATTTTAAAAAACAAGTGGACACAGCTAGTTGGCTGGCTTAACCAATTAAAGAGTTATTGGAATAGGCCTGAAAATGAGGAAGTGCTTGAACTAGGGTGGAGTCTATGTTATTAGAGAAATGAAGACTGCCATGAAGGATGTTGTAGACTCAAAATGGTTAAGACTTGGCAAGTGCTAGGGCATGGGAGGTTGAAAGAGAAAGTAGAAATCAAGGATAACTCCGAGGTTGGAAACCATGGTGACTAGAAGAATGCTGGTACCCTCAATAGGTAATTTGCAGGATAAATTTGTTTGGGGGTAGGGAATAGAAATTCCATTTTGGATATGTTGAGTTTGAGATGCCTATGGAACCTCCATGGGAAGATGTCCAGCAAGCATTTGTTATAATGCATGGCTATCGTTCCTGTGAGAAAATAGGTCTGAATATATAGATTTGGAAGTTATGTGCATAAAGACGATAACTGAAACTCTAGGAGATCATGAGATCATCAAGGGAAAGAGTGTAGAGAGAAAAGAGATGACCCAAGTCAGAGTCTTGGGGAACAATCACACTTAATGGTCAGGAAGATCATGATCCAATAAAGGGAATTGAGAAGGAATAGTCAGGTAGGAGGAGGATCAAGAGAAAGCAGTATTACAGAAAGCAACAGAAGAGATGGTGTCTAGATTGAACAAGAGAAGAGAACTAAACATGGTGTCTCTGAAACCAAGGGGGATGGAGAATATCCAGTAGGAGGGGATGGTTATTAGTATCACAACTGAAAAGACCAAAAAGGACTGGACAGAGTCAGTCACAGCTGATGATCAGAATGATATTAGAATGACACAACAGAAGGGATCAGTCTTCTGAATCATCTTTGCCTCCTCTCTCACCCCACACAGACAGTCAGCTGCCAAATCTTGTCATTTCTACATCCACATCTCTCATCTCAGGCCCTTCTCTCTCACACAACCACCCTGTTTAGGACCTTCTCACCTCTCCTTTGACCACTGCAGTCACTTCCAGCTTGGTCTCCCTGCCTAAATTCAGCTTCACTCCAATCTCTTCTCCATGCAGCAGCTAAAGTGACTGCAAGCCTAACCACATCACTCACCTATTCAACATAGTCCTTGAAAATCAAATCTAAATTTTTCTTTGGGGAATCTAAAGCCTTCACCACCTGGTGCCAACTTACCTTTCCAGACCCACATTACTCCCCTCTTAGTACACTAAAGTTTAGCAAATTGGCCTTTTCCTGCGCTTCATATACAGTGCTCCATTGGACTCATCTGCTTCCTATTCCCAAAGCAGCCCCTCCTGCCTGGAATGTGCTCCTTCCTTTCCTCTGACTCTCAGAATTCCTAATTGCTATCAAGGATCAGCTCAAGCACTGCCTTCCACATAAAGCCTTTTCTGATCCCCCTAGCTACTAGTGCCTTCCCCTCCTATAGAAATCACCTTGTCTCTTTTATACACATAAATACACGTGCATACATGCATGGCAACGAACATTTATCAAGCACTGACTGCATGCCAGGCAGAACACATATATGTCAATGTTCTTTTCCTTGGCTAAGTCGTAAACACCTTGAGAGCAAAGACTTTCACTTTTGTCTATGAATTCTCCTCGGTGGCTGGCATATGTCAGACACTTAGTAAATGACTATTGATTAGAAATTAGAGAGACCTCTTATGAAAAGAAAAGTAAAAGTCAGTGATGATACCAAGGTGTTATGAAAAATGCAGGTGGAGAGCTGATGGTGCCTGCCTCAGCTAACCTCAAGCCTGGCAATGATTCTGCTTCATTGTCTCTTAAGTAAGAGTCGTGGGGACATGGTTGGGGGTAGGAGAAGCAAGAAAGTAGAATCTGAAACATCTGCTTTAAGGAACTAGATAAGAACAGAAAAGCAGCAGCAAATCAAATCAGGTCCCACATAGACAAGGCCCTTGCTTCTGAAGGCTGCTTTCTGTCCCTGTTACCACCGTGCTTAGAGAAATCCTGGTTTTTGAAAAGGTCTTGTTTCCATTCAGCATAGGGAGACAGAGAGAATGTTCAGTGTGGAGTCAGAAGACATCAGAGTTGGACCCATGGCTTCTCTACTTGGCAGCTGTGTGATGTTGAGCACAGCTCAACACTTCCTGTGCCTCAGTTTCCTCATCTGTAGAATAAGAGGACTGGTTCCTTTTTGCTCTAACTTACAGGATCCTTTGATCCTACTTGGAGGAACTCTATGAGCTAGCTCCCCAGTAAGTAGAATGGTCCATCTAGTAGCAGCATGGAAAGTCATAGCTAATGTACTTGTTCTCACAGTTCACAGCGAAGTAAAATTGTTGATAAAATCTGAAGCATAAAATGTGACTGACTCAGTGGCTACTTACTCATAAGGAGCTTTACTTTCAACTTCTGATATTTCGCCACCATTATTTAAGCCTTTCCTTGGCATTTTCTACTAGATTGTAACTCAGTGAAACTAGGAAGCAGGACTTGTTTTGCCTTGTACTTCAGTACCTAACCCAGTGCATTTTATATATATATATATATATATTGTTTATTCATTCAATTGTGTTCAACTCTGTCAAAACCAGAGGGGTTTTCTTGGCAAAGTTACTGTGATAGTTTGCCATTTCTTTCTCCAATGTATCCCCATTTTACAGATGAGGAACTGAGGCAAATAGGGGTCAAGTGACTCACCCAGGGTGACACAGCTAGCAAGTGTCTGAGGCTGGATTCCAAGTCAGATCTTCCTGATCACTGACTTGGTACTCTATTCACTGCACCACCTAACTGCCAGCATCTCATTTACTTGCCTTTAATAAATGTTTAACACATAAATGAATGAAAATAAAGACTTTCTCAGCTTTCAAAAGACTGTCAAGTTGGAAGCAGCCCTGACAGATCCATGTTTTTCCCAGCTGGAGGTAACATAGGAGTCCCAAAAGTCTTAGTGCAGCTTTAATCTAAAGCCATTCTCCTAATTTCCCTCTAATAAGCTGCAAACACTAGGTGAAGGTCAGAAGACTATCCCTTTTTCTGTTTGCTCTTTGACCAATAAAGAGTAATGGCAAAGAGGATGAATAAAACACCAGGCTTCTCTTTCTCTAAGAGATGTCCAACCTGTTCCAGGATGACAGCTCCAGTTCCTCCAGTCCATATACTTCTCTACGCTAACATTAATTCCAACTGCATTTATGGTCTTTATAATTTAATATACCTTAATTGTTCTCCAATTATTTCTTGAATATTAATTGGGCCTTCATGAAAGAAGCAAAAGCTCTCCAGAGTCTACATATATTTCTCTACCACTTTCTCCTGTCTTTCTTCCCCTTCCCAAGGACGACATTTACTAAGCAAATAGTGTAGACTCAACAAATACCTGATTGATTTACAATTACAGCTATGTGTTCATCTACCCTGGGTGCCTTTAGGCACTGTGACAATTTACAGACCATCCCTGAAAAGGTAAAATGTACACTAAGTACTGTGATAAAAAAAAAAAAACCAGATAAACATGTCAATGTCAACTTAACATAAAGCTTAACTTACAGTCACACTTTTGAAAAAAGGACTTGACATATCTATTTTTTGAAAAGATGCTGATTCTCCTAGATAACACCTGAGAGGATCCCTTTAATTTGAAGCATACCCAAAATGCATTTGTCAAAAGGCAGCACATTACTTTTTAGTTGTTTCTATGTGATGATGAAAATTATTTGACTTAAATTAAGGGGGTGGGAGGGGAATTAGTTCTTCAGAAATTTTTCCTACTCTTATTATTCTATAATCATGTTGATGCCCTGACCTGTTCAGCCCGTTTTTATTTATTTATTTTTGGAGCTTGAGAGAATGTGACCTCCCTCTTTTCACATTCAAATCAGATATGCAATAGTATAATTTAATGACATTACTTTTTTTTTTCTTTCAAGAGTTAAGCCCCTTCTTAGATCATGCTTGGACAACTCTGCTCAGATCATTTTTTTTTTTTCAAGAATTGCTCCATTTGCTGGTTCCCGATCCCAATCTTTAGATCTTCTAATGTCCTTTTTCCCTTTCAATTTTTTGTTACTTAGGTGAGATACTTACAACACAGAAACATTGCAAAATATTTACTTGTGTTTAAATCACTTTAAATTTTCTATTCAGATTGTTATTTTAAATATATTGCTGACTCAACAGAGGTAAACATAAATCACAGAGTTCTTTCAAATTTAGTCAACATTTTTCAAACTAGTAGTCCAGTAAATTAACTAGACATAGGACTTGGGATAGGTAAGGTAGGCAACTGCCCAAAGTGCAATCTGCAATGGTGAGAAACCGTTTATAATTTTAAGGTTTTAAAATTCTCATTTTTAATGCTTAGGAATCCTGCTTGCCATGGCCCATGGCACATAGATACATCCTATGTGCAAAGTCAAACATTTTACAGTGGACAGTAACAGGGAGGTGTAGAGCACAGGTGCAGTTTTCAAATCTTGCCCAAAATGTGAGCACTCTGCCTTGATTCTGGAGCTGGGGATACAAAGTTAAGTATTTATCCCATAAACCTGAGCTGTACAATACAGAAAGTTTTAAGGTAGGGAGAGAGGTTAGCAAAATACTCTTCTTCCAGAGCATTCTTGTAGCCTAAAATATAAAAGTAATTTCCTAATTCTGCCAGAACTTTATTAACAATGTATAGATCTGGTTTGTATCCCACATTGAGCCTTATGTGCCAGAAAACAGAAAACAGATTCCAAATATATATTGAGTCATAGGATCACAGATTTAGATTTAAGTCTTCCAGTTCACCCCCTTCATTTTATAGATGAGTAAACTGAGCCCCAACGGTTAAGTAACTCGCCCAGCATCCTACAAATGATTCAAGACTTAAAGTAGGATTTAAACCAAGGTCCTCTGATGCCAAATTCAACAGTTTCCCACTATTCCACCTTAGTATTAATGACAAATCTATCCAAAAGTAGAATCTTTCTGCATTTTTGACCCAATTGCTACTCCTGGGGTTACCAAATTCTTTAATTCCATTTTAAGAAAATCTGATTGTTCTAACATGCCTATATATGGAAGGTTTCATTATTACTATTTTAAAGGTGACTCCTAATAATGATTGTACTACGGGCACTTTTGCGTCCAGCTTCATCTGATCCTCCTAATATGACCATATGGTAGGCAGAACAGGTATTATTATCCCCATTTTGTCAATGAAGAATCTGAACTCAGAGAAGGGGCTTGCCCAAGAGACTAGGAAGCAGAGCTTTCAGGCCACAGCTTCTTCCGCTACCCCACCTTCTTTATCATTGCTATTAGGGAGACATCTTTATGACGTATTAAAACAGTACAGCATATAAACGAGCCCTTAATTCTGTACCAGAAATAATAGCTAACATTAACACAGTGCTTTAAGGTTTATAGAGGGTTTTATATACACTCTCTCACTTGATTCTTGCAACTACCCTGTACAGTGTTCTACAAATATCACCCCCATTTTATACATGAGGAAACTGAGGCTCAGAGAAATTGAATGGTTTACCAATGGTCACACAACTAGTCAATGTTTCACCTAAGTTCATCTCCAGAGCTTTTTCCCTACAGTACCATGATGCCTCTACTAATTGTTATAGCAAGGATGGAAAACATCCATCCATGTAGGCTAGAGTAGTTTTCAACATTCTCCGCCCCCTCCCCCCCAGTCATTTATCATACTAAAGTTCTTTAGAATATCTAGCACTGATATGAATGAAGCCTTATTAGATAACCATAATTTTAAAACTTTTTCCAATTCCTAGAGACAAGGAGAATTAACATAATAAATCACTGTCTAATAATAATAATGGTCTCAGATTGAATGTAAAAGGGCACCCAAAGAGAATTCATACTTCTAGATCTATTCATGTTACCACATGAGAAATAACTCGACTGTGAGCACTTTAAGAGTTTAGGTGTATACTTCAAATAAATAAGCAGATTCTCCCAATGTCTAAGAAACTCTCGAGTAGTATTTAAGCACCAACTGCTAAGAGTCCCGTGTTGAAATACCCAAGTCAAGAGACCAAGGTTCTAGTTCCAGTTTTTCCACTATCTGTGCTACCCTAAGTAATGCACAAATTCTCTGGGGCTTGTTTCCTTCTCTGAAAACTGTGGGTGCTAGCAAAGGTGATCTCTGGACTCTATCTACTCTACCTACTGAAAAATTCTGATTCTATCATTACTGATACATTTATATATTAGGCAACCTTTGGAGACTAATTTATTAGACACTGTTGCACTTCCATGAATTAGTATAAAATTATAATTCAGTAACCACCTTTCTTCAAATGAAAATCAATATTTTCACATCTTTCACCTCTCCTCCCATCATCCCTAGATATCCAGCTAGATTCAAATAGTAATATCCCCGTTTTATTAACTGAATCAGTGTTAGAGTAGGGGCTGGGACCCAGATCTCCTGACTCAGTCCTTTAATCACAAGACTGTGATATCAGTTCAAAATAGTGATGTCCACTTTGTTCTGTACTGTTCATGCAATGCAGGAAATTTATAAAGAAAAAGAAGTTACTCGTCTCTTCATAATTCATTTTTGCTGATATGCATCATACCATGTGACAATTAAAATGCACTTAGGAAGTAACCTGTAAAAAAATACAAATACAAATAAAACAAGTGTTTTAGAATCAAGGGGATGAAAATAAAGGGGTGACCTCTCAGGAATTAGGGTTAATATGTTAGAAATGAGTCCTTATGAGTAGGAACTGTTTCATTCTTTTGTATGTGAATCCCCTAGGCCTAGCACAATACCAGGCACTTATGTATTTGATGGATTCATCAAGGTAAAATTAAGGCAAAAAGCCTAGTGTCTGTAATGATCATAACCTTTTCCACATTCTATCTCTGATATTTATACATCAAAATAAGTTATCATATTGGAGAGGAGGGGAGTTGTCACTGGTCACAGAATGGAAAGAAACTTCAAAAGTCATCTGGTCCAATGCTTTGTCATCTATAGTATCTCCAATAAACCTTTCACCTTCAACACAAGGAAACTCAATACCCCCTAAGGCAATATGCCCCATTCCACTTTAGTATACAACTACTAGCTGTGTGACTCTGGACAAGTCACTTAACTATGTTCAGACTCAGGTTCTTCATCTATAAAATGAAAGAGTTAGAATCAATCACTTCAAAGGTTCTTTCAAGCTCGAAATCTATCACCCTGTGATCCTAATTGTTATGATGGTTTTTCTGGGTTGTTTTTTATGCTGTTAAAGTTCTGCCTCCACACAACCTCTACCAGTAACAACTCCATAATTAATGAGCCTTAGTTCTGCCCTTTGGGCAAGATGAAGTCTGATCCATCTTCCACATGACAACTTCATATTTTGAAAACTTTTCTCCCTCTTTGGTTTGGTGTAAAGTCCCCTCACTAAACTGATTGCCTTTCTCTCAAAGTGATCCAGCTTGTCAATGTACTTTCTAAAATGTGGTACCCAGAACTACATACAATATTCTTGATAAGATCTGACCAAGTCATAATGGGAGGGGGACTAGCAGATCACCTGATGAGGCCGCTAAACAGCTCCTAATGGCAAAGCCATATCTGTGGTGGGACATCAAGAGCCCTCCCCAAGACACTATAATTTAGAAGGCACTAACAATATTTGTCCTTTAGCGGTTATTAACAACTGAAATAGCCTGGAACCTTCTTAGGAAAAATAATTAGAAGAGGGAAATAGCTTGCTTCCTCACCGCCCTGGCATTAGCCCAGGTGTTGGCCCTTGCCAGCCTTCTCCAGGAGTGGCCTCAAGGTGTCCAGACATCTGCCCCAGGCACATCAAAAGCTAGCAAAGGCTCCAAGGCAGCCTAAGATCACATTAGGTTTTTGAGCTGCCATGAGCTGCTATCTTATGCAACGTTTGCAACCCACTAAACGCCCCAGGTGTTTTTTTTTTTGCACAGAACTTCTAGCCATATCTCCTCCATCCTGTATTTGTATATGCCATTTTTTTAAAACTACATACAAGTTTACATATATTCCAATGAAATTTCACATTATTTTTGGCCCATCTTTCCAAGCTACTGAAGTCTTTTGGGAAGCCAATTTTGCCATCCAACATGCTGTCCCTCACAGCTTCACATCATCTGCAAATCTGATTAGTATTCCGACTATACCTTTACCCAAGTTACTGATAAAGATATTTATCAGAAAAAGGCTCAGGACAAAATTGTGTAGCACAGTAGCAGAGACTTCCTTCCAGTATGCCAATGATCCATTGATGTTCATGTCAGTCATGACATCATTTAACAGTAAGTGGTCAAATTTAATTGAATATGAAGTTATAGAATTTAATGCCTAAGAGATCTTAGAGAGCATTCATTTGTCTTCACTTTGTAAGAGAGGAAACTGAGTTCTAGAAGTTAAGTGACTTGCCCAAGGTTAGACATATAAATCCTATTTTTATGATATCACAAAATTCAAATCACCTATTCATATTTAATGTCAAACAAAGGATATTTATCATGCAATCATTATGCAAGGCAAAGGACATAGAATTTATCTGAAGCAAGCACATTGTTAGGATTTGGTTTTTGTCCAAGAATGATTTCCACTATGGCATGGTGGCTTGAGCTGGTCTCAGAGCCTGGGGTTCAAGTCTTGCCTGAAATCATAGGTCCATTCTTTCTATCTTCCCATAATTATTTCATTATTATTAGATGACTTTTACTTAAAACAAACTATATATATATATGTATATGTATATATGTGTGTGTGTGTACATCTACACACACACACACTTAATTGTATTTTCCTAATGTCTATTTTGGAATTTTAGAAGTATTCATTACACAATATCAATTTTATAAGACTCCAAAATATTTCAGTTATCTTTGAACTGCTGATTCCTTCTCTTACTCATGACAGTAGATTTTAAGGAACTATCAGTTTTGGCCACTACCCAAAACATTATAAAAATTGGCTCAATCATTTGAAATAAATATTAGAAATTACTAAGGATGCTTAAGAATTAGTGGTTTTATTTCGCATGATTACACATGTATAATCTGTATCAAATTGCTTGCCTTCTCAAGGAGGGGGAAGGATTGAAAGGGAGAGAATTTGGAACTCACAATTTTTTTTTAATTAATGTTAAACATTTTTTGTTTACAGGTAATTGAGAAAAATAAAATAAAAAGAATTTTTAAAATGAGCTAGTGTGTTTAAACATTCAGGGGGACCCAAAATTTGTATATGAACACATGGTGTAAGGCTTAATGCATCAAGAAAAATAAAAGTTAGGACACATAATAAGTGACTGATAGTTGATGAGTTTGAAAGAGTGTGCCTAATGACATCCTAACCCTCTATACTTTGTTGGATCCTCATTCAAGAAACTGGAATTTTAATGCTATATTAAGTCTAAATGTTAAGCACATATATATGCAATATATATAATAATATACATCTACTCTTAAAATTAAAAGGTGTCCCTACAAAAACATCATATCCTGGCATTCCTCATCTTTACAAATTTTAAATATTTTAAAATAACAGTGAATGAAAAAATAACGCCCAATAATTTTGCTTTAATCTCATCATTCTTCAACAGGAAAACATTCCTGAGTTTACAAATCTGCCACTTTATCCTAGGGGTCAGAATTTAATTATTCATGTGTACATATTATGGATGCAAGACAGCATAGACACTATAAAACAGTAGTATCGTTACAAAAGCTAATCACATCGTAGCAATATAAATGTTTAATAAACAGATCATAAACAGAAGTGTCACTTGCACTCCTAAAAAGAACGCAGCTGGTGTTCCCCAGCCCCCCTCCTTCCCAGTTTTAGTTGCAGGGTGTTTTTTTTTTCTTTCCCCCAGACAGAACAGTAATTTGATTTACACCACACTGTGGGAGTCAGGGTGTGGTCGAGTGCTTCTAACTAATATTACAAATGGATTTTTTTTCCCCCTGAACTCCTGTAGCAACAAGATCTTAAAGTGGTTACTGGTAGGAAAAAGGTGAGATGGAGGTCAAATTAGATTGCAAAGTAAAATGCTCTCTGGGCTGTGCAAAGGGGTGCTGGGGGCCAAAAGGCAAGGGGGGGTGCATCGCGGGGTGGTAGTGTTTTTACAGCTGGGTACATTGAGGCGCGATGTTGGCATTACCTAAGAAGTCTAAACTAGTTCCCGTCAGTGAAGGGCTTCTCCCCCTTGTCCTGGGCTTACTTAAGGGGCCTCCTGGCCATGGGTGAGGCTGAGGAACAGACGGGGCGCTCTGGCCGACCCCCACTCGCCTCCCTTCCCTGGCTTTGGCAGAACGCCTCCGAGAAAAGGGGCGCATCAGGGAGGCACAAGTGTGCTTGCTCTAGCCCAGGCCCTTCCCAAAGCAGGGGCAGGCGAGGGGGCTGGGGATGCATGAGGGTACGAGGCAGGGCCGACGTCCCCTCCCGGGATGAGGATGCCCTCCCTGGCTGCTGCCCCCGGGTCTGTCTGCATCTGTAGCAGACCCGGGCCTCAGTTTCCTCATCTGTGAAATAAAGAGGGGGAAGCCCTATGCGCGCGGACATCCCTCCGGCTCTGCGCCGCGGACCCACCTAGGATCTGCGTGACCTTGGGAGAGTCACTTTGGCTCGGTGGGCCTCAGTTTCCCCCTCTGTAAAACGAGGGGCAGGGCGAGGTGGCCTCTGAGGCCCCTCCAGCTGTGAGTGGCCGAGATGTCGGGCTCCCTCGCCCTGCGGCTTCTCGGCAAGCAGGGACGGAGGAGGGGGTGAGGCCGCCTCGGACACGCGGGGCAGGGGGAGGCCGAGGAGCTCTCGGCGAGGGACCGTCACGTTGGCCTCCGCATGGAGGGGGCTCAGCCAATAGTGAGGCGGGGTCTCCCGGAGGATCCGCCTCCTCTCCCTCCCTACGTTCCCCGCCCCCCTCCACTGCGCCCTTAGCCTCGGATCCGCCCCGCCTCCCACTCGGCCGGGGCCTTGCGCACCAAACTCCTTTGGGGCGTCCCCACCCCCAAGGCCGCCGCGAGCTCCGAGTCCTCTTCCCTCCCCGCCCCCCAACCTCGGGCTGCACGTGGCTCTGCACGTTGGAGTCTGGGCTCGGCTGGGGCCGTGTGCGCGTGCGCGCGGAGGAAGCAGCCCGGGGAAGGAGGGATGGGACCTCCTGCCCTCGGGTCCAGGCTGACTCTGCCTCTGAGCTGGAACCGCTGAGCCCCAGGGGGTCCGACTTCAGGTGGAAGCGCAGCTCTGGAGAGACGCGGCGCAGTGCGCTGGGAGGAGCCCGGGAGTGGCAGGCCGAAGGCCTGGGTTCGCATCCCGACGCAGGCAGCAGGCAGTTACTAAGCGCCTACGTGCCGGGCAGGGTGCTGGGGAGCTGCCGCTGGGAAGCGAACTCTGCCGTAACTTCGGGCGAGCAGCAGCTGTTCTGTGGCTACTGTGTATGAGGCGCCGTGCTGAGCGCCGACGCCCGCCCTCGCCTTTGTAACATTGTAACAATGCCAAACAGTTTGTTTCTTTTGTGGTCCTGTGGCCTTTGTTTTGTGCGTCCACGGGCGCTACCAGGTACAGCCGAGGGACGAACCCCAAACCAGACTCTCCCGTCTGTCCAAATCGGCAGGACGTTCCAGGAAGGTGTCTTGTTCAAGAGCTTCCGGTACAAGAGATCCCTCCCGGTTCCTAATCCCCCCAAGAACCTTTGGTGTTTGGGGTAGTTGGGACGTCTTTGTGCGTGTAAATATTGTTCCCACTGGCTTCATATAGAATGTAAAGTCTTTGAGGGGGAGAGGAGCAAAAGGGATTTTTTCTGTTTTCTTTATATCTCCAGGTACTTAGCACAGTACCTAGCATACAGTAGGAATTTTAATAAGCATTTTTAATTGACTCCTTGGCGTCTCCCACTCCCAATTCATCCTCTAAAGGGATTTTTCTAAAGTGAAGATGACCATGTCATCACCCCCACTCAATAAACTACAGAAACTTTTAAATACAACATAACAAATATAAAATGTGCTGTTTGGCCTTCAAGGCTCTTCATAACCTTGCTTCTTTCTTTCCAGTCTAATTACTCCTTACTCCCTGACAGGTACTCCTCAATCCAGTGAAGCTGGTCTCCTGGCCATTCCCCACACAAGATATGCCCTCTCTGGACCCTAGACATTTTCTATGACTGTCCCCCATGCTTTGAATGCTTTCCCTCATATCTGCCTACCAGCTTTTCTAGCTTCTTTTAAGTGCCAGGTAAAAGCCCGTTTCTACAGGAAGCTTTTCCCACTCTGGTCTAATTCTAGTCCCTTCTGTCTGTTCCTCTTTATCCTGTTTATAGCTTTTTTTTGTACATATTTGTTTGCTTGTTGTCTCTCCCATTAAATTGTGAGCTCCTTGGGGAGGCACCAGAAGGAAAAGCTTCATGTAAAACATGGCTTATGAGCTAAACTTTGAAGAAAACTACGGATTGTAAAAGGAAATTTAAGGAGGTAGTGCTTTCCAGGCATGGGGGAGGTACTGCCTGGGCAAAGGCTTGGAGATGGGAGATGAGTAATGAAATGTTCTAAGACAAAACCCAACACCAGCTCTTCCTTTACATGCACAAAACTGCCCTTCAAATAGTTCGATAAAGGACCTGATGCCTCAGAAGTACTCTTAGAAGTCATCTAAATCCCACCCCCTCATTTTGCAGATGGGGAAAAAGAGGCCCAAAGGAGTGACCTGCCCAAGGTCACACAATGTCTTACAGAGTCAACCTCGGAAATCTGATTAAAATACCCTGATTAAAGTTCTGGTGCTCTCTTCATTACAACATAATGCCAGGGTCCCAAAGTCCTCGACTAAAGGATATAGAAGGGAGAGGGAGGAGCAGTGTTCACTACACTTGAAGGGGACAGTTGCTTTTTTAGTTTCTAGTCACTTTATTTGTACCTTGACAAAGCCTTATCCCAGCCCCAGCAGTCAGTGGAGGGTTTCTGAAACATGGTTAGGTGAGATACGCTGTGCTAGCAGCCTGATTAAGTCATGCCTTGACTTGTTTGACATTGCAGATAATAGCCTTGCAAGGATTTGGCCCCAATTTGTCTAAAATAGGACTTCGGCAGAAGCAACAGAGAATAAAGGACTGAAAAGAAAAGACGAGGCAAAACTGAAAATGAAGGATTGGGAAGAAAGGAGGAAAGATGGATAATTAGGAGAAAGGGCTTAAAATTGTGGAGCCAACTAAATAAAATATCAGAAAAAGAACGACCCCTGAAGAATGAAAGAAGGTGGTCAGAAAACAGCAATGTACATGGAAACAGCTGTAAAATAATCAGGAGGTAGGAGGTCCATGGGTGATGGGTGTGGATATTGACAGACATAAATATATGTCTGTCTTTATCTATCTATCTATATCTATCTATCTATCTATCTATCTATCTATCTATCTATCTATCTATCTATCTATCTATCTATCTATCTATCTATCTATCTCCAGAACATTTTCTTTGCTGTATTGATTGGTTTTGTTGATTGTTTTTTTTCTCTTTTTTAAAAAATTATTCTTTGTTATATGGGATAACTGGGAGTGAGGATGGAAGATATCGATATTGATATCAATAAAAATTTACTTTTTTAAAAAGAAGGTAAAACCAATTTTATTCTATATGGTATTATTATAATAATCTTGGTCTTATGTTGTGAAGATTTTTAAAAATCACAAATGGTGACTACAAACTTCAATGTCTCCTCTTCTATTAACTAGGGAATGGATCCAGATCAACTGAGCTCTCTGAGCTCTGTATTTAGCCCTTGTGTTTGAATGGTCTAACTCCATTGGATCTGAGATCTCATGAATGTGGGTGTGCTCTCCAATAATAAAAGTCCCAACCCATCCAGGCCTGCCTATCAGATCCAGCTCTTGTCCATGCCTTTCCATATGTTCACACCAGGACATCCACCCAACATACTCAGATAATCCTCACTTTTTCTTTATCATCCTCATCATTTCTCCTTCCCACTGCATTCCTATTGAACAACTGAAAAAGAAAACTGAATAAATACTCATAGTCCAGCATTGTTTGTGATTCTTGTCAATGTCCTCCAAAAAACATCCATTGAAATCGCTAGAGGACTTTCTTTGGTCTTTTGACATTTTGTGGGCTCTAATGAGTACATCATTCAAACTATTCTTCCTATCCCTTGCTCTCACAGTATGACCACACTACTCTTTTTCAGTTCTTACATTTTGCCAAATGTTCTCCCTTACACCATTTCTTGTACATAGTGATCATTTGTTTTATACAGCAACCTGTTCACTATGTGTCTCTCCATTGTCCTTTGGGCCACCAGTGATTTGATTTTTTTTTGAACGTGGGTAGTCCATGATGCTGGTGGTGACCCAAAATCACTGGGAAAGTATTGAGATAAAAAAAGATGGGTTTTTGTTACAGGGACAGTTTGGAATTATTGAAAAGTGTTGTGCAGGTTTTCAAATGCAAAGCAGCCTGCTGTCTTACTATGTACTTGCTGCGGGGTTTTGCAGAGACAGCTCATTATTTAATTGAAGTATCTATCCAAAGTATAGGTACTAATGGACAATCTCAATAAACAGCCCAACTTGTGTCATGGTCTGAATGATTGGAATTTTTTGGTACATTTGGATCTTCCTGTATGAATTGTCAAGCCAGTCTCTAGAGTGGGTTGTGAATTTTTATTTGATGATAATAATCAAATTGATTCACTAAATCAATTAATCAGTAAATGAATTCATATTTATATATAGTCTAAAAGTTGTAATTCTTATTGTCATCACTGGGAAAGCCAAAGAAAGATGTACAGGATTGTAGGCTATTTTGTATTTTTAATCAGAAAATTAAATTGTATTTGAGTTCTTCAGATCATTCTTCACATTTAGAACACATACTTCCTTTTATTAACAGCCAATAATACTTCTACTTTCTAATAACTTCAATCAAGGTAAGACCTTTTGTTCAATTAAATAATTAGCTTTGGAAATAGACGTTATATAGGAGAATAGGTTATTAGAGTGCTTACTTCCTATTCAACAACAACAACAACAACAATAATAATAATAGCTTACATAATGCTTTGCTAATCTCGCTCTTGTGAAATACAGATCATTATAATCCCCATTTTACAAGCTGAGGAAACTGATACACACAGCAGTTGAGACAATACTCAGATTCATACGACTAGTCCATGTCAGAGCCCAGAATCAAAACTTTCCCTTGACTCAAAGCCTGATACTTTGATCACTTCATCAGGTTGCCTCTCCATGCTAAGGACATTGACCTGTTCTTGGTAATGGGTATTAAATTCTTTCCTCTTGAAATCCCACCTCCAAAATTCTGCCTATACAATTAATGTTAGGTGACAGGTATTTGATGGAAAAATAAATTATTATGAAACTGCTTAGATTTTATCTTTTGATGCTTGTATTATTTCTAATTGCAAAACTTTTTCTAAGCAGAAATGTAATTCCCTTATGATCAACCACTTGGCCTTTCAGGTTATAATTTATCCCCTGGGGAACTGGATTGGAAATGGAAAAAAGACCATGAATAACCTACCATTATTGAAGTTGTGTAACACTTTATACTTAAAAAAAAAGTCTTACTGGTTACAGTTTAAACAAGTACAGTATTCACACCATTCTAGAGGGGTTATGTATTTAACCTGGTTCTGGCAATAACATCTTTTAAAAGAAATTAACTGTGTATTTTCTAGGATTAGTTTTGAATGAGTACTACAATCTCTTATCTATAAGTTTTGCTCCAAGAAAACTTACATATAGCTCCCTAACCAAGTAGATACAGACCTCTCTTCAATTAAGATAGCATTTTGGAGGACGAGAAATCAAATATGCTGTATGTAATCTTAATCCTAGTAGGAATCATATTATGTAGAGAGAATGTAATTAGCCAAATTGCAGTTTTGTAAGAATAGGAAGGTAAACATTTTCTATTCTTGAAAAAGTGCCCCGGGATATGTAATGTTCAGGGAAGAACTTTCTTACCTCTCTGTTAGTTTGGTTTTTTGATAATTTTTTTGTTCTTATTTACTAAAGTTCACTGTTGAAGTTATCAAGTCCTCTCAAATACTAGTAGTGTGACCGTGAACAAATCAGTTAAGCCCCCAGTACTCCGAAGAAACACTGTAAGACTAAAATAGGGACTGAGCTACTGAACCAAATCAGTAGAGGTTGTTGAAATTACTGATCAGGACAAGTAGAAGGAGGAGGAGGAGGGGAAGGAGGAGGAGGAGGAGAGGCTTGAAATCGGTAAGGTATGTACAAAGTGCTTTATTGGTTAGGTGTCACTGTTGAATAATTTTCCATCTGATGCCTTTTTTCCTTTTAAGTTTTTAAGGCCTTTCCCTTTATTTGCATCTTTGTTCATCATGATCCAGAACTGATGGTTTTAATTCTGTAATGTTAACTTTTTAGATCATTACTAAGAATCTCAGAGAATCATACAATTTTAGATCTGAAAGGCAACTCTGAAGTTTTTAGTCCAATCCCCTAATTTTCAGATGAGGAAACTGAGGCCTACAGCACACAACTGTTTAGGAACAGAGACAGGATTAGAATCTGGATCTTCTCACTCTTAATGTACTGTTTTATTCTTTCTTGCTACCTTACACTGCCTTTCTGGAAGCTACAGAGTAGCTTCTCCCTATAATAGTACCCTAATTTATACATGCTTCTATATTCTGTTAGTTAAATTTGTATATATCTACTCCTTTTCCCAATTAGCATAAAGTTTTGGTTGATTTGTTGGCAAATGGCTCCTAACATTTTTATGTCCATAAGCCAAATACCTGAATGCACAAGGGTAACCACTTTTTTTTTGAGGGGGGGAGGTAAGGCAGTTGGGTTAAGTGACTTGCCCAAGGTCACACAGCTAACAAGTGTCAAATGTCTGAGGTACAATTTTAAGTCAGGTCCTCCTGACTCCAGGGCCAATGCTCTATTCACTGTGCCACCTGGCTGCCCTGGAACCATTCTTTAAAGGAACCTTTAAAGAAGTGGAGAGAATCATATCATGATAAAAAGTGATCACCTTTTCATTTACCTATTTAGGAAATCTAATGTTGACTTTTACATTCTGTATCAAGTTTTCTTGAAACAAGGGAGCACCTGTAAGTCTATAGTTATAGAATAAGGTGCCAGAATTGGAGTCATTGACTGGGTTTACAAGCCAACTTTGACATTTACTGCCTGTGAGACTTTGGGCCTTCCATCTTTTGGAGCCTCACTTTTCTAATCTGAAAAATAAGGGAGTTGGACAAATTATCCTTAGGGTTCCTTTTAGCTGTAGAGCTATGATCCTGGGATACTGTTCTGATTTAATCCAGAAAATAGATGATTTATTTTATTTATTTATTTATTGCTTTTTTTTGGAGGGGGGAAGGCAGAGCCATTGGGGTTAAGTGACTTGCCCAAGGTCACATGGCTAGTGAGTGTTAAGTATCTGGGGCCAGATTTTAACTCAGGTCCTCCTGACTCCAGGGCTGGTGCTCTATTCACTGTTCCATCTAGCCACCCCTAGATGATTTATTTTAAAATAATATGTTAAATTCCAAGAAATGGCAGAAAATGCTGGGGAGGGGGAACAATTACAACCTTTAGTATATCACAACATATCAAACTATGGAGTAATAGCATGAAGCAGGTCTGTGTCACAGAAAAGAGGGACTTGCTTTTAGAACAGCTTGTGTCCAAATGTGCAGACTATTATACTGTCAAATAAAGGAAGTGCCATTATCTCATGGTACATTTTTCCCCTGTATCTGTATCTATTTTGTGACAAAGCCAGTGAATACAAGGGAAGTGGACCCTAAGAATGGCCGTTAGTGGCTCCAGAGTAAGAGGAATAATAAGATATAACTAATTTTCTTCTAGAAATACCACAGGAACTGGGATTAATTAGTGAAATTGATTTGTGGCCAACCAGTAAAAGAGTATTTGAATGGTAGCCCTTATTAAGACTGACCTCCAGTTGAGCTATATAACTGGATAATCCAGGCAGGGTGTTTGGTTCTCGAGAAGCTCACCCAACCACATGGGAGTGGCAAAACCAGTGTCTCGGGTTCCCTGTTAGGTGGCTCCACCCCAGAGAAAGGTTGTGGCGAACGGACCTGATTGTATTATACAGTGCTGCCACCAGTTTTAGACCCAGTCTTAATTTAAGACCTAGTTTGATTTTCTGGTGCCTTTCTGAATGATAATTATTCTAGCCACTGTAACCAAAACAAAGATGGAAGAAAGGCAGGTGAAAGAATAAGGGGAATGAGAGGGAGTTTCTTGGAAGGAAGAGTGACACATCCTGATACCATTCACATAGTAGTTACTTCATAGGCATTTGTTAACTCAGGATGAGTTGCCACAGGTTCATGTACACCAACCCCCCCCCCCACTAGATAAAAATCAAATAGAATGGGTTGTGAGCAGCAGAAACTTGAGACAGGTCGGACTTGGTGGCCATCCTGAGACACTACATTTTCTAACATCCCTAAAGCCATTCTTATTCTTAGAATGCCCAGCTGTAGAAGGGGGAAGAGGGGGGCGGTGTGTGTGAGTCTAGCAGCTGCATAGAGTGGCTTTATGCAAGATCTGTTTGGTGTTAATTCAGGCAAATTTCCGTTCTAGAGCTGAAGTAAATGGTTAGTATATTCCTAGAATTCACATTTGTGCCATTGGACTTTAGATGGACTGTTTAAATAGAGGTAGAAATGTTAGTAGAAAGCATAAGGTTGAACTTTAAATGTGTGGAATAAGGATTTTTTTTTTCATCGAAAAGACTGTCATTGGAAGCTGACAGTCCAGAACATATGTTACTATGTTTTGAATTATATAATTCTCTTGATTGTTGGCTACAAAGGCAAGAAGTAAGATGAGAAATCACAGTCACAAGATGAGAAAGGCGTGAGTGTAGTGAAGGCAGAACTCTTCAGAAGTCTGGTTATAGAAATCATCTGATCACAGGTGCTCAGGGCCACATCAAGTGTATGCTCACTATATCCTTTATGTATTAAGATAAGCAGCCCTACATGAAGGGATGTGGGCTAAAGCAAGTTACAATCGGCATACAGCTGTTAAAGGATTGAAGTCCCATCACACTGCTGCTAGGTTTTATTTTCCATTAAAATACGCTGAACTGCCATTCTACCACATACTCTTTCAACTTCACATGCATCAAGGGGAGAATGATTACTTTTCCTTCATTTCCTTTTGATAGATTGTTCCCTCCCAGCCCCCTACTTTACACTGACACCTTTTCTCTGAATCAATAGCTGGCCCATCCTTTATAACACTATTTGTTTCTTAACTAATTCTGTCGTCTACTTTTTCTTCTGTGCTGATACCGTCTCTTCCCTGGCTGTCTTAAAACCACTGCCCCAGAAGGGAAAAAGTCAGTAGAGCAATTAAAAATAAAACAAAACAAAAAAAACCACATAAATTTGAATTCCTCTTTTGAAATATTAAGTTAATTTTTCCAAAAACTACATGCAAAGCCAACAAAGATGGCAGAGTAGGAAGAAAAAATAGAGCTTTGCTCTGTACAACAACTGCAACAAAGACCCAGAAAGAGTGCCAGACTAAGTAGTAGCTGGAAAAATCAAGGAAAATTCACAGTAGGTTATTTTTTCAGCCTAGGACAGCAAAAGGAAACAGAGTTCTGGGGATGTGGTCTTTCCAGGAAGGCAGCTGCATAAAGCATCACTGGGACTGAATTGAGCCCTACAGATGTGTAGTAGGGGAAGACACAGTTCTGTATCTAGAAGGGCTAGTTCAAGGAATAGGATTGGGGGCCACCTGGAAGCCCTGCTGCTCTGACCTCAGTAGTGGGCTGCAGACCCAGTGTGGATTGAAGAAGAGACCTCCACCTAGAGACTGGAACAGCTGTGGGTCTGAGGTTGTATACTGAACAAAGAGTAGGAACAGAACAGAGCAGCAGCTAGATGGTTCTGCCTCAGAGCAGGATTGTACGTTTAGCTCCCAGTCCCCAGTCCGAAGTCTGCACTAAGTAAGCAGGGCAAGAAGTTCAGATCAAAAGGGTTCCTGCAGTTCTAAATCTATAGAGCCTTCCAGCCAGCTGACAAGAACTGGGGAAATTGGCAGCCCACTAGAGCTCTGTCACCCAGACCCAAACCTAGGGCAGGAGCTCAAAAAGCTCAGACCAAGAAAACAGTGACCAGACTTCACCCTAGATGAGGCTGCTTTGGGTACACTGAAAATTTGCAGATCCAAGAGTTGAGTTGGCCCTGAGTCCATTAAAGAGGATGGCACTATCTCTGAAGAAAGTAATAGCAAGACCCTAGAAAATACAAACCAGGACCAAATAAGGCCAAGGCTTTGCCTCCAAAAACATGCGGAGCCCAGCACTAACATCAAGTACCAATTTGGGAACACTGGAAAAATGAGGAAAAACAAAAAGGACTATCATCATTGTTGTTATTCCACCCATTGTGGAGACAGGGATGCCCGAGACACAAACTCAGAAGAACAGAATAACTCCAAAGCAGACCCTCAAAGAAAAATACAGGTTGGGGACAGGTTCAACTAGAATTTTCGGAAGAAATTAAATAAGAGGCTTTTTAAGTGTTAAGTGATTTTGTAAGTAAATGGGGTCTTTAGAAAAAAGAAGTAGAAAGGAAATGCTAGTTTTAAGTCTTACTTAAATAACAGATTCCTTGAAAATGAGGATAGACCAAAAAAGAAATCATTGACTGCATAAGACAACAAAATCAAAAATCAAAAGACTGACAAAATAAAAGAGAATGTAAAATATCTCATAAAGGAGCAGTACTGGAAAATAGATCAAAACAATCAATTATTCAATTATCATTAAGTTCCTACTATTATGTCAGGCACTGTGCTAAGCACTAGGGATACAAAGAAAGATAAAAATCAGTCAGTCCCTGCTATCAAGAAGCCATATTAATGGAGGAGACGACATGCAACAACTATACACAAGCAAGCTATGTATGATATCAGTTGGGAGCAATCTAAGAGGGAAGAGCTAAGATTAAGGCCTGGGAAAGGCTTCTTACGGAAAGTGGAAATTTAGCAAAGATGTAAAGAAGACCAGTGAGTCCAGGAGGTGGAAATTAGGAGGGAGGGCATTCCAAGCATGGGGAACAGCTTGTGAAAATGCTTGGAGTATGGAGAAAGAGTATCATGTGCAAGAAATAACAAGGAGACCAGTGTCACTGTATTGCAAAAGCATATGGACAGGAGTAAGGTGTAAGAAAACTGGAAAGACAGGAAAAGATCAGGTTATAAAGAATTTTAAAAGAGAGATAATTTTTAGTTATTTGACTACCTGAAAGACATTACCCCAAAAAAGGGGCCTGGACATTATATTTTATTATCATTAAAGAAAATTACCCAGAAATGCTAGAACCAGAGGACAAAATCAATATAGAAGGAATATATCTGTCACCTCCTAAAATGTATTCCTAAGTGAAAATTCCCAGAAACAGCATAGCCAATATCCAGAACATCCCAGTCAAAGAGAAATTACTCCAGGTAGCTAGAAAGAAGAGGTTCAAGTATCTGGGAATCAGTCAAGAACACACAGGATCTAGCAGGCATAACTATTAAGGAGTAGAGATTTTGGAATACAGTATTCCAAAAGTCCAAAGATATAGATTATAATCAAGAATCCTTTATGCAGCAAAACTGAAACAGAATCTTGCAGGGGAAAAAATGGACCTCAAATTAAATTTGTTGTTTAGTCATGTCTATCTCTTTATGACCACATGGACACACCGATGTGATTTTCTTGGCAAAGATGTTGAGTGGTATTCCATTTTCTTCTCCAGTGTGTCCCCATTTTACTGAAGTAAATAGGGGTTAAGTGATTTGCCCAAGGTCACACAGTTAAGTATCTGAAACCAGATCTGTGCTCAGATCTTCCTGACTCCAGGCCTGGTGTTCTATCCACTGTACCACCTAGCTGCCCTGAAATGAAATAGAGAACTTCTTAAGAATTCCTGATGTAAAAGCCAGAGGTAAATAAAATCTTTGAAATATAGATGTGAGAGTCAAAAAAACATAAAATGGTAAATACAAATGAGCACCCAGTAGGAACTAAAGATGGAGTGTTTATATTCTAAAAGGTAGAGATGATATAAGTGCCTCCTCAAAAAGCTGGTGTCATCAAGGGTCAAAGAAGGTGTTAAATAAGACAGAGGATTCAGGAGTGGTTATACTATGTTTTGATCTTCATAAAAGAAGAAAAGAAAGGGAAGGAAAAAGGAGTATACTAAGGAAGAAAAGGAAGAGGTTGGAAGGAGAAAATGGGGAGCGCTTAGATCCCAATTTCAACTAAACTGGTCAAAGAATGGTAGAACACACACATAGGTGTGCAGAAAATCATTTAACTCAAGGAGGAGAGGGGAGAGAAGAGAAGGAGAATAAGATGTAGGGATAGATTCAAGGAGGTATTAACCTAAGTGAAATGAACTTTAACCTCATAAAGTGAATAATGAAGAGGATTTTAAAAAGCAAAGATAAGAACATAAGACTTGGGTGTCCATGAGGGAAAGAGAAGAGAGGCAGAATTTGATTGCCTCAATTATAGAGCATTGAGCAAAAAGAGGAAAAAGTGAAAGTGAGTAAGATGGAGATAAACATAATTAATTACCATAACTATGAATGAGAATGAGCTACTTTTCTTGTTGTTCATTCATTTCAGTCATAGCCTACTCTTCATGACCCCATTTGGGGTTTTCTTGGCAAAGGTACTAGAATGGTTTGCTATTTCCTCCTCCAGCTCATTTTACAGATAAAGAAACTGAGGAAAACAGGGTAAAGTTACTTGCCCAGGGTCACACAACTAGTAAGTGCATGAGACCATATTTGAACTCAGGAAGATGAGTCTTCCTGACTGCAGGGTGGGCACTGTATCCACTGTGCCACCTAGTTCCCCCAAGAATGAGATAAACTTATCCATAAAATGGAATAGAACAGAAGAATGAATTATAAATCTGAAGGCACATAGTAAGCACTTAATAAATGCTTGTTATAAGAATAAGGAACTGAAGAAAAATCTTATTTTTCAGATGAACTCGAAAAGGCAGCAACAAAAGTGGTTTTGAATTTTAAAAAATCATTTTTAGGTGTGGCTAGGTGGCACAGTGAGTAAAGCGCTGGCCCCGGAGTCAGGAGGACCTAAGTTCGGTTCCAGCCACAGACACTTAACACCCACACAAAAATACTAGCCATGTAACTTTGGGCAAGTTACTTAACCCTAATTGCCCTCCAAAAGGCAAAAAAAATAAAAAATCATTTTTGCAGAAAGGCACCATAGACAATTGTATTTAATAAAGGACCTTTTTAAAAAGTTGAAAATTAATTGAAGAATAAAAAACAATCCAGAAATATCAGTAGGTCAAAGAGCAAATCAAAGAAACAGTAGATAATTTCATTAAAGATAATGACAGCATACTAATTTTTTTGGATACCATCAAAGTAGTCAGAGGGGAAAATTTATATCTCTAAACACTCTCATTTAAAAAAGAGAGAGAGACGGGGGCAGCTAGGTGGCACATTGAATAGAGCACTGGCCCTGGAGTCAGGAGGACCTGAGTTCAAATCCGGCTTCAGACACCTAACACAAAACTATCTTTGTGAACTTGGGCAAGTCACTTAACCCCAGTTGCCCTACCTTCCCCTTCCAAAAAGCAAAAAATAAAAATGAGATAGAGATAATAAATCAAAGAATTGGGCATGCCTCTTTAAAAAAAAAACTAGAAAAACAACAAATAGAAACACTCCAATTAAATGCCAAAATAGAAAATATGCATATCAAAGACGAGATTAACAAAATTGAAAGCAAAAAACCCCAAAAAACCTTCATTGAATTATTAAGCAAAACTATGAGCTGGTTCTTTTAAAAATAGATAAACCATTAGCTAACATGAAAGAAAAAGAACCAGTATTTTGACTATATATATATATATGTGTGTGTGTGTGTGTGTGTGTGTGTGTTATGTGTATTTTACTTTTCTTCCTCTCTTTCCCCCATCATGATGCATGAAGGAAAGAAAGTAGATTTTTGTTCATTAAGAAAAAAAATAAAATTAACTTGAAAAAAACTACAGAATCATTACACTGCCTTAACTACAGCCTTTACTCCAGTTCTTTTAATTCATTGTTTGTTTTATATTATAGTCTGCTTACCATGAACCTCTCCATTGTCCTTTATAATAATTTAAAATTTTCATAATTTTAATTTTTTTCAGAAATATTCTTTGGGTCGGCTAGGTGGCACAGTGAGTAAAGCCCCAGGGCCTAGAGTTGGGAGGACCTGAGTTCGGTTCTGGCCTCAGGCACTTAACACAAAAAAACCAGCTTTGTAACCTTGGGCATGTTACTTAACCCCAATTGCCCTCCAAAAGGCAAAAAAATAAAAAAATATTCTTTATTCACTTGGTTTTTCCTATGTAGATGGTTGTGGATCAAACTCTTTTGAATGACAAGTATATGCTGAAACCAGTGGGTAATGGCCTAGCTAGAACTGATTGTAAAATTTTTGTTAGGAGCATTTACACCTTGGAAATCAGCAAGCTACAAATCAGGGCTTGATTTGTTGTCTTGTTGATTGTATAGACTTAAGAAAGTGCTGAAGAAAATGTTAATAATGCAGATTAAATTTAAATGTCTATGTGTACCCAGAGAACTGGTTGTTAAACATTTACTAGCACATCCGTAGTTACAGAGCTCTTCTATGAGTCTTTGCAGTGTTCTGGTGTTTATGTAATCAGCATAATATCATCCACAGAAGAACATCCAGAGAGCTTCACCATTCTTTGGGAATCCCTCTTCAACCTGAACCCTGTTCTTATTTATAGTAGCAAACATTTTCTTTCAAAAAACTAGATGGGATGGTCAAATTGTGAGTGCAAAAGGTAGCCAAACACTATAGTATCTTTTAAATACAAGGATAAAGTGGGAAGAACCTCCAGAAAATTGGTTGAACCCTCTTGGGGTGGGGAAGATATGGATAAACACACAGGAAGGGCAAGCATGAATACTAGCTGCATAATTAGAGGAAAATCCACTTTGATGGGATCGTAACTCCATTTAAGGATTTTGAGCATACAAAATGTTAATTATTCCCAGCAGAGATCACAGTGAAGGGCAGTTTGGATGAGGAATACTTTTCATCTCCCACCCTTTGCAGAGAATGCATGGAATTGATCATGCTTATCTCTGTTGATCACACTTTGGAGAGCAAGTTGGTCCAGGGTCTCTCCTCCCCTTTTCTTGCTTGGTGGATGGAGAAAAATTCAAAGGCTCTGGGTCCAAAGCAACTTGTCTGATTAGAGATAATGAGATTAGATCATGAGGGTTTTAGTATAGGGCAAAGGTCCCTGTATCAACATGACTTCTTTGCTCTGCAAAGTTAAAGAGCATAAAAATAGGTTGTAAATAAAGTTCATAAAATGCAATAGATTTCCCCCAAGCAGTATATTGATTGCCAAACTGGAAGGTGGTCTCCTAGTCAGTTGGATTTTATGGGATCAATTACCATAGCTCCCTATTTCCCCCCTTACCAAACTATCCATAGCAAAAATGTGTATTTAGTACTAAGTAACATTATCTTTATCCAGTAAATCATTGTTTTTTTAAGAAATGCAAATAACGGGGTGGCTAGGTGGCACAGTGAATAGAGCACAGGCCCTGAAGTTTGGAGGACTTGAGTTCAAATCTGGCCTCAGACACGTAACATACACACACACACACACACACACACACACACAAACTAGCCGTGTGACCCTGGGCAAGTCACTTAACCCCAATTGCCCTACCTTCCCCTCTCAAAAAAAAAAGAAACGAAAATAACCAATGAGCAAAATTTAAAATAGCTGGGAAACACTTAGTAATGAACCTTTCTACTGGCTATATGTGACAATAAAACGGAAAGGAGAATCAGTGAGAAAAGTTAATTTACTATAGTTCTAGAAGTTTCTCCAGGTAGTCATAAATCAATCACTCTTTGAGATATGAGCCAGGAAAAGGCTGAGAGATAGAGACAAAGACAAAGACAGAGACACAGACAGGCAGAGACAAAGACAGAGAGGCACAGAGACAGAGACAGCAACAGAGAGACACAAATACAGAGACAGAGAGACAGAAATAGAGACACTAAGAGAATCAGCAGGCAGAGTAGCAGTTGGAAGATGTTTAGATGATAGATAGATAGACTGATGGTAGATAGATAGCCTTATAGAGATAGAAGATAGACAAAAGGACAGTAGATTGATAGAAGATTGGGCATTTATTTGGCACATACTATGCTAAGCACTGTGCTAAGTACTAGGAACACAAATAGGGGCAAAAAAAGACAGTTCCTATCTTTAAGGAGCTTACATTCCTTTTAAAAAGCAGTATTTATTTTTTGGTTAGCAAGCACTTTCTCTCCTCATCTCCTCCTGCCTTCACTGAAAAAAAATGAAAATGAAAAGCAAAACTCTTATAAGAAATGTGCCTGGTCAAGAAAAATTTATCCAGAATCACAAAGGGATATGTCCTTCTTATGAATCTCTCTAATGCCTAGTCTCCAAAATTAATTGGACATTTACCACATTCTCAAAGCGTATAGTATATAATGAATGTTAGGTAGTGACTTGGCAAACTAGGTGGTGATGTATTTATTCAGAATAAATTCCCACACTGGCCATGTACAACTGTCCGTCTTATCCTGTACCTTAAGTGTATCACCTTTTTGTCAAGAGGTGGATAGCACCCATTCTTCTAGAACAGCAGTTGGTCATTACATTTATCAGAGTTATTGGCCTATATAATGATGTTCTTATTGTAGAAATTGTTCTCCCTTTATTCTCACTTAACTCTGCATTAGTTCATAAAACTAATTTCTAGGTTACTCTGTAACCACTAACTTTTTATTGCATATATAGGTCTTTTTTTCTTTCTTTGCTTGTTTTGTTTTGTTTTGATCTCTTTGGGATACAGACCTGGCAGTGGTATTCCTTGGTCAAAGGTATGCATGGTTTTATAGCTCTTTGGGCATAGGTCCAAATTGCTCTATAGAATAGTTGAATTAGTATACAACTTCACTAAAATTACGTTGGTGTCTTACTTGTCCTATATCCGCTCCAACGTTTGTCATTTTTCCTTTTCTGTAATATTAGTCAATTTTATGGGTGTGGTATGGTAGCTCAGAGTTGTTTTAATTTGCCTTTCTTTAATCAATAGTGATTTAGAGTGTTTTTTTATATGATGATAGATAGTTTTGATTACTTTGTCTGAAAACTGCCTGTTCATATCCTTTAACCATTTATCAATTGAGGAATGGCTCTTGTTTTTATAAATTTGACTCAGTTCTCTGTATAAAATTTGAGAAATGCAATCTCTGTTAGAGAAACTTGCTATAAAGAAATTTTCACAGTTATGATTACTGTGTGTTTCCCTCCATCCTATTTCCCCCATTTATCCTGCTATCTCTTCTTTCACCCTTCTCATCCTCAAAAGTGTTTTGCTTCTTCTGTCTTTTACCTCCCCAATCCACCCTCCCTTCTAATACCCCCTCTCCCTTGCCTTGTCCCCTTCCCGTCCTACTTTCTTGTAGGTTAAGATAGATTTCTATACTCAGCTGGGTATCAGTAAGGTTCACTCTCTCCTTCCCACCTCCTGTATCTTCCCCTCCACTGTGAAAACTCTTTTATATGAGATAATCTATCTTATTCTACTGCTCCCTCTCCCCTTTTCATAGTGCATTTGTCTCTCATCCCTTAATATTCAATACTATTTCATGAAGATTATCATGTGACCATTGCCATGGATTTTTGAAAAGTTAAATTATTTGATTGTATTGAAAGCACTTTCTGGAGACAAAGAAAAAAACAAGAAGACTTGAAAAGTGAAATTGAGCTCATCAGGACAAAGCTGTAGAAAGAGCCAAAGGAATCCCTATAAATAACAGCTTAATTTTCAAAAACTCTCCTTTTGTCTCAATTTATTTTTGCCTAATTGGCCTTCACATAAGCACGTGTTGTGGAACCATTGAACACTACCTAGGAAGAGAACTCTCTTCCATTATTACACTATGGAAATGACTACATTTAATAGAAAATACATTAGCAATTTTGCCTGTATTTGTATCCCCAGAAATTATCATGGTGGTTGGAACATAATAGGCATGCTTATTGACATGGCTAGTTGTTGGTAAAGGCAAGTCAAGAAAAGCTGTTTCCACGTGGAACCTTGGGAAAGGATTGTCTTGGTGAGAATCAACTGCTTTGTCAATTCAAGAAGCACAGAACATATTGGAATGTCAGAGGAAAAAAGGAAGGAGGCAAGTGCTTTAAATTAAGGCATTGTACAATTATTAAATTTGAATTCTAACACTAGCTTTTTTTTTCTATAGAGCAAATGTCTAGTCCATTTGGTCTTTTTTCAACTATGACATTTAATTTCTTTTTCCTCTTAAATGTAATTTTTTTGTAAAAATTGTGTAGAGAAACAGAAGCAGTAGGCTTTATGGTACTCTACCAGAAAAAGTATTTAGTGAGCCCAATGCTAGGATCTAAGAGGGTACACAATAGAATAAGATGCCCTCAGATTTTATGTCACTGCCTTATTACCTGTAGCATCTGGTCCATGTTTCTTTTGCTTTTCCTCTAATAATTTTTAGCATTTGAAGCACTGATGTTCTGTAGTTAAATTCCATTAGTCATAGTTTCCAGAAATGAAAATTGGGGGCATCTAGGTGGTGCAGTGAATAGAGCACTGGCCCAGGAGTCAGAAGGACCTGAGTTCAAATCCAACCTCAGACACTTAACACTTATTAGCCATGTGACCTTGACAAGTCACTTAACCCCAGTTGCTCTGCCTTCTCCCCTACAAAAAGTAAGAAAAAAAAAGAAATGAAAAATGAACATTTTAATGAACATAGCAGTTTATATTTAAAAATACATTTTACTTATATTTTGTTTTTATTTCACTGACATTTCTCAATATGACCCTCTCCCCTCCCAGAGAGTTATCTCTTGTAACAAAGAATTAAAAAAAAATCAACAAAACATTATTATAATGCAGGGTTTCACATGCATAGTTGCCCACCCAGTTCTGCAAAGAAGGGACAATGTACCTCCTTATAGCTCTTCTTGGGGTTAAACTTATTCATCATAATTTCATAGCATAGCATTCATTTACAATTTTTGTTCTTCTTTCCATTTACATTGTTGTAGTCATTGTATATATTGTTTCCCCAGTTCTGGTTACTTCATTTTGCATCAGTTCATAAAAGTCTTTTCATGCTTTTTTGGACTCATTATTTTCATCAATTCTTATGGCACAGAACTATTCCATTGCATGCATATACAATGCTTGTTTAGCCCAATACCCAATTAATTGATGGGCATCTATTTCATAAGGCCTGTTAGTTTTAAGTTAATTGAAACTTAATGTTTCATGAAACAATGTTTCGTGACATCAATATGTGATATATTGTAGGTTAGATATATTCAAATAATCTTATGAGGAATGCTTCACAGTTGCCATTTCAGAAAAAAAAAAAAAGAAAAGTTTAAACAGACCACCATTTTAGGACTACAGCACTTAATTTAGCTGGCATAAACAATGGCCTTTATATTATCTGGTCCTAGTCTAGCCTATACTTTGCTTTTTTCTTTTTTCTGGCTTTCTCAGGAAGAAGTTTAGACCATTGGTAATAATTAATCAAACACAGAGTAGTTAAATATTCATTCTCCAAAAAGCTTCCTTTACTAGGAAGAGCCTGGAAAATTTCTTGGGGGCTGTTTATTCATTCTTAGTTTAAGATTATGAATAATAAAGAGATCTACATTACAGAGCATATAGACTTCCTACTTTCTCTATTCAACATTTATACTGCATTTTCTGAGGAATAAAACATTTTATGAACAATTACAGAAATGCCCCAAATGGACATACTACATGTGTTTTCATGACTGGAGATATTGAACCTCATTTTCAGGAGCAACATTCTGAAAAGAAAAGTGAATTCTAAAAAAATTGAAAGATATCTTGTCTTTGCTTTTATTTAAAATTTACATATAATATCTAAAAGGCAGCAATACAATGAGGGGAAAACCACAGGACTTGGAATCAGATTACCTAAGTTTCATATAAATTCTGCTATTTCCTGTGTGACCTAGGGAAAGTCAGTTTCTTCCTCTATAAAATGAAGAGATCAGGGGCGGCCAGGTGGCTCAGCGAGTAAGAGCACCGGCTCCAGTGTCGGGATGACCTGGATCAAATCCGGGCTCAGATACTCAGCACCACACCCAGAAATAACTGGCCGTGTAACCTTGAGCAAGTTACTTAACCCCTATTGCTTTAAAAAAATAATAATAATAATAAAATGAAGAGATCTCTAAGACTCCTTCCAACTCCCCCAATCTATCTGGTCTGGTGACAATGATACTTTTTTGTGATTTCTTCTGAGCCTTTGGATTTCATGTGCATTTCTACTTGTTAAATATGATGTGACTAAATCTTGTGAATACATCATATCCTGGGAAGGGTTATTACTATATTGTCTTTCCCAGGAAGAGTGAGAGACTTATCCTTGGGTCCATATACATTTACAACTCTGCAAGATAAATAAGTAAAAACAAAAGCAAATTTTAATTTTCTGTTTCCATGTTTTGGTTTGGGGTATGACAGCTGGTTTTTGTGCTCCTCAAATTGTACCAATATCAGATTCAACTTTTTAAAACACACTTGACTTGATAAAGTCAAGTCAAACACAAGACATTGAGATAAGCAACAGGCCTCCATCAGGTGCAGCCTCAGTATGGTTTAGAATTGCTGTATAACTAACTTATGAAATTTACTTATTTCAAGGAGATATATTCAATCATTCATTCTAAGCTATATACATGTTATTCTTATTAAAATGCAGAGAGAATAAATCACTACCACACAAAAAGTGCATAATCAAACTGATAAATCTTGCTATTTAACTCCCTCCTTCACTCTCACATATGACTTTGCATGTGAATGTCTAAGATCTGTATGCCCTATATTTTTTCACTATAATATTGCAATTAATCACATTATATAACCAGCCTACTGCTATTTCTAAATGAATACAAAAACCCCACAACCAAGAAAAAATAGCCTGCCTTAAATAATGTTGAAAGTTATGTCTTTTGGTGACAGTCCTAGGGGATTCTGGGGCAAATCTCAAACTTTGTCTTTCTTTTGACCCCCTTATATGGTAGACAATATACCACAAGAAAATATGTTCTGTACAGTGCACAGTGATTTCTGGTCAGGACATATTTGACTCACTGCTGGTAATAGTTTTGTTCTCAAAGGTATAGTTCATTCTTTTTCTTGAATAGAATTTCATCATTTATAGAATATTGTACTAAATCATTACCAGAACCCAACACTAAGGAAATGTAGGCTCTCCAACTATTTCAGACTGCTTAAATATTGCTATATAAACTTCTAAAGATGTTTCTCAAGGAACTAAGTAGGAGTGGAAGTTAAGTGGAGACCCAGGGCCAGTCAAGCTAACCTTGGGAAATATTCCTTTGGAAAACAAAACAAAACAAAAAACCTGGGTTTGTAATGGATCTTAAGGTCAATGAGACAACAGTATGATATGTAACCGAAAAAAAAAAAAGCAAATGCAACCTTAGGCTGCATTGAGAGGACATTGACCAAAATCAGGGAAGTAATAATCTGGCTTTAGTCTAACTGAACTGACCTCTTTCTGGGTGCCACATTTAAGAAGTAGAATGAGATCATCAAGAGGGAGGAGATAAGCATGGTGAAAGACCATAAAATGATAATGGGAAGATCAGTTAAAGAAAAAGAAATGGGAGCTTGGAGGAGAGAAGAACTGGGGGTGACCCATGATAGCTTTCATCACAACCTTTGAATAATCCTTGACTCTTCTCCCTAAACCCCCATGTCTAATCAGTTGATAAATCTGATTCCACAACACCTTTCATATCTGTCCTTTAGAGGCAACTAGATTGTGTAGTGGAGAGAGCACCTAGAATCAGGGAGACTTGAGTTCAAAAGCAGATTCAGTGCTTACTAGTTGTGTGACCCAAGGCAAGTCACTTCACCTCTGTCTGCCTCAGTTTCCTCATCTGTGAAAAGGGTTATTGTAAGGATAAAATGAAATAATATTTGTAAAGAGATTTGCAACCCTTTAAAGTGAATCTTGTTTAAGTACCAGTTGAGTCAGATGGTATCTGGGGGCCCTTCTAACTCCCAAAGTCTGTGATTCCGTGTGTTTCCTTATCTAGTCATGGGTCTGCTATATAATACTTGTGTGGCCTAGAATAAGTCACTCAATCTTTGTGGGCCTCAGTTTTCTAAACTGTAGACCAGTTGAACTTTTGGTCATCAATACTTCTTTATACTCTTAAAAATTACTGAGTACCCCAAAGAGTTTTTGCTTTTATGGGTCACATAAATAATCTCCTAGTATTTATATGAAAATAATTTGATCTAAATGACCCCCTGAAAGGGTCCTATGGAGTCCCAGAGGTCTGTAGATCAAGCTTTGAAAATTGCTATTGTAGAATGAGGAGGTTGGATTATATGATCTCTATGGTCCCTCCCAGTTCTAAACCTACGAATATGTGTTCTATAAAATGAAGAAATTGAATTAGATTTTGTCTGATAGTCTATGATATTATAAACTTCCTAAGAAGGAAATTGGCATATGAAAGAGACTTTAAAAAAAATAAGACTACATGATGGAGAAAATGTGCACGTGGAAACTTCTAAGAAGGTGCCTCATGAAGCACGAAAAAAATAATAAATATTCATCAATGATGTATTGCAGATATAAAACAAGCATATGTAATATGTAAAACATATGTTCCATGAAGCTCATGCCATATACAATGTGTAATTCTATATAATTAAATGCATTCAGCATCAAAATCCATTTAGAAGTATTCCTTTTTAAATGTTGTAAAGCAAACCATTTAATCCTCTCAATTTTGTTAATTTTCTAAACCGAAAAGAAAAATAGGGGAGGATATTTGTTAAACTACAAAGGTACTACTTTATAGTGTTTGCTGTTCCTTCTGAATTTAATATTTCATTATTCATTGGAAGTCCATTCAAAGTTATTGCAGTAGGATTCTCTAGAATTTCAGCTAGTTTATTTCTGATCACATTTCTCTTTAATAATGTGCTTCTTAAAAATTGCATGTTGTTCTAGAAATTTCAAACTAAGGAGGTTTAATTTCATTATTGATAGGTAAAATGGCTTGAATAAAATATTTTTGGATTTGATGCCCAATTCTCCTTAGTCGGTTTAAACACGTTCTGTACAAGTTTATCCTTATGCTACAGCTTCTTAAACAGAAAACATTTGGCTTAAAAGAGTCCGTGACCATTCATTGATTATGGAGCCTAACTTGCTGAGCGTTGATGAAGAATTTTAATCAGTTGGAAGCTAATATATTCCTCTTAAGCACCTAAGGACTTGATTTATTAAAGTTTACATTTTACATCAGGTATTTGAAGTTTGGATGAAGAAATTCTTCCACACTCTCTTGTCTCGTCTGTCTTCTGGCTCCTTCAGAAGCACGTTGAATTATTCCAGCATTATGGAATTATTATTATTCCATATTATTTCAATTATTCCAGCATTATGAAGGCTGTCCTATTCACCATGCTGTCATCATCAGCACCTACCTTTGTAGGTACATTTTCTATTGGAAGATGATTCTTTCCAAGCTGGGCTGTGGTTTTCCATAGCAATGTTTTACCCCTTACCTTATGATGTCCTAAGGCAGTGGAGAGAACATTAGGATCAGGGGAACTTATTCATTTCTCAGCTCTGCCTATTACTTAGGGGGGATCATGAATAGCGGTTTCACTTCTATGGAACTCAATGTCTTCAAGTATGAATGAAGGGGGTGGAGTAAGATGGCTTCTAATATCCGTTCCAGCTCCAAAATTCTAGGATCCGATGATGTAAAATCCATACTTTGCATTCAGGAGCTTAATAAGCGTTTCTTAACTTGATATATAGTAGTTCAGTGTTTTTGTTTTGCTGTCTCTTTCCAAGGATTAGGGGTGAAAAGCTAGGGGCATCCTGTGTAGAGGCACCTATGGGAGAGATGGATTGTCACAGGTAAGGACAGCTGGACTGGATGAAAGACTATGTGAAGGGCAGTAATGGGGAATAAATGAGCTTCCATGCTTAGGTAGGTAGGTAGGTAGGTCTAAATTAATCTTCTAGGAGATGCCATCATTTGATTATGTTGTTGATGATACTGATGCTGATGCTGACAAAATGATCATAAGATCTTAAATTTTTTTTTAAAGAAATTGGGGTTAAGTAACTTGCTCAAGGTTACATGGCCAGTTATTTCTGGGTGTGGTGCTAAGTATCTGAGCCCAGATTTGATCCCCAAGTCATCCCGACACTGAAGCCGGTGCTCTTACTCGCTGTGCTACCTGGCCACCCCAAGATCTTAAATTTAAAGCTGGAAAGGACCTGTGAGGTCATATAATTCAACTCCATTTTACAGATCAGGAAACTGAGGACCAGGGAGATTATGTGACTTTCTCTAAGTCACATAGGTAATAAGCATCAGAAGTAAATTTTTAACTCAGGTCCTCTGACTAGAGAGTATGTGTGCATGTTACCACACAACAATGTGGGAGAAAGAGATAGAGAGAGAGAGAGAAAGAGAGAGAGAGAGAGAGAGAGAGAGAGAGAGAGAGAGAGAGAGAGAGAGAGAGAGAGAG
>NW_027185761.1:30938905-31037371 GCF_028583685.1 Petaurus breviceps papuanus | reverse complement strand
GACATGTATATATGTGTCTTTGTTGACCCCCCCAAGTCCACCCCCTTCCATATCATTTCAGAATGTGAAGCAAAGCCATGTATATTGTACTGGCCATGTTCTTCTGGGCATAGTCAAGGCATCAAAATTTAGAATGGCATTAAATTCAGTGTTAAGTTCTCACTGGGAGATCAGAGAGTCAGAGTCTGTTTCTGTGTATTTTTATAATGCAATATCCAACCCAGTGCTACAATGAAATAAAGATTATTGTCAGAGAAGCTCCTTCTTCTAGTCAGAGGACCTGCATTCAAACCCATCCTCTCATGCTTATTACCTGTGTGCCCTTAGGTGAGTTCCTTAACCAACCTGAACCTCAGTTTCTTTATAAAATGAGGGAGTTAAAATATATGACCTTTGAGGGTCCCTTTCACCTCTAAATTTATGATCCTATGGTTATTTCGTCGTCATCATCATGATGAAAAGTACACAATCAAATAATGGCATCTTTCTCTGGAGGATGGACTCTGAACTAGCTTTCCATTATTATTACACCCTACTACTGCCCTTCACATACTCTTGGTCCAGCCCAACTGTCCTTCCATATGATATTCTATCTCCTCTCCATGCTTTTGAATAGACTATGCTTCATGCCCAGGATGTTCTCCTTCCTCATTTTCAGAGTCCTTGCCTTCCTTCTAAACCTAGTTCAAGCACCATCTGGCACAGGAGACCTTTCCTGACCTCCCCAGATACCAGTTCCTCCCTGATGAGATTACCTGTCTATGATTTTGTATAGACTTGTATTGTACTCTTTGTTTTCCCCAATAGAATGTAAGGTCTTCGAGGGCAGGTCCTTTCATTTTTGGTTTTGTATTCTCAGCAACTAGCATATCATAGGAACTTAGTAAATGCATAATGATTAGTTGTTTGATTGAAGGAGTGATGTCGATGATGTCGAACCCTCAACCATAATGATTACTTTTCCTAATCTGATAACAGATTTTTTAAAATGTAATGTATTTATTTTATAGTTTTCACAAGCTGTACCTTTAGTACATCCAGATTTTTATAACCCATCAAACATTTTGCAGTGTGTGTTGTGTCAGGATAGTCTAGAACTGCCAAGAGAAGTAAATTCACATAGCTGCCTGCAATGTACTGACTGTAACAAGTCAGCATAAGTAGCATGTTTTTAGAAGGAATGACTTTTACAAGGTAAACAGAAAAATACTTTGGTTTAGCATTTATATCATTAACAGATGTCCAAATAGTATATGACTTTATCATAAATATTTGAAGCACATATCAGACTATATAAAATATGCTACTTATTCTAGAAGATATTATAATACTATTTGCTAAAATGGAATTGGTTATCATCTTGAAACTAACTAAGAACAATAGCCAGGAAGCCTATCTTTCCTAGTCTATGTTTTTATAGTGAATACGGGGAGGTAATGTGGGTTGGTTAAAAGAGCACTGTAGTACTAGAACCTTTTGTTTGGAATCCTGGCACTTCCACTTATTTCCTGTCTGACCTTAGCAAACTGGCTTTAATCCCTCTGAGCCTCAGTTTCCTCATGTGTAAATTGAGGAAATGGGACTAGATAATTTCTAAGGTCTCATCCTTCTCTAAATTCATGAGCTTATGTTCTAAGTAAAGCTCTCCTTTTCTGATAACTTATCATAAGTTGGAGGAGAACCTGGATGGTCAAAGGTTATGCCAGTGGAGGGCAAGCTTGGATGGATCCTACCAGTGTGGAACCATGTAAGGTCCACTTAAGAGAACCCTACAAGGACCAGCTAGGCTAAGTTAGAAGTTCTTCACAAAGTTTAGCCTCTGGGTGACTTCTTCTCCCACAGCTGCTCTCCAACCCCATCTACCAAGTCGTATCAGTGAAGATTGGAATATCCGCATTCATGAAATCACAAACCTTTGAAACACAGCAAATGGAAAATTTTGATTCATGTCCTGTCTTTTAAAGCCCTGTATAGATGCTGTGCATTAAGACCTTCTGTACAAATGGCCTAGCTCAGGCACTCTCAGTGAAGATGAAAAACTCTCCAAGACCAAATTGCGCTCTTCCATGCTGACTGTGAAATTCAAGAAAATGATGTTCTGTGCATATACCCTAAAAACCATAAACAGTGGATCATTTAGAAAGAACTGGACCATGGGATAAAATTCCTCAAAATTTACTGAGGAATTTTCAGTAGCAAAGATGTTATTTTGTTCCTAGACAATATAAAATTGTCCTTGACTGATATACACATGAAAATGAGAATTTTCAACTATCTGGTTTGTTTATATTGTATGGCTATCTAGACAATAATTTCAGTCAAAGTCCCAACCTAAAAAAATAAAATGCACAGAAAATGTTTAACCAAGTAATTACATCTGCAGTGGAATCAGGAGGCAGTAGAAAATTTGTACATGTATCATTGTTATTTGGCATACATTCATAGATGGTAATTTGTGTGAGGACTGGGGGCCTATCATTTATTTTTATATTGCCTCCAGCAAGTGCCTAGCTGAAGTTCACTCAATGCACATAGTCAAATCAATTAACATGTATTAAATACCTGCTATGTTCCAGGCACTGTGCTAAATGCCGGCAAGAAACAGAAAGACAAAAAAAAAAAGATAATCCTTGCCATTGAAGAACTCACAATCTAATATGGAGGAGATGCATGTACATGTACTAATAATAAAAGGTCCTCAATAATTTTTAAGTATAAAGAGATTCTGAGACAGGTTTGAGTACCTGGTAAAAATTTTCAGAAAAGGGGACGGCTAGGTGGCACAGTGAATAGAGCACCAGCCTTGGAGTCAGGAGGACCTGAGTTCAAATCTGGCCTCAGACACTTAACACAAAATCTAGCCATGTGACCTAGGGTAAGTCACTTAACCCCAATTGCCCCTCCAAAAAAAAAAAGCAAAAGTAGCACAGTGAGTAAGAGCACCAGCTCCAGTGTTGAGAAGACCTGTAGATCGAATCCCGGGCTCAGACACTTATTACACACCCAGAAACACCTGGCTGTGTAACCTTGAGCAAGTTACTTAACCCCAATTGCTTAGGGGCAGCCAGGTGGGTCAGCGAGTAAGAGCACCGGCTCCAGTGTCGGGATGACCTGGATCAAATCTGGGCTCAGATACTTAGTACCACACCCAGAAATAACTGGCCGTGTAACCTTGAGCAAGTTACTTAACCCCAATTGCTTAAAAAAAAAAAAAAGCAAAAAAAAATTTTCAGGAAAGAATAGAAATTAGCAACCTAATTTGTACTATATACAAACAAGTTTGATATAGGATAGATATGAAATAATAGAATTAAGAGGGATTGGGGAAGGTGAGATTTTAGCTGGGACACAGTAAATGACTAAAAACTGTCCCTTAAATGAATCAACAGGTGGGATAGGATGTGGTCAGAATAATTTTTCTTGACTGCTCTGATACAGATTGAATCCTATCCATTCCCCCTTTCAATTATAATTTTCCAGAGGACAAGGACAATTTATTCTGTTTTTTTTTTTTTTGGTTTGTTTTTTGAAGGGGGGGAGGGCAGGGCAATTGGGGTTAAGTGACTTGCCCAGGGTCACATGGCTAGTAGGTGTTAAGTGTCTATGGTCAGATTTGAACTCAGATCTTCCTGACTCCAGGGCAAGTGCTCTATTCACTGCACCACCTAGCTGCCCCTGTCTTTTTTTTTAATCTTCCTGTAGCTCCTATTACTATGTTATCAAACTATATATTGACTGTCGTTTATCATTCAGATAGCTTCTATTTGGTGTTACCTATTTCGTTCATTCCATCTTATTGAGCAGTACTGAAAAGGAGAATAGTTTAGATTTATAACAATGGCTCTCAAAGTATGTTCAGAAGACCCCTAGAGGTCCCACAAGATCTTTTCAAAGGATCTTTGAGGTCAACTCTATTTTCATAGTAATATTAAGATATTTGACTATTAAAATACTCCCCTTTTTCCAACTGCATATCTGTATGTGGCTGGATTTTCTTCATATGCTTTGACCCAAACAATATCACACCAGATTGACTCAGAGGCTGATATGAAAATCCAACTGACTTTTATCAAGCCATGCTTTAAAGATATTTGCAAAAAAAAAAAATGACACTTTTATCACTATTTTTTTATTTGGAAAATACAGTTTTTCATAAAAAGAAATTGATATTAAAACATAAATTTTTAAATAATTACATTTTAAAATGAAAAATTAGTTTACAATTAATTAATATTTTTAAATTTTATGCATTTAAATTTCTAATACAGTAAATATCAATAGATATAGCCCACATAAATAAAAGGTCCTCGATAATTTTTAAAAGTGTAAAGGGATTCTGAGACCAGGTTTGAGAAACTGGTAAAAATTTTCAGGAAAGAATAGAAATTAACAACCTAAGTCTCAGGATGAAACCAAGAAAAAACAGTGGTGACCAGCTACCAATTCCAATCAGATCTGTTTTCTAGGGCGCCCCTAGAGCTAAAAGGGTTACAGTTTCAAATCTTGGGCACTGGCTTTGCTGAGTGTCGGGACTTCTCACTCTTCAGTGTGCAGACTTTTCTGGAGCCATCAGATCTCCCTACCAATACTTGTGTATATTTTTCACAAGCTTCAGCATTCCCATTTGATTTGTCTCTTCCAGAGAAATGTTGAGATTCACCTTTCTGAACCTTCAGCTAAAGTTCCTTGCATTTGCATTTCAAGGACAGTGTGAACATGGGACATGGAACCTAGTGGTCTAGCTTGAATACTCATTCTGTTTACCGACTAGTGTGTGACCTTGGACAAATCCTTTCATCCCTCATATTTAAAATTAAAGGATTAGACTAATTGATCACTGTTCTCTTCCAACTCTAAAGTTATATGAGCAGGTGCTGATCGAAACGATGGGCTTGGCTGCTATCTCCCTGATGTCATATGTGAGGGACCCCAGTTGGGTTATGAATTACTGTGCATTTGTGCACCATAGATCCCATTCTAGCACTGTCCATACCTACTGTTCTCTTATTTTGCCCTTTATTCCTAAAGAAAAAGGGAACAGAACCAGGGAAAATGGCTCTCATGCTCACAATGACTACAAAAATGTAAATGGAGGGGAAAAACCTCCAATTGCATAGAACTGAATATTGTATAATTGTATAATTTGTATAATTGTATAAATACAAAATGTTGTATAATATACCAAACTGGACCCTATAGAAAGATTGAGAAGATATATGTCTTTTCTTTTTGGGTGTGGAACTTTGTACAATTAGCAAACGAGACTGCTGTATTAATTAGTTTTCCTGAACCGATTTTCCCATTACTTTTTTATACTTTGTTGTAAGGGATTGCTTTTTGGATAGGGACATATTCTGAAATCAAACTGCCATAAAACAAGAGATATCAGTACTTTTAAAAATAAATCAAAGGAATTGGATATATAAATTCACTTCAGTTACCAGGCAAAGCTTCATTCAATAGGCATACATACTCTGGATACTCACCTGAAAATATTGGTCTCCTCTGACAGATAAAGTATGTGCATAATTTTCATCTAGCGAATTACATATTTGCAACATCCCTGGCATCAGAAGGAGCATCCCACCTACAGCTACCCTCCAGATTCCGGTAGCACTTTGGAAGGGAGCCAGTACCCTGTCTGTCCTTGATGTCATCTGGTAAGTGAGAATAGCATGAATCATATTAGATTTCACTAATAAATTACCAGCCAAAGCCCTAAAACAAATATGTACCATTTGCCTCATGCCAGTTATTTCCCCTTTCTGCCAGTTTCTAACACTGTGTTACTTTGCCTTTGATCTGTGTTGACACCTGTTATTTAAAAACCCCAAACCCAACCCACTGATGTTACTTTGCTTTGCAGATAAAAGTAAAGGTCCATTTGTGACACATCAAACAGAATTAGGGGAATGTGGGATGTGTGCCGCTTAGTGTTGCCTAGCAATATGTTTAGGGCACAGGAATCACAGAGAGGATGAAATTCACACCCACAGGGAAATTATATTATTCATAAACACATAGACACACATGCCGAAATCTCTGGTAGAAAATATATGAAATATGACTCCAGAATTATAGTTAACAAGAGAAGTTGGATGCTTGGAATAAAATGGAATATCCTTCAGAATACTACTGTAGGGGCAAATAATCTATATAATTGGTTGTCTCTTTTAAAGTTTACATGTAGAAGTATTGCTGCCACTTGGAAGAAGAAGTGTTTCATGCCCACACATGGAGTTTACATTCATAGATCTGAGCTATGTCTATGTGTTTACAAGGGCACAATTTAGGAGTGAATAAACTTGTCCATGCAATTGTGAGTAGTAGATTCAAAACTGGAATCAATCCAGTTCTTCTTGTCAACTTTATTTCCACCTTTTATTTCCGAATGTTGACATTGGTCTTCCAATCTGAGTGTCAACAATATGGACCAAGTGCAGAATTTCCTTGAAGATGACCAGGTGCAAGCCATGCCCTGCAAGACTTTGGATAATCATGGATAAATCTGCTCTTCTTTCATAGATGACCCTGGACCTATTTCCGCAAGTTCTTGTAAGTGCCACCACCTGAACCATTTTCATTTAGGCAATTTCTGGAAGGTGGGAACTTTTCAAGTAGGGTCAGGAGAGAGATCTGGGACAAGAGGAGAATCTAGAAGAAGAAGGCTCTTGTCCAGGGATAAAAGAAGCTATCTCTTTCCCCCACGTTACCTTGACACTCCAGGCAGGACAGGAGGATGTAAACGTGAGGGTGAGCGAGAAACACGGGTGGAAGTGACGTAAGCAGACTTAATGTGAATTCAGTGACTAGAAGTAAAAGCCACTGTGAATGCAAGGGTTATGCATGACTGGGATGGAGAGAATATCAAAGAGCAAAGAACTCAATCCATCTAGTTTCTTGGAGAGTGGGAAGAGGCATGATTAACCTCATGGCTAGCCATTGAGACAAGATTTCAATGTAAAGGAATGTGTCTTTCTTGAATTCCCTTGCCCCTGCCCTACTTGAATTCTTCTCCTATATCTTGCTAGTTCCTTTCCCCACCAGTAGTACCAGGTACACCCACCTCCTTCATATTTTCCATCTGCTAGTCATTTCTATCATACCACAGGCCCTCTAGGTCTAATCTATACTCTTCTATGAAGAAGAATGACTACTGCTGCAATTGCCAAGGGACCACAATGCTCCAAGCAGAATTCTAGTGCTTTGATACCTATCCTGTCCTAGATCCTAAAATACTCAGACCAAGAGAAGCAGAGCCAGGACCTGACGAAGCTACAGGACAAAGAGTCACAAAGGATAGATGGCAAACCAGAGTGACATGGAACAACCACTCCCTAGTGGGAGAGGTAAGAGATCGAGTAAACCCTAGCCTTCCCCTTGACTGGAGCCTCACCCAGGCCCTTACTGTGAAGTCAAAGCAACTGTACAAATCTCTAGGGAGTAGCCTCACAGGAGGAGGTCTGACTATGGCTTGCTAGGATTTTAACTGTGGACTGGTCTTATAGCCATTAAACTGTAAATAAAACTATTATGTTTGGAAAATATCTTTGTACTAGCTGTCCCGCTCGCCTAGAATGCACTGACCCCTCACCTCCATCTCTTAGTTTCCCAGACTTCCCTCAAGAACGAGCTTAATATCTCACTTTCTTTGTCCTTTCTCCACCCACTTCCATGCAAGCTGCTAATACCTTCCCTTTTTCATTATTACCTTCATATGCTCTGTAGAGCACTTACTCTGTATGGACTACACATATACTAGTATGTAACTAGATATTTCCACTCTATCTCCCCCATTAGAATGTACACCCCTTGAGAGCAGGGACTAGTTTTTGAGGTTTCTTTTTGTTTCCTCGCCCCCAGCCACTCATCACTGGACCAGGCTCTTAGTAAGTACTATCTATATAAATGCTTGTTAACTGGAGTCTCTCGAACCTTTGTGCTTTTAGAGAGAACTGGTGATTACCCTTGGCTTAGTGCCAGATTCTGACCCTCCCTTCTCATTCTTGGGACATTGAGCCAAGAAAGGAGGGGATCTTCAAAGAGTACATAATTCCTTCCTGTCGAGGGAGGTCTTTAACACATGAGCCGCAAATAATCATACTGCCCACCTCACGGGCTTGTCGCAAAGTCAAACCAGAAAGTGCTATACTATACTATAAATGTTTTTGCCCTAAGACACTTACATGCTGTACCTTAAGGCGCAGCATCTGGAATTGGGGAGGAAATAGCGCCCCTCTGTACTGTTCTGCTCCACCCCAAAGGGTAGAGGAAGACTTCAACTCGATACAAGAAAAAAACGTCCAAAGGTAGAGCTGTCCAAAAATGAAATGGATTACTTTAGATCCTCGTGGATTTCCCATCGTTTCATTCACAGACTGGATCCTGACCTGTCCTTTTCAGGTGTGAGTTGGACTGATGTTCCTTCCAACCCTGACGGGCTAGGCAACGTCAGTTGCTATTATTACAACTTTAAAAAAAATTAAAGGGAACATTGGTCCAAGCTAAAAGTGACTACTTATTACTACGACTGAAAAAAGAATTAATGAAAAGGGAACAAAGATATGACACCTTGTAATTTCACTTCTTTTGGAAAGACCCTGAGTATATTACTGTAATTGTCTTCATAGAGAGGTCAGCAATCAGAGGCCTCTTCTGTAAACGGAAGTCGTTGGCCTAACTGGACTCTGAGGTTCTATCTAGTACTAAAGTTCGCTGATGCTGCAGGACAGAGCCCAAGAAGTGCAAAGCGAGGACAAGATAAAGGGTATTTGTCAGGAAAAGAATGAAAAATAATTTCAAGCATATCAGAAAAAAAAATTGTATTTACTTTATTCTAACTAAGAAACAAGACTAAGGAACTATTTTAAGGGGAAAAAATTCATTCCCAACACCCATACTTTTGTTTCTCCTATTTTTCCAAACATTAACCTCCCCCTTTTTTAAAAAACAAAATTAAATTACAATTAGTCTTTGCTTACTGCTGCTAACGTGATTTATTCAAAAAAGCATTTAGCCATAGACTTTTCTTGGCCTTTGAAAAGTTCTTTCTTCTTTACATATTTTCACTTTTCACTTAAGCAATCTGTATTCCACCTGGCATTGTAACAGTCTTGCTCTGAGGGCGACAGAAAACTAATCTTTCACTTTTACTTACTTTCTCCAAGGAGTTGGTGCTTCCATCTTGAAGATCAAGGATTTCTCCAAATATTGTAAAAGCTGAGGACGTAAAATGAAGTTTGGCTGTTAGATGTGGTCTGACCCAGTCAGAGTATAGAGACAATATCACCTTCCTCATTCTGAGGTCTGAACTTTTTAATTAATACATTCTAAAATCTGAAAAGCAATCAGATTTTGGGGGTGAGGGTGCCTTGTGAAGCTTTTCTTTTTACCACAGTGCTTAGTACACAGTGTTTTTAGCACACAGTAGCTGCTGAATAAATGCTTCTTGACTGACTGTGTGGTGTAATGTAATGTAATGTAATGTAATCTTTGGGATCAGGAAAACCTCAGTTCAAACCCCTTCTGTGATTATAGTTTCAATACTTTTCAGCAAAACTGGGGAAAGGTTCTAGATGGAGAAGGTGACAGAATCTTTCATACACAAGGACAAAGGCTCCAAAAGCCAAGGAAAGAAGGGTTGCTTAAATGTGGTAGCAGTGACTTTCCTATCAAGCTGTTACTACAGACTGATCTAATAAAGGAGTCAAGCTATACTTATAACAGGCTTTCTCCTGTTACCTCTGATTAGGTATTCTCCCCTCTATACAGTAGTGCCATACTGGTCAAAGGGGAGACAAAGGTCATGTCCCTTCCTTATTAGGTATTATGAATATATGAATGCCAGAGAGGGAGAAAGTGAAAATTTTAAGTAATCCATACACAGTTCTCCTGCAAAGGAACGCAGGAAGATTTTAAAAGTAATTGCTATGATTAAACACTAACATGAGCTTGCAATCCTATTTCCAGTGGATAGTAGCTATCCATGCCAATCCTGTCATTGTCAGCTAACCCGCTGGGCACCCCAGAGATGTGAGGTCAAACAGTGCAAGTGGTTTCACAGTTATTGTCTTCATAATATTAGACTCAACTACTTTGGGCCTCCTCAAACAAAGGATAAAAAAAAACCCAAGACTTTACAAACATGACACAACATAATTTTAAAATAAGGTGTATTCTCCAACATCTTGGAAAATATTCCCATGACCTGAAAGATGGAATGAGTATTTTTCCCTGGGGTCAAGGACCAGAGACTTATGTCTTCCTTCTGGGAAAAAAAATAACCCATGGATCTCCACTGCAGTTGTATAGATCGCACTATAGGTGCAAATGGAATTTTGCATACTCCTCAAAAGTTACTTGGGGGTTGCAACACTTCCCAGCCTCTCCCCGTCTACACTTCAGAGCATGCCTCTGAAATACGTGGGCATATGCACAGACAGAAGTTGACAGATGTTTGAGCAATCATTCACACTGTATAAGCCTTCCTCAAAGATAGAATATAAGAAGGCAGAAAAGGAGTAGGGTTGGGCTGGATTTTAAAAATTTATTAGTGGAGGGGAGCAGTGCAGAGATTCCTTCATAACTGCAGAATACACGACAGAACTGGGAAGAGTATTGCAGCCCAATCTATCAAGATGGAGGAATTAAAAGATGAGGCATATTGTTGAGTATGTTACTTTAGTGGTCTTCCCTCCCTACATTATCCACTTGAGAAGTAATGTTCCGACAAAGGTCTTTGCTGTATTTGAAATTTGGTTAACTTCTCCATTCATTAAAATATTGAGACATTTTCTCCTAGTTTTTACCATTAGAGGTAGCTAGACTATGCAGTGTTTAGAGAACCGGGTCTAGAGCCAGGAAGATATGAGTTCATTTCCAGCATCACACATTTAGTGTGTGATTCTGGACAAGTAAGTCATTTAACTTGTTTGTTTCAGTTTCCAAATCTGTAAAACGGAGTAAATAATAAAAGCACCTACCTCCAGGGCTTGTTGTGGGGATCAAAAGAGACAATAATGGTAAAGTGTTTCTTGTAGTGCTGAGCACATATTAGCTATTCTCATTCTCATTATTATTGTTAATGCATTGAAAATAGTATTATACTCCCATTTTATAGATGAGGAAACCAAGATGTTAAGTTGAACCATTCGCTCAAGGTCATTCAGTGAATCAGTGGTAAATCCTCAGTTAGAACTCAAAGTTCTTGGCGGTAGTTCAGAAAACCTTGCAGCTTTCCAAACTACCTTAAAATTGGACCTTCAAGAATTCTGATGAAGAGATTGAAACCAGCATATTATGTGTAAAAGGTAACTCAGTAACTCCATATAATAATAATAGTTTATTTGTTGAATCAAGGCCTATAATAATTCATGTTTCCCTTTGAAGGAAATTTTTCCTCATTTTTCATTGAGGATAATAAAAGAGTTCCTGGAAAGACCTTGAAATTACAGTATAATCATCTCTGATTTCTATATAAAAATATGAATTTTTGTCCTTTCAATCCTGGTAAGAAAGTTGAATAGAAATGATTATGTTTGAAACATCTCATTTTATATTTATAGAAACTTTAGTCTAAATGACAGATTCCTGGACAAGTTAAAATATAAGGTACTTTGAAAAGAGCATACTTTTCTTCCATTTTACTTATACTATGAAAAATCAATATACAACTCATACTTTTAAGTACTTTTTGTAACTTTATTGATTACATAAAATAGGTTCTGTTCCCTTAAGGGACCATCTTAAAAGTTCTGCATCCTGGTTATTGTATTTATTTTATTTTTAAAATCCGGTTGTACAAATCTAGGTGGAATTCAGTGCGTTTGAATGGGTGTGGGTAACTGCTTTGTAAAATTCATGCATTTTCTCGTAGACATTAACTGGAGAAATTGAATGTAGAAAGATTCCCCACTGTACAATGAATTCTTGTGAATCCCTTAAAAAGTTGATTAATCTGCAAACAAAGTGGGTGGGCAATTGAGGGATGACTGAACAACTTATTTTATATATATATATATATGTCATGGAATACTATTTTGCCATAAGGAATTCAAAGAAACATGTAAAGACTTGTATGAACATACGCAGATCAAAGAAAGCAGAACCAGGAGGGCGTTTTTGACAATGACCATAGTTGTATAATAAAGACAACAAGCATTTGTTACGTGCCTACTATGGGTCAGGCACACCATAGGTTAGGCGTTAAGAGGACAATAAAAAACAGAATTCAGGTCAAATTCAGTGACCAATGTTGATTCCAGAGGACTGATACTGGAACACATCCCTTTCTTCCTGGTTGAGATGTGGAAACTAAAGGTTCAGAATGTTACTTACTCTGTCAAAGTCACTCTATTAGTTAAAACTGTTTTACTTAACTTTTTGTTTTTAAATAAGAGAGAGTGCTATTGGAAGGCTGGATATTAAGAAGGAATTAATGGTGAAAAAAATGCATCAATAAAACTTTTTAAAATAAAAAAGTTGGATAATAAAACTAGCAAAGATACTTCATTATATTACAGGCTGTTTTTTTTCCTTTGGAAGAAATTTCAAAATATTTTCCTTTGTGCCGTCTTAATTACCTTAAGGCATCATCTGAGGCAACTGGAAAAAGGAGAAGTCCCTTCAAAGAATCATTGACCTAAATTGCACCACACAGCACTCCCCATGTTATCCATACCACCTACATGTCTCCAGGAATACTACTAAATTACAAGCACAAAATGTTGAGTCATTTCCTGCATCACGTTTACAAGATGGGTAAGCTCTGCACTATTAACATATTTAACTGAATTACAGTTCAAATAGTTGGTTTCCATATCAGCGGCTGTTTAGTTTAATCCCATTTTGGGAAAAATGCCACAGGCAACCCTTCAGTAAACCTCAAGTTAATATTTCAGCCTCCTTTCCTTAGATGGTCTAGCTGAGTACTAGGTTGACTCAGTATTACTGACAATTTGCTGTGAGTATATAAATTTGCGAAACCTTTGTGGATGACATTGTCTTAAAGAGAGAATACTGGAGAACCTCTGACATTTTTTGTGGAATTTAATTGTGTGTTGTAGGGTGTTTTATGATTTTATTAGTCCTTCCGCAGAGAGTGAGTGTGCACTCTAATGGATGGCTACCTATTGTGCCTACGGAGAACAGGATTGACAAGGGCATAACAATCTAAGCCTTGAAGGCAGCATTAATTTCAGCATGTTTACTTCTCACTTTTGACTGGGAAGCCCTGTTTCAAATAGAAATTTCCATCAGTTAGGTGACCAATTAAGGAGGCAGAAAACATCAAGATGGAAAAGTGTAAATATCACTGTAGAGCACTATTCAGAAATTGAGCTATTAACCTATAATAACTGAATAGGCTATAAGTATTAGTAGTAAGTTTCCATCAACTATAAAGGTCAAGATACACGTCATGGAGAAGTCAGTTTTATGTGCAGAGCTTTGAGATTAGAATATCCTTATCTCATTAGAGGACAGTGCTACTTATTTACTAGGAATAACCTTGATTTATTTTAGCAGCCTCTTTAAAAAATATTGTGGAGCACTGACTTTCTTTTATGAGGAAAAAGAAATCATGCAGGCCAGAATAACCGCCTCCCCCACTCCCTTGCTGTGTGACCTTGGACAAGTCTCTATGTTCCCATGATTTATGATCTGACTTCCAGATCCTCAGTTTCATTTGTAAAAGAAGGGGACTCAACAAGAGGATCTCAGATATGCCTCTTACCTCTAAAAGAATCTATTTACAAAAGTGCCATTGCCTCCCCCTATCATTGAACTTGCATTGCCCTTCTTACAAAATCCATCAAAGTAAAATATTACTTATTACAGAGGACAGTTATCTTTGTTGTATGCAGCTCAAGGTTTTATGATGCATACAAGGACTACTCCTCATCTTCCTCAAAATTCTTCCCCTCTTCTAATTATCCTGTTTTGGTTCCATCATCTCCTGTTATCTAGGCTTAAACTCAGAATGATCTTTCACAGCTTTTCCGCTGGCTTCTTTCCTCCACTTAGGAATCCTCTCAGTTCTAAAGTCATGCCAATTTTTCTTTCCTATATATCTTCTTCCTCTTTATGATTCCTATTGCCAGTGTGAGGCTGTCATTACTTCTTGCTGGGACAATTTTGATAGCACCCTAACTTGTCTCCTAGGTAGTTCTTTCAGGATAATCTTTGATGCTGTCACTCCCTTGTTCAAAAACCTTCAATGGCTCCCAATGTCTACTGAATAAAGTAAAAACTTCATCTGGCATCTGTTATCTGATTCCAACCTCAGCCTTATTTCATATTATTTTTCCTTCACATATTCTTTGCTTCTGCCAAATTGGATGATGAATCATTCCCTAAATTCATTCATTCATTCAATCAGTGAGCATTTATTAAACACCTACTTCTGTAGGTGGCAAACCCTGTGTTGGTACTGAGTATACAAAGAGAAAAATTAAATCATGCCTGTCCTCAATGAATGTTTACATGGGTGTACACACACACACACACACATATGCAAAATAAACTCTAGGTGATTTTGAGGGAAAGCACTAGCCGCTGGGAGATTTTGGAAAGGTCTCATATACAAGCTCACGTCATTAGAGGTGAGCTTTGAAAAGAGCCAGGGATTCTGGGAGGTAAAAGTGAGAAGGAAAAGCATTCTAGTTATGGTGGAGAGCCAGTGCCAAGGTACAGAGATGAGGGATGGAATGTGGCTCGTGAGGGACATTGAGAAAGCTCATTTGGCTATACTATAGAGTTCCATCTCTGTGCCTCAGGCCATACTTTTCCCTTATGCCGGAAATGCTCACTCTCTCCCATTCTCTTTCCTCATTCTCTGCCTGTTAAAATCCTTCCTATTCTTCAAATCTCATCATAAGTGTTCCCTCCTCCTCCGAGAAGCCTTCCCTGTTATTCCAAGCCAGAAGGGATAGCTTCCTCCGAGGGTTTCTCATAGCCTTTATTTTTTCCCTTTCTTTGATTTGGTTTATTGTCATTTCACTGAGTCATTTATTGAGCGCCTGATGTGAAGCAATGCGTTCTCTCTACAAGCTCAATTAAGCCGTAGACTCCTTGTTTTTATGGACTTACAGACTAGGACTTCAAACATCATTATAAACACAGAATTTTAGAGTTGACAAAGGCTTTAGAATCTCCAGTCCTGCTCATTCATTTTACAGATGAGTAATCTGAAGCCCGCAGAGCATAAATTACACACTCAGTAGTATGCAGCTAGCTAGTGGCAAAGCTGAGACTAGACAGTGAATTTCGACATCTTGTCCACACACACACACATGCGCGTGTGTGTGTGCATATGTGTGTGTGTGTGTGTGTGTAGTAAACCTGTGCCCATCTCTCCAATTACATTGTAAGAGGCAGCTGGATGAACAATAGATGGAGAATTGCTCCTATGTTTAAATCCACCCTCAAACACATACCAGCTGTGTGACTCTAGACAAGTCACTTAACTTCTATGTTCCTCCGTTTCTTCATCAATAAAACAGAGATAATGATAGCGCCTACCTCCCAGGGTTATTATGAGGATAAAATGAGATAATATTTGCAGGGTGCATTGTAAGCTTTAAAGTACTTTATAAACTTTATAGCTATTATTATTGAAAGATCCTTGAAAGTAGGAACCCTCCATCTTTACAGTTCCCAGTGCCTATCACAGTACTTTGCACTTAAATATTTGTTGAATTTGATGTTTAAATGTGAGTAGAAAAAGAGTAGCAAAGTTCTCTTCTTGTCCCTTTAAGTACAACTTGAGTAAGGCCCTTAAATCTGCTGGGCCCCAGTTTCCTCATCTCTCAAATAAAGGAGTTGGATCACATGACTTTGAAGTCTCCTTCAGCTCTAAATGCTATGATTGGTCCTAAATTATCTAGTAACCTGCCTAAATTGCCTTTTTAAATTTGTTTAAAATTTAATCTAATGAATTAATCAGATTAAGTTTTAATTTCCTTGACATTTCTTGTGTTTACTGTTTTAGAAGGGGCCACTTTGGGCAATAAGCAAAGCTTTCCAACTAAATGTCTTGTTTGAAAGTTCTTTCACAGTATCCAGTTCATAAATGCATGAATTAGTCAAGAGAGTCAAAAGAGTTGGTAAGGGCCTTTTCTACCACCTTCTTTTACTTAAGGGCTTAATAAATCCTTCTTGACTTGACACTTTTGTTGGCCTTGTAGGCATGTGAGGCCTACCTGTCCATCTGATACATACAGACATGCTGAGCTAAGTCTAGACAGTGCCTGGAAATTCAGGTAAAACTTTTGATACAAGACGCTGTAGATCTAGAGAAGGAAGTTTTTGTCTCTTCTCCCCTCTTCTGAGTATTTATAATACTTAAAGAAAGAGTCCTATAGTGAAACTCAGGGATTACTTTTCCAACTCATATGTGCCCTACAGGTCAAGTCCCCAGAGCTAGCCTTCTCAATGCTTGAGCCCCTGTTTCAGTTTTTTCCTTCAGGTCAGCCACTAATGATTAGCATGTGAGTCTCATTTAACTAATTGACACCATTTAGCTTTTACAAAATGATATTTACTGTTAAGATATAGCAAGAATAGGAATTATAAAATATTTCCCCCAAACCTGGAAACATAGTCCCCTTTATTTTTACCACCTTGGTCCCTGGGATGGGGCTCAGCCCTTTCTACAGCATATTTGTTCCACCAAGTTCACTTTGGAATTGCACATAGCCAGAGGCTGAGTCATTGTAGCCCCCTTTTTGCTGCTGATGCTGAGTCAGAGGCACTTTGGACTTCATTCTTCATCACTGGGCTACTGGCTAATTTCAGCATGGACTCCAGTTCCTGGACTTTGGGTGGCTGGCTCTCTTGACTTTTTGACGCTCACAAGGTCATAAGCAACCTTCAATATTCCTTCATAAAGAAGGACTAGACATGAGGCAGACAGAAACAACAGCAGGGCCATGGACTCTCATCATCATACTGGGTCTTGGTGAGAGAGGGCCCAAGGCCCCTCTCACACCTGGAGGCACATAGTTGTCTTTGCTTCCTTCCTCGGACATTCCAGGAAGCAAAAGAGACTACCCTTGGTTAGTTAATACCTTATAAATACTCACTTGTTTCTAGATCGGACATCAAGCAACAGTCAATCTCATTACCATGGGATTAGCAGACCACAACCACTGACAGAATATCTATTTGTGTTCCAAATTGATGAGCACTTCTCTTATATTACATATAATCATGACTTTTTTGGAAGCAGCTTCTTCCACCTGGGCTGGCAGCAGGCAGATAATGCCATACATGCTTGGGACATGGAGCTCCATTGGTCAGGCCCCTTTTAATAGACTTATAACTATTTCTGCTTATCCATCTGTCCTTCAAGTCAGAAGCTTGAGAGGAGTCAAAATCTATTCATGTCTATGCTGCCCATGTCTAGAATACACCCTCCTTACCCCTTCTCCCAAATTCTTCCATATTCAGTACTGCCCTCAGCAATACTGAGCTATCCTAAAAAAACACATATGTAGGACACTTATGAGTTTAAATTAGGCATTGGGCCTAAGCATTAGAAAGTTTGGTTCAGCTGACAACTAAACTTCTGAATCCTTGGGGTCAAACTCCTTCTGCACACAACTATATGACCTTCAGAAAGTCAGCTAATCTGGTCCATTCTTCATTGTCCTTATCTATAAAATTAGGCAAACCTATCCACAACCCATAGATGATTTATTTATTTATTTCAGCTTAAAAGTCTTCAGATGAAAGCCTAGGTACCAAAAATGTTACCTCATTTCTTCAGATTGAAAGAAATCTGTATTTTCTGTTGTTATTTTACTTCATAGTGGTTGACATTCCTTTTCCATAAATTTGTGGTAACAGATGGGTAGAACTAAAAATATTAGAATCAGCAAGAATCATTTTTACCATACATTAACTATATTTGTTTTCTTAAAGAATACAACAATGACAACAAAATCGAGCATTGAGGTATATTAAATACAGTTGTGACACTGGAGAACAGGTAAACAACAATTCACTTTTTATTTATTTAGACTTGTTACTAATTTAAGTGTTCTAGACTTCCTTTATCATCTTAAATCAGAATGAACCATAAGAAATAACAACAAAATATATCAACTCTCTAGGGAGCATATGTTCACAGAGACCTCACTACGAAGTGTGTCCATCCCCATGGAAAGTACTTAGCTTTGAGAACAGTGCACATGAGTCTACAACACAAGACAACGTAGCATTTGCTCCCACTCGGCTGCAGAATTATCTAGAAAGCAAACAAAAAGCTGGTTTAAAAAAATAATAGCTATGAAGCCTTTTAAGACAACATGGTCTTTGTTGCCAAGAAAAAAAAAAGTCAAAGAACAGATCAAAAGGAGGAAAGAAAAATGTGGTTAAAAATAAAAGTGATGATGTTTTCTTCCAACTTGAACTTCTCAAGTCTGTCAGAATGAATTTAAGATTTTTTTTCTCTGAAAGTATTTGCCAACTTCCCACCAATTTTGGATGGACAGAGGGACTGCAAACAATCCACAGAGGCCCAATGAAGTCCTGAGTTTTTGAAAAGCAGATGGTGACTCAAAATCCACTACAAATCAGCGATTACAGATAAGGCCAGCTCAAGCTGTCTGTCTGGTATTGACCTTCCCTTGTCTTCTGATGTTTCAATCTCACACCCATGCACACCCATTTCAGAGTTATTTCTCAGTCCTTCCTTTAAACAATGATATGCATAATTTATACAAGAGTTGACCCACAAAAAGATCAAGAGAAAAGGGAACAAAGAAATTTTTAAGAAAAATAATGCCTGTCACCAAATCTCCACCCACTATGAACAGCATTCATTCACATTTCTTACGCAAAAACTAATCTTTTAGCGAATAATAAATTTCTATCCATCAATCAATTCACCAGCTCTGACTGAAGAAACACCTACTATGTACCAGGCACTCTCCTGGAGATGCAAGGACAAAAATAAAATAGCTCCTTCCTTCAAGGAGCTTCCAAAAGCTATTCATTAAGAGAAGATTCATAAAATAAAATGCTCCTTTCTCTATATTCACTAGTTGAGTAAAAGATGTAATTGATGAAAGAATAGATGTCACTAATGAGACTTCACTTCTCAGATTAAGCTGATGGGTATTCCAGCAGCATTATTCACTCATACAAATAAGTTGTTCCCAAAGGGAGAAAAGGACTCCAACAGAAGAATTAATATAACCAGAATAAGCAGTTGCCTAGGGCAGTGAATGACTGAAGGCAGCAAAATCTCTGACAAAACAAGTTCCTATGTGAGCAAATTCAGTCTTTGAATATGGATGGATGGACATCGTCTGGTTGGCTAAAGGTAACAGCCTCCTCAGAGCAAGGAACAAGTTAGAACATGAAGCAGCCACGTTGTACATGCAAGGTAGCAGCTGGGGCAATTTAGAATGGGACTATCCAGAATTCAACAAATCTAAGTGATCACTTTCACTACTATGAATCTCTAGAGAGAACCTGGCATTTTCTAATTATGCTTGTCTTTAGACATATCTTTCCTGAGTGGCTTAAAATGTTCAAACTAAAAATAGAAGAGTTACCTCATGGATGATGAGGTGGCCAAAACAAAAGGTTCAGATGACATTGAATAGTTAAGAATATTGGTATGATTTCATTTGTCATCCTAGTAACCTTCTGGTTGTTAGGGGCACAGACTACTATTTGAAAAACACTGACTTGCAAGACTTAGTTGAGAATGGGTAAGATCCTCAAAGAACAAATTGCACATAAACATGGATCTTAAGGGATAAGTGAGTGGGAGATATTGATGGGGAAAGAGAATTTGTTTACACTGATGCTCCTGAGGCTGTTGTCAATCACGAAGCATTTATTAATCACAGATACTCACGGTGGACTTATTAGGAAAGGGAGTATAAGTCAATTTTCTTTGTTGAATTTCCTGATCATTCTTTTAGGTTCACAGGATTGTAGATTTAGAGGTGGAAAGGTTAGGTAATCCAAGTCTTATCGTTTTACAGATAAGCAGATTGAGGCTCTGAGTAATATGCCCAAGGTAGTACATAGTAAGATATAGAAAAGGGATTTAAAACCCTGTTCTACTTACTTAAACTCCAGTACTCTTTCTGTACTACTATGCCTGCAAACAGTAGGCACTTAATGAATATTTGGGGAAGGGAGGAAAGGAAAGAAAGAAGGAGGAAGAAAAGAAGGAAAAAGGGAAGGAAGGAGGAAGAAGGGAAGAATGAAGAAGGGAAAAAGGAAAGGAAGGAAGGATTTCCTAGTTTAGTTTCTATTTTGAGAAGCTTTCCTTTATTCTTCAAGTATATTCAATATACATTGTTACTAACTGTAGAATCATCTGTAACATAAGGTAACTTCTAAGGTCTCTTCTGACTTGATATCTAATATTGCATGATACCAAAAGAATGATTAGGAAATTCAACCTAGAACACTGACTTACACTTTCTTACTTGATGAGTGCAGTGCCTAGTTCTTCCCTATTAGACTGTAAGTTCCTCCAGGGCAGAAGCTATCTTGTGCCTTTGTTTGTATCACAAGTACTAACACAGTGCTTCGCACATAGTAGGTACTTAATAAACGTTTATTGACTGACTGGTTCCTTGTAGGCACTTAATAAATGTTTTTGATTCAATAATTGGTTGACAATAACCTCACAAACACAAAACTCAGTGCATTTTCTCTCAATGCCTCCAAGAGCCAATGTAGCTCAAAATCTTGTGAGCCAACCTCCCCCAACTAATGCTTATTGTACTTTCTTACTTAGTATTGCAAATAAGCAGAGAAAGCCCCAGAATCACAGAATGTTTGAGCTGGAAGAGTCCTTAAAGATCTTGTAATCCAACCTCTTCATTTTGTTCAAGCACAGAAAGAAAAGACTTGCTCAAAGCCATGTAGTAAGTGGTGCCCAGGTCTCCAGATTCCATGGCAGAGCTCATCTCTCTTCTCTGTCCCTTTCTTTTCTTTTTTTTTTTTTTGGAAGGGGGAAGGCAAGGGACAAGGCAACTGGGGTTAAGTGACTTGCCCAAGGTCACACAACTAGTAAGTGTGTCAAGTGCCTGAGGGTGGATTCAAACTCAGGTCCTCCTGACTCAAGGGCTGGTACTCTCTTCACTGGGCCACCTAGCTACCCCTCTATCCTTTTCTTGCAATGGTTATTGTTCAAGGTCCTCTACTTTCTCCACTTTGCTCCTCATATTTGTAGCTATAATATACTTAGAATATAACAAAATATTTCCTGAATAATAGGTCTCTGAATATGCATATTCTCTAAATATGAATATAAGCCTATTTGCAAATCTAGTACTTAGACTCAGGGTGTTGTTGGCAGAGGTCTGACGGAAAATGTAGTACAGTGTAGGGATTACATTCCATATATTTTCCATAAATTGAAAATAACTTTTGTGATTTTCACATTCCTTCTAATTTATTTTATATACTTTAAAAATATCAAATCAATACTAAATCTGTCTTACCTTCTCATAGACTTGAGAGCACTAAAAATTTCTAGGGACCCTGTGATTGATGATAAGTGGAACTAAGAGAGCCTGTGTGGCTCCTGTCCACTGCAGAGGGAATTTGGGGAGGTCTGCCTTGGGAGAGAGTAAGATAGAATCATTCATTATTTAGCGGCAACCTTGTGTGCATCCTTAAAAAACCCAGTGGACCAGAAAGGTCACTGGAACGGAAGTCAAAAGACCTGGATTCTCTCCATCATGTCTTTGCAGTTGGATCTTGGGAAATTCACTTCACCTTGCTGAAACTCAATTTCCTCATCTGTAAAGTGAAGAGAACCATACTTGCAATACCAACCACACAGGATTCTTGTGAGGGCCAACTAAGCCAATGTATGCAGAGAGACAGACAGACAGAAGACAGAGACACAGAGACAGAGGAGAGAGAGAGAGAAACAGACAGAAGACAGAGAGACAGAGACAAAGACAAAAAGACAGAGGAGAGAGAAAAACAGAGACAGAAGATAGAGACAGAGAGAGAAAGAGGGGAAGAAGAAAGAGAGAGAGAGAGAGAGAGAGAGAGAGAGATTGCTGCATCTTGGTCCAAGGGAAAGACTGAATTTTTAATTAAAAGACTTGAGTTCAAATCCTGTCTCTATGACTTACTACCTGTGTGAACTTGGGTAAGTCACTGGCCTTGAATTTTTTCATCTGCAAAATGAGGAGACAGAATGAGGTGATCTCTATGAAACTGCACAGTACCATGGAGTTCATGGATGGGATAATAAGATAATGCTAACTCCTTGAGGGCAGTATTGTGTCTGTTATTACATCCCCGGCACTTAGTATGGTGCCATGCCTATAGTAGTTTCTTAATAAATGCTTGTCAAATTTAATTGGAGTTCAATGGAAGAGGGATAGAAATCACTTTTAAATTCTTCCTTACTCAATCATTTGGGTCAGTTCAGCACTTTTCTCTCCTTCTAGCTCAGTAACTTCTATATTCAGAGTTGGTAGAGGAAAGCTCCCATGAAGAAGATTAGCAGAGTTCTCATCATTTATTTCAAACCATGCATCAAAGTGCTCAAGGTTTCCTCTAAGGTAGGAAAGAGCACCAGGAATTCACATTATAGTATCCCACCCCACAACATTAGTAATGAAATAAAATCTAGCTACCATATTTAGGGTGGGTTAGAACCCAGAGCTAGACTCTTTCACCCTGAGACAAAGGAGAGCTCACCTGGTCTGTGACCATGATGAGAAGGGAGTGGGAGAGGGAGGATGGGAGAAAAGGAATTAAAAGAAACTGGAAGGCTTCTATACTTCCAAAGGGTTGATAACTTCTAAGAAGGTGGAAAGGACACAGATAAGGTCCTGGAAGTGGTTGCTGTGGGGAGGAAATGCACTCCAAAATGAGTCCACTGTCATTGAAGAAGGGGTCACAAAGAGAGGAACTGCCTAGGGATGTGTGGAAAGCCAAGCACTTCCTCAAGCATGGTACTATTAAGAGGTGATCTATGGGGTGTTTAGGAGGATTATTAGTGTGAGGGCTTGCTGAGCCCTTTTCAGTGCTGTGCATCTACCTTTGGTATCCACCAGATTCACCCAATCTCCCCTGTGGCTCCAAGAAACTGTAGCATGTGCAGCAGCGGCCACACCCTAAGCCATGCTGAGCGTAACCAAAAGCCCTCAAACCTTCGGATGGGTTATGGGGATGTCTACTCCGAGCACGAGAAGATTCCCTGGCAGAATGGGAGGATGAGAAAGAACCGTTCCGACTGGCCGTGAAGGTGATTGAAGCAGGCACTGTGGAGCACTTAGGGCACCGTCAGACATCGAAGACACCAAGGCCTTCACCAGTCATCCTGACTTTTGTCTTGCCACTGGACTTCTATGACTCAGGAAGAGAGGGTGAGGCTGGTGATTCTGTGCACCTCTGCCTCACTTAAATCCAATCCGTGCATGAGTCAAGACTGATCACCCTTCTGTTGGTCCTCTTTAGAAACAAAGGATAAACAGAAAATTAAGACAGAACCAGAGACTAGACCTAGTGATTTCATTATATGGGTAACTACCAAGTAAGGAAACTCCCTTTCCCAATGCAAGTCCATACTTTCCCTTTGACTTATAGTCCGAGAGTTGACTAGAAAATCAAAAAGGTTAAGTGACTTGCCAAATGTTATATGGTCAAAAAGTGTTGGAGGCATTACTTGAATTCAAGTCTTCCTAGTTAAGGCCACCTTTCAAGATCCACTATGCCACATTGCTTCTCTCAGTGCTATTAGCAATCCTTAAATTCTAGTGCCCTGGAGTAAAGCCCTGGTGTCCCTTTCTTAGTTACAGCCCTGCCAAAGGAACCTTCAAAAAGGGGGGGGGGAAGGCATGAAAGTCAGCCCATGAGATAAGAATGCTCAGTGTCTGTCTTAGAAATAATGGTAGTATGAGATATATGTGCATATATGTATATATATGTACTTATATATGTATTCAAGCCTTAACACTAAGCCTCAATCAGATTTCTGATAGAAAAAAATACATAATTTTTTTTCAAATTAAATTAAGGATTATAAAAATTATTCCAGTTTCCATATATCCAAATTTTGAAGAACTTCAATTTCACAATAGAACTTGGCCAGCCATGAGTACATTTAAATAAAGGCAAGCAGATCAAAGCATAAAATTAAATAAATGTGACCACTCTAAACATCCACTGTAGGATGTCTTGCATAATCTGAAATGACAGATATGAAATGGTTCCATAAAAATGTTGGCATATTCAGTATTGGTTATTTGTACCATTTTTGAAATCAGGTATTCTAATATAGCAAAAATAATTAGAAAAATCTAGAATCTGATTACATTGGATCATCAGCTATTATTTTTTGAAACATATCATAATCCCACTTGTATCTGTATTGACTTTTACAAATGGACCTGTCATAATCAAATTTTGATGATGATTACAAAGATTAGAATTATCAACCTCAGTAGAATTATCAACCATGCAGTTGTTGGATTCTCCTGATCCCTTATCTTGACCACCAAGGCATGACTATGGATTCATCACTTGTCCTGCCACCCTAACCACTCTACATTGGCCACCAGTCCAGGATCAAGGACTCTGAGACCCTCCTTTCCCCCAGGAAGATAATCTACTCAACAACAGAGTGAGCTCTAGGGAGAAACTGATCTGACTGTTGATTGGAAGGGGAGTCCAGTCCCTCAGACATGCCTCACCTCTCTAAATATCCAGGATTCAGGATCCCATAGGTCCTTCCCTTGACCACCATACAGGACTAAGTAATCATCTTCATTCATGTACCTTGTCTTCCCTTTCACCCTTTTTACTTCTTTATTTCTCAGGGAATGATAGTCAAATCAATTTCTATTGATTCTATGAAGGGCATGACAATTTGTGTCTCAACTTGGGAATTAATTCGGTGTCTTGCCCTTGCTGAAATTACTTTGCATGTTTTTATTTTATATTCTGTGTATGTATTTGAATAAATGAATGAAGCACTTAATAAACCCTTACTATGTGCAAACTGTGCTTTGTCAGACAGTCCCTGCTCTCAAGGAGCCCCCATTCTAATGGGGAAGACAATACATATGGAAAGTTTCCCCTGAAAGTCAAATGGAAAATTTCCATGATCCTTAGAATGTAGCAGTAAAGCAAATGTTAACACCTCTTCTTTAATGTCATTTTTTAGTGTCACTCCTCCCAGGACTCCTGGGTTTTTCCTGGGTATTTCACCCCAGTGAATGTAAACCTCTTGAGGGCAGAGGTAATTTCTTTTTTTTTTCAGCAAAGTATCTGGTGAATAGTATGCATTTAATAAATGCTTGTTGAATTACAAAACTGAATTGAATTTCAGCAGAATTCTTGGAAAAAGCTCTGATAGTTCCATAAAGAGGTTCATAGAAAAAATAATTTTATGAGAGAGTACCTGGAATCATGACTCTACTCATCTTCAACAGAATCTCCATGGAAGAATCTGAAAGGAATAATTAGTTTGAACAAATTCAGCCCTGTGCCCTATGGGCCTGTAAGAGCTACTATTTGTTCTTTAAGTAATTTGCGTATGTTGCATTGTAAATCCTGAAAAGAAAATTGAAAGTCTCCCTTCTCCCTCTTTGCAGCAACAGAAAATTTTGCCACTGTCGGTGTGACCATATTTCCATCCAAGGTACACATCTACCATGACACTCTCATTTCACGATGAGAACAGAGATTTTTGTCAGAGGTTTAAGTAGCACCTAGATTACCAAGAAAGTGTAGAAGTCTTGTTTGGGGCTGTAGTTTCTACCACCAGTCTTATAATTTCAATAAAACAATGGGCTCTGTTTTTAAAGGGGATCCTCCTAATAAATTTGTTTTTTCAGGATTAGATTTTATAAAGGCAGTCAAATGCATGTTGTATGCATTGGTATACTTGTATATATGCAAACATGTAAACAAAATGAATATATACTCACTTAAGCCAAAAAACAAAAAGTTTGTTACTTCATACCCTTAATTAAGAGTTAATTAAGATTCAGCTAATGTCTAGAGGCAGCTGGTAGTACAGTGGATAGAGTACTGGGCCTGGAGTCAAGTTCAAATAGAACCTCCTAGCTGTATGACCTTGGGCAACTTACTTAACCTTTGATTGCCTGACAAAATGGATCCATTGGGTCCATGAGAAGGAAATGACAAACTACTCCATCATCCTTGCCAAGAAAACCCAAAATGGACTCACAAAGGAACAGACATGACTGAAATAACTGAACAACAACAAAATGTCTAGTTGTCAAGTGGCACTGTTACTATTCATACAAATTTGTAAATGGAAAACAAATTAATTACTTAAGCAAGATGGCAGAATTTATGTAGTGATTGTAAGGGATGATTTTACTAGTGGTAATGTAGTAGAACATTTACTATTCCTGGAAGGAGGTAATTAGAACCATCAAATGGTTCTACTAGTCTTCATGGTACTACCTTCTTAACCGAAGCAGTACAATTAAAAATTGATTTGGTGATATCTATGATGTTAGGACTCTTGGTACACAGCAAGCATTATTAAGCACCTGTTATACAAAAGGTACTGTGCTAGGCCAACTGGAGATACAAAAACAAAAATTAAATCCCTACTTCCAAAGACCTTACTTTTATCATGGGAAACATGTATACATATTAATAGATTAAAAAGTTGGAAATGGGAAGATAGAGCCCTGAAAAATAGAATCAGGATCCAAAAAGATCTTGACATTGGGCTGAATCTAATTCAGATGAAATTCTATAAATGCAAAGTCTCACACTTGGGTTCAAAAAATCAGTTCCACAAATACAAGGCAGAGGAGGTATGATTCAATAGGAATATTATATATGAAAAATATCAGAGGACTTTAGTAGATTGCAATTGACTCTGACTCACATTTGCTATGTGTCAACAGTGCGATGTACCAATATATACTCCCCCCCCCCAAAAAGAAAAAAAACTAATTTGATCTTAGACTGCATTCAAAGAGGCACACAAGCCTTCAGGAATACAAGATGTAAATTCTCTTCAGAAGTGGCCTACATGTGAAACCTCCAGAATTTATTAACGAGACAGAAGCTAGAATCAAATGAAAATTCATCAGCAGGTCTGCCCTTCTAAAATTCCTAATTAAATCTATTTCTTTTTGCTATTATTTTGCTACTGCTCTTTGCAATTATTCTTAAACCAATTGGATCTTTTCTCTCTTTTTTTAATGACTGCCATTCTTATGTGTAGCCATATAAATTAGTTAATCAGTGATTGCTAAACAATCTGGTTCTCATGTGTGGGATAAATAGTCCTATGTATTCAGAAATAAGATTTTAAAATTCCATGAGCATTAATGGTTTCACCTCTTTCCATGGCCTTAATATACATAATCTTTATGAATCACCTCAGGTGGCTAAACTTCCTGCCATAAGCCTGTCCCTATTTAACTTGACTAGTCCTTGAACAGCAGATAGAAATGAAGTCTTTTGTCAGACTTGTATACATGCTTGCTGGTGTAGTCTTTGTGAATGTTCAGTTACCTCCACATCAAAATGAAGCATCACAGGAAGGCTTTGATGGTAGAAGACATTTATAATATTAGATTGATTAAAATGGTGAACCCTATCTGTTCTTTCTCCTCTACATTAAAGGAGCAATCTTTCAAGAGAACAAGAGTATTCTGGACAAACACACACACACACACACACACACACACACAAATCAGCCAATGCTGGGGTCACATTGACCAGGGAGGATTCATGACCTGAAGTGTTAGTAGGAATGTCTCCCCATCACACTGTCAGTTCCCTGAGAGTAGAGGATGACTTTTGCCTTTCCCTAGCACTTAGCATGCATGATACATAGTAGGCATTTAATAAATGCTTATTACCTGAATGAGTGAAGAAGAGTGGAGCTATTTGGGCCCAGCAGTCAGAACTCAGCCATCTGACACTAATAAGCAATAGCCAGTGATCATTTGTAATGCAGACAGTTCTAAAGAATAATACAGTGTTATCTCAACTAGATAGGGGATGGGGAAGGAAGGAAGAAAGGAAGGAAAGCAGGAAGGAAGGAAGGAAGGAAGGGAGGAAGGAAGAAAGGAAGGGAGGAAGGAAGGAAGGAAGGAAGTATTTATCTAGCAGCTACTATATATCAGGCTAAGTACTTTTTACAAATATGATCTCATTTCCTTCTCACAGTAACCCTGGAAAGTAAGCGCTGTTATGATCACCCCCATTTTACAGATGAGGAAACTGAGGCAAAGAAAGGTGAAGCGACTGAACTGCCTAACTGGGGGTGGGGTGGGGGTGGGGAAGGAACAATTCATGAGAATTAGATAAAAAGCCAAACACAACTTGGTCTTCCTCGGCCTTCTCTAGGGACCATTGAGGACAAATGAGTTTTTGCTACAGCACCAATATAACAGGCAGGTACCTGCTACGGTAGATAGAGTACCAGATCTAGAATCCAGATCTGAGTTCGAATCCAACCTCAAAAACCTACTAGCTATGTGACTCTGGGCAAGTCACTTCACCTCTGTCTGCCTTGTTTTCTTTATCTGCAAAATGGGAATGATAGTAGATACTACCATTGCCTGGTAGATCCTGCCTCCTGTTGTGAAGATCAACAGATAGTATTTATAAAGCACTCAACACCATGCCTGGCACATCCCTTTCCCCAGGGTTACTGTAAATATGAAATGAGATATTTGTGAAGCATTATATATAAATTATAGCAATTATCATTTTATACCATCTACCACTCTGCTATTTCCAAAGCACATTAACCTATCTTATTGTGCCACTGGATCCTCATGACCACCCTGTGATGTAGGCAGTGTATATATCATTAACCTAGTTTTATAGATAAACACAGAAAAGGTTAGATGACCTTCCCAAAGGCCTACAATTCAGAGGTGGCATAAGGGGTATTAAACCTGAGAATTCGGGCTCCTAGTCCAAAGCTTCTTCCCCCACCCCATGAAATACATTAAACTAAAAGGATGATATATAAGAACATCACCAGATTTTGATATTTACTCATAATACCACAGAGGACTCAGTTACCTGTATGTAGCTAATAAAGGTCATCTGGGCTTTTTAAAAAAATTAAACTAGTTAAAGGAAGTAGTATAGTTTGTCTTGGAAAATTCTAATTTTCATAATTTAATGGGTATTTTTCTTTACAGGTTTTACTCTTCACTGTCTAAGTTTTAAGGGAATTTTTTTTTAAGGAAATAGTAGTTTCTATGAGGTAATAATGTTTTCCAGAAGAGTCCCTCATATGAAGAAGGTAGGAAGATAAAAATGGATAAGGACTTATTCCCATTAGTAAGTTCTTAGAAGGATCTGTGATTTTGTCATCTCATCTTGGGGAATGTGGAAATTCCCTCCACCAATCCAACCACCTATGACTTCATAGACAAGTTATCTTTGAGGGAAATGCCTTAGAGCAATGAATGACTGGCCCAGACTTCTATAGTTAGTGTCAGAATCAGTATTTGGATCCAAGGTCTTCCTGAATCCAAGTGTAGCACATTAGACCATGCCACCTTCATAATAAAGTTTTACCAGAACGTATTCATATATAAAAAACAAGAAATATATTGTCTCCTGTGGTAGACTCTGTGGAAGCTCTTTGAAGGCAGGACTAAATTTTTGTTTGTTTTTTAACATACCATCTTGCACATAATGTTTGTGGATTTATTGAAAAACAGGTCTGGGCTTTAATGGTTACACAAAGGTAGTGAATTCTCAAATGAAGGTTGTTAAAAACTGGTATAAGTGATAAACTAGGATATAAAATCACTTTTTGCAGAGAATTTTAAAAATAGGTTAGGTTGTTATAATATATGTCTTACTGGGCCATTTGCACATAAGTGTAAATAACTTCAGTTGACTGTCAGTCAATAACCATTTATTAAGCTCTTGCTATGTGCCAGGCACTGTGCTAAGCTCTGGGAATGCAAAAAGAGGCAAAAGACAGTCCTTGTTTCAAAGAGCTCATGGTCTACCAAGAGAGACAAGTAAACAAATATGTACAAATGAACCATGTACAGGACAAACAGGAAATAATTTAGAGAGGGAAGTCTCTAGAATTAAGAGGGGTTGGGAAAGTTTTCAGTAGAAGATGGGACCTTAAGGAAGCCAGGAAGTGGAGATGGGAAGGGAGAGCATTTCAGTCATGGGGATAGCCAGAGAAAGTGCCTGGAGCAGAGAAATGGAATGTCTTATTTGTGCTGTTTGTCCTTCATTCTCAAAGAGGATCATGACATCAGGAAGGTGATGCCATGACATGCAAGTGAATTGGATTTAAGTGAGTCAGGGCTGTGCAAAGGTCACCAGCCTCACTTTGTCCTCCAGAGCCATCTGGGTCCAGTGGCCAGATATAGATCAGGATGATTGGAGATGGCCCAGGTCTTATTCATAGGATAGCAAGGAGGCCAGCGTCACTAGATTGAAGAGTATGTGCTTGGTAATAAATTGCAAGAAGAAAGGAAAGGCAGGAGGGGGCTTGATAATGAAGGGTTTTGAATGTCAGAAGATTTTGCATTTGATTCTGGAGGCACTAGGGAGCCACCAGAGTTTACTGAGTGGAGAACTTGACTTGGCTAGACCTGTGCTTTAGAAAGATCACCTTACTGGCTGAATAGAAGATGGATTGGAGTGGGAAGAGGCTTGAGGCAGGCAGACCCACCAGCAGCTATTGCAATAGTCCATGAGGTGAAGGGGTTCTGCACCAGGATGATGCCAGTGTCAGCAGAGAGAAGGGAATGTATTTGAGAGAAGCTGCAAAGGTGAAACTGACAGGCCTTGACAATGGCTTGGACATGAGGTGATTAGAGAGTGAGAAGTTGGAGTTAACATCTAGGCTGGTTAGCCTGAGGGACTGGGAGGATGGTGTTACCCTTAATGGTAATTGAGAAGTAAGGGTGGGGAGAGGTTTGGAGGAAAGATAATGAGTTCCATTTTGGACAGATTGAATTTAAGATGTCTATTGTACATGTAGTTCAAAATGTCTGAAAGGCATTTGGGGATTAAGACTGGCAATCAGCAGAAAGATTAGGGCAGGTTAGGTAGATTTGAGAATTATTGGCATAGAGATAATAAGTAAGGTGGAAGCTGACAAGACTACCAAGTAAAGTAGTATAGAGAGAAGTCCCAGGACAGAATTGTGTAGGACACCTATAGTTTGAGGGTATGAGCTGAATAAGGAACCAGAAAAGGAAACCAGAGGAAAAGCAGCCTGCTAGGCAGGAAAAGAATCAGAGATGACCAAGGAGTAGAGGGTGAGACCAGCAGTGAAAATTGCAGAGAGATCGAGAAGAACGAGGACAGAGATTGGCAATTAAGAGACTGTGGATAACTTTCACTAGAATGATGAGGTCAGAGGCTGGCTTGTAAGGGGTTAAGCAGAAAGCGAGAGGAGATAAAAATGGTGGCGCCTCTTGTAGATGGCCTTTTCAAAGAATTTGGCCACAATGGGCACGAGAGATCCAGGACAATGATTATCTAGGATGGAAGGATCAAATGAGGGTTTATTAAGTATGAAGGAGACACAGGCATGGTTGTGGGCACTATTGGAGAGCCAGTAAACAGAAAATGAAAAGAAGTGATAGAGTGGGGATAATCTGGGATGCAATGGAATCCCTTGTGCAGGTAGAAAAATTGACCTTTGCAAGGAGTAAGGCATTCTCTTCATATGAGACAGGAGTGAAGGAGGAGATAGGGAGAGATGGCATCTGTGTGAGGATGAGGAAGAGGGGAGAAGAAGGAAATCATGGCAAATGACCTCAATATTTTTCTGTAAAATATAAAGCAAGTTTCTTAGTTGAGAAGGTGGGGAAAAGTGGAGCCATGGAAGATGTGAGGAGGGATGAGGAGGTTTGGAAGAGCTGCTATGGAGAGTGGGGTAGAGAGTTGATGAAGAAGGCATAGAAGGATTGCCTAGCAGCAATGAGGGCTCAGTTCAGGTTATGTAACATAAATTTGTAATTACCCCATTCAGAATGATTGTGTGATGAGAGTGATATCTAGGTTCATGAGAATGATATCTAACTAGGTAGGTGAATATAGGGCTCTCAGGTATGTTGTGATGGGAAGGTTAATCTACTGAGGTTTTCTGGATCAAGAGAGTTCCTGGGGACATGAGGTACCTGGAGAAGAAATTCTGAAAAGGTTCTCATGGTGAGGGTGAGAAAACAAACTTCATTTAAATCATAGTTGCTTCTATACCTAGTCGGATTATTTCTGCACATAGAACTGGAAGGGACCTTAGAGATCAATGAATCTGATTCTCCAAACTGACCTAGTCAGTCATTAAGCATTTATGAAATACCTACTGTCTCTTCAGATACAATGAAATGCAAGAGACAGTCCCTGCCCTCAAGGAGCCCACAGTCTAATGGGGAAGACAACAAACAAACAAATACGCACAAATAGGGAAATAATGTACAGAGAGAAGTCTCTAGAATTTAGATGGACTGGCAAAGATTTCCCATAGAACATGGGATTTTAAGGAAGCCAGAAAGTAGAATTGAGAAGGGAGAGCATTTCAGTCATATGCCTGGAGCCAAGAGGTGAAGTGTCTTGCTCCTGGAGTAGCAAAGAGGCAGTGTCCCTTGATGTCCCCAGACGTGTGTATGTAGGGGCTGGGGGTAGAGGCAGTAATTAGGTTGAAGAAGACTGGAGAGGTAGGGGATGGGGGTGGGAGCCAGGTTATGAATGCTAGGCTAGAATGCCAGCAGATTTTCTATTTGATTATGAAGGTGATAAGAAGCCACTGGAGTTTATGGAGCAGGGAGGTGACATGATCAAACCTTTGCTTTTCTGAGCCCCAGAAAGTTTAAATGATTTGCTCAGGGTCATAAATCAAGGGTCTGAGATGGGATTTAAACCCAAAACTTCCTGACTCTAAACCTAGCATCAAAGAAGATAATCTCTGTTCTTCTATTTTCCATCAAAATATACATTATACACACTATATATAATATACATTATATAAATATATACATTGTATAAGTAATGTCAGCATTAGAAGCAACTATACGGCATAATGGCTACAGTACTGCACCTGTAATCAGGAAGACTTGAGTTCAAATCTGACCTCAGACACTGAGCTAGTTGTGTGATCTTGGGAAAGTCATTTAACCTGTGTTTGCCTCAGTTTCCTCATCTATAAAATGGGGATAATAATAGCACCTACCTCAGAGACTTGTTGTGAAGATCGAGGGAAATATCTGTAAAGCACTCAGTGCAGTGCCTAGAACATAGCAGGTGCTTAATAAACGCTTGCTTCCTTCTTTTGGGAAGTGATCTTTTAGGGAGACATTTTGCTGCACCAAATCAAATGCTCTTATATTTTCTGCATCTTTCAGTCGACTGTGTGTCTGTAAAACTGTGGTTTGCTCTAGAACACTGTTCTCTTGACTTCATCTAGGCTGCCCCCAGTTCATGAGCAGATTATTGTCATTTAAAAAAAATACAGGGACAGGAAAGTAGCCCTGAGTTGCTATTTATTGATATTTTCTTGATTGCTGTTGTCTCAGATTTTCCCCATGTTTTTGGTTTCCTCCCCTTTCATATACCTTGAGGAGTTAGGTCTCGACATCTTCATAATTGTACTAGCTCCAATATGAGCTTTCTCCATGTACACTTTGGCTAGTCCAGATGCTTTTCCCAGCTATGTTTTCTTCAGTGCATTTCTGTACTTCCTTTTACAGCATATAGCATAATTAAAGGAGGGAGGGACAATGATTCTACTTATGATCCTTATTTCTCTTCCCTTTTAAATGTCCTAGATTAAGAGTTTAAAAAATGATGCTTTTCCCAGACCACATGATATATGTCACTTGCATTAATACAATTCCCTCCCTCCCCACCTTCTACCCAACTAATGGGTCTCAACTTTGGCTCAATAAGAATGTCTTAGTTTTCATGGTTCATTAAGTTATGGACTTCATCCAAACTGTTGATATGGAGGCTGACTTTAAATCCAATTTTTGCGATGTGGGAAATCATTTGCTAGGAACTGGACCATAGACCAACAACTACTTTTACAGGCCACCAACCAGGCCAGAGTTAGCAGGTAATTGCAGATCCCTCCAGTCTAGTTACCATGATGCTGATGGTATAAAGGGACGGAAGTATGTGCCAGGATCAATTTTCCAACCCAAGCTATCTAGTCCTTACTTATGAATGCACTGGGATTATAAAGAGTTACAGCAAGCAGTTTGAGCAAGAGGAAAGAGCTGAATTAACCTCCATAACTTTTCCCCTGGGACCAGGATACCTAAGAAACCTGTACTTAAAGAGTTAGTCTTTAACATACATCTCCACAGTGTTGGACTTGATTTGGACTCCCAAGTGCACCACTGCACCATAACTGAGAAGCAGAATAAAATATTTATACTATGTCATCTATACTATTCTTATAGGTAATTTCTGTTTTCTGTGTCCTCTGTAGAGAACTACTTTCATTTTATAATCACATCCTTGTCCTACTTTCTTTCCTCTCTATCCTTCTCAAATACTAGTCTTTAAAGTGTTTAACTATCATGGAAACCATATTCTCTTATAACAAAACCCTAAGAACTACTTTGAAGACCAATCACTTGGGTCCATTCCTTCAGGGTAATAATCCTATAAGGTTATGATTACTTTTCTGAATTAAGGATGAGGTACTTCATCTCCTGGGTATCTAGGGAGAGCTGAAAACACAAAGTCCAGATGTTACATTCACTGTAAAGGCTGTTCTGGAGCAAAGGAAAAAAAAAAGCAAAATCCTTTCTGCAGCATGAACACTACCCATACATACCCCCAGCAGCTTCAGAGATGAAGTATCGAATAGGGAATTATGATAAGGCAAATGTGGAAATAAAAAAGGGAACAAAACCAGGAAGTAGGCTGCTATACTTTCTTTCCAGCAGGCTCCAGATGCTAACACTTAGCTTGAAATGAATAGCTTCTCACCATTTCTTGAGCAAATGAAAAGATGCAAGGATTAAAAAATAAAGTATGGGTTAGAGAACTGAAAAAGAAGAAAACCAGAATGAGAAGGAAAAAAACCCCCCAATTTATTCGGGTATCCAATCAGACAATTTACTCCTTACCTTATCACACATTGTGTTCTATTCATTAATTCAGCCATACCCCTAGGAATCCCCCCTTCTTTTTTCTTCCTATTTGAACACTGGAAAGAAGCATACTAAAGGGGCTGCCCTAAGGAAGGAGATCGGAGCTGATAAACACAGCCTCTCCCTCTGAGTTACACCACTGAAGGCACAGAATCCAAACTGAACCACTAGGAATGATCAGAGAACCTGGCTGTCGGATTGGAGTGTGAACTGTTGTCTGAGACAGAAAAACAGCTTGCCTGCCAGCCCCGAAGTTAGGTAACACCGCGATGCAACTGTTAATTTCCACCCCACTGCATCCTCTTAAACATATGATGTCTTTTACACTGTGCCACTGTTATATAAGTCTAAAGCTCAGCGACGCAGTGCAGCCAAGTCCAGGACACCCGCATATACTCACAGCTACTTCTCAGCCAATTATGAGCAAGTCGTTATTGCGTAATGGGGGAAAAAATCAAAAATCAAGAAAATAAAACCTCTATTTGTGAATATAAGACAGTCCCTACTCAGTTACTTTAATTCACATCGTTATCCCTCTCCCAAACAGGCCTAAATAATAATAATCCTTTATTTGCCAGTGATAGAGCTTTAAGGATTCAAATAGAAGGGTATTTTCACTGATGTTAAGCTTATGTTCTAAAGGCTCATTTTTGGTTAAATTTTCTAATCAAGATGAACAACTCTCACTGGCCCCTTTGGTATTGCATTAAGGATTTTTATAAGAGTCTTTCATACACACAGACATGGAGTGGTAAAAGTGTCGGCTAGGGAGACTTATTTTCTCTCCATCTGTTATGGCAAAAACCCAAAAAATCAACCCACCAAAACCTTATAGGAATTAGACACACAAAGAAACAACATGTTTTCTCCAGGATCTTTTACACATGAGATATGAAAACCAAAACCATGAAGAGAGAGAGGTTGTCATGCAGATTTATCTCTGACTCAGTAATGAATAGGGCAAAACCAGAACTAAAAAAAAAAAAGAGACATCCTTTGGAGTAGCCAGAAAACTCCTGACAGAGAGGGAGAAAAACGATGAATTTACATGTGACTGTTCTGTGCTTTGGTTTTTTATTATTGGCTACATGGAAATTTTCATCATCTGAAATAAATTGTCTTGAATAAGAAAATGCCGGCACCAGTCTAAGACAGAACTACTTTTAATAGAAACTGTTTGCCTTAGCCCCTGCTTCCTTTTAGGCAGGCTATTTCTCTCCTGGTCCTCAAGCCTTCCTCCACCTCTGCCCCCTTCCAGTATAGCAGCCATGTTTAAAAACCTCAGAGATCATCTAGTTTTATACCTGAATGATAAGTGGCCATTCAAGCCATGGCAGCAGACCTTCAGGGGAATGGACCCTTAAGAGTACAGAGCCTGGTCCTCCAGTCTGCTTTCCTGGAATTCTACTTGCTTTTTCTTTTACCAAAATATCTGTATCCTGTGCCCCATTCCATTTAAGAATGTGTATGTTTTAACATAAGATAAGAATGATACCTAGGATTTATATAGCACCTACTATGTTATACATTATGCTAAACACTTTACAAATATTATCTTATTTGATCCCTCTCACAACAACCCTGGGAGGTAAGTGCTGTTATTATCCTCATTTTACATTAGGGGAAACTGAGGCAAACAGAGATTAAGTAACTTTCCCAGAGTCACATAGCTAGCAAGATACTGGATTTGAACTCAGGTCTTTCTTACTCTGGGCCCAGCATTCTTTCCACTGTATCACTTACATGTGTACATTTTGACAGTGATCTTCTGGAAACTAAAGCCTTAATTGAAAAGAATGGCTCTGGGTAAATCTATGCAAGGTCTCTGATGCAGAAAGTGATTGCACTTGTTTTTTTAAAAGGTAGATGCTGCTAGATGGAGAACTAGGCTTGGAATCAGGAAGCCCTGTTTAAGTTCTGCCCTGTGCTTACTAACTACATGACCCTGGACAAGTCACTTACCCTCTATCAGCCTCAGTTTCCTCATCTGTTAAATGGGATAATAGCACCAGTCTCCCCAAGCTGGTGGGAGGCTGCCATAAGAAAACATGTAATGTACCTTGCAAACTTTGGCACACTGTATATATGCTAGCTATCATAACTCTGCAAAATAATGCTTTAAAAAAAAAAAACCTGTCCTGCAAATGAAATAGAAGAAAGTCAAGCTCTGCTACTTAGTCACTTGACCAGTCTACAGAAGTAGGTCTCATTTTATTTTAAAAATCAAGATATTTCTAAATAATAGCCTGAGTTTCTTGAGAGCAGGGAATTTTGGGGGCCTTTCTTTGTATCCCCAATACAATACTATGTACACAATGCCTGGCACATAGTCAGTGATCTTAACGTATGCCTACTGACTTGACTTAACTAGATATGAATGGATGAGACACCCATTTGCTATGGACATATATGATTCATTTGATCTCATGGCTTCTGAACAAAAATGATCAACAGACTTGTCTGGTGATAACGTGTGACACAAGCATTTGAATTAGAAAATCTCATTATTTTTTGGCCTTTGGGTGAATAAAGTGTTGGCTAGTTTAGAAATCAAAGCAATACAAATTTCCTACAACTTGTAACATCTTATTTATATGCGATGAGATTTTTTGTGAGAGTTTTTATGAAGACAAGCACCCATCTTGATTAGTGGTTAAAAAAGAACTATAAATAACAGTTATCAACAACACCACATTTTGAAAACCTTTGCAAGAAAAAAAGCAATACCACTAATCATATTAATAATAAAACTGATTATTTTGTTATAAATTTTAAAATTGTATAAGATTTTCATTAAATCAGTTCTCATGAGTTTTTGCGCCAAGAGATAGTCTTCTAAGCAATTTATATCTTCTTAGTTTTTTAAACGAATGCTTATAATATGATACAACTACCAGTTGAAAGACTGCTAATTCAGTCACTAAGGCGACATTTTTGATTCAAGAATGACTTTGAAAGCTATGCAAGTTTTGAAAGATAATTTGACTAACAAAAAAGTGCCTGTCAAGCCCATCTATTTATCAGTCAATGAGACAACCAATCCATAAGCATTTATTAAGTACTTGCTGTGTGCCAAGTATTTTGTTAAGCACTAGGGATAGAACCAAAGGCAAAAATGTCATCTCTGCTCTCAAGGAGATTGTATTCCAATGGAGGGAACAGCATGCAAACAATTATGTATGTCTAAGATACATACAGTGTAAATGGAAGATAATTTTAGGCGGAAGGGCAGTGTATAGGGAAAGCCCTTCTGCAGACAGTGGGATTTGAGCTGAGTTTTGAAGAAAGCCAGGGAAGCTAGGAATCAGAGGTAAGGAAGAGGATCCCAGCAAGGGGAATAGCTATGCAAATACATGAACTACTTGCTGGGAAATGTACTGTAACTTGTGAGTAACAGCAAGTAGTTCAGTGTAGCTGGATCTTAGAATTCAGAAAGGGGAGTAAAGTATAAGAATGTTAAAAATGTAGGATGGGACCAGATCATTTTAAATGCTACACAGAGAATTTTATACTTGATCCTGAAGGTAACAGGAAGCCACTGGAGTTTATTGAGTAGATCAGTGACATGGGAAGCCTTGTACTTATGAAAATGACCTTAGCAGCTAAGTAGAGGACAGACTGTAGTGGGGAGAGACTTGAGCCTAGGGAACCAATTAGAAAGTTATTGCTTAATGTATGCAAGCTAAAAAGGGAGAAGTTGAATGGGGGAAAATCTTCATATTAAATTTCTTAGTTAAGGGTCCATAAATGATGCACATTGCATATAATTTCAGGCTTTTTAAATTTATTGGTCAGTTATGTTAATTTTTTCTCTTTTTGTCTCAAAAATACTATTTGTTATATGAAATATCTCTCTGGGAGGGAGAAGGGGAATGATATTGTGGGAAATTAGTGATGTGAAAAAAAAAGAAATCAATAAAAACTTATTGAAAAAGAACAACTAAAGAAGGTTATTGCAATGGTCCAAGAGAGATAACGCAGACTTGAACAACTGCAGTGGCTCTGAGTGGGCAAAGGGGGACATGTATGAGAATTGAAGGCAAAAATTAGAAGATTTGAAAATTGACTGGATCTATGGGATGAGTGCAAAGGTCAAGGACAGCTCTGAGGTTTCGAGCCTGGGTGAGCCTGAGGATGGTGATACCTCAGAAATAGGCAAATTCAGAAAAGGGAAAGGTTGGAGGTGAAAGATAATGAACTCCATCCAGTATGCAGCTGAAGCTCAGGAAACAGACTAGGGATGGATATGTAGAGCTCTTAATCATTTGCATAGAAACCGTAGTTGAATCCACTTGAATCATTTCTGACCAGACACCAAGTGAGATAATATAGAGATAGAGGGAAAAGAGAAGAGGACCCAGGACAGTGCCTCAGACACTTAGCTATGTGACACATTAGCTTATGTGACCCTGGGTAAGTCACTTCAGCCTGTTTGCTTCAGTTTCCTCATCTGTAAAATGAACTGGAGAAAGACAAGGCAAAGCACTGTAGTATCTTGGCTAATGGGCCAGTTAGCTTTGTTTTATTTCAGAGACAAAGTCAGGTATATATAAAAAAAAGGTCTAAGTAGGCATTTGGGGGCATTTTATACCCCGTGCCTAGTTATTTACAATGTGGTGTGTTTTTATGTACTTCCTAATCTACTGAGGACCCCTTAACACAATATTTTGGCATCCATCCCTGAATAAGCAAAAACCTATTGGTACCTTGCTTAGCACACTCCTCCTTCATCTAATGCCTTCATTCTGACCCCTGATTTCCCCATACTACCTCTCTTCCACTCCCCACCTTGCTTTGACTCATCTGGGGCTACTTTCACCAACAGTATCTCATACTTTGCACCCCTACTGCTTTTTTACCTTTCCTCATCCTCAGTTGAAATTTCCCTGTCCAAGTTCCATTCCCTTTGGGCTCTGATTTCAGCTAAATGATAGTTCTGCTAACCTGATAAATGAATGTGTACTAATTTAATAATGACTGTTAATGAGTTAATATCTTGCCTTCTCAGGTAGCATACTTTTATTTAAAATACTGAGAGTAGGAAGGGTCTCTGGAGAACATGCCTTAAACAAGTAGATTTCTAAGGTTTATGTAGTAATACCAAGTTTCCCCCTTCCTTCCTTTCTCACAAAAAAATAATTCTCCCTACATTTTTCATAAAACAGTGGACAATATTATTAGCTTAGATTTTGTTCAAATAAAATGCAGAATTTTAAAATAATATACAAACAAATCTTATACAATAGAAATAATGCAACAGGTGTTTATTGATAAAAATTTATAATTTATATATCTATAAAAACAATAACCATAATACTATTATTAATATGATAGAGAGGGGTGAACTTGTTTTTTCAGTAAAGAATTTCTTAAAATTTGGTATCTTTGTTATTGCTACTTAAAATTCTTTTTTTCAAGTACAAATCAAGATCAATATTGTCTTCATAAAAGCTACAACAGAAAACCTCATTTCACACAAATAAGGTGTTATGGATTGTAGTAAAATTGGTATTGCTTTGTTTCATAAGCCAAAGAACAGTTTATTCACCCACAGCTAAAATACGATATAATAAGATTCTTAGGTTAAAATGTTGTTTCAACATATTATTGCAAGACAAATCTATTAACCATTCTTGTTCAGATGGACTGAGGCCAAATGGTTAATATCTATCCATGGAAAAGAGGTTCCTTATTCCTTCATATTTAGAAAAATCTAGAATTTTAAAGAAAATGGGAATTGCTTCTATAGACTAGTGATTAATAAGTTTTGATCTTTACTTTCTTCTACTTTTTTATAGGGTAGATTTTTTTAAACTGAGAAAAAGCATTTATAAATTTACTATAAATAAACTTGTTATCTACAGCTCTAACTTTTTCACAAATGCAATAGCTTTACCTTTCTGGATCAGAGCATTAATTTGAGGACCTTGATTTGATCTTGAATATTTAGTTTTTCCAACATATTCATCAAGTGCACAAATTTCAAGAGAAAATATGTATTATAAAACCAATTTGCTGTATCTTTATCACAAGAAAAACAGCAATTTTATCTTTTGCTCAAACATTCTGGAGAGTACCCTGGCTCTTGAAAGTACTTTTGGTCAGCATGTATCACAATATTATATATAAATCCTATGCTTATCATATAATTTTCCAAAGAGCCTTCTTTTTAATAGACTATGTTTTATAAAGTTGATTACTCTTGTAATAACTTGAAAAACTAGATAGAATCCTTATTCATATATCACAATACAAGTGATTGTCTACGAAGCATGAGATAGATCCAAATTACAGGAGGGTTTTTTTTTTAACTAGTACTTGCAGATTTATATTTTACATTACATTAACTGAGTTTCAACAATGCAGAGTTCAGTGCATGAGATTGCATCATTTTCAATTAGAATTTCATGTTATATTGAAATTTTCCTAATACCAGTTTCAATAATGTATTATGTATATATAATTAAGTGAGCATCTTTAATTAGATCTGTTGTTTCAATCACTTGCAATGTAAGATAAGATTTTAGTGTCTCAATTTGTTCATTGATCCAAAAGGTCTTCAGATATTTAGACAACTCTCCTGTCCACTGTTTTGTCTGCAAATGGAACCAGATCCTATAAGCCTGCATATGACCAGAGTAAAGCCACAAAAATGTGTCTCCTATTATATGGAACTATTTATGGTTAATAAATCTATAAACAATCTCAAAAGATTGCTTTTTGAATTAAAGACAACTTTTTGAAGTTTGTTTTTGCTTATGTAAAAATCATGTAATTTTTTCTAGAAAAATTTTCTTATCTTGACAATATATTTTGTAATGTACACTTTGTTTTTGTACTTCTGCTATTTAAAATGTCTCTTGTACTAGTTTTAACTGCTCTGTGGAATTTTCTCTTCAAACTCATTATGCATTTAGCCATTATTAAAAAATATTATTTCATTTTTAAAATGTGATAACATAAAATTCTGGTAATTAAATTTTAATTGTTGAAAATTTCCAATAATTATCTAGTATTATTTTGGTGTTATTTCAATTTTTTAAAAGTTATGGTACTGGGGAAAACAAATGATTACATTATGTTTAATTATCTTAAGAAATTGATCAAATGCAGTTATTTATTATATGTCTACCATGTGCTTGGCACTTTGCCAGGCACTAGAGACAACAATACAGAAAAAATGAAATAATCCTAACTCACAATGAATTTACATTCTAATGGGGGAGAACAGTGAATATAAAATACAAGTAACATAAATACGAAGGTAATAAATGCAAATATATACAAAGCTGCTAAGTTAAAGGTGGTTTGTGAGAAAGGAGAGCAGATGGGGAAATAAAGTCTTAAGCAGCAAATAATGACAATGAGAATAGCTAGGAGTTACATTAGCACTTTGGGATTTGTAAAGTGCTGGGTATACGTTATCATATTCTCATAATATCCTTGTGGGGTTGATTTTGTGCTCAACTTGGCAGATACTGAAACAGTTTGCTATTTTCTTCTCCGGTTCATTTTACAGATGAGGAAACTTAGGCAAACAAGGTGAAGTGACTTACCCAGGGTCACATAGCTAGTAAGTGTCCGAGGCCAGATTTGAATTTAGGAAATTGAGTTTTTGTAACTCTAAGCCCAACGCTCTATTCATTGTACCACCTATTTGCCAAATGAAACTATATTGTCTTTTTTAGATGATTTTGTTCTTGTTGTCCAGTTCTTTAGTCCTGTCTGACCCTTCATAGAACATAATGTCAATGGGGTTTTCTTGGAAGACACTGGAGTGGTTTGCCATTTTCTTCACTAGTGGATTAAAGCAAATAGAAATTAAGAGATTTGCCCAGGATTATACAGTTAGTAAATATCTAAGTCTGCATTTGAACTCAGGTCTTGCTGACTCCAAGCCCCTCACTCTCTCCACTGCACCACCTAGCTACCTAATCTGTATTAAAATAATTGCTGCACTATTATTAGTTGATGTGAATTTGCCATGTTAGTTTCCCTCTTGTTGACTTTCACTTGAACTTTATTTCTGTGGGAGCAAAAAAGTGTAGGGACTTATGTTGAGTTGTATTTTAAAGCATCCAATAATTTTGGTGACTGCTACATTTTCCTCTCTCCCCTGCCCTCCTGCTCCCAGCATTTCTCATCTACCAAAGATAGTGGGCATACTCTACAGTTTAGAAAAGTCTGTCTTAGCCCGATAGGTTAAAAGACTCTAATAGACATTTCATATGGAACACAGGTGGGTGGAAAGTTCTGAGGTGAACAGACCTTTCGATGCAAGTCATATCACACCATACAGATGGTAGCTCCCCGCTCCAACAAGGTTCAGGGCTTTCCCCAGCTTCACAGTGCATCCCTGAGCCCAGCTTTCTGACTGGCAAGCGAGAGTGTGGGCAGATCAGTACAACCCCCAACGTCAAAGTTCACATCAGCTTGGTATGTCAGTAATTTTTTTCTTATGGACAAAAGGATGGATGTGAGATGTATTCTTGTGTCTATGGTAACAAGGTGAAAATCATTCCTGCCTAGTTTGTCCTAGGCATCTTAAGCTAACGTACTAGTGTTTCAATTGTTACAAAGTCCTTTTCAAGTTATTTAGTCATAACCAAAGAATAGTATCCAGGACATTAGGATCAGTGGCAAATCATTTTACTGGTAGAGACACACGCGCCATGTGAAAGCAGCTGGAATAGTGGGAAGAACACTGGATATCTAGTCAGGATTTTGGCTGCCATGACTCACTATTACGTACACCTTATTTCAACAAAAGAAGCATATACCAAATTCATTGTTAACTTTTAGAGCTCTCTTGGTTGCCTCTGTTCCCTTCTCAACTTTATTCTGTTCTCTGCTGCTTCAGAAACATGTACTAAGCACCGGCTCTATACTAGATACTAGAGACAGACAAAAATTAAACAGTCACTACCATCTATGACATATACGGGAGTGAGGTACTGTTTTGGAGGAAGTTACAACTGATGTACTTGGACATGGAGGGTGATTTTCAAAATGAAGTTATGTACAGCTAGCATTTATACAAGGCTGACAAAGCTCTGAATGAACATGTCAGATCACGTCACTTCCCTGCCATTCCCCATTCCCTAAACTCCAGTGGTTCCCTGTTGCCTCCAAGATCAAATACAAAATGCTCTTTGACATCCAAAGTCCTATTCAAGCTAATCCCCTCCTACCTTTCCAGTCTTTTTACCTTGTTCCTGGAAAGGTATGCTTTGATCCAGTGACACTGGCTTCCTGGCTGTTCCACGGACAAGACGCTCCATCTCTCAGCTTTGGGTATTTTCTTTGGCTGTCCTCCATGCCTGGAATGCTCCACCTCTTCTGTCTACTACTCTTTGGCTTCTTTTAAGTCCAACATAAATCCCACTTTCTACAGGAAGCCTTCCCCAACTCTTCTTAATTCCAATGGCTTTCCTCGGTTAAATATTTCCCATTTATCTTGTATATAGCTCGCTTGTTACATAATTGTTTGTGTACTGACACTCCCATTAGGTTGTTAGCTCCTTGAGGTCAAGGATGATCTTTTACCTCTTTTTGTATCCCTAGCACTTAGCACTCTTGGCCTGGCACATAGTAGGAGCTTAATCAATATTTACTGATTAAGGTTTTTTGATAGGTATTACTGTTATCCTCATTTTACAGATGAGGAAACGAAAGGTAACAGAAGTTAAATGCACATAAATACTAAGAAAAGTTTCCCTGTGATTCTTTTGTTGAAGATTATTTTATAAAGGGGTAGGGAAACTGTTCTAGATTCTTTAGCTCCACCCAGTTTTAATCTTCAGATTTAAAACTAAATTCAAAGATTGGGATGAGAGAGAACAAATAAGTTTGAATTCCATCCAAGGGCCACACTTGAGGACCTAGAGGGTCATATATGGCCTCGAGCCTGCAGGTTCCCCATCCTTGTAACAACGGAAAAACTATCAAAATTGGTAAAGCTTCTGAGGTGGGAAGGAGGCCCATCTGTGGCCATGCCAAAGTTACAACACAAGCCCAGATACGGCAGCTTCCCTGCTACCAGCACAGGGGAAGGGGCAGAGCAAGGAGACAGCTTTTGCAGGAGAGAGACTGAATTTAAAAAGAATAGAGATTGAGGAGACTGAAAAAGAAAAAAGAAAAGGTAAGGAGCGGCTAAGTGGCACAGTGAGTAGAGTGCCTGCCCCAGAGTCAGGAGAACCTGAGTTCGGATGCGGCCTCAGACACTCAACACACACACACACACACACACACACACACACAAAACCTAGCCGTGTGACCTTGGGCACGTTACTTAACCCCAACTGCCCTCCAAAAAGCAAAAAATAAGAAAAAAGAGAGATTGAGGAGGCTGTGAAAAGGTTAAGAAAGACCACTAAGGAGCGTGGAAAGCACATGACTTTACAAAGCAGATTGTTGGGGCCTTGCCCTCTATTCAGTATTGATTAATATACCAAATTGTATTGTACCTCCCCAGCTCCATCACTAACTTTAAGCTGTGACTCTGATCTACTTAACCTCTCTGATCCTCAGGTTCCCCATCTGCACAAGGAGGAGTGCTAACGTAAATGACCTCTAAGGATCCTTCTAGTTCTAACAATCCAGGGATCTCTGGTCCCTTCTAATTCCCCATTCTTCTCATGACTCTTTCATCCAAAGTCCTTGTATTTTGCTTTAAATCTGAAGATTAAAACTGGGTGGATCTAAAGATTCTAGAACAAGGGTGGAGAACCTGGAATATCAAGGCCATATGTGGCCCTCTAGGCCCTCAATTGTGGCCCTTTGATGGAATCCAAACTTATTTGTTGTGTAAAGTTTGGATTCAGTCAAAAGGCTGCACTTGAGGACCTAGAGGGCTACATGTGTCCTTGAGGCTGCAGGTTCCCCACTCCCAAGATTCTACAATAAAGGGGCAATTAGTAGAGCAGAAACACCCTAAAACCCAAGTACAGTATATTTTCACTCTGTTTCATTATTGTCCATGAGAGAAGGTACATGGTGCCAGTGGAAAGAATGATGGATTTTAAGTCAGAGGACTTTGCTTATTAGGGGGGAAAATATCTATATGACTTTGGTCAAGTTATTTAACTTTTCTGGGCCTTGGTTTCCTTATCTGTAAAATGAGAGAATTGGACTAGGTGACCTCTAAGGATCATTCCAGTTCTACATTTATGACTTTATGATCTTCATGGGAACATCAAAATAGAGCCCTGAAAACAGAACTGTAAAATAGTTATTTTGACCCATGGAACAGTTCATTTTAGGGAGGGAAGGCACTGACCAGATTTAAATCTGTATTATAAAGCAGCAATCATCAAAACTACTTGGTGCTGGCTGAGGAATAGAGTAGTGGAGTCAGTGGACTAGATTAGGTACACCAGACCCAGCAGTCAATGACTATAGTAATCTACTGTTTGATAAACCCAAAGACCCCAGCTCCTAGAATAAGAACTCACTATTTGACAAAAACTGCTGGGAAAACCAGAAAATAATATGGCAGAAACTGGGCATAGACCAGTGTCTTATACCATATACCAAAATAAAATCTAAATGGGTCCATGATCTAGGTATAAAGGCTGATACTGTAAGAAATCTGGGAGAGCAAGGAAGGCACTGGCCCATGATGGTGGGAAAGATCCCCACTCCCTCCCCAAGATACTGTGAGGCTTCTATTAAGGCGGTGGTACAGTGGATAGAGCAATGGGTGTAGAGTCAAGGAGGCCCGAGTTCAAATCTAGTTTCACATATTTATTAGCTGTGTGACCCTGGGCAAGTCACTTAACCTCTGCTTGCTATGGTTTCCTCATTTGCAAAATGGGGATGATGATAGCAACTACCTCCCAGGAATGTCGTGAGGATCAAATTAGAGAATAATTATAAAGCTCTTAGCACAGTACTTGGCACATAGTAAGAGCTATATAAACATAGCTATTTTTATTGTTAATCTTAATAGCCCAAAGTCTCTGGGATATCCTGTACATTAAAGAACAAAACAAACCCAGCTTCATGGACCTCAGGCTGAGAATCTTTGATCTGGACAAAAGCTTTTCAGAGAATACAAAAATGTGAGGAAATAAGAGAAACTTCTGGTGGGAATATGGGAAAGAAGTTAGAAGCACAGAAAAAGTATGTGGGTTATAATCCATTTGTGGAGTTCAAGCATCCCAATGTGTGCTCTGCTGAATCAGCATCTTAGTTCCCTACCAGAAAGTGTCCTGAAACTAAATTTGTTCAAGCATCGTGAAGATGGCTGGATTCAACACTACCGTGACAGATGTTTACCCATAATTTTCATTTGTAAAAATAGATAGAAGCCAAATTCATCCTAATTACATGAAGTAACCTGAAGCATTGGAATAGAAATCATCAGAAGTTGGAGCCACGTGAAATGACTTGGGAAAAAGTTTTTAAACCTGTAAAAAAAGAAGTGGTTGACTTGGTATCCCAGCCATCTTCTCTCCGTTCACACACAGACACACACACACACGCACACACACACACACACAGATACAGACACATACACAGAGGCATGCACACAGACACATGCACACGCACACAAACACACATAGACACACACACAAACACACACACACACACACACCCTGGAGGTCTTATGCCCTTCAGGTCTGCAACTCCTCTTGCCCATTCCAGCTATGGATAGACAGATGACAGACATTTAGATGGGCAGAAAAACAGACAGACAAAGGGATAGGCAAATAGACTGATGACAGACATTTAGATAGATGGACAGGAAGACAGAGATAGAGAGATAGACAACTAGTCAGACAGACAGAAGGATAGATAATCAGATTAGTGTGTGTGGTCACATGTGGTTGTGGCTATGTGACCCTGGTAAATCACTTTATCTCCCCAGGCACGAAGCAACAGAGAAGGTGCCCATCTGCACTGGTAGAGGAAGTTCCTAATTGGGAGCTCCCTGAACAGATGAAATCACACATCCAGTCAAAAAGGAAATGTACTCTCACCAATTTAGAAAGCAAACTAAAACATCAACTAACAGACGAAGTTTCATATTAATCTAACATTGAATGTGACTACAAGCCACTCATACCTGAATGCTTTCATAGCATGACCCAATCTGTGACAGAATGCAAAAGCGATTAAAGCAACATTCCAATGGTTTCCCCAAAGCATCGAATAACCACATAGCGTATGGGCAATGATTCAGGCCTCCCTATAATTTTAAAGAGGCTATCTTCATACTCTTCAAACTCCTGGTCTGGAGACTTGAAGGAGGCTTCCAGGATTTCCCAAGATCTACCTCATTCACTTCATTACTGTGAACAAAACTGACACCTGGGTCTCCAGAAGAAAATATCCCCTCACATCTCACTGCTCATAAACTTTCAAATATGCGTTCTCATTCACTCCTTTGCATTTGGCCAAGTCAGCTCCATTTAAACAGCAAAACATCTTTTCACCTTGATGACTAAACATTTCCAATAGTACTTAATATCCAGTGATCTATTGAATATTACCCATAGTTCAGTGATCTGAAAGGGACCAGGAGACAGGCCAAGGACCACTGCTGGAAAGGTCACTGAGCCTGACTCTCCAAACCTCACACATAGTTCCAACGCCCTGGCAGTCAAAAAGCTGTGGGTTTTCAGTGTCCTTGTACATTCTGTACTGCACATCTCTAGTGGTCATTTCCCTACTGTTGACTGGAGCAGAGTACAGGGCCCAGAGCAGCTGGCTGGGACTCACAGGACCAATGTCCCACTCTTGGAAGGCTTGATGGTGCTGAGGACATTGGCAAAGAATTGAAGGAAAATATTTTTTATCTTTCAAGGATGCCGTTAGGTTAATGGCCACGAGCATCACAAAGTCCCCTGTACTCTGTTGAAAGACAAATCTTGCATGTAAGGTGTTTCAATTCAATTCAATGAATTGGACAATTGTTAATCAATCAACAGATATTTATTAAACCCCTACTGTGTGCCAGCCATAGTGCTATGTGTAGGGAGACAAAGACATTAAGTGCCTATTTTGTGTAGCATACCATGCCAGAGATAGCAGCCCCTGCCCTTCACATGGTTTACGTTCTACTGGCTGGGGGGGAGAGAATATAAATGCTGGCTTTGGAGTCAGAGGAAGTGGGTTTAGATCCTGTTTCTGTCATCTATCTAATTACCCATCTAACCTTAGGAAAGTCACCTCTCTGGGCCTCAGTTTCCTCAGCTGTACAATGAGGTGGTTGGACCAGATTGCTTTTGATATCCCTTCCAGCTCAAAATCTATGATACTAAATGTACGTATGGTTTTATGAGATGGGCTTATTTTTGTCTACACATGTCATTTTGTAGGTATCATAATGATGACGCACTGCATAGGTGTTATAGTAAGGATTCCTTTCTGGATGGGTTGGACCAGATGGCCTCTGAGGTCCTATGTGGTTCTCAGATTCTGTGTTTCTGTATGAGGAGTCCCAGTGGGTAAAGTGCCTCTGCCTATGCATATTATCATCAATCATCATCGTCCTCATCAATCTCAGTGGCACAGTGGATAGAATGCAGGCCTGGAGTCAGGAAGACTCGTCTTCCTGAGTTCAAATCTGACCTCAGACAATTACTAGCTGTGTGACCCTGAGTAAGTCATTTCACCCTGTTTGCCTCAGCTTCCTCATCTGTAAAATGAGCTGGAGAAGGAAATGGCAAAAGCACTCCAGTATCTTTGCCAAGAAAACCCCAAATAGGGTCAGAAAAAGTCAGACGCAACTGAAACGAATGAACAACAATAACTAACCGTATAGTGCTTACTATGTGCCAGTCACACAAGGAAAGAGCTCCCATGGGAGGGGAGCCATACAAAGACACTCTCAAGGTCTCTCTTAAGAACTTCGGAACTGATTGTGTGACATGGGAGACACTGGCACAGGACCACCCAGCAGGGTGTGCCCTCATCAAAAAAAGGTGCTGTGCTCAATGAGCAAAGCAGAATTGAGGTAGCTCAAAAGAAACTGGAGATGTGAAAATGTAGAGAATCCACCCCAAATGTTCACATGCACTCCTTATGCCCAGCCTGGGGTAGAACGTTTAGAGCTCATACTGGTCTGATCGGCCACAGTCAGACACATTGTAAGTTGACTCTAATGCAGTAACGTCATTTTGATCCTCTTCAAGAATGAAAGACAGCAATCACTATGTGCCATGTACTTTGCTCAGCCCTTTGCAATTATCATCTCTTTTGACCCTCACAACAACCCTGGGAGATAAGAGCTATCATTACGCCCATTTTAGAGATAAAAAAAAAATGAAGCAAACAGAAGTTAAGTGACTTGCCCAAAGCCAAGCATCTACCAAATGTCTCAGGCAAGATTTGAACTCTGATCTTCCTGACTATTCGCACCACCCAGCTGCCTCTTACTTAGAGTCTTAGAGATTTACTGGAGGTTCTGAGGCCACTTGGCCGGGACTGTCCCTTTACATGACCACGACCAAGAGCAGAGGGCAGGGTGATGAGGCTGAGTTGGGCTGCTTACAGAGAACTCGTCCCACTCAGGTCCTTAGTGTCCAGGGTGAGGGCCAGCTGGAGAGCTGGGTCACAGGTGAGGAGGCTTGGCATAAAGATGGTCAAGAGCAGCAAATTCATATTCCTGGGATTTGCGGAAACCAGACTATGGAGATCAGACTAAGAATAACCCCTCCTTTCCTCATCCTGCCCTTATCAGTAGCTTTTCCATTTGACTCATTTCATACTGGTAATTCACTGCTAGGAACTGATGAAGACTAGAGTTCAAGTCCTGTCTGTGACACATACTTCCTACATGACTCTGAACAAATTATTCAACCCCTCAGAGCTCCAGGCAACTAGCAGAGAAGGCAACAAGCATCTTTGGTGGAGGGAGTTTCCTCATTCTACAATTCTCTACATGATTGAGATTAATAAGTTTATTCCCTATTCCTGTCTCTGAGCATAAAGAGCTGAGACGTCTACAAAGGCATAGCATATTTCAATATATAAGACCATAGCCCAGGAGGAGCCAGGTACTCACAAAGCAAATAGCCACCAAATGGTTCATAAAACTGAAAGCAAGATGGGAGATAATCAGCTGGACATAATCAAGAACTGGCAGTGACTTATCAAGGAGGGCAGAAATTTTCTTTTCTGAAGTGTGAACACGGTAATAGAAAGCCTTAATAAATTCTTTCACCTAATCTTGCTTCACAACTCTTAACAGATGTTTTTGTTTGTTTTTCTGAGAGGCACTTTTGGTCTGAAGTGACTTACTAGTAAGATCTCCTCACTGAGTTATGGATTCTGTCAAATGACCAGTCTGATTTTTTTAAATGAACAGACTAATTTTTTTTTTAAGGAATTAATTTCAGTTGATCAGATGTGTTGGGATTGTGTAATTAACTGAGCAATTAACAAGCATTTCCAAAGCATAGAGGACAAGAAACACGCCTTGCCCTCAAGGGTCTTACAGTCTAGAGAATAAATGGAAATTGTACCATGAGAGTTCCCTGAAGTCAGGGACTGTTTCAATTTTGTCCACAGGTATCAACACCCGGCATGGTGCTTGGCACACAGTAGGTGCTTAATAAGTGTTTTATGATGGCTTTAAGTAAAAATATGAATTTTTCTTTTATTGGGGGATGAGGGTAGTGGGGAATGAAATTCACACACACAAAGGCCTGTGAAGTCCTGGTGAGGAAATACAAAATACATAGAGAATAAAAATGAGTGAATTTGGGGGAGAGGCATTATCAGTTGTGGAGGTTCAGGAAAGTTCTCATGTAGAAAAAGCTCTTGAGCAGCTACTTGGAAGGAAGCTAGAGATTCCAAGAGACAAAAGGGAGGTAAGAGGGCAAGCCAGACATGAGGATCGGCTTATGCAAAGATCTAACACTGAGGGATAAAATGTAGTATGTGAAAAACAGCCAGTGGGCCATTTTGGCTGGGTCAGTGTGTGTGTGTGTGTGTGTGTGTGTGTGTGTGTGTGTGTGTGTGTGTGTGTGTGTGTGTGTGTTGGGAATGGAAGGTCTGGGAGAAGGAATTATGGAATAAGTCTGGAAAGGGAAGCTGTAGCCACAGAGGGTAAATGTCAAACAGAACAGTTTATATTTGATCCAAAAGAGACACAGTCTGTTAATAAACATTAAGCACCTACTAAGTGGCAGGCATTATGCTAAACAAAACAGGGAACCATTAGAGCTTTTTGAGCCCAGGAGTGTAGGTGTCTTGTATAAACAAAGTATCCATCATCCAGACTGTATTGTATGATCATTAAACAAATGAATTTGTATTCTAATTTACACAATTTAATTAAAAAATCTCTCAGGACTCATCCTAAATCTGAAAGGTCATTTGCATATGTTAAATCACTTGTTACCTTAAAATGACCCAGGAAAGTAGAAATGCTCTCTCACATTCCAGAGATCCTCCCAGTACAATAGTTTCCTCTATTTTTTAGAAAATAAACTACAAAAAATTCCTCAAATCTCTCTTAGACATTTTTCAGGGATGGGTCACTAAATGAAGTAGCTAAGATTTCTTGGCTGTAGAAACCTTTCTCCCTTCCCTTCTCTTCTTCCCTTCCTTTCCTTTCTATCTGTAACTTAGCTGAAGTCTTAGGGAACCAAAGAGAGGGAATAATCACTGCACCACAAGCTGCCTCCTTATAGGCATTGGTTATTTTTATTACAATTATATGTAGTTATCTATCTATAAGTTATTTATATATTAGAATTATTAGAAATTAGTTATTTGAGGCCTAGAAAGGTTGTGACCTGCCCAAGGTCACATAGCTAGAACTCTTTAAAAGGTGGAGTTGAACCTAGACCACAGGTGAGGAATCTCCAACCTTAAGGACACATGTGACCTACTAGGTCCTTGGGTGTGGTCTTTTGACTGAGTACAAGCATTCCAGAACAAATCCTTCCATTAAGTTGTGTTGTTCTGTAAAGTTTGGATTCAGCCAAATGTCCACACTTGAGGATCTAGAGGGCCACATGTGGCCTTGAGGCTGCAGGTTCTCCATCCCTGACCAAGACTTTCTTCCTTTATAAAAATAAAATATTTTATTTTTAGTTCCAACTTTGCTCCCCCTGCATTGAGAAGGCAAGAAAAATAAAGCCTATTACAAATATGTATAGATAGGCAAAATAAATGTCCTCATTAATCATGTTGAAAAAAAGAAAGAAAGAAATTAAGAAAGAAAGGAAGGAAGAAAGAGAGAGAGAAAGAGAGAGAGGGAGGGAGGGAGGGAGGGAGAGAGGGAGGAAGGAAGGAAGGAAGGAAGGAAGGAAGGAAGGAAGGAAGGAAGGAAGGAAGGAAGGAAGGAAGGAAAGAACCCTGCTCTTGATTCCAAATCTGTTGTCCTTCATTCTTGAAGAGGACCAAAATGACATCACTACATGAGGGTCAAGTCATAGTGTGTCCAGCGGCAGCTGATCAGACCCATATAAGTTCGGAATGTTCTACCACAGCTTGGGCATAAATAGGCCATGTGAACATTTGGGGTGGATTTTCTAAATTTGTACCTCTCAAATTTCTTTTGAGCTACTTCAATTCTGCTTTGCTTATAGAGTGTAGTACCTTCTCTGATGAGGGCACACCATGTTGAGTGGTCCTGTGCCAGTGTCTCCCAAGTCACACAAATAATTCCAAAATTCTTAAGAGAGACTTTGAGGGTGTCCTTATATAGCTTTTTCTGACCACCATGTAGGCACTTGCCCTGTGTGAGTTCTCCATAAAAGTCCTTTTAGCAAGCATACATTTGGCATTCAAATACCAGCACTTTGGAGTTACGCTCTCTGTAGTAGAGTTTGAATGCTTGGTAGTTCAGTTCAAGGAGGGACCTCAGTGTCTGGCACCTTATCCTGCCAGGTGATCTTAAGAATCTTCCTAAGACAATTCAAACAGAAGTGATTCGGTTTCCTGGCATGGCACTGGCATATTGTCCAGGTTTTATAGGCATACAACAATGAGGTCAGTACGAAGGCTCTGTAAGTCTTCAGTTTTATAGTCAGTCTAATACCCCTTCTCTCCTTCAGAGCCTCCCAAACACTGAGCTAGCTCTGGCAATGTATTTGTCAACCTCATCATCTTTGTGGGCATCCCTTGCCAGGGCAAATGAACTTATCCACAGTATCAAAACTTCTCCATTTGCTCTAAGTGATGGTTCCATGTATGGATGGTGTGGTGCTGGCTGATGGAGCACCTGTGTTTTCTTGGTGCTAACTGTTAAGTCAAAATTACCATAAGCAGTGGAGAATTGATCCATACTTTGTTGCATCTCAGCTTTGGAGGCTACATTGAGCACACAATCATCTGCAAACAAAAATCATGCACCAACTCTCTCTCTACTTTAATCTTGGCTTGTAGCCTTTTCAAGTTGAAGAATTTACCATCAGTGGGATAGCTGACCTTGACTGCCATGTTCATCCTCATTGAAAGCATTTGACAACATAGCTGAAAATATCATGCTAAAAAGCATTGGAACAAGCACATAGTCTAGTATTGTTTCACTCCATTGGTGACTGGGAAAGCTCAACAGCATCATCCATTATCCACAACCCAGGAAAGCATGCTGTCATGAAACTGATGTACAACAATGATGAACTTCTCTGGGCAAATTAAAAAAAATGGAAAAATGGTATAGGTGATGTCTTTTGATTTGTATGCAAACTGGATTTAAGTGAGGCAGAGCTGCAAGAAGTCATCAGGCACTTTCAGAATCATCACAGTCCAGTGTCAGGACAGAATCAAGATGACTGGTGATGGTTCGAGATGGAGTGGATGATCTTGGTGTCTTCAATGTCTAAGCAAACCGTAAGCCCTCCATGGCACCCACTTCAGCTGCCTTCATGGCTGTTGGAACAAACTGTTTTCATCCATCCATTTCACCAGGGGAAGTCTTTACATGTTTGGTGTAGACACCAACTCATCAACAGGTTTAAGACCCTTTGGTTCCCCTTGACCTGGTTTAGCCTATCTGCCAAAACAGTCTGCTGGGATGTAGTTACTGTGCATGCTACAGCTTCTTGGAGTCACAGAAGAGTTAGGTGGATCAGGTGGAAAGTAGGCCTGAAAAGGGCTCAGCAGCCCTCACACTGGAAGTGCTAGTCTTACCCGAACACACTATATACCCCAAAGACCACACTTTCCCACACTACCTCTATTATTCTAGCAGGAGATCTGGGTAATGATCACCTCATACCTTGCTTCTACTCATCTGAGAAGAGATCAAAAAAGTTCACCCTAAACCATTTTCTTATTAAGAAATTACATCTAGGGGAGGCTAGGTGGCACATTGAGTAAAGTGCCAGCGCTGGAGTCAGGAGGACCCGAGTTTGGTTCCGGCCTCAGACACTTAACACCCACACAAAAAAAACTAGAAGTGTAATCTTGGGCAAGTGACTTAACCCCAACTGCCCTCCAAAAAAAGCAAAAAAAAAAAAAAAAGAAATTACATTTGGCTCCCCCAAAAAGCAATCAACTATTTTCATACAAAACAAGTTAGTCTTCAATCCTGGGTTGCCTTTCAAAAAAAGTTTGCAGGAAAAAATTAGGCTCTGCCACCCATTCCCATACCTGAGTGATTCAATTTTTCTTGAAACACTTAGATGTTTGCTATGGAAATAGTGTTTCTCAACTTATTGCCTCTTTTCCAACATCTTCTACAGTCAGCCTTGCCCTCCTTTATCAATGCCCTGTTAACACGGAACCTAATTCATCCAAACAGTGCTTCACAACAGTGCCTAGTACAGAGTGGGTGCTTAATAAATGTTTATTGACTAATTGTCTAAAGCCTACAGTTATGTTGGGGGAGAAAAGTTTAGTCAATTAATAATATAAATGAGCAAAGAGGGAAAGAGCCTAGAAGAACCAAAGCTTGGAAATTTTCTTTACATATAAATGATATACTGGTAACAAATCATTTTTAATCATTCATTGCAATCCTAGACTCTGTACTACAGCACTTCTGAAAAACCCTTGCATAGATTTCTTTATTTTACTCTTAAAATCACCCTGTGTAATATTATTCTCATTTTCAAGATGAGAATATTAAAACTCCTAACTGACTTGTCCAAGACTGCATGGCTATGAAATGGCTATGGTAGAATTTGAACCTTATTGTCTACTATTGTTTTTTCTACATATCAACTCCCCCCCCCATCTAGATCATGAACCATGCTTCCAGCATCCCTAACAACAGGTCATCTGGTCTCTGCTTAAAGATTTCAATAATAATTAGAGCATTTATATAGCACTTTATGATTACCAAAGCACTTTACACATCTATACCTTATTTGATTTCTCACAAGTCTGTGAAGTGTGCTATTATCTCCATTTTACAAATAAGAAAACTAAGGCTTGAGCTTAAGGGATTTCAGGGTCATAAAGCCACTAAATGACTGAAACAAGAGGTGAGCTCAGGTCTTCCCAATCCATTTTTCTGTCCACTTTGCCAAATGCTTCAGATCTCCACTAGTAGGGAATTCTTAAGATTCTCACTTTATCCTTCTTCCCTTTGGCTATTTCATTTTGGGAAGAAGTGATTGTTACTAAATTTTCACCTCTGTTGAATTGGAACCTGTGGAGCTAAGCAAAGTATGTTTAATCTCTTATCTTCCAGATGACCAACCCACCATTTGCTAGCCTAATTCTAGTTACTGGAAAAATGAGAAATCAGGGAGGAAGGAAAGAGGAAAACAAGCATTTATTAAGCATTTAGTACTCAGAAGTCTCCTCTAGTTGAGGGGGTACAAGGAAGGCCCCTCATAGAAGAGGTGACAAGTAGGGTGGGCTTCAAAGGAAAGGATGGATTGCAGAATGTAAAGATGTGGAAGGCTTCCATTCCAGAAGTAAAAATGAATCCAGATTTGGATTTCCAGAGAAACACATCACTAGCTTGGTGAAATCCTTTGCCCCTTCTCCTGCAGAGACTCATGTCTTGACAAACCCCAACCCTAGATTACCTTCAAGACTAGATTTTACTGCATTGTAAAAACATTTGAGCTTAGCACCTAGCAAGGATCATTTCTTAGTGTCTGTCTTAGTTCACTATTTCTCCTGAATGGGGTAGTATCCCAGAGACCAAAGTCTTGCCACAGGAACTGTTGGTCTGCCTCCTTGGTTGCTCCCCTCCCCACTTCAAATGCTGAGTCTGGGCACATTTCACTGTGCTTGCCCTTGGTGTCAAAATTATTAGTTATGGCTCTGTTTATTAAAATGGATAAAATCATACTAGGATATAGACAAGGTTAGCATGGACTTTTTCATCAAATCCTGATGTAGTGGAACTAGAGGACAATCCTTAAAGGTTATAACAAATAAAAAGAAGCTGCATTGTGTAGATGAGGGAGTAAATGTATGGAACTCATTGACCCCAAAGGTGTTAAGGCTGAAAATATGAAAAATAATAACTGACATTTGTATAATGCTTGAAAGTTTGCGGTACTTTGTACATGTGGGGTTTTTTTAGCTTCACAATACTACGAGTATTATTATTCTCATTTTACCAACATAGAAACTGAGGCTTAATTGCTTATGGTCACCCAGTGTGTCAGAAATAGGCATTTATACATCAAGCCTTTCCATCAGTGGCTGCCATCCTGTGGCACCATGCTGTTTCAACAGGGCGTGCCTAGTTTTAGAAATGACAGAGCCAGCAGGAGATATTATTGAGGGAAGGTGAAAATCTGGCTTTATCTCTGCATTAGATAGTCTAAGTCATTACCTATTTACTTATTAAATGTGCCTCATATCAATAGAATATAAGCTCCCTGAAGCACAGGATCCTTTCTGTCTTTGTGTGCCCAGAATTTAGCACCACGTCTGGCATATGGTGGTCCTTTAATATATTCTTGTTGATTATTAATCCAAAACTGAAAAAGGAAGATAATCCTACACTCTAACCCTCCTCCCTCTACATCCCCCCCAAACACCTGTCTCTTGAAAACAAAATAATATGGGCTAAATGAACTCTAGAATTTTGACAAAATGACAATTCTTCCACTCCTTATGGAATTCTTCCAAGGGAACTAAGCTTACTCTAGAAGATGAACACAATCAGGGTAGTGGGTTTCTCCTTCAGGAAGGAAACTCCAGAATAATTCACTTGAGAAAGCAACTGAGTCGTGAAGGAGGCTACCTTATTCCAAGAGGAATAACTTCCCTTCCCAAACTGAGATGACAAACCAGTGAACAAACTTTTTTTTTTAACCAGGCATTTCTCACACTTGCTAATGAATCTGACACTAGTGAAACATAAACAGGAAGCTGGAGTTCTCCAAAGCAAAGTGAAGGAAATTCATTCCCTCTTATGTCGTCAATGTGTGCATTCCAATCCTCAGGCTATCAGGGCAATGCCCAGGAACCACAGCCATAACTGGGAGGAACCTCAGTGACAATAATAATTATAACAATTTAGGCAACAGCTGCATTTTGAAGTTTACAAAACTCTTGAAATACATTATCTCTTTTGAGCTTCGGAACAATCACTTTCGGCAGGTGCTAAGGGGGTTATCCCCATTAGACAGATAAGGAAACGGAGGTGAAGAGATTGGTTCATATAGTCCCACCACTAAATTGTAAGCAGCAGGATTTGAACCCTGGTTTTTCTTGACTTTAGATCCAGCCTTCTAATTATTATGCCAACTGTTTTTCCCCAACTGAGACGTGGAAGGGTTAAGAAATTTGCCTAAGCAAGGTCACAGGGAGTCAGAGGTCAAGCCTGTGTACTACACTTCTTTGGTACTGTAACACTGAACCCAAATGAAGATCTATGTATCACAAGCACTGACCTCATTTCCCTTGCCTTCCAAGCTTTTTATAGGATTATAAGATTTAGAACTGGAAGGGCCCTAAGGGACACCTAAGATCATCCTCAGTCAGATAGGTCATTCCCTCCTAAATCTGGGTACCCTGAAGTCATGGGTTTGACATAAGAATCAATAAAGAAATGGACAGTCATTTCTCAACCACCTATCCAATTCGGCCACAGGTGCCTGAAATCCCCCAAATTCAGTTTCTTCATTAGTCTCTACCTTCCTTCCCATCACACTTTTTTTAAAAATCAGAGCTGCTAAGAAGGAATAAACTTGATTTGGGTTTCTTCTCATCTGAGCAAAAGGCATGGAAATTTTGGGGTTTTCTATATCCTTGGACGTAGGGATGAGGATATTAAATGAAGACTGTCTGCCACTGGATGGGGGAAGGGCGACTTAGGAAAAGGGCTGAGCCCCTCCAAAGCCCCAGCCCCCAGGAAGGCCCCCCCGCCCAGTCTGCAAGTCGGAGCCCACCTTACTGTTGCTTTCTTCCCCTTTTAGGATTCAGGCTAACCCCGTGCAGCTTTCCTCCCTCTTGCCCTTTGGGGGCGGCCGGCCAGGAATCCTTTCCAGGACAGTCCTGAAGGCTCGCTATAGGTAGCAGAAGGTCAAATGGGGGACCGCCCGCCCCATTCTCATGGGCATACATCGCCCAGGCTGGGTGTTCCTGAGTGGCTTGGTCTGGCGACCCTAGATATCAGCCCTTTTACTTTTCTCTCCTGGTTCCAGTGTCCTAGCACCGGGAGTGGCCCGTGCCAGGTGAGGGCCAGCCGAGATGCATGGCAGCCCAAGGGAACTTGGCAGGAACAGAGTGCCCCTGCCAAGTCACCGTCGGGATCTGCCTAGGACTCGGCCCAGAGCCCTGGACTGGCCACCAGGAAGCTGCGGAGAGGCTCCTGCCCGGGGAGGACGGGGGGCAGGGAGGAAGGGCTAGCTGGCTTCCCCAGCCGGCCACGTGAAGGTTCACGCCCCGCGCTCCTGCTGGAAGCCGCCGAGGTTGTGTAACGTCGGCTGCACGGGAGGGGGGGGGCGGGGAAGCGGACTCCCTTTCTCCCCTGGTCCACCCGCCGCCTAGCGCGGGCAGCCGGGCATGGGAACCTGGGAACATGGGACGAGGGGGTATGCGGCTGGGGGCACGCTGACCCGGCGGCGCGTGGGGCGCGCCCCCCGGGCTCAGGGCGCAGTGGCGGAGACGGACGCACTCGGCCATCAGGTGCAGCCGGCGTGCTCGGCGGCTGCGGCCTCGGCTGCCCTTGAGGCTGGAGCGCTGCCCGTTCCGTGATGTGAGTCCCGGTTGAGCTGTTCCAGTGGGGTGACATCCGCCCCTCCCCTCGGCCCCTCCCCACGCCGGGCAATTCCTGGACTCGGGCTGGGGGAAGACAGGACGGAAAGAAACCAAAGCCCCTGGGGCAGGGAGGCTGGGTGGCGCTCCCCCTTCCCATCTCCCTCCCTCTCTCTCCCGTCCCGGTTCCTCCAGGAGGGAAGCTGGGGCGGGGGGGAGCAGGGAGCGGGGGAGGAAGCGGGCTGGCTGGGAGAAAGGGGATATTCCTCTCCCAGCTTGAGTCAGACACAGGCAGGCGGATCTGGCCATCCTACCCCCCTCCCCATCCCTCCCCGGAGACTGGAACTTACTTCATTTCCCTAGGGCAGGTTCGCCCACACGGCCAATGCTAGACCAACCCCCTCCTCCCGCCGGCCTCCTAGGACGCCCCCCCTACCCCCCAGGGCTGGGACCCGGACACCCCCCCCCCCTTTCGGGGAAAGCAGCCGCCGCAGACAGTAGGGCGCAGAGGGGAGGGGGGGCGCGATCAGCCTGGGGGCGAGGAAAGGAGGATGTGTGTGTGTCGGGGGAGGGCTCCCTTTCAGCAGCCCAAGCGTTGTCCAACACGTGAGCCTCATGTGATGGAGAGGAGGGGAAGGTGGCGGGGAGGGAGGTGCAGGGGGAGGGGGGCGGGGGCAGGTCGCTCCTTCCCTCCCCGGCAGCAACCAGACGTGCCTGGAGTCACAGGGTGGAACACGTAGCTCCAATCCACCCACTCGCTCGCATTTAACCCAGCCTGCAGCCTCCCAATTACTCCTCGGCCCAGCCCCCCCCCCCTCCCCTCCCCTCCACCACCAACCAGCCTCCCCCCTCCCCCCTACTTCTCCTTCCCTCCCTCTGTCCCTCCCTCCCCACCAGCTCATTCACTTGGCTTGCACGGTCCAGACGTCGCAGGGAGAACAGAAAGACAGTCTGTGCGGGCAGACAGACGCGAGAGGCAGAGGCAAAGGGGGTACTCCTGCACGCTGCGAGCTGAGGCGCGAGCATCCCTTCCTTCGCACCTCCAGCCGTAACCGGGAGCATCCTTCTGTCCCCAGGCTCCAGTGGGTTAAGCGCAGGGGACTTCCAGCAGCCGGGAGAAGAAATAAAGAGACTTCTTGGGGCTTTTGCGACTCAAGTAGGGGGGCATATCCCACGGCCGCCAGTTCTGCGAGTTCCAGACAAGCAGGGCATTAAGTTTTCCGCGCCATCGCCTTGCCATGGAAAGGATCACCAGCGCCCAGCCGCCCCCCGCCTGCCTGGGCAAAGTGCCGGGACTGGAGCCCAGCGAGATGGCAGGGTAAGGAAGTTCGGAGCCACGGCGCCCCGCTGCCAGTCGCGCTCCCCCTGGGACTACGGGTTGCGGGCCAGAAGGGATGGCCCGGGGATCCCGGTGACCCCAAGCAGCCTCTTCCCCAGCTGCCCCTTAGGTCCGTTCGAGCTCCCTTTCCCCTGGGTTGCCCCAGACTTGACCTCCTCCGTCCCCTCAACTCTGGCTCAGCTCCGACGCATCATAAGCTCTTGCCCAAGAGAACGGACGATGCCCGGGTCTCCCCCTCCTTCCCTTGTTCATTCTGCATCCTGTTTGCTTTCCCTCCAGGATGGATTTTGCCCACATGTACCAAGTATATAAACCGAGAAGGGGATTAAAGAGGAGCGAGGATAACAAGGTAAGAACATCCCTGGTGCCGCCACCATCCCACTCCCCCCCACGCTCCCCTTTCAGAATCCTCCCCCTGAGCCCACCGTTAGAGTTTCAATGAAAAGTATTGTCCCGGCTCCGGTAGGAGGAAGAGGGAAGAGTAGACAGCAAGGGGATTCAGGACCGGGTCAGCCCTGGACCATGTTTCCGGGGTACTGGGTCTCCCCGCCTGCTCTCAGGTGCTCTTAGAGCAAGGCTGCGTTCTCGGGAACCCCCTGGCTGCCCCCTTGCCCAGGTCACCCACTGCCTCCTTTGCCTTTCAGGAGACCTATAAATTGCCGCACCGACTGATCGAGAAGAAAAGACGTGATCGGATTAATGAGTGCATCGCCCAACTGAAAGACCTCTTACCCGAACATCTCAAACTTACTGTAAGTGAAAACCTGGACTCTCTCCAAACTCTGTTCGCCGGGGAGGGCGGGCGGGCGAGCGGGCGGCTGGTGCGCAGGTTTCCCCGCCGTCTTCAGGTACCGCTTGGTACTGCAGCTCCGAAGCCGCCCCGTGGAGCAGGTTGGCGGCTCTGGTCCCCTCAGTCCGTATCCTACCTGGTATGGAAGCTGCCCCTTCCCACAGAAGAAAGGGGTTGATAAAGGATTGACAAAAGATTGACACTGGGCTTTGTGAAAGCTTTTTACAGGAAATTGAGACTTTTTTTCCTCCCGGGGCATTAGAAATTTGGTGTTTTCCAAAGTTCACTGACTTTGCTTGCTGGCCCATTACTCCCCAATTTACCCTAAAGAACCCATAAGGTGGGAAAGCTGTGCCTTTTTCACTGTTTTCTATGAATTTCCCATGGTTTAGATTCTTATTTCAGTTTGGAACCGAAGCCTATAGGACTCCTAGGTTTTACAGCATTGATGGAGGTGGGGAGAGAAGGGAAGGAACCAGTATTGGGTTCTGAGTTGTTTTTTTGTTTTGTTTTGTTTTAAACCAGGAAGTTTTTTAAAGGGAAGGAAATCTCCCCGGGAAAGCCGTTTTGGCTTGCCTTCTGTTAGAACTCCCTCTCTGGTTTGACACCACTGCAGAGAAACGTTATCTCTGGATTCCCCCGAGTTAAGGTCAGGGTACCAGCCGGAGCTGGAGAAACATATCTGTCAAATGCTTTCTCTTGAGGCATGTCACTGCTCCCAAAATACCTCCAGGCATAGCTGTCACCTCCTTTTTTATCTTTTAGTTATAGCTGTACATTTCTGAAGAAACATTCAGAAATGCCAACCGAAGGGAAAGGACAGCCTTTCCCCACTCCCACCCCAGAGTCATTTTCATTGCTAAACTGTCTCCTCAGTAGTGGGCTCACACCATTTGTTTTTTTTTCCTCAGACCTTGGGTCACTTGGAGAAGGCAGTCGTTCTTGAGCTTACCTTGAAGCATGTGAAAGCACTCACCAACCTGATTGAACAGCAACAACAGAAGATTATGGCGCTTCAGAGTGGCTTACAAGCCGGTGAGGACTCAAGCCTGCTTGGCTCTGAACAGTTTTAGCGCAAGGAGAGATTTAGTTTCAACATCTGTTGTAAAAACATCTCTTCCACAAATTACTTGCACACCTTGGTGTGGGTCCTGCCATTTTATCTTTCCTAAAGGACTAGTTTTCATCTAAGAATCTATTATGCCACCTGACATGAATACAGATTAATGGGGAAATATTTACATGCTCATTTCTGCTTCATTATCTTAGGGTTCTGGGATTTTTTTTATACTTAAGTAACTACCTAGTACACACTGGAATTTATGGCTTTTTCTTCCCTCTCATTTTGAAAATATTTTAGTCACTTTTTTGAGTGTGTATGTGTGTGTGTGGGGGGGTCCTTCAGAATTTCAGGTCACAGTTCCTTCAGTCACTTGAGAGAAGACCAGTGGCATACACTTATTCTTGATTTATTCATTCTCTTCTCACTGTGTGTGGCATAAGCCTGTGCCTGGCAGTGGTAAAAGGACAGTTTTCTATTCGTTGGTGCTGTTCCTTGAATAACCGCTAGGCATCTTGGTGAAGTTGGGAAATCTGATCAGAGCGCCCAGGATTAATCATCCATTTTCATTGATTTCCAGAGAGCAGTTGAAAGGGCTCTTCCAGCCTTGTACCTTCCAAGTAATAATATAAACCAATATAAACCAATTTTTACATCTTTCCCCTTCCTCTAGTATGAGATCATTCTCCTATAGTCATTTTTAGATCTCATCTAATGATGACCCTGCAAGTGTCAACCATGGGATTTAGAACAGATCACAATAATTTTCCTTCAGTTTTTTCATGTTTGAATTAGGGATACAAATATTTTTATTATCTTCTGGGAAGGGGGGCAGGGTGAACAGCGTGAAGGTTTAGGACAATTGCTCCAAGAGGCAACATTTACAGATAAAGAAAAGCATTTTTGTTTGCTATCGGATGAACCATTGAAAATAAGTTTTCTTGGGGTTAATATGTCCAGCCTCTTATGTCATGAAAAGCTGAACAATCACTTGTCCACAGGGAAACTAATACTCATAGGATATTATATTTAGAACTGGAAAAGCCTGGGAGGTCATTTAATTCAACTCCCACATTTTACAGATAAGGAAACTTTTTTTTTTTTTTGGAGAGGGGTAGGCAAGGCAGTTGGGATTAAGTGACTTGCCCAAGGTCACATAGCTAGTGAGTATGTCAAGTGTCTGAGGCCGGATTTAAGCTCAGGTCTTTCTGACTCCCAGGCTGGGGCTCTATTCATTGTGCCACCTAGCTGCCCCAGGAAACTTCCTGAGAGGGGAAGTGACTTGTCCAAGGTGACAAAGGTCTAACTGGAAGTACTTAGGCCCTGGAGTTGGGAGACCCAGGATCGGTTCTGGCCTCAGATATTTAGCACCCACACAAAATAACTGGCTGTGTAACCTTGAGCAAGTTACTTAATCCCAGTTGCTTTAAAAAAAAAAAAAGGATTCAAACTGAGGTACATTGACTCAAGACCTAGCATTCTTTCCACTGTACTACAAGGTCTATCCCCTTATATTAGGAAGTTCCCTTCTATTAATTAGTTGAGTTGCTTTCTTTTTAGTGGATGGACCTATGGTAAGCACCCTTCTAAAATTTCTTCTGTTTTATGGTTCCCCCAGGTGAGCTTTCCTCAAGAAACCTTGATGCCAGCCAGGAGATGTTCTGCTCTGGTTTCCAGATGTGTGCCAGGGAAGTACTTCAGTACCTGGCAAAGCATGAAAGTAGTCGGGATCTGAAGTCTTCACAACTAGTCAGTCACCTCCACCGAATGGTTTCTGAGGTCCTACAGGGTGGAGCTGTCCACAAACCTGGTGATCCCACTCCCAAAATGACGGACTTCAAAGAGAAACCCAGCTCCCTGACCAAAGGCACTGAAGGGCATGGGAAAAACTGTGTCCCAGTCATCCAAAGGACTTTTGCCCATTCTAGTGGCGAGCAGAGCGGAAGTGATACAGACACTGACAGTGGGTATGGAGGGGAGTTGGAGAAAAGTGACTCTAAAGCCGACCAGCAGTACTTTAAAAATGATAACGAACGTAAATATCCCCTGGGAGAAAGAGTAAGCACCATTAAGCAAGAGTCTGAAGACCCACCTGCAAAAAAGACCAGACTAGATATGTCTGACAGGGAAAGCCATTTTAGCAGTGATCTGATCGGTTCTTCCTTTCTGGGCCCTCACCCTCACCAACCTCCCTTCTGCCTGCCTTTTTATTTGATCCCGCCATCAGCAACAGCCTATCTGCCCATGTTGGAGAAGTGCTGGTATCCCACCTCTGTCCCAGTCTTGTACCCTGGGCTCCCTGCTTCAGCTACAGCTCTCACTGGCTTCATGAACCCAGAGAAGATCCCTCCTCCTTTGCTGATGCCCCAAAGACTCCCTTCTCCATTGCCATCCCATTCCTCCATCGACTCCTCAGCTCTGCTCCAGGCTCTGAAACAGATTCCACCTTTAAACTTGGAAACCAAAGACTAAACCTAGTGTGACTCTGCCCTCTTTTATTTTACCCTTTTAAAAAAAAAGAAAGTCTAATGAGACTGAGTTTGTATATCCAGATAAATGGAGGTGTGGAGATTAGGCTTGGTGTGTGTGTTTTTGTGTGTATATGTGTGTGTGTGTGTGTGTGTGTGTGTGAGTGGGTTAGTGTGCATAAGTATAGGACGTGGAAGCCTCATTTTGGTCCAGCAGTCAGAAAGCTTAGAGAAAACATGAAGGATGGACCCAGGTTAACATATGTAGGGTTTGGGTTGTTTGGCATTATTTTGTTTGAATAAAACCTCCCAGATTTTGCCCACACAGAAAATAGCCATTGAAAACAAAGTCAAATGAATTATTCCAAACTCTGACTTGTATTTTTTCAATTATCTAGATTTAAAATTGAGGGAGAGGGCTATAGAGGGAGGAATTTTTGTTTTTGTTCTTTGGTGAACTGGAATATGGTACTTTCATGTGAGGACTTGACAAAAAGCACAGCTCCCCACCAGGCCCACAACTTGAGACGGACTTCTTCCACCCCACCCAGATCTCCCAGTATTTTCCGAGTGACTCACACACAAAGGGCAGTCAGTCTGAGTACTGGTGTTTGTTCATCTCCATCCAAAAGCTGTAAAGTAGCCCCCACTGGCATTGTCCCTGAGTGTTTCAGGGAGACTTTAGATGGCTTTCTCTCCACACCTTGGCCTTGAATGAGTACAGAGAGCATAGTTGCTGCTTAAGCTTTATATGGTAATTATCTAATTAAGGAACTAAAATGTGCCCAGTTGGACAGCCTGAACTGCCAAAGAACGAGTGAGGAGTATCCCTGGAGATGTCTTTGGCACCCGAGCTGGTCCTCTTTTGCAACTGCTGCACAGGTGTCCAAGGTTCAGGAGAGCAGAGAGCCCCAATTTTAAAGAGCTGCTTAAGTTACAAATTACCATCCACTAGGCCAGGGCATGAATTGCTACCTTTAAAGAGCAAATTTAAACAGTTTATTTTTTGCGTTGAAATTCCTGCTAATCGGTCTTAGCCCCTCAACTGCCTGACCACCCTAGACCAGATTGTTTCTGCAGTGATAGTGCCCCTGTCTGATGGCTTACAGCAACTGTCTTAACTGCAAAAAAAAAAAAGCAAAAAAAAAATGCATATCTCTTAGTTTTCAAAAAAAATTGTGTCCAGAGTAATTGTTTTCTGAATCGTCTGTCCACAGCCGCATCAGCTCTATTGAATGCACTATGCCTGATTGTGTTTTAACTTCTTTTGGGATATAAAGTTATTGCCTTTATTTGTAAAACTGTTATAAATATATATTATATATAAATATATTAAAAAGTAAAATGTTTCAGATGTTTATTTGTATAATTACTTGATCAAAACAAGTGAGAAACATGAATGTATTTCTGTTTTCAGAGAGAAGAATTTTCTCTAGAAAGAGGTACAGTGTTTATATTTTGGAACCTCCTTGAAGGTGTAAAATTGTAAATATTTTTATCTATGAGTAAATGTTAAGTAGTTGTTTTAAAATACTGAATAAAAATAATCCTTTTCCTGTGGAATATAAGGTTGGTCTCCTGTGTTTTTTAAATATTGAGTTAATTCGGGTGAGAGCCATTGGTGGGCCAGATGTTACATGTAACTGACATTTTCCTTTCTTTTTAGGTCACAAATGGTTAACTGTCTCGGAGTATAATTCACTTTTCACATGCATAGTGTTAAGTCAGAAAGAGCTTAGTCAACTTGATAGGTAAATATTTGGTTTCCTCTTTTTTTTTTAACTGACTCTAGCTGGTGTTTCATAGTCTCTATCTTGATGCCAAGCAAAGTTTTCTTTTTTTCTTTTTCAGCATGAGTTAAAGCCCCAAAGCAAACGAGAGCATGGAGTCACTGAGCAGAATGTCTGAGAAGCTTTGGACAGGGTGAGACCCTTGATAGTAGGGACTTTGTCAGCAATGATTATGAAATGTTTTAATTGATGTGGGGGATGAGGTTCATGCTAGCTTTTTAATAGAGCAGGGGCTAATGGATTGACCATATCCAGCAAAAGCTGCTGGAGGAAACCTTTCCTAATTATGTTACATCCTTCCTGAACTTCCTGAGATTGGGTGTGTTGGTGTGTGAATGAATATCAGTGTTGCTTAGTCATAGACGCTTTAAAAAAAAATGACACAAGGCAAGTATGTTGAGCAGTAGGCAGAGTAACTCCTGGGCATAGCTTGAGGTTGAAGCCGTTGGCTTTATGGGTTTTCAACCAGAGGTTGTGTATCTTACTTTTAACCTTCAGCATGCCTGACTGAGGTTGATCGGTAGAATAGCTTCTAAATGTTTGGTAAGATTGAACTCCCATCACTGGGCTGCCCCACACACTCCAGCCTGTAAAGTAATCTGCCAGACAGAAGATTCACTTCTCATGCAGTGAAAATGACCTCAGGGAGCCAAAATCCAGGAAAAAAAAAACCCCAACCTCAGGCCACCTGCCAGACACAGGCTCGTCATGGCTCTTGTCTTCAAATGTCACCTTCGCTGTCTCCTCCACAGCCTCCTGATGAAGCAGCCAGAGTAGGGACGCTTCCTCTCAATAAAACCAGGGAGGAAACATTCTGAATGTCATCGTTCTCCCACTTAAAATATTCATGGAGGAATCCGAGAGGTTTGGTGTAGCGGAAAGCGCTTCGAGGGAGTGGGAGTCCGCAAACCGGGCTTGGCCCAGCTTCCTTGTGTGGGGAGTCAATCATTTTTGCTGGGTCTGGTTTTTGCCTTACCTGCAAAATTAGGGGTTGGGTTAGAGATGATTTCAGAATGCCTCTCTCAGTTTGGAGATTTTGATTCTAGGAGAGCCTTAAGGGACATTGCATTCTGCCTTGCAGATGACGATTTCCCCAGGGTAAACAGAATTGGTTTAATAGCTTGCCACTGCATGCTAGGCACCTAAGGCAGGAATTGTTTACATCATTATTTACTGGGCTAGTGAGTGTGCAGGATAGCTCTCTAAGATTATGTGCAGCGGTGGAAGTAAAGAGGGATCACAAATCTAAAGCCAAGCCATTTACTCCACAACCCCCTCATTTTACATTAGAGGAAACAGGCCCAGGGAGGTTGTCATTTGCCCAAGGCCTCAGAGCTTGTAAATTGCAGAGGTGGGTTTTGAACTCAAGTCCTCCGACCCCAGATCCAGTGTTCTTCCTACTATGTGCCTCCGTTGGTAAGTCATCAGGTCTCCCTAAGGAAAGTGAGTGTAATAGCATTAACAGCCTGGAGTTAAGGTGGTGGGGCCTGAAGTGGGGAAGAAATAGTAGCAGACACTTTGTCTTTGACCCCCCTACCAGCCACAGTGGGGTGACTGACCTGGGAACAGCACTGTGGTGGTACCGGAGCCTCCCAAGCCCCACCCTACCTCCCACTCCCTGGTTCTGGGCAATGACTCAGGGAGGCAGGTGGTTGGCCAGTGACTCAGGGAGGCAGCTGGTTGGAGGGGGGGGAGGGGAGGAATGGATGGGGTGAAGGTGGTTCCACCAGCTAGTACAAAAAAAGGACCGGAGGCTCCTATATGTACAAAAATCGGCCCATAGGGTCCTCCCTCCCCCATCACCACCTACTTTCCACACATCCCTCCCTCTGGCTTCACACTGGTAGTTTGTAACTTTCTCCCCCTTCAAGGTTGCCCTTGATGTGCACATTAGAACGATTTTTATCCAGGAAAAATGTTGGTGAGGGAGTGGGAGGGTGGAGGCCTATCTCTCAGGTCCCAGGTCCTCCAAACCTCCCTGGGATATTCCCTCTAGTCCTGCCCAAGCCCTTGGGTTACTTTAGCAAGAGGGGTCCGGTGTTTTCTGTGGAAAGTATCACCTTTGTGCTGAAAGCAAGTGAGGCTCCTGGGCCTCAGTTTCCTCAATTATAAAATCAGGACTCGGGACTGAATGGCTTCTGAAGTTCTTTCCAGCTCCAGATCCATGATGCTATCTATGAGCTTCCTAGAAGGCTAGGGGTCCACTACAGCTGAGCAGGCAAGAACTGGAGCTGGGAGCTGGGAGACAGAGAGACACTTCAGTTTTAGATCTGGGAGGTGGAATTGGGAGCTGAGAGCTGAAGGTGTTAGGAGCCAGGAGCTGTAGTTTTGGGGTCTGGGAGCTGGAGGTGAGGAGACTGAGTGGGAGCTCGGATTTGTGGAGCTGGAAGCTGGAGGTATTGGGGGCCAGGATCTGGAGGTGTTGGGGGCCGGGGTCTGGAGGCATGGGGAGCCGGGATCTGGAGGTGTTGGGGGCTGAGAGCTCAGGCCGGGATCTGGAGGCGTGGGGAGCCGGGGGCCAGAGGTGAGGAGGCCGCAGCTGCGAGTGCAGGGACGCCTTGCTCTTGGGCTGCTGAGCTCATTCTGTTCAGACAGGGTGTGTTGAGTTTCCCCCGGCTTGTTTTGATGGTCTCACCCAGCTCTGACCTGCCTCGAATGTTGACACAATGTCACGTTTCCGACTGCAGTCTTTCATGTGCAGCCCGGGGCTAAATACGGCTGCCGGTTCCTGGAAGCAGACGTGCCTGGCACGGCTTCAGCAGAAACCCGATCCCCAGGGAGGCTTGGCACAGCCCAGGCGGAATACCACTGCAGGCATCGGACCTTTCTGCCCGGGGTTTGCACCCCTAGAAATAGCACCTGGAATCCTCTGCACCTTGAAACCCACCATGTGACATTAAAGGACCTGCTGGGAAGGAAATCAGCGGGAGGGAGTAGGGAAGGTCTTAGAAGCTTTTGCTTATGGAGAAGGGAGCAGTTCAGGAGGCTTTGTATCCTCCCCCAATGGACCCATGAGTCATCTCCACTCCCAGGCCTGTTCTTGGGAAGGGACCATGAGACATGACCTGTTTGATGGTACAGAAGAAAGCCCATGGGACTTTGGGTTACCTAGGTTCAAATCCTACCATTAATGAAAACTACCTGTGTGACTGGACAAGTCACTTAGCCTCCCTAGGTCTCAGTTTCCTCATCTGTCAAATGAAGGCCTCCCAGTAGCCTTCCAGATCTAAATCTATGATCTTATCATCTTATGGCTCTGGGCTAATAATGGTAGACAATACTTACATAGTGCTTACTTATGTGCCTGAATGCTCACAACAACCCTGGGATGGTGCTCTTATTTTGCCCATTTTACAGTTAAGGAAACTGAGACTAAGTGACTTGCCCACAGTCACACAGCTAGTGAGGTCAGATTTGAACTCAGGTCCTCCTGACACTATCCACTGAGTCACCTAGCTGCTTGAAAGTTTGGCCTCAGTTTCCTCATCTCTTAAATGAAGCAGTGGTCTTTGATGATCTCTAAAGACCCACGTTCACAGTCTCTCAGAGTTAGATGGAACTTCTGTCTCAATACAGTCCTACCCACTTCTGGACTAAGATTCCCTGGCCCCACACAATACCCCATGGGTGTCATCCAGCTTGTTTTCCCAGATCTCAAGGGAAGGGGAACTATTCCACTTTCCATTAGCTACAATTGCTCTGAAGTCTCTCCCAGTTTTAGGATCCCATCTAGGGGACAGTGAGACTGCTGGAAATGAGGGCAAAGGTGGAGGTAAGAGAACAGGACCCGGGTCTTTGGGCTGCGGAGCTATTGAATGCTTAGTTCAGAATCTTAGATGTAATTGCTTATATTTCTATATGCTGCCAAGTTTTGAAAGCACTTTCTTCACAACCCATGAGATGGAGAGTGTGCCACATACTAATATCATCATTTTACAGATTAGGAAACTGACATTCAGGGAAATTAAATGACCTGCCTCTGTCATAAATCTTATAAGTGCCTAAACTGGGGATTGATCTCCTGGCTCCAAGACCATTGCCTTTTCTACTAGACTATGCCATCTTCTAGTTTTTGTGGGCAATGCCTGCCCATATCTGGTTTCCTTTAGCCTTGTTCCAGAATCCTAAAATTCAGCTCAGTTGAATTCAATTCAATATATATTTATTAAATGCCATGTATTGGGAACTGTTAGGTGCTGAGGAGTCAAAGACAAAAAAAAGATGGTACAGTGGAAAGAGAAAGAAAGAAGAGGGAGGGAGAGAGAGAAGGAAGGAAGAAGGGAAGAAGGGAAGGAGAGAAGGAAGGAGGAAAGGAAGGAGAGAGGGGAGGAGGAAAGGAAGAAAGGAAGGAAAGCTAGAGTTAAATCTGTGTTCTGTCACTTTTAGTGCTGTGACCTTGGGCAAGTTACTGAACCCTCCTAGTCTTACACACACACACACACACACACACACACACACACACACACACACACACACACACACGCATGCATGTGCGAACACACATGAAAGTAATTTGGGGGAGATAGTAAATGAAATTGAAGGAATGTGGAGAGGCCTTCTGTAGGCTTTGACACTCAACATTACAAGGGAAGGAGAGGGATGGGAAGGGATGGGGAGTGATGTGATACCAGGTGTTGGTCCCAAGGGCAAAGCTTGGTTTGCCCACTGAAAGGCAAGAGAGGCCTACTTGTCCCTACAAAAAAGATACTGATCTCTAACTAGTGACCTTAAGTTTGAAATATCACATTTTGTCTCTGATAAAGGCCATTTCTAGTGAGCTTGCTGATTAAAAAAGGAGAGAAGGATATTGTGTGCCCAAATAATTCTTTATAAAATGCTCTTTAAAACAAGAGTGCATAGCACTCGACAGGCTCCCAGCCACAGTCTCCTCTTCCCACCTGGCTCCACTCCCTTCCTCTTGATATGTGTGGCTCCCAGACAAGGCTGAAGTCATTGAAATCCCCCTCCTGATATTTATCCCTTTGCTATCTGTTTGGCTGGCTATCATAACTGAACTTTAGACTAGGCAAGGATCTCAAATTGGCCATGGAAGTTACATTTTGTGTTGTGGCTATCGCTTTTATCTTGTGATATGGTTGAGGAACAGTCCAGAATAGTGTTCCTCTCTATTACCTCCAGGATCAAATATAAAACCCTCCATTTGGCTTTTAAAACCCCTCGTAAGTTGGCTCCTTTCTATCCTTCCAGTTTTCTCACCCCTTATTTCCTTTAGTATATTTTTCAGTCTAGTGACACTATCTTCCTAATGTTCTTCAAACAGGACAATCCATCTCCAGACTTCCAGGATTTTCACTGGCTGTCCCTGATGCCTAGAACTCTCTCCCTCCTCATTTCTGATTCCCAACTTTCCCAGCTTCCTTCAAGACTCAGCTAAAGTTCTACCTTCCAGAAGAAATTTTTCACAATCTCCATTGACATGGGCAACTTTTTCTGAGATTACCTCCAGTTTACCCTGCATGTGTCTTGTTTGTACATGGTTGTTTGTATAGTGTTTGCCATGTTAGACTGTGAGATCCTTGAGCAGTTATCTTTGCCTTTCTTTGTACCTCCAGCACCTAGGATAGTGCCAACCACATAGTAGGCATTTGTGTTGTCTTGACTAGGGTTGGGATCTAGGGAGGAGATGCAGAGCAGCAGAAAAGACACTGGATTTGGAGTGAGAGAGTCAGCCATTTGTGAGCTGAATGACATTGGACAGGTTATGTAATTCCTTTGGAGTTCATTTTCTTCTTTTCTAAAATGAGAAATTGCCCCAGATAGTTTCTATGGGTCTTCCGTAACTAAATCTGTTTTTTTTTTTTTTAAAGTATTTTCTCTGCCATTTCCCTTTACCCCTTTTTAGAAGGGAAGGAAGGAAGGAAGGAAGGAAGGAAGGAAGGAAGGAAGGAAGAATGGAAGGAAAGGAGGAAGGAAGAAAGAAAGAAAAAGGAAGGAAAAAGAAGGAAGAAGAAAGAAAAGGGAAAGTAGAAAAAGAAAGAAAGAAGGAGAAAATCTTTAAAAAAAAATACTTAGGCAAAGCAAACTCCTTTATTGGCCACTTCCAAAAATGCATGTCTGATTTTGAATCTATCACCTCTGCACATGGGTGACAATGTAGCCGACTACTTGGTGTGACTGGAGAGAGGCAGCAGAGAGCCATTCCTGCCCACTTCATAATGCCCAAAATCCATTCAAAAAGGACCACCATGTTTCATTCTGTAGTCTAGATTGAAATCCATTCAGAAAGAACCAATGTGTTTCATTCTATAATTTAGATAATGCATAAATTGCAAATTCTCCTTGGAGAACCATTATCTCTAAGGTATACACGGCTGCCTTCAGTTACTTTTCTGAAAACCTAGATCATAGGACCTTAGATTCCTAGTCCCAGGAGTTCTTAGTCTTTTGTGTGTCAGTCTGGAGAAGGATATAGACATCTCAGAATAATGTTTTTAAGTGCAGAAAGTAAAGTGCATAGGATCACAAAGGAAACCATTTAATTGAAATAGTTATCAAAATATTTTTTAAAAAACCAAGTTTACACACCAAGGTTGAGAACTCCCTCTGGTCTGACTCCTTTATTTTAAAGAAAAACTTAGGTCCCTAGGGAAAATGAGACAACAAATAGGGGTGTTGGCATAAGAATTCAGGTTTGTTTCAGTAAAACAAGAGAGGCAGAATGTAGCCTAGTTGAATTTTTTTTTCTGCTACAGCAAGGTTTTCTTTGGATGTTTTGATGAAGAAAAAGAAGAGAGAACTAAAGGGCACTAGGGACCTACAGGGAGGGAAGGAATCAGTCTGGGAAAAGGGGGCTGGGCTGGAGAAGCATCCATCACTCAGCCATTTTTCTGCATGTATGTGGGCTCTGGTCCCAAGTCACAACTTTCAACACTTATCCCTGAGGAAGAAAGCTGAGCAGGGGACACCCAGAGATGTCAGAGCTCTCTGCCCTCCTTCTCATCATCCAGGCAAGTTACTGCATGCTGGGTGTTTACCAACGCTGGCTTTGTTGCAGGATCCCTTGAACTGTGCCCTTACACAAAAGAGACTTTCAAACAAGGAGCACACTGTCCGGGCATGTTCCAAGTCACCAGCACTAGTCTGAGCCAGCCAGCAGAAAGAAAGAGGGACGATGTCCAAATCCTCCTCATTTTTTCTTTAGTATTTTGTTATTGGTTTTTAAAAACAGAATTATCAGTGCTCAGTAATTGTGTTTCTCCCCCCAAAAAAACAAAAACAAAAATATTGTCTTTCAGGAACAAAAAAAAAAACCCATGCAAAATAGACACATTGATTGTTCTGATGACATATGTAGCATTCTGCACCCATTGTCCCCCATCTCTCCGAGCATAATAATGCCTCACATTTATGTAACATTTTAAGATTTGCAGAGAACTCTCCAATTATTTTGTCATTTGATCTTCACAAGAACCTTATGAGTTAAGTACTTATTTTTTTTTTTTTACTAACTGATTTAAATGGTATAGGGAATCCTTGATGAGGAAACTCCTCCTACCAATGCAGATGTGGTATCTAATCTGCTATTTATATTTTTAGATAGTTGTGCTTACAGGGTAAATGACTTTTCTAGAGTCACTCAACTAATATTTCTAATATTTATATAATGCTTTGAGGTTTGTGAAGTGCTTTCTTTGCCTGTGTGACCTCATTTAATCCTTACAACAATGCTATGAAGTAGATACTGTATAGATGAGGGAATTGAGACTGAGAAAGTGAAAAGACTTGCTCAGGATTACACAGTGTCTGATGAAAAATTCAAAGTTTGAGCTTCCTGACTTCAAGTCCAGCACTCTATCTACTCCCCTAGGTTGGTGTTTTCAGAAATCTGGGATGACTGATAATTATATTCCTATTAATTCAGATGTCTTTTAGTACCATTTCCTTCACATTACTGAAGGCATTGTATCTATCATTCTCCTGGTTCTGATTTCTTCTCCCTGCATCAGTTCATCTGAGTCTTCCAAAGTTTCTTCGAATTCCTAATACTCATTGCTGATTACAGGAAAATAGTGTTCCATTGCTTTTGTTTTCATGATTTACTCATGCATTCCCCAACCAATGGGCACCCACTTTGTTTCTTAGGTGGTTTTTGTTTTTTATTTTTGCCAAAACCACTTTTTCCTCAGCTACAACCCAGTCATTAGATTCTACAATTTTCAAACCAGAAGGAAGTTTAGCAATCAATGGAATCCAACATCCTTACTTTATGGAAGAGAAAATTGAGACTTAAAGAAGTGACTTTGGAGAAGGACCTAATAGTGCTATGCAGATTTAATTAGTGTTCACTGAATTAAACAGAAATGGATCAAATTAAATTGGATAAGCTCACACAGCTCCTTAGTTGCAGAGTCCAGACTTCTCTTCTGACTCCACTACTGATTCTACAGATTTTTCTACCTTGTTCCCTCAGCAACCAAGGATATCCTTCCCTGCCCCTCTTCTGTTACCCTTTCTTTACATGTCGTCTTGCCCTCGTTAGAATATAAGCTCCTTGAGGCTAGACACTGTCTTTTGGTTGCTTATATTTGTATTATCAACATTTTACACAGTGCCTGGCACATAGTAGGGCTTAATAAATGCTATATCTACCTACAAAAGGACCCAGATAATCAATAACTTTCCTCTTTGGTAGAGGGAGCAGGAGAACACCAGGAAACCAAGGAAATGGCAGAGGGAAAAAGGGTGCAGAAGGAGAAAATGATTCATCAAAAAGCAGTATAGGATGCCTAGGACCAGCTCTCCATCCAGTTTTCTCCATCCACCAAATCCACATCAAAAACCTGACCTGCAGCAGCAAAATCCACATTTGCCAAATCACCCCAAGCCCACCGCTGGCAAACTGACATCCTTGTGGGTGGTGTTTGGGACGAATTTTGCTCCCAGGCACCTAGAGGAGCCTTTCTGAAAAATGATGCTCCAGCCCCTTGCATTTTAAAATAAGCAACGTTACCTTTCATGAACTCTCTCCTCTAGCTCACTGTCCAGGATCTGGTTTCAGGGCTGTTCATCTTACAAGGTGTACTTGTCAGGGGTCGGACTCTCCTACAGTTTTCTCAAGGGGCTTGGACTTTTCCAGTAGGACTGAATTAAGGTAGATTGTGGAGGGGGGAGGGGAAAGTTTATGGCATTTTTTAAAAGGGCTACTTTGACGTTGGGGCTCCTCTACAGGAACCCCATCTATAACATCTTCAACAATCATGCCACTAGTCCATTCTATCTTTATCCACTCATCGTCACCCCTTGAGAAAGTCTTCTAGCCAAACACCCCAGTTCCTTTAACTGTTATTTGTATGGCCTGTTTCCAGTTCTGTCACTTTATAGCCTGCCCTTCCCTGGAAGGTCTCTAGTTTGTCAGTGTTCTTCCTAAAATGTGGTACCCAGAAGTAGACACAACATTTACATACGGTTTGTCCAAGGCAGAAGATCTTCTGGACATCTTCTCATCCCTCACTCTGAACACCATGCATCTATTAATATGATCTAAGATTGATTAGCTTTTTCATCTGCCTACTTCCCAAAGGCATTGGGAGGAAAGTACTTTGAAAACCTCAAAGTACTAGAGAAAGAGAAATATTACCCTCATTACTGTCAATGATCTGTGCCTCAGTTTCCTTATCTGTGAAATAAAGCATCTTAATGACCTCCAATCAGTCAATAATTAGTTAAATTCCTATTATAGTCTATAACCACAACCTTCTATTGTCCAACCTTTCCTACTCATTCATTTACTCAAAAAAAAATTCTTTTTTTTTTTATTTTTATTTTTTTGCTTTTTGGAAGGGGGAGGGCAGGACAATTGGGGTTAAGTGACTTGCCCAAGGTCACACAGCTAGTTTTTCTGTTAAGTGTCTGAAGCTGGATTTGAACTCAGGTCCTCCTGACTCCAGGGCTGGTGCTCTATTCACTGCACCACCTAGCCGCCCCAACAAATAATATTTCTCAAGTGCCTACTCTGTGTCAGGCTAGTTGCTGGTGAGACAGAGATAGAAGAGAAACAGCCCCCTTCTTCAACGAACTTAAATTATAGGAAGAAAACAGGATATACACAAGTAAAGAAATACTATATATGCATATCTATCTATCTATATATATGTATGTATTTATATATATATATATGTGTGTGTGTGTCTGTGTGTGTTTTTGTGTATACACATACATATGCAGACAACTATGCAACTGGGAGCTTTGATTAGAATTCCAAGTCACTAATAATTATATTTATATCATCCATAAATCCAGGGGGCTACATCATGGATGGAAGTAGGTAGGTAAACTTTATTGAGCTCATTAAGTGGGGTGAGGGGAACTTTAATACATTTAACACTTATATTGGGGTGTACACTCTTGGAAAATGGAGGAAGAGAATGAAAGGAGTTTGGGATGAGATTTATACAATAATAGTTCTGGATCATGGAACATTTGTATCAATGACTGAAAAAGGAATAAAAGGCACACTCATCACATTTACAGAGTACACAAAATAGAGAGAGATAGCTAAAACACTGAACCACAAAAGTAAAGATCTTAAAGTATCTCCACAAGCTAAAGCATTGGGCTGAATCTAATAGGATTAATTCAATAGTGATAAATGTAAAGTCTTACACATGGGTACCAAAAATCACCTTCAAAAGTAGAAGACAGGAGCAGCCAGGTAGCACAGCGAGTAAGAGCACTGGCTCCAGTGTCAGGATGACCTGGGATCGAATCCGAGCTCAGATACTCAGCACCACACCCAGAGATAACTGGCCGTGTAACCTTAAGCAAGTTACTTAACTCCAATTGCTTTTAAAAAAAAAAGTAGAAGACGGGAGAAATGGTTAAATAGAAATTGTTCTTTAAAAAGTTTTGGGAGTTTTAGTGGACTCCAAGTTCAATATTAGTCATCAATGTGATGTAGCAACCAAAAAGTATAATTAAATCTAAGTCTAATGAAAATTAAGGTAGTCACAGGTTTCAGAAATAGTAGGTGATAGAGGATCCCACTGTTTTCTGTCCTTGTCAGATTTGTTCTGGAATTCTGTGTTCTACTCTGTGTGCCACACTGTAAGAAAAGCATTGATAAACTGGAGAGTGTCTAGAAGGAAGTAACCATCAGATCACTATTTCTTACATTTTTTTATATTTCCTTTTAATTCCCTTTTTATGGTCAGCCCTCTGTAGTTGAAATTTGTTTTATTCTGACTGTTCTCTCCCCAACTCTGCCTTTCCTTTTAAATCCCTCTCTCTCCTGTCCCTCTTCCTTCCTATTTGCTAGTTGAATTTAATGCATGTGTGTGTTCACCTCTCCTTTATCTGTTTGCAATGAGTGAGGTTTATGAGATGCCTGCTTCTCCCATTCCCACCTCCATATTTGTATATTCTTCTGGCTTCCCCCAAATATGAGAAATATTAAGTTTCTTCCACATCTTCTTATTTTTCCCTTAGGATATTCACTTTTCCCACTTTCATTTGTCTTTTAAAAGAAACAAAATAACAAAACAGTAAAATGCCAAGTCCTCTGTCTTTTTTTTACTGCCTCCCCCTGAAGATAGTTCTATTCTGAAGGGAAAATTATCTCATTCCTCTCTGTTAGAATTATTATTATTATTATTCAAATTGCTTTGATGTATTTATTTTTTTATATTTCTTTTATCTCCTGTGTTGATGTTTCAGAGATTCTATCCAGCTCTGGTATGTTCACTAGAAATGCTTTAAAATTCTGTATTCTATTAATGTTCCATTTCTTTCTCCTATAGGATTATGTTCAATTTTATTGAATAAGTTGTTTTTAGTGATAAGCATTTTTTTTGGCCTTTTGGTATATCATATTCCAAGATTTCCCTTCCATGATTGTAGTTAAAGCCTACTCCTATGTGATCCTGACTTTGTTCTTTGGTACTTGAATTCTTCTTTTCTGGCTTTTTTCAGTATTTTTTTTTTCTTGACCTAGAAACTCTGTATTTTGACTATGATATTTCTGAGTGTTTTCAATTTGGGGTTTCTTTCCAGGGGGCAACATGTGGATTCTTTTTCATTTGTCCTTTGGTTCTAATTGTTTGGAGAAGGTTTTTTGTTTGTTGGTTGGTTTTTTTTTTTAATTTCTTGAAATGTTATATCCAGGGTTTTTGTTTGTTTGTTTGCTCATAATTTTTTAAAGGAATCTAACAATTCTTAAATGATATCTCTTTGATCTCTTCTTCATGTCAATTGTAGCTGCTTTACATATTCAATGATTTTTCACTCTTTTGACTGAGGATCTCCACAGATCATGCTTGTGTCAGGCCTTCTAGGTATGCCTTGAGAAAGAATGTCCATAAGGTTTAAAGATATGTTCTTTTGAAGTCTTGGACTAGGTAGAGGAACTCACTGCTATTCCTCTTGAATTTTAATGAATCATTGCTATATTTGGCACTCTTTTTCATCTTTGCTCATCATTTCTCAGGAGAGCCAGGCTTGGTTGGAAGTCTTTCATGTTGAAATTGTTTCCAGAAATCCCCTACTTTCCCATTTTACAGCTGAAAAAATGGAGCCAAAAGACATGAAGTAGCTTGCTCATAATTGTAGAGGTAGTGAGTAGCAGAGGTAAGATTTGAACCTTGGTCCTCTGGCTTTAAATCTGGTACCCTTTCCATTGTACCATACCATCTTTCTGCTATAGCACTTAAAGTGATAACATATTATTAAACTCTAGATGGGGGGGAGAATATGCAAGACAACTACAGTATAAGGTATATAAGATATCATAAGGCTGGTATAAGGGTAAGAGGGTTCTCTCTGACAATTTGGCCAGAAGCCCAAGATTTAAACTTCAGAGATGGCTTATAATGTTCCCATAACTTAACAAGTCAGCAGTCATTCATTGCTGGCATACCAACAAAACCAACAAGATACCAAGTGTCAGTCCTGTTCTTGGACCCAGAGAATGTAAAGAAGTATGAAAAACAATTCCTGTCTCTATTACTTTTTGACTCTCAAAATCTTTTCTAGCCTTCTAAGGCTGTGGAGTACTAGAAATCCACAATTTAAAAGGTAAGGGGAAAGACCACTGATCAAAACTAGCATTTCCTAGTGGATTAAGCAAGACAATCCTATATCTTTCTTTGGTCCATACACTTATGAATAAACAAATAACTATTTATTAAGCACTTACTATGTGTCAAGCATTATGTAAAGCATTTGGGATGAAAACAGAAAAGTGAGACAGTCTCTAGTGTCAAAGAAGTCACATTCTAATTAAGGGAGATTATGCATGTGTCATGGCAGGGTCCAGTGGTAAGGTAGATGGAAAGGTCTGGTCGTCTTTAGGGTTCACTCCAAGGTGGATGGCAAGGCCTAGAAGTCTTTCAGATGCAATGGCAGGTCAGATGGCAATGGCCCAGGATTCCAGAGGGCATAACAGGGGGGTAAATGTTCATTCACCATTCCACCATCTTACTAGAAGAATTTTAGATGGTGACTTCCTGTTCATCAAAGCAATGTAAGTGGTCATGTTCCTTACTATAATGGGCCCCAGTGTTGGGAGTAGGTAACCTATTATGGGAGAAGGAATGAGAGGTCAGCATCTAGCCAACAGGTGGGACTAATACCCAACTGGAACTTGACAGTAGGGACTGGGATTGGGGGAAGGTAAGGGATTCCTACCACATGCTTCTTCTGGTTCACTGGACTGTTGCTTGGGATTTGAGTAAACAGGTAGCCGGGGTGCTGAAGGGGAAGGTCCCTCTTTCCTGTAGCATTGATTTCTGCATGAATATCAGTACCATGCAGGGACTATTTATCTGTTATCCTTTTTTCATGCTATGAGCAGTCTGCCTCCTTTTTCAGTCATATATGTCCTTGATGAAGACTGCTATACTGCTTAGTCATGAGATTCTAGTTTGGCTAGGACCTCCCCCATCTCCACTCCATTCCACCTAACTGTTTGGATCCCAATGGACCTCCCAAAAGTTTTATATCACATATTATTAGCCACACAGTTTATTTATCACTTAGCATTGGCAGCCTTTGTAGAATACTCTAGCTTGTTTTGAATGTTTATGCACCTAGAGGAAAGGCATCATGATTTAAAGGATAGACAGCTGTCCTCAGAACCAGTAAGACCTGGGTTCAAGTCCTACTTCTCACATATTATAATTATAATCTCTTAGTGTTATCCCTTAGTCTCATAACTAGACAAGTTCACCTCACTTTCCAGCTACATACATCCTAGGTGAAAACTGTTCCACCACTCAGTATCATGGGATCCAAATTTGGAGTAAGAAGGGACCTTAGATGCTACCTAGTCCCAATGCTCAATTTTATAGATGAGGAATTTTATAGAGAGGCTCAGAGAGGCTGTTACTTGGTCAGTTAAGCGCTAAACATGGGACTTGACCTAGATCTTCTGACACTCAATCTATCACTCTTTCTGATATAGTCAGTCAATTAGCTTTTATTAAATACCTACTATGTCTAGTAGGTGTTATTAAATACCTACTATGTGACAGGCACTGGGCTATTTTTCTTGCATGCATGTCACCAACTGATAAGATAATCTAGCCTACTTATAGCCCCCATGGATTTCTCCATTGTCCTTTGACTCATCTATAATTTTAGTGCCTTAGAGATTGTGGCATTTCATAATTAGTAGTCATATAACATCACTTGAAGAGTTCTAGTATTAACGGGATGAATCATATGTAAGCGCTTATTATTTTTTCCCTAAGCAACTGCAAGCAGCTAGAAATGTAGGCTTCTCTCAATCAATCAACAAGACTTCATTAAGCACCTACTGTATACTAGGCACTATGTTAGACTGTAGAGATAGAATGACAAAAACAAAGGCAGTCCCTACCCTAAAGGAGCTTCTGTTTGTAGCAGGAGTGACCCCATTGAGCATGTGATTTGGATCTATGAGGATGGTCATAAGTATTGGCCTCTTGCTGAAGGACTGGCATTTCACTTAGCTGAAGTGGAAAAACAACCCAAAGAGAGGGGATCAGCCTTTTCTCATCTCTCCAGCTCCTTATGTGCCCCACCCAGAGTTCCAGGGAAAAATCACATCAATAAAGTTTAGGAATGGCTCATGTCTATAATCTTCCCTAAAGGGGATAAACAGCTGCTTCTAGAAAAAGTACTCTATGTGCAAAGTAGATATCAGCAAAAAGATAGCCATTTGTTTTGTCCCTCCCAAAATAAATGTCTAAAACACAAAAGATTCATATATGAGAAATTAAAAAAAATGCTTAACACATAAAGCGGTAATCCTTCCACAATACTATACTCAACTGGAAAGTAATGACAGTATTACATACATAGGAATATATAAAATAGGGACAAGGTGATGGGGGAAAGGTATTAGCAGGTGGGAGAATCAGGAAAGGATTTATGTAAAAGGTAGCACTTGAGCTTAGTCTTGAAGGAAATGAAGTATTCTAAGAGGGAGAGATGAGAAGGGAATATGTTCCAAGTAAGGAGGACAGCCAGGGGAAAGACATAGAGATGGGAAATAGAGTTTTGTGTATGAGGAAGGATAAGAAGGCTGGTCTAGATCATAGAATGTGTGAGTATGCTGCAGGAAGCTGGGACCTTTCCCTCCAACACCTCATGTGAGTTGCCCACCCAAATTTCAAGCAGTGGTCCAATGGGCCAAAAGAAGCAGGGAGTACCTACCGTGTGCTGTGTGAAGGGGGGTAATGTCTAATAAGGCTTGGTGTTGTTGTTCAGTCATTTCAATTGTGTCTGACTCTTTGTGACCCCATTTGGGGTTTTCTTGGAGTGGTTTGCCATTTCCTTCTCCAGTTCATTTTACAGATGAGGAAACTGAGGCAAACAGGGTTAAGTGACTGACTATGGGCCATACAGCTAGGAAGTGGCATACAGTCAAGTTTGAACTTATAATAAGGCTAATGAACTATAATAAGGTAGATCGGGTCCAGGCTGTAAAGGACTTTTAATCCCAAACAAAGAGATCTCTCTCCTAGGTCCCAGGTAGAGAACCTAGGAACAGACTGGCCTTTGCCATCCTATGGGGTATTATTTTCAAGTGCTTTATGATCAAATACTTACCCCACCTCACCCAAACTAACCCAAATGTGACTGACAACATGGTGCCTCAGAGCTCCTCTGGGCGACTGACCAGCTCCAACATCAGAGCCTTGCTTAGGCTGAGTAGCTTTATCTGTTGTCTGCCTTTGCTTTAAGACTAGATTTCACTGTCTATCAGCACGGAGGATCTTGCAGTAATCTGCTTCACCCTGGTTCAGGGACTCTTCTCTTGTTAGCTTTGGGGCCAGGCCAAAACCGAGGCAAGAAGAGACATATTCGTCCTGACTCCAAAGCCCTGATGGAGACTGGAATTGAAAGGGAGGGGTCTCAAGGACTGCTAGTGATCCTGCAGGATATTCCAATTTGGGTTTGGTGAGGTTGTCACTCTGGGTCTTTCTACCACTGGCCCTAATGTGGTCCTATGGGCTGCTGCTGAGACATCCCGGAAGACTAAAGGCTTACTTTTTAGTTCTTTCCCAGGGACTTAATCCTCAACAAAGAGGAATCTTCTACAAGGTGACCCAGGGAAAAGAAGCCCTCGTCCATGTAAGAAGCCATCTCTAATTTGGATAAGATACATAGAGCTATAGTTGAAAGGTACCTCAGGGGTCATCTGGCACAGCCCTCTCATTTGACATATGGAGAAATGGAGTCCCAGCAAAGTTACTTGTCCAGGGTCGTATAGAAAGGATCATTGGATCATAAGCCTGAGTGCCTGTCTAGTCCTAACACCTGGTTTTATAGGTGAGGAAATTGAGGCCCAGAAAGGGGAAGTAACTCATCTAAGGTCATCACACAGTATATGAAGCCAGGATCTGAAACCAGGTCTTCTGCCTTCAAATTTAGGATTCCTTACCTTACTCTATAGTTACCACTCTTTGTAAAAGATTTTGTCCTGTTTTATAAAACAATAACAACAACATAAAAGTTGTCAAGGTGCTGATTTTTTTAAAGATGAAAAAGCAAGGTCTTTCTGGTGCAAAAGTAGACTCCTCTATGTGTTTATTTTTAATAGGCGTAGGTGGGTGGGACAATGTTAAGTCCCCTTCTCCAGCCTCCCCACTCCCAGCCCTGACTCTGTGGCTGGGGGGGGGGGCAGAGAGGGGGGGGAGTTACTTCTCTCCAGCTGTGCCTACTAATTACTAGTATAAATGAGAAATGAGGTCCCCCAAAGTGGGCAGCCAGAGGAATCAGTAAGGTGCCCAGCAAACCGGATGGACAACCTCTGACTATTGGACAGTTCACTTAAGGTGACAATATCGTCTGCTTTGGGAGCTGGTTACCTGGGCCCACGTGGGTGACCCGTGACTTTTGGCTCTCTGAGTTCTCCGTGTCCCTTTGGTGTTGTTCTAGGCTCTTGGGACCTTAGATTTAGGACCAGAGAGCATCTCTTTGCTTTTCTCCTTGAACCCTTAGTGCTTGGCATATGGCAAACGCTTAATAAATGCTTTTATATTCATTCATTTTCCTTGTTCAACTCCTCCATTGAGCAGATGAGGAAACTGAGAGAGGGTACAGGTGAAATGACTGACTTGCCCACGGCCAGACAGGTAGTAGGTCTGGGCAGAGGCCGAATTAGGAAGCCATGTGTTCTGACTTAAAACCAGCATTCTTTCTGTTTCAACGTGCTGTTCTGGAGGAGGGCATCGTAGGGTCCTTATGGAGAATGGTCTTTCAGGATCCTAGCTGACTAAAAAATTCCAGGGGCTCTTGACCCAAGCTAGCCTTAATTTATTATAACAAACTTTTATCGGGTCCTCTCTGTGGACAAGATACTATTCTAGGTGCTGAGGATATGAAAAACCATTTTTATTACCATAGCCTCTGATCTCAAGGTGCCTATGTTCTGCTGGAGAATAGGGTGGGGGAGGTACGTAGAACCTGCAGCCTTGTTTCTCCTGAGATCTTAACTGCTGCCCCTTTCAGAATCCTTCGGGCTAAGATATTTCCTCCACCTCTATGTGTGAAAATGAGCTATGATGGCTTATAGACCTACCCAGCTCCTGCCATGACCTAGAGTTCTGAGGCAGAGGGACCAGATGCTGCAAAGCCTGCAAAGTCAGCAACATTTCTTATCTACCATATTCTCTCCACCCTGTCTTCACTTCTCCCTTGCCTCCCCCAGTCTTCTCTCGTAGCTTTTAATATTCCCTTGCTCATGGTGCTCTGACAAACCATGGCCACTCAAAAACCCAATTATCTTTCAATTTGTCTCCCCCACCCCAACCCCCTAATTAAAACCTGCTTTCAAGAAAGACATAAACTCATTCACACTGAGGTCTATCTGATGGATAAAACTTAAAATGGTTTTAAGAAAGGACTGTCTGATTATAGATTTAGAGCTGGATTTAGAGGTCATCTTAGTCCAATGGTCCCATTTTACAGATTAGGAAACTAAAGCTAGCAAAGCCAAGTGACTTGCTCAGGGTCACAGAAATAGGAAGTATCTGAGGCCAGCTCTGAATTTAGGTCTTTCTGAAAGGATAAGTCTTTGGCTAAGATCATTGATTCAGAGTTGGAAGAGACCTTGGGAGCTGTGTAGTCTGAGCCTCTCATTATTCAGATGAAGAACTGAGTCTCAGAGAAGATGAGTGATTTCCTCAAGGCCACGCAGGTAGTAGGAGTCCGAGTTTAGCTGGATTCTCTAACTCTAAACCCAGCCTGATTTTCAAGGCCTCTAAAAAGAATGATTTTCTAATCGGGGCCTCTCAGGCATGAGCTTGAGGTGGGGAAGGCAATTGGCAGGAGGCCTTTCCTGGGGCTCCTGAGATAGCATTGTGTAGGTGCCCCCCTACTGAATCTAGGCTTACTGTGAGTTTTGCTGTATGTCTAGTGTTATCCCAAGAAGTCAACCAGGAGGCTGCCCTGAGACGCTGGCCCTTCGGGGAGCCAAACTGTTCCCTTGGAGAGGTTTAGTGGTAATTTGATTCTGAGCAGTGAAACCTGAAGGGACCTACTCCAAGAGCCCTCTCGTGTAGAGCGGGTGTCTCAGGCCAGGGAGGAAAAGGAAATCCACTGCTTAGTGATAACCATCATTGAGATTCTCCAGCACCCCCTTCCTCTCCCTCCCCCCCTCACCCCACAACCCAGAACCCTGGCTGGCTTACTGGAACTACCACCCTATTTTCTACATCCTGAGCATATGAGAGGTTCAGCCCCTGGGTAGCTAGGCTGTGAAAGTGTAGCATTCAATTCTGCAAGGGGAAGCAGAGAAGGGTTGGCTTTGGGTTTGGACAAGTCTAAGAGGCTGCTGCCCCACAGCACTCCAGGTGCCTGGGCCTGCTTGCAGTGGTCCAGGGGAGCAGGGGGAGTGCAGATCTCCATTCCCCGGGGCTACAAGGAGCCAAAAAACCTTAGGGAGAATGCAGCAGGGCGGTCAGGTTCAGAAACCTGTTTCAAACTGTGAACACCTAAACCCTGTGTTCTTTGGGAGTGCTTCAGAGTAAGCACCCTCATTGCCCAAGGGCAAAGGGAGGGTTCACCTCTTGTTAGTCAATCATGATCCTCCTGGTTGATTAAAGAGAGCTTCTCACAGGCTCATAAGAACTCACCCAGTCTCCAGGGCTGAGAAGTAAAGGCAGTTTTGGGGTGGAAGAGGGGTTCATGGTGGCTCTGCTGAACAAGGTCAGATCAGGTCGGGATCACAGGATCATAGATTTAGGAGGCATCCCAGAGGTCAGCCAGTCCAACCCTCTAATTTTACAGATGAGGACAGTAAGGAGAGAGAGGTCCTAACTTACCAAGGGTTGCCTATCTAGTAACTGTCTGAGGTAGGATTCTGGCTCAGATCTTCCTCAAAGGGCAAAGCCTTATGTGAAACTCCCAGATTTAGAGCTGAAAAGAATCTCAGTGACCTTCTAGTCTTATCTATAGTCCAGGGGAATCAAGTGACTTACCTTAGGTCACCCAGGGAGGATCAGTCAGGATTAGAACCCAAGCCCTCAGACTCCAGATCAGGTGCTATTTTTTCTCCCCAAAATGATCGTTTCCATTCAGCTGGAGCTCATCACTAAGTAAGTGAAGGCCAGAGCCAGGGGCCCAATGTCTTAAGGAGCAGAGAAAAGGCTAAACAAGGCGACCATGGTAGAAGATTCCTCGGTGGGACAGAATCTTCTAGAATTCTAGGTACTGGGCCCCCTTGTAGCCAGATAAACACCATTCGATCAACAGTAGATTTGGAATCAGCAGATCTGGGTGTGAATAACTTACTAACTTTGTAATCTTAGAGGCAGTACAGTAGAAAGGGCTCTGAGTCTAGAGTCAGGAAGACCTGAGTTCAAATCCAACCATAAACACCTACTAGTTGTGTGACCCTGGACAAGTCATTTAATCTCTGTTTACCTCAGTTCCTCAACTTTAAAAGGGGGAAAACAGCAGGAAGGGTTGATGTGAGGGTCAAATTGAATATTTGTGAAAGTTCTTAGCACTGTGACTGGCACACAGCAGTCTCTCCCTAAATGCTTATTTCGTGCCCTTTTTCTTTCTTCCTCATCTGTCAAAGAAGGGAAGTGATCTTAATGGCCACTAAGATCCCTTCCACCTCTACATCTATATCATCTAGCCCCCTGCTGCCTAAGTTTGAACTGTGGAAAAGAGAGAAAGCATGCTAGAAAGGGTTCCATGGGCTTAGAGGGGTATGGGTGCTAAGGAAGAGCCTTAGGCTTAATTAAGGGAAGGGAGAGGCTGCCTCGGAGGGAAGGGCGGCCTGGGAATTTCAGAGGGTCTCTTCCTTTTCACACTTGTTGGCTGTCCCTTTCCACCTGTGCCTGGGTCCCTCCCACACTCTCTCCCACTCTGTACCACATGAAGTAGGGCTGGCTGCCTTGCATGTCATGGTTTCCTGCATCTTCAGTCATGAAGCCGGCTGGGCTCAGAGGGATTTTCCAACTAGGGCAGTGAGATCGAAGACCTGAGGCTTCATGAAATGAGAGTGGCTGCTGTTTACCAAGAAGCAGGAAAACCCCTAGCTAGCCCCATATGAGAATGCTTCAGGCCACCCGCCCAGCTCTTCAGGCTGGTGACTGAGCAGATGGGCTCCCAGGGAGAGGAAACCCAACTCTTGGCGGGTGAGTTCAGGTCACCCAGACCTCCTTCTACCAGGGAAGCAGAGAGACACGCACATGTACACTTCTCACACACACGCACACACACACACACACTCACGCACACACACATGCATGCATGCATACACACAGATATTTATTTTACTGCCTGTGGTTTAGCTGCTGTAGTTACTCTCCTTGGGCCTGAAAGTTTTCCAGAGACCACTGCTAGTAAAGATCTGTTTGGCTTCAGATGGTGACTTCAGTGAGTGAAACCAGAGAGAAACAAAAAAGAGCTAGGATCCATGCTGGAAACCCTAAGCCTTCTGCCCTCTCTCATCCCTCTTTGAACCATCTCCATGGACCCCAAATAACCTCTTGCCACCCTTGCTGATAAAAATCTACTGATAAAAGAGCTGTTTCCTCTTTGGCCTCCTCCCCTCTCAATTCCTCTCTTTCTCTCCACCCCCCAACATTTGCTTGCTCTGTCAGGATATTTAGGTTCTTGTGACAACTTGACCTAGGAGGACTCACTATAGCCTCTCTAGGCCTCAGTTTCCCCATCTCCAAAGACTAGATCAAGAATTCTAAATTTGTGTGTGTGTGTGTTTCATGGATCCCTTTAGCAATCTGGTAAAGCCTATGGGCTCCATTCTCCAGATAAATGTTTTTCAGTGACTGACGGAAATGCTACATTTCAGTTAGACCTTAGTGAAAATAAAGACATATTTTTTTTTCCTACTTGAGTTCATGAACCCCTTGAAATCTATCCACAGACCCCTTTGGGGATCTATGGACTAGATGAATTCTGAGAGTTTCTTTAGTTCTGAGAGTCTGTGATTCTAAGTGTATATATATATATATATATAATGTAATTATTCTTATTAGACATATTGACTGTGTAGTTCTGGGCAAGTCACTTAACCTCTCTGCGCCCTGGGCAACTTTCTAGGCATCCAAGTGGCAGAGCAAAGGCCCATCTGCTCTGGGAGGGAGTATAATCTCAGGAGACCTACCTGCACAGATGAAATCACAAGTTCTGAAAAAGCCATGCATTATTGATGTGGTCTACTTGCCATCTACAAGGGGGATAAAATACGGGATTATCAGAATGCACAGCATTGCATGTTCATGTTGCCTCTAAGCGAAAATGCCAACTCCTTAGTTTGGCATGGAAAGCCCTTCACAATCTCTCTTTCCAGTTTGATTTCCCATGACTCCTCATCATTCCTTGTTCCAGACCAACTGGCTGACTTATTGTTCCCTAAACAAGACATTTCCTCTCTTACCTCCAGGCCCAAAGCTGTTCCCTAGACCTGAAATGTACTCATTCCTCACCTCCACCTTTTAGAACCCTTTCCTCCATTCAAGGTTTAGCTTATGGGCCACCACTCCAACGAGGCCTCTCCTGATCCCCCACTTTTTCTCCATTGGTGTTTACTTACTATAGATTTTGCACTGGAGAGAGGCTGTCTGGTGTAATAGACAGAGAACCCAACTCAGTCAGGAATACTTGGGTTCAAGTCCTGCCCCCAAAACACCCTCCCTTTCTGACCTCAGGTAAGTCATGTAACCCTTCAGTGCCCCAGGTTGCTCTCAAAGATGGTACAGTTTAGAGCAGGTCTTAATCCTCTCTGTCAGAGTTTCCTCAGTGGGAGATCTCTATATTGTGGAACTCACAAGTTCTATCTAAATATATGTGAATTACTCTCCTGAGCCCCACTCCTACTGAAAGGGTAAGTGCTCATGGCTTGGCTACTTCCCATCCCCCACTGTCAAAAAGTACTACTGAGGGGTTGGGCATGTGTGTGGGCAGGGGGGTGTCTTTCTAATGTTACCTAACTTGTAAGCCCCCACCAGTATGCTTCCTTTCATGACTGGTATTTGGTATCAGTCAGCCAAACTCAAGAGGTGTTTAGAAAAGGGTAGTTACTAACATGGTATAGGAAGGACAGTTGGCGTGACATACTCTCCCATGAGAACATACAGAGCATAGGGGAAAGTGAGCTCAACCTTGGAGCACATGTGGAAGAAGGAGTGGCTTACAGCTCCTGCAGGCCCTTTGGCTGGAGTCCTCGAGATGTTCCCCTTAGCTGTGGTATACCTTTTCTGTCAGGCTCTCCATGCAGCCTTGATCCTTCTTTTCTTCCTACATAACATCCAGTCTGTTCTTTCCTCCTAATGCAGAAACTGCTTCCAGCCTTTTCCAAAAATGATGCCAGGATGTCAGTGAAGAGATTGAAAGTCCAAAATCCTCCTGATCCTTCAAAGCAAGTTCCTCCTCCAGCCAAGGAGGAGGGGGGAGGGAGGCGAGGAGACCAAGGCTGAGGCACTCTTCTCCCCACCCCAATCCATTCCTTTTAAGGAATTGTGCTGGAATATTTCTTCCTGGATTGCCACTCGCTCAAATTCCCTGGTTCCAGAGCTGGCTCTCTGCTTTATAGATGAACCATAAGGTGTAACTGAGTCTCTTTCAACCAATCCAAATACATTTTCTCTTCTTCCAGTCTCCAGCTCATCCAATGGTTTTCAAGCACTTTTTCTATTTAAAGTCTTTGATTGATTAGAGATGTAGCCTCATCTGGGTTAGGTATCAGGCCAGAAGCATCTTACCACTTGCTGTAGGTGAGGTTGGATAATTTGGGTGAGCGATTGAACACCCCCATGTCCCCATCTTTATATATAAACTAGATAGGAACTAGACCTATGATTTTATCAGTATAAGGGATTTCCAGCTGAGGAGACTCATTCTGCACAACGAGGTTGGCTCCTCTGCAGTTTATAGTCTTAGAGGTTTTCTGATTGACTGACTGACTGACAAATATACATATATACATATATGTGTGTATACATGTATGTGTGTATTATTGTTGTTGTTCAGTCATGTCCATTTCTTCCTTACCCCGTGGAGCATAGCATCCCTATACTATCATCCACAGGGTTTCCTTGACAAAAATACAGGAATGGTTTTCCCTTTCCTTCTCCAGTGGATTAAGGCAAACAGAAGTTTGCTTGCTCAGAGTCACACAGCTAGTAAGTGTCTGAGGCCAGATTTGAACTCAGATCTTCCTGACTCTAGGCCAGCACTCTGGGCTACTGAACTACCTAGCTGCTTTCTACAAATATACATATATGCCTACATATACACACACATACATACATATATACACATATATACATATACATATATATGCATTATGAAGTAATGTTTCTTTCCATCATCTTACCTTATTGAACTGAATCAGAACATATCCTGTCCCTGTTGCTGTCAGCCAGTCTGCCTATGATTGCAGACTGGTAGAGGGGAGGCATTGCGATGGCCTTCTTAATTGCTCTATTCAGCACCCAGCATGACCCTACCTGCAAAAAGGCTCTGTGTGAATGCTTTGAGGTATTGATTTTAGCTCGTCACTGACTCAAAAACAAAGGCTCTCTCAAAATAGCCATGCCACATGATTCCATGCTTTAACGACCAGTGATTTAGCTACTGCTCCTAATCATAACTCCTCTGTAAGCTCATAGATAGTCTTAGGGAGTTGTGGCCAAAAAACTCATCACCCTAGGTCTGCCTGAACTTAGCTGAGCTGGTCTATGGGCAAGAGACAGAATTCATCACTGGTGCTATATTTTATCTTAATTACCAGAGCTTACAAATAAAAGGCCAAAAGACAGTCACAAAATTACTCCAATGTAAACTTAGTAACTGGAAATTGTGCCTTTTTGAGGTCACTAGGTGAAATGGAGAATAGAATCTAGAAGACCTGAGTTTTGAATCCTAAGACAGACACTTACTGGCTGTGTGACCATGGTCAATGTGTGCTGCAGTTTCCTTATCTGTAAAATGGCGATAATGAGAGTATGTACATCCCAAGGTTGTTGTGACCGTGAAGAACTTTTCAAGTCTTAAAGCATTAAATAAATGCTAACTATTGTTCCTGTTACTGACCTGGGGACAGGCTTGTATTCAATAGCCAGACTAATGCTTTAGATTTTCTCAAATCTTTAGGTTCCCTAGGACTCAGAGGGTCTTTGTTTCCTTGGAGTTGTTTCTCAACTAATTCCTAACTTCATTAGTTGTAGAGGAATCACCTTGGAACATATTTGAAATTTATATCCGAAAACAGCAGAGGCAGCATGATGTAAAGATGGGCTTGGAACCAGGAAGACCTCAATTCCAATCCTACCAGTTCCTCAGGAAACTTCCTAGGACCTATCTACTACTTTCCAGAGGGGTTGCCCCTGCTTCACTGGAGGAGAGATTTCTCAGAGTGGGCAGTTCCCCTCATTGATGAACATAGATCCTTTCTTATTCATCCTGGTAATATTTGGGTACCCTGAAACCCCAATGCTGAGCTCTGGCTCTAATTTGTAAGCTACCAGGTTTAGTAAGCTTAATGGAAAGTGAAAAAAAAAAAAGAATCAACTTTTACTTTCTTCATCCTTGCATCTCCCAGCATAGGGAAGTAGAGATTTATACAAGCCAGGGGCCAGCATAATATCTAGATAGAGCTAGAGACCTTAGGAGAGTGACCTGGTTTCTAGTCCTGATTATACTTCTAATATGCTCTGTGACTTTGGTCCAAATAGATGACCTTCCTTTGCCACCAATTCTCTCTCTATAAAATGGACATGAGGATAATCTGCCCTTCCCTCCCTTACAAGGATGCAGTACACCATTTAATGAGATAATTAGCTTAATTGTCCCCTTTGGGCCTCATACAGTATAACACCAGAGGTTTGGGGACCTCAAAGGAGAAAACCTTCTGTAAGAATGGGGAAGATGATGGGGCAGCTAGGTGGCCGGGTGAATAGAGCACTGGCCCTGAAATCAGCAGGACTCAAGTTCAAATGCAGCCTCAGATACTTGACACACTTACTAATTGTGTGACCTTGGGCAAGTCACTTAATCCCAATTGCCTTGCCTTCTCCCTCCCTCCCCCCAAAAAGAATGGGGAAGCTGGGGAGGTAAATTCTTCCATCCCCATGTTAAAAGTGGGGGTGGGGTGGGAGCAGTGTGTGATGGTGGTCCACCAGTAGGAACATTGACTGGAAAATCTCTGAAAGCCCTGGTGGCTTTTTTTTGATGGTGATGCTTCATCTTGTTCTAAATGCCATCTTTTCAAACTGATGGGTTCTGCACTTACACCAGACCCCATTATGTTTATTTTTTTATACATGCTTTATCAACACTTTGCAAAATATCACTATTACTTTCCAATTATCTCAAAGAGAATCCTCTTTCGTCAAAAATATCACTAAGCAAGCTAAACCAATAGATTGGCAGTTGTACACTCTGTAACTCTTGGCAAGTCTGAGTTTTTTTTCTTTGTCTATAAAATGGGGAAAATAATAACACAGGGATGCTGTAGGGCTCAAATGATGGATGTTATGTAAGACATTTTATAAACAGTCAAGTGCTATATAAACATGAACCGTTGTTGTGGCTGTAATAACAACTAATTGATTGTTATTATTATTTATGACAACGTAGGCTTCATTCTGTACCAGTAGTCTAACACTTTTGTGCTGAGATGAGTCAGGCTTGGAATGATCAGAACTGGTCAATTACAATCATGCCTTTCCATGCTGTTTTCCTTTAAATTATTGTAGTCACTGTTCTCTGGGTCCTGGTCTCTGCACTCTCTACATTAATTTGTAAATCTCCTAAGTCTCTGAACTCTTCACATTCATTGACTTTTAATAGCATGATAATATTCCATTCCATTCACATACCAAGATTTGTCCAAGACATTCCTCAATTTATGAGCACCTACTTTGTTTCCAGGTTTGGTTTTGTTTTGGGGGCCATCTGGGAGCTCCTTGGAAAAAAATGTATTCAATACAATGAAAGATATTTAATCCTCAAATTTGAAGACCTAATTATATTATCTTAGGGACGTTCTGCGGGACAGTGTGATATGGCAGAAAGAGGACAATCCTTATCCTATCTCACAGGGCTATCATGATGGCCAGCACAGAGATGGTAAGTGATAATACCGGGAAAAGTGTCAAATACTCTCCAACGGCAAGGTATCATTATTACTTAAGAAGAAAACCAACACAGGTAAGAAGGAAAACTGGAACTGCCTTAATCAATATAAAAGTATCCCATTTTACAGGCTAGATTCTTTTTAGCTAGATTATTTCATCAGATTTCTGGCTGGAAGAGGTCTCAGAGATGATCTACCACAACTCCTCATTTCATAGACTAGGAAACAGAGACCCAGACAAATTAAATAATTTGATGAAGGTCATTTTGGGAGTAAGAAGAAATAGGATTTGAACTCAGCTTTCCTGGTTCCAAATCCGGCTCTCTTTCCATGAAAACCACACTTCTTTCATTTGTTAAAATCAGGCCTGACTAGGAAGACAGCTTCTAGGAGGCGCTGCCCTCTTGCCTCCTACCAAGAGGCTTCTGAAGTCAAAGTTTTCCAGTGACCCTGCTGCAATAGAGATATGAAGGATTCATGGGAAGCATCAATATCTTACTAAACTTAAAAAAAAACTTCCCTTTTTCAATTCTTGTTATTACTGATAAAAGTTCTTCCTTCCCCATTCTCTCGGACTGGCTTGGCTTGGCCTTTGGCCGTCACCATAGGGTGACAATCCCACTCAAGTCACATATTCTTTCCATCACAGGACCTCTTCCTTGTCCTGTATTTGAACTGGGTCTGAACACCTCTTACAACAGAATTTTAGTGATGCAATCCTTCTCATGGGCAGCTAGGTGGCACAGTAGATAGAGTGCCCACCCTGGTTCTAGGAGAACCTGAGTTCAAATCTAGCCTCAGACACTTAGTAGTTATTTGACCCTGAGCAAGTTGTTTAACCCTGTTTGCCTTAGTTTTCTCATCTGCAAAATGAGTTGGAGAAGGAAATGGCAAACCACTCCAATATCTTTGCTAAAAAAAAAAACCCAAATGGGATTTCAAAGCGTTGGATATGATTAATTGACTAAATAACAATAATCCTCATGGTAGATGTATCCCTCCCCTCTGTAGCCACTTTCTACAGGAAATACAGTTTATATTTCACATTTTTACAAGGTCAAGATGGGGGAATAGTCTTAACTATTCATAGGTTAGATTCTAGGTTGGGTAGGTCCATTCTTGGGAGCGAAGAGAAAAAGGGGGTCATCCCACTAAGTAATCCCACTGCTATGTGCCAATATGTTTAATAATAGTAGTGCAAGGACTTTGATTATCCAAGGTCATAAACATTTCTGAGTTCTGAATGATGTTCTGGAGGCACAATCTCATTATAGGGAGGCCTTCTCCCTTTGGTTTATTGTTCTCCCAACTGAAGTTCTCCAGGAAAATCTCTAAAATGAAGCTCAGAGCATGTTTTTCAAAAAGTAGGTTACAGGGTCTCTAATTCCTTCACAGGCCCTTAAGGGACAAGATAGGTCTAAGGTATAGGACAGCCTTTATTTCATCTACCAATGAAAATATGTAAGTCTTAGAGGATTCTCCAAAGCAATGAACAAATAAAGAAACAAAGTGCCCATATAGTCTATTAGATTCCCTCCTGAAGATAAATGTACATTGGGAAACTTTGACTGCTGAACAAATTTCACCGGCATTGTCTAAAAAGGTCTCTTCTCAGGACTTGCCCACTAAGTCTGGCTCCTTCACAGAGAACTCCATTTTGGAGAGGCACCCCAGTCAGTACATCCTTTATTCTCTGAAGTTAACCATTAGACCCCTTTCTGCCTGAGTGCCACCTTTCTTCCCTCTCTTTTCAGCTCCCCCTTTATGTGCCCTCTTCATCCATTAGAATATAAGTTCCTTGAAGGCAAGGACATCCTTTCTTTTTGCCTGCATTTGCATCCTTAGTGCTTAGCACAGTGCCTAGCACATAGGAATAAGTGCTTGTTGACTGACTGACCAAGCAACACAGTAATATAATAAGCAACACAGTGGGTTGGCTTGTTCAGATCTTTCTGTCTCCATAACATGACTTTAGACCCCTGGCTTCAGGGGTATTGAGGACTTTCTTCCTTCTGTAAGTAAGCTGTTGAGGAAATCTTCTTACTCTAAGAGTCTGGTGCCTGGGTCCCAAATTCAAGTATTCTCTATCTCTAGGACATTTTAGATGATGGCTCAACCCATGGGGTAATTCTTGAAGTAGGAAAAAGCCTTTCTCAGGATCCCTAGTCTCCGAGCTGTGCTAAGAAAAGGAAACAGAAAGGCAGAAGAAGGTAGCCAGAAATAGGAGAGAGGAACTCCCCTCCCAGGCTCCCCTTGAGAAACAGAGACTGCTTGCCATGTGCTTCTCCTACAAATTCTCATCTTCTCCTTGGGATGGAGGAGACATTCTTCTCCAGGCTACCATTGACTCTGGTCACTAGGCTGAGAGTGCAGAAGAAACTAAACATGAGAAAAGAAAAAGGGGAAAAGGAGCAAAACATTTCCCAGCTTGTTCTTGTAGATCACAGAGAGGTTGGATCCTTTGAAAAGAGTCACTAGGAGGCAGCCCCAACCTCTGGAGCATTATGCAAGTCTGTCTCCCTGGGAGTAGCTCTTCAGATGCCTGACACATTGTCCACATACTAAAACTTCATCAAACTGAGGAAGGAGAGGTTGGTGTTTTGTTGTCGTCATTTCTGGTCACGTCTGACCCTTCGTTATCACATTTGGGGTTTTCTTGGCAAAGATGCTGGAGTGGTTTGCCATTTCCTTCTTCAGCTCATTTTACAGATGAGGAAACTGAGGCAGAGTTCAAAGTCACATAACTAGTAAGTGTCTGAGGCTGGATTTGAACTCAGGAAGATGCATCTTCCTGACTCCAGGGTGGGCACTCTATCTACTGTGCCACCTTGCTGTTCCAGGTTGGTGCAGGACTCATTGAATTGCTTGACGACTTCTGTCTATCCATATTCTCTACATCTCCTGGCCACCTTAACAAAATTCCTTATACATGGTGGTGAAAACTCTCGTCCTATGAGAACAGTCAGGGAGAGGTAGAGTTAGAGGCCATCCACATCAACTCTCTGCAATGCAAAGACGAAAAACAATACAGTGCTTGACCTCAAGGAACTTATAGTGGCAGCCAGGTGATACAATACCTAGAATGTTGGTCTTGGAGTCAAGAAGACTTGAGTTCAAATTTTCTTTCAGATTCTTACTAACTGTGTGACCTTGGACAATTCACTTAATCGCTCAGCTTCAGTTTCATCTGTAAAATGGAGTTTAAAATTACACCTACCTCAGAGGGCTTTTATAAGGATCCAATGAGATAACATGTTTTACAAAGTAATAAGAATAGTAATAATAGCATGAATATGGTACCTACTATGTGCCAAGTCTAACTATCATTTAATCATCCTCACCCTCACCATCACCACCATCATCATCCCAGACTACTATAGGAGATACAACCTGTGGATAGATAAATACAGCAGGACAATGGTGAGAGGCAGCTGGGAGACACATTCCATAGTTTTGGGTTTGAAGTCAAAAAGAGCTGAATTCAAATCCTTCCTCAGACACTTACTAGCTATGTGACCCTGGGAAAGTCACTTAATCTTTAGCTTCTTCATGTGTAAAATGAGAAAATCAGGCTTGATGGTTTCTAAGACTTCTTTTAGTTCTCAACTACAATCCTTATAGGGCAGCTAGTGGTGCTGATTTCAAATTCAGCCTCAGACATTTACTGTGTGACCCTGAGCAAGTCACTTCACTTTTGTTTACCTCAGTTTTCTCAACTGTAAAATGGGGATAATAATAGCACCTACTTCCCAGTATCCTTGTAAGAATCAAATGAGATATTT
>NW_027185761.1:30903571-30938895 GCF_028583685.1 Petaurus breviceps papuanus | reverse complement strand
AGGGGGTGCAGGATGGATGGCTTTAAACCTCTTGGTGAAGTAGGAGAGGAAGCCATCCTCTGAGAGAGAAGGGATGGAAGCAGAGCTGGGAATTTGAGGAGAAAAGAGACTGTATAATGAAGGGAATTTCTTCTCTAAGCTTGGTCTGAGTCGCAGTAGCTAAACCTAGGGGTCAGGATCTTGAGATTTGAGGCTACAGAATTAAACAAAAGGAAAAAAAAATAAGAATATCAAACAACTCTGTTCATTCCTGCTCCCCAATCTCAAGTGCTTCTCAAATCTAAATGATCCTGTAGGAGCATTTCAAGGTTCAACGAATTTGCTCCAGCTTAACTATGAATGGGCAGTCATCTGGTATAGTGAAGCCTTATGGAAAGGTGACTGCGCCTGTGTGTTTCAGATGTGTTGTCCTCTAGTCCTCTCTAGTCTCCAATTCACTAATTAATTGTTCACTCTACACCACCTCAAGCCTGTCCTAAGTGGAGGCAGTGATGTTAGGCCTCTAGGAATCATGCTTGGTCTGTCTCATCCCAGCCCATCTGGGGCCATCTCCAGTCATTCTGATCTATATCTGGCCATTGGACCCACATGGCTGTGGAGGAGATAGCAAGGCTGGTGAGCCCTCCCTCATTAGGTCCAATTTGTTTGCATGTCACGGCATCACCTTCCTGATTTCCTGGTCCTCTTTGAGAATGAAGGACAAACAACAGACCCATTACTTTCCTAACTTACCACATTTTTATGCTGCTGAAATAAGGATGCAATAGAAGAACACTGGCCTGGAGCCATGAGATTCTGGGTTCAAATCTAGCCTCTGTTGTCCATTACCCATATCAAGTTAGGCAAGTCATTCAAATCTCCCAGGGCCTCAGTTTCCTTGTCTGTCAAATGAGGAGGGGGGGGTTGAACTAAAGGACTTCTGCGGCCCCTTTTATCTTTACATGTTTGATTCTGTGAAATTGGACATCAAAAGCAGTCTTGATAAGAGCAAAGAACCAAGGAATTTTAGACAGTACTACCAATTTCGCTTTCCTGGTCATGAGAGTTCAGTCCCATGATTCACAGCCTCAGGTCATTTCCAGTGTCCACAGATCCAAGAACCTCCTCTCCTTATCAGCTGCCTCCTCATGCCCTCAGAAGTCAGCAGTGCAGGAGGGCGGGGGCCACACTCCAACCCAGGACAGACAATAGGGCTCTGAATCCAAGAGCTGTGGAAATTTAAGTTTCAAAGACTCAATTGTCATCTCAAAAACGGTGCCCCTAACTGGTACACCCTGGGGTGTCAATCCTTGCCACAGACTTGAGTTTGTGCTTTAAGTGGTTTCCTGAGGGCAGAGACAGGATTTTATTCATCTTTGATTCTCCCTTGGGTGCCCAGTAGTTCAATGTTCTGTACACAGTGAAGATTTAATAAACGGTGGTTGGACTTTTTTATCTCTACCTCTCAGAAGCCCCTGTTCCCCTAAAGGGATAAAGTACTATTGCCAGTCATTTTAGCATTTTTATAGGAAACTTCTTTCTATTTCTTTGCATCCTCTCTGTTTCCTCTTTTCCCTCTTCTCATTTAAAACAATACTTGTACACTGTGTGGAAAAGTATTTGAGAATGATGAGGGAGAAAGGGTGGAGCTGGAGGGGGGGGAGCTGTAGGTAAAATGTGCTGGAAATAGTTCTAAGGACAAGCTACTGACAAGCAACTAAACTTCTGTCTTCAATATCCACTCAAGAAAAGTAGAACTTGGGGCCGGGGGGGGGGGGGAAGGGTGAAACGTGATTTGAGATTTAAATCATCTCATGAGACGAGTATCGATTTATGTTCTTTTTCTCCTCTTCTCTTTGATTTCTTCCTCTTCCCTCTCCTTCTCTCTCTCCTTCTCCTCTTTCTTCCCCTTTCCCAGTTCTTCTCCATTTCCCTCTCACTAATTTATCAGGTTTTTAATTGCTTTTCTCCTCTCTTTCCATCTCCCATATCACCTTTGCCAACCCCCTCAAATGAAGTTCTCCTCCTTCCCCCTTTCCTTTACTTGCTTGGATGTTTTCAGTACACAACCTTCCATCTCCCACCCACCTCCGTGACTGCACAGACTATGTTCCCTACCTAGAGTGGTCTTACTCTTTACCTCCTCTTCTTGGAAGCACCAGTTTCCTTAGAGGCTCAACTAAAGGGCCCATCTCATATATAATGCCTTCCCAGATTCACCCCTCTCCCTGTTCTCCTAAATGATTTTCTCTATATTCTGTATGTACTTTTCTAGTATAATGTAAGCTCCTTGAGGGCAGGAACTGTTTCACTTTTGTCTCTGTATCCCTAGTACCTACTATGTAGTTGTTGTTCATTGTTTGGTCATTTCAGCTGTCTCTGACTCTACATGACACCACTTGGGGTTTTCTGGACCAACATAGTAGAGTGGCTTGCCATTTCCTTCTCTAGCTCATTTTAAAGATGAGGAAACTTAGGCAAACAACGTTAAGTGACTCATCCAAGGTCTCACAGCTAGTGTCTGAAGCTGGATTTGAACTTGTTTTCCTGACTCCATCCATGCCTTTTGCTCTCTCCACTCTACCACCTAGCTATCCTACTCTACAGCAAGTATTTAATAAATGCTTATTGAATTGAATTTTCAATTCCCTCCCTCATCTACAGGGCTTTGAATGATTGACTTTACACATTTCTAAACTGTATCAGTAAATAGCTTTCCTTTGATTCTACATCAAAATTCCTCCCTCTCAGCTTTCATTTCTCAGACTATTAATTTTATTTATTTCAGCCTTATATTTGGGTGGAATGCCAGGAAAGTAAAATATGTCCTGCTATCTATCCCTCCCCCCCCAAAAAAGCAAACACACCAAATGTAAGAACCCCAAAACAAAGCTCCCCCTCTCTGTTCTTCAAACAACAAAAGAATGGTGCCCAGAATTGATCATTTCTCACATTTGGAAGGTGTAGCAGCTAAAACCCAGAGAGCTTACTTTTTAACAAATAGTTTTCAGGTGATGAGTTGCATGGAGGTTTGAACCCACTTCCCTGGCTGTTTCTGAATGTGACTGCTTGAAGCCATTGTGTTTTCTGAACAGAGAAGTTCTCACGTTCAAAGCATGGACAGACACTGAATTGTTTGATTTTTATAAGCCAAAACCAACAGGGAGTTTCTGAAAATGATTTCCTTCCCTACCAATAGGGTTTAGTCATAGCTGTTAGAAGTAAGAAGGAGGGGGAAGGGGAGAGAGGGAGAGACAGAGACAGAGAAAGATAGAGAGTGACACAGAGATAGAAACAGAGACAGAAAGAGAGAGAGAGAGAGAGAGAGAGAGAGAGAGAGAGAGAGAGAGAGAGAGAGAGACAGACAGACAGACAGAGAGAGAGACAGAGAGAGAAGTGAAGAGAAATCAGTGGTGGGGTCTTCTAGGTCTTTGAGTGTGGCCTTTTGAGTCCAAGTTTTACAGAACAAATCCTTTTATTAAGGGGCTTTGTTCTGTGAAGTTTGGATGTAATCAAAGGGCTGCACTTGAGGACCTAGAGGGCCACATGTGGCCACATGCATCCCCTGTGCTAAGCACTGGGGATACAAAAAGAGGCAAAAGATAGTCCTTGCCTGCCTTCAAGGAGCTTACAGGGTAGTGGGGGAGCAATGAGCAAACAAATATGTGCAAACAAGCTATACACAAAGACAGAGGCACAGAGATATCGATACAGAGAAGACAGAGACAGAGAGAGACAGTGGGACAGAGAGAACTACAGAGAAGAAGAAGGAAAAGGCATGGGGAAATAATGAAGATGAAAAAGAAAGGAAGGGAGGTAAAGGAAAAGAACAGAATTTGGGCATCAAGAGAAACCCGGCCAGAGTTACAATACCAAGTTAAGAAACTGTGATGAGCCCAATCACAGATTTTACACATGAGGAAACTAAGCCTGAAGAGTTTTGGTGACTTGTTCAAGGCCACACAGTCAGTTAAAGCAGTGCTAAGATGAGAGGGAGTTATTCCTACCAGTCTGGCACCTTTCTGATTACACCACACTGAAGGAGTGAAGGGTGGCATTGTCAAAGAGCCCTTCGATTAATTCCCAAAAGGTTTAAGAGTTATCAGAGCCAGAGGATTTAATCTCCCTCAATCCGGTCTTATATCCAGGGTGGGCCAGGTTCTTTTCTTTGTCTCACCCTCCACACCCTCCAGCCTGTTGCAAAGGCACAGACTGACACATTTTTCATTTAGACACGGTACATCTGAGCTCTGGACCTACACAGGGTGTAGCTCATAAGGAAGTCTAGGTGAATAAGATATGGGTGAGCCAAGGCTTTGAAAACCCCTAGTGAGTGGCGAATAAAACCAGGGGCAATCCAAAGTGCCCTACTCCCCAGAGACACTTGGCAGCTTGCCTTCGCTGGTGATAAAGGGTGTGCTAGCTAATAGCATCCAAGAGAGGGCTATTAAGACATCCCTAAACAATTCTGGTATCTGCGCTCTGTTAATAAATGCTTGTTGATTTATTGGTTAACCTGAGTTCCAAGGGTAATCCAGTCAGGCACGTATAACTCCCAGCTTGCTTTCAGGGAGGTGTGGTCTCCTCTCTCAGTCCCTTGATTTGTGGGTTCATGCTTACTTTCTTGGCTGAATATTGTGGATTGTCTAGCTCAGGTAGTTACTGGCTATAAAGAGGGTGTGGGTTTGATCTTCATATGGGCCTGGCTTAGATTCGAATAGCTGGGAAAACTTGGGTCCATGACATCAGACTCTTCTCAATCTTGGCCAACTATCTCACAAAAGCCTGCTGTGGGTCAACAGAGGACTGGGTAGGGGAATGTGGATTGTGGAGTACCGCCTATCCCCACTATTTGAAAAGCTCATCCAAATAAATGTTGAGGTTTGTAGTGTCCTTTTTGTATGGGAGTGACAAATGGTAATATGGTAGGAAGACTTGGGTAGTCAGAAGAGGCAGGATGATACAGTGCAAAGGGTCTGCGATTTGTCAGAGGACCTGAGTTCGAATTCTGCCTCTGCCACTTAGTCCCTCAAGACCTTGTGCAGGTTACTTGTCTTTCCCCGGTCTCACTCTCCTCATCTGGAAAAATGATGGTGTTTGAATAGATGGTCAGTAAGGTCTAAATCTAGGACCCTGTGATCTCAGTTCAAATCCCAAATATCTGCTACTAGCTACCTCTGTCACTCTGGATAAGTTATGACCTCTTTTGATCTCAGTTTCCTTTATCTGCTAAGTGGAGGTGGACTAGATAGTCTAGTTTTCTTGTGAGCTCTAAATCCTCTCATAAGCCTATGGTTTAAAATAAGTAACTTTCATATGCTGGCTAGGCAGTTTGGCGGAAACAAAAGAACCCCTGAAATAGTGCAAGGAGCAGGTACTGCAGCCTTTTCTGCCCTACCCTCCCTCCTTACCCCTTGGGTCTTCACTTACATGGAGAAGAGAATTCTGGGGGCATCTGAATCTTTACAAACTCTGGACTTGCTTCCAGTCTGGGGCCCATCAGCAGGGAGAGTGTTTTGGATGACATAAATACCTGCCCCAGAGGTACTGCTCAGGGATGATCTCCTGGGCACAACTCACATACCTGGAGGGCAGGGGTAGGGATGACAATGGCACAGGAGCCTGGAGGGAAGGGCTTGGGCCCTCCTCTCTACCTTGAGCAGCTGGGTATCTATGTGCAGAGGGACAGCAGGGGAATTCACAGAGAGCCAGCAGCCACCCTGAGGAGTTTTGAGACTTTGGCATCCTTGAACGCCAGCCCCATGTGTGGTACGCGCACATGTTTGGTATCCACTCACTTCATTTTTAATAATAAGCACAACTAAAATTTAAATAGCATTTTAAGGTTTGCAGAGTGCTTTATATATGTTATCTTGTAACAACAAATTTGCATGGGAGGTGCCATTATTACCCCCATTTTACAGATGAGGAAACTGAGTTAGAGGTTAAGTGACTGGCCCAGGGTTATTGTGATAGTAATGGCAATTAAAGATTCCCCTGTATTGGCTTGGTTTTCAAATTGATTGTATTAAAACCCAGAGCTTGTTAATCCCACCTGTGGGATGGACTTTTTGATGTGAAAAGAAAGTCCTGACTGGGAGGAGCTGGTGACGTAGATTTGGAGAGACGAGAGAGGCGGAAGTTCTTTTTGGAAGCAGCACCTCGTGGAGGGAGAGAGACTAAGAGATTGCTGGTGGCCGCTTTGAATTGCCCTGGACTTTTGAGACCTGCCCCCTGAGCTGCCAAGGACTGAGGAGACATGGCTGTTTTGCTGGTACTTTGTCTGTCTGTTTTGATGTTATTTTGCCAGATTTGTCCACTGGTGAAAGACTGTCCTGTTGAAGAAGTCCTGGAACCTGGCATTTGGTTAAGAAGGCCTGAGACTGTCCTGCAGACAGAGAGTGAATACTGTCCACTGGTGAGGGACAGTACTGTTGTTGCAGGGGTCTGGAGACTGTCCGGCAGACAGAATGAATACTGTCCACTGGTGAAGGACAGTGCTGTTGTTGCAGGGGTCTGGGAGCCTTTCTGTTGGTTCAGAAGCCCTGAAGGATTTTCTTGTTGTATGTTTACAGAAATCCTGGGAGAGGGCTTTGCTAATGTGTTCAGGGGTTCTAGGACTGTTCTACAGACAGAGGATAAATTCATGAAGGGACTGGCAATGTATCTTATGGCCTTGCTAAGCCTTGTCTCCCCAGGAACTAAGATTGCTGAGAACTTGCCTCGTGTCAAGATGAAGAAAAGAGCTCCATTTGGGTATTAAGTGCTGTGTTTAAACTTGATGTAACTCTGGGGTAGATTCAATTGTGATCCAGGGGTGGGGAACTTTTGACCTTTTTGTGTTCTATGGTTGAGCAAATGAATGTATTTTACTTATGTTTGGAAACTAATCTCCATTTGAGAAGAGGGGCTTTGTGGTGGACTTAATTAAGGTATAGCCTAGGGGTGGAGAAGTATTTGGAACAGAGACTTTGTAATTGATTGAATGATTGGAAAGTCCTGGGGTGGGGTAGGCCTTGGAGATTATTTAATCACACTTAGTAAATGCTGTATTTTGAATGATGTCATGTTTTGATCTTCTCTGTTCTGGGTTTGTTACTGAATAAAATAGAGAGCACCTATGCTGGTATTTCGAACCTGGGAAGTTGCCTTTGCTTGGCATTATATTACAGTTATACAGTTAATAAATGTCTGAGGCAGAATTTGTGCTGAGAACTACATGAACTCCTGAGTCCAGTTCTACCTATTCTGCCATCTAGTGGGTGATTTACTTTCAAAAGCAGGCTTGGGGCAACAAACATTTATTAAGCTCCTATTATGTGCCAGGCAAAAAGGCTGACAGTCTGGTGAAGTGGATAAGGAGTTGACTTTGGAATCAGGAAAACCTGGGTTCAAGACTAGCCTCTGATACTTGCAGGCTTCGAGACCCAGGGTAAATCACTTAATATTTCTATGTCTCTAAAAATCAACTCTAAATTGTAACCTCCTTGCCAACTAGGGGCTTACCTTTGCCTCTTTCTGATTTCCTTATTATTTTCTGATTCTGACTGGAATGTATTAGGTACTTAATACATATGTATTGATTGACTGGCTCCTGTACTATAAATTGCTGAACAGGAGCTGATCTGCATTGCTAGAAGGAGATTTCTCACTTGGAGTTCCCTATACCCAAGACTAGTTCTTCAAAAAGAAAAAGAAATGTATTTGTCCCAGGGAATAAAAAAGATAAAAGCAAACAAATCCAAAACAGAAACAGAAACAAAACGATCCCTGCCCTCAAGGAGTTTGCACTCTTTTCGAGGGTTCAAGGAGATGGGGTTAAAGCTAAGAAAGTTCTGTGACTACTGGTTCTCTTCCCCTTCCTCCTTCCCTTGGCATCTGCCTTTCCTTCCTCTTGATGTAGATGTACAGGGGGCAGGCTTTTTAAGATGGCCCAGTGGCTTTCTTGTTCCTCTCTCCCCTTTGTAGGTCCCCACCTAGCACCCCAGTATATCCTGGTAGGCAGTCAGCAAGCTCAGGGCTCTGGAGCTCCCAGAATGGCAATTAGCCTGGATTTCTGGTTAATACATATGAGAAAGAAAGAAAGAGGAAGGAAAGGAGGAAAGAAAGAAAGAAAGAGGAGAGAGAGAGAGAGAGAGAGAGAGAGAAGAAAGGAAAGAAGGAAGGAAGAGAGAGAGAGAAAGAAGAAAGGAAAGAAGGAAGGAAGGAAGGAAGAGAGAGAGAAAGGAAGGAAGGAAGGAAGGAAGGAAGGAAGGAAGGAAGGAAAGAAGGAAGGAAGGAAGGAAGGAAGGAAGGAAGGGTAAGAAAAGAAAGCCACACATACACACATGCACACATGCAGCTTATCTCATGTAAATGCAAAAGCTGTTTTAGTCCTGGCCCTCACTTCCTTTCTCTTTCCTTAGACTCCCCAGGCTGCCCCTAGTCAGCCTGGGGTGAAGAGCAGGTCAAGCCCAGAGGAAAGGCTGCCTTCTGAAGGAGCCAGGAGAGTGAGCGGCTCCTGGGTTTGATCTGCCTAATCCTCAGCAAACTAAAGCAAGGTCAGAGAGGTCCTGGTCCCAGTTTGATTGGGTCAAATCTCCTCAACAAACCCTCCTAATTAGTAAAACTTCCAAGTGTTAATTGGATCCTCTGAGTGCCTTTGGTGGGTGTTGCTAACGGGATTTTCTCTGATTCACATGCCAGTCTCTTTTCTTTCTTTCTTTCTTCTTTCCAGTGAACTAGGAAATGATCCCTTGTAGGACTAGAATGCTGGATTACTGGGGAGGGATTAATTACCGAGCTTCCTTTGGCGGCTGCTTTGGGAAATGCTGGTGAAGTGAAATTCTTTTAAAACTGATAATAAAATACCTAATGGCCCTGTATAGCCACTGTCATTTGAAAGCAATTCACTTAGCTCAGTTGCCCAATTGTTATTCCTAAAGCATTGGTTTGATCTCCACTCTCTTGCTCTAGAAACTTCAATAGCTCCCCATTCCCTCTAAACTAACCTGCACACTCCTTTGTTTGACATTTAGAGCTCTCAGATTCAAATGTCTTTCCAAATTGATTTCATATTCTTCTTCATGAGTTTTTTGTTCCAGTACCAATTGCCCTACTACTGTTTTCAGAACACAGATGTCAACCTTCTGCCTGTGTCTTTGTGTAGGCTGTTCCCTAGGCTTGGATTGCTCTCCCTACTCACTTCTGCCTCTTGGAATTCCAGATGCCCTTCAAAGCTCAGTTGTCCTGATACCTTCTGTGTGAGACCTTTCCTGATCTTCCCAGTCACCAGTAGGTCAAGGAACTGAAAGGAAGTTAAGAAGGAAAAGAACAAATGATAGCCTCCTAATGGGCCTCTCTGCCTCAAGACTTTCTCTTTTTTTTTTTTTTTCTGGAGGTTGATTGGGGTTAAGTGACTTGCCCAACATCATATGGCTAGGTTTGTGTGTGTGTGTGTGTGTGTGTGTGTGTGTGTGTGTGTGTGTGTGTGTGTGTTAAGTGTTTGAGAATCTGAACTCAGGTCCTCCTGATTCCAGGGCCAGTGCTCTACTCACTGTACCACCTAGCTGCCCAAGACTTTCTCTTCTTTAATCCATCTTGGCATGGTTAGTTAGGTACATAAGTTTGGATACTTCAGTGATTTTGTTTTGTTTTGTTTTGCTTTTTCTTTATTTTTTGGAGGGGGGAGGGCAGGGCAATTGGGATTAAGTGCCTTGCCCAAGGTCACACGGCTAGTATTAAATGTCTGAGGCCATATTTGAACTCAGGTTCTCCTGACTCCAGGCTGGCACTCTATTCACTGTGCCACTTATCGGCCCCAATGATTTGGTTTTCTCTTTGCATATATTCTGTATTAACTTGGCCAACAAGTATTTATTAAGGTGCCTGGAGGGGCAATTAGTGCTTTGGGCCTGGAGTCCAGAAGACCTGAGTTCAAATTTGGCCTCAGACAACTTCCTGGCTATGTGACTCTGGCAAGTCATGTGACCTCTGTTTGCCTCAGTTTCTTTGACTGTAAAGTGGCAATAATATCACCTACCTCCTGGGACAGCTGTGAGGATCAAATGAGAGATTTGTGAAGCTCTTAGCCCAATGCCTAACCCTTAACTGGTGCTTAATAAGTGCATGTTTCTTTCCTTTCTTCCTTTACATGGTAGGAATTTGTATTTAATCCAAAAGTAATATGGAACCACTGGACTTTATTGAGCAGGGGACTGACATGGTCAGAGCTAGGGCCTAGGAATATCATTTTGACAGCTGTGTTGAAAACTGATCAATCAACAACCATTATTAAACACTTACTGTATGCTAGGATGGATCAGAAGAGAAAGAGAGCTGAGGCAGGGAGGCCCATTAGGAGACTCAACAACACTAAACTTACTTTTTTCTTTTCCTTGATTCCCAGTCCCTCCATCCATTGCTTTGTTCCCAGTTTTGTTTTTTTTTTAAAGCAATAGGGGTTAAGTAACGTGCTCAAGGTTACACGGCCAGTTATTTCTGGGTGTGGTGCCGAGTACCCGAGGCCGGGATTTGATCCAGGTCATCCCGACACTGGAGCCGGTGCTCTTACTCCCTGAGCCACCTGGCCGCCCTTAGTTCCCAGTTTTTTTAACAGACACCAGGCACTCAAAGGGATTCGACTCCTCCTCCTTCTGCCTTCTGTGTGCCCCGGCTGCTTCTCTCCACATACTTCCAGATCTCCTCCATGGTCTGCTACTTCATTGTTCCTCTCCTTTATTGTTCAAGCTATCTCCTTACTCTCCTCACCTCTCTTCTTATAGAATCATGGGAAGGGACTTCAGAGAGCATCTCATCCCTGACCTGGACAGGAATCCTTTCTTTTTTTTTTTTTTTTTTAAGCAATCGGGGTTAAGTAACTTGCTCAAGCTTACACAGCCAGGTGTTTCTGGGTGGATGCTAAGTGTCTGAGCCTGGGATTTGATCTCCAGGTCATCCTGACACTGGAGCTGGTACTCTTACTCGCTGTGCTACCTGACCGCCCCAGTAATCCTTTCTACGACACATTCCAGCAGTGGTCACCCAGCCTTTGCTTGAAGGCTTCCAGAGAAGAGGCACCCATGACCTCCTAAAGCAGCCCATTTCATACTTCTGGATAGCACTGATTCTTGAGGCAGTTTTCCTTGACACTGAGCCTCTATTTGCTTCTTTGTAGCCATTACGCTGAGTTCTGTCCTTAAAAAAAAAAAAAAGACAAAGAAAAAGAAACAGTTCTTATTCCAAAGAAGCTGATAACTTAGAAGAGGGAAACAATGTGTTCATATATAGGTACATGTAAAAATACTTTCTATTTCATTAGTTCAATTTCTCCTTCCATAAATTTCAAATGTCTCTGCCTGGCATTCAAGAGTTTCTACAATCTGGTGCTACCCTACCTTTTCAGTTTTCTCTCTGTGCCTGGTGATTCTGTAATGTCTTTTCATCTCAGGGATACCTGGGGCCAAGGAAGTTTCCACAGAGGGAAACAGATGGAATTTATGAGATATATCAGCAGAAGTGAGGCTGCTCTGATTCTGTAACAAAGAAAGGAAAGCAAATGTTGTCTTGCACCAAATTTGCTCTTAGGCAGGAAGCCGTAAGATAGGATTAAGGGGGATCTGTTTGCTATGGCATCCATGGATAGTTTCCTGTCTTCCTTCCATAGCCTTCTTAACTCATAGTCAGACTTCTTGAAAGGGGTGCAAGGGGTGAATTGCTGTTGACTAGGATCACACTGGGGCAGCAGAGACCACAACCAGTGTGGTCCTGAAGTCACATTGCCTGAAGAGTGAGAGGATTAAAAACCTCACTCTGATACAGGAGAGATTCTAATCCTGGAGCAGAGGGACTGAAAATCACAATGGGAGAAAACCTTGAACAATAGGAGATGGCCAGCTATTGTGAATCTTGTTGGATTGGTGAGCTAGAGTGGGGGAGGGGGAGAGAGGGACAGGAGAAACTAGTTTTTCTTGACATCATGCCTCTGTCCCCTGGTTTCTAGTCTGTAATCTAGAGATGGGGTGTGAATGTCTTCCTTCCTTTCCAAGAATTGTTTGTTGTAAAGCCAATGCAACCAAGATTAGAAGGAAAGCAGAAAACTGGGAAACAATTTTTGCAGCCAATGTTTCTGATAAAGGCTTCATTTCTCAAATATATAGAGAACTGAGTCAAATTTATAAGAATAGAAATCATTCCCCAGTTGATAAATGGTCAAAGGATATGAACAGGCAGTTTTCAAAGGAAGAAATTAAAGATATCTATAGTCATATAAAAAATGCTCTAGGTACCACCTCACACCTACCAATTGGTTAATATGATAGAAAAGGAAAATGATAAATGTTGGAGAAGATTTAGGAAAATTGAAATGCTAATGAATTGTTGGTGGAGTTGTGAACTGATCCAAACTTTTTGGAGAGCAATTTGGAACTATAAAACTGTGCATCTCCTTTGGGTCCAGCAATACCACTACAAGGTCTGTAGCCCAAAGAGATTATAAAAAAGGGAAAAGGACCCACATGTACAAAAATATTTATTGCTCTTTTTGTGGTGGCAAAGAATTGGAAATCGAGGGGATGTCTATCAATTGGGGAGTGGCTGAACAAGTTGTGGTATATGAAAATAATGGAGTACCACTGTGCTATAAGAAATGATGAGCAGGCAGATTTCAGAAAAAACCTGGAAAGACTTACATGAACTGAGCTGAGTGAAATGAGCAGAACCAGGAGAACATTGTACACAGTAAAAGCAACATTGTGCGATGATCACCTATGATATATTTAGCTCTTCTCAGCAATACAGTGATAAGACAGTTCTAAAAGACTCATGATGGAGAATGTTATTCACATCCGGAGAAAGAACTATGGAGTCTGAATACAGATTGAAGCATACTATTTTCACTTTTGTTTTGTTTTTTTTTTCTTTCGCGTGGTTTTTCCCTTTTGTTCTGATTCTTTTTTTCACAACATGACTAATGTGGAAATATGATTAATATGATTGTAGATGTATATCTTACACCAGATTGCTTGGGGAGGGAAGAGAGAAAGGGGGAAAAATTTGGAATTCAAACTCTTATAGAAGTGAATGTTGAAAACTGTCTTTACATGTAACTGGAAAAAATACTGTTAAGTAAATAATAATAATAACAACAACAATAATGAAGAACTGTTTATTGTGTGTGTCTGGGAATCCTCCTGGTCAGTAGAATGTAGGAGGTTTAGGAGATGGTTGGAAGCAGATAATTCCAGTGCTTGGTTTCTTTCACTTTATCCTATGTACAATAGCATATGTGCTCACAAAATGCTGAGTCTCCAAATACATAAAAGTAGGGACTATACAACCAGGAGAGAGCTGAACCTTCATTATATGTGACCCACAAATTATGTTCAGACTCTAGATTTTATACCTTAATATTTTGAACTTAGCACTTAACACTTAGCATAGTCATTCAATTGGAAGCTTAGAACTGGGTCTCCAACCCATGCTGGATTACAAGGGCCACATAGCTGCTACTCCAAGGGAAAGGAAAGCTTGCAAGAAAATATCCCCTAAAATAAAAGACAAAAGTTTACAACCAAGAATAACATATCTGGGGAAACTGAGTGTAATCTATAAGGGGGAAGTGGATCTTTAATGAAATAGAGGACTTCCAAGTATTCCCAATGACCAGAATAGAGAACAAATTTTGAAAAGCAAATTCAGGAGTTGAGAAAAACACAGAAAGGTAATTCAATTAACTAGAAAGTACCATATGATGATGAAATGTTTACATTCTACTAGGGGGAAGAAGAAAAAACCCTAATATCTTCAAGTTTCATAGACAAAGATAAATAAAACTGTCAAGGGGCATGAAAGTGTTCCTTCTCCCCCTTTTTCTGTTCTCAGGACAAGAAGGAAATAAGATGGAAAAGGAAATAATACACTGAGAAAGAAGTGAGAAGGAAGGAGAGGGAGTTTAGTATCTCACATAATAGGGTTGTATGAGATGAAGAATATATAAACATGGAGGAAAAGACAAGGGATATTGGGCATCCAATGAACCTCACTTTCATCTGATCAGGCAAAGAAAGGGTGAACACACTCACACATATTACAAACACACACACAATGTTTGGCATAAAATATATATATTAAACTCAACAGAGAAATAGGCAGGGAGAGGGAGAGGGAGAGGGAAGGAAATTTTAAGAGGGAGTGCAGGATAAATGAGAGAATATTCATAAGCAAAACAAATTCCAGCTTGGTTGGGTGAGATTGGAGGAGGGATTTAAAGGAAATAAAGACACAGTAAAAAAAAAAAAACCCTGTGAATAGGGGCAGAGCGAGGGGAAGAAAAGAGAGGTAATGGAATGGAAACAGATTAATTATAGAACAATAGTACTAAACAAATTCCTCTTTTTCTTTGTAAAGAGGAGATTCAGAGGCAAAAAGATAAAAAAGTACAAGAAGAAAGGATAGAGGGAAATCTACAATTAGCAACCATAACCATGAATGTGAATGATATAAACTCACCTATAAAATGGAAAATTTTGTTGTTGTTTAGTTGTGTCCAACTGTTTGTAACCCCATTTGGGGTTTTCCTGGCAAAGATACTGTTTGTCATTTCCTTTTCCAGCTCATTGTAGAGATGAAGAAACTGAGGCAAACAGGGTTAAGTGACTTTCCCAAAGTCACACAGTTAGTAAGTGTCTGAGGCTGGATTTAAACTCAGGTCTTCCTGACTCCAGGCCCAGCACTCTATCCACTGTACCACCTAGCCGCCCTTAAACTGATAGTAGAATGCATTAGAAATCAAACTTCAACAACATTTACAAGAAACACACTTGAAACATAAAGATTTACATAGAGCTGAAATAAGGAATTAGGTGAACTAAAAAAAAGCTACAGTGTCAATCATGACCTCAGACAAGGAAATTATAAGAATAGATATAATATAATAATATAACATATATAGATATAATAATAAAAAGAGATATAAATAAAAAGAGATAAGCAGGGAAATAGAATTATCCTTAAAACACCAGAAACATGAATAAATATATTTATTATATGAGTATCAAACAGCATAGTATCTAAATAAAGGAGAAGCTAATAATATTATAGGGAGAAATAGATACTGAAAATATAATTGTAAGGGACCATAATATACCCTCTTCAGATGTAGACAAATATAACAAAAAGAAAACAAGAAAGAAGCTAAGCACATGAATAGAATTTTAGAAAAGTTGGAGATGATAACTCTCTGGCATTTACTGACCGGGAAAAGGTATTTACATATTTCTCAGCTGTGTATAGCACCACTACAAAAACTGACCATGTATTGAGGCATATTAAACACATCCTCTATTGACTAAAATGCAATAAAATCATATGCTGAAAAGGACTTGGAAGAAAAGATTAAAAATTAATTTGAGACTAAATAATTTGATCCTACAGAATTGGTTAAAGGGAAAAAACAACAGGAAATTTCATCAAAGAAATGACAACAATGAAAGCTTATGGAATTCAGCCAGAATATTTCTTAGGGAAAAATGTCCATCTCTAAAATCCTTCATCAACAAATAGACTACAAACAGATAAATGAGTTGAGCATGCAATAATAAAAAATAGAAAAGAATTAATCAAACTTGGCATCAAAGTAGAATTATCAAAGAAGAGAGTAACAAAGTTGAAAGCCAAAAAAAAAAAAATCAGATTAGTAGATAAGACTCAGTTTGAATGAACAAATAAAACTGTAATTGAACTGATTTCTGAAAAAAAAAAATAAACAGCTAGTCTGATTACAAAGAGAAAAAAGAGAAAGAACAACTAAATTACTTATATCAGAAAAGATATATCATAACAACTGAAGACAAAAATAAAGCATACTATTAGGAGCTCTTTTGCCCGATCATATTCTAACAGAGCTGATAACAAAGAGTAGATCAATATTTACAAAAATATAAAGTATTCAGATTTACAGAATAAGAAATAGATTATTAAGTAACCATGAAGAAAAAAGTGAACAAGTCACAAATAAAATCCCAAACAAAAAAATTCCAGAACAAAATGATCCTGAAATTAATTCTATCAAGTCTTCAAAGAATAATTAAATCCTTCATCATGAACCATAAAGGCAAATTTGTATCCTCCTAAATTCTTTCTATGACCAAAATACAATCTTGATACCTAAACCCAGGAAAGACTAAGAAGAGAAAGAAAACTATAAGCAATTTTCAAAAAATGTTTAAATTTAACAGAAATGTTAAATAACATATTAGCAAAAAGACTACAATATAGCAAAATATCCTAAATTTAATAAAATACCCCAAAATTAAAATATTCTAAAATATGACCAGGTTGGATTTATATTAGAAATATGAGGCTGATTCAATAAAAATAAAACCATAAACATCGTAGACCATATTAATTAGCAGAATAACAAAAAAACCCCCACAATTATGTAAACAGATACTTTAAAAGCCTTGAACAAAAGGCAATACCCATTTCTATTAAAAAAACACACACACAACACTTGAAAGCAGAGAAATACGTGGATTTTTAAAAATATGGTAAATAGTATCTGTCTAAAACTAAGAGCCAACATTATTCATAATGGTGAAAGATCATAACTCTTTTAAAATAAGATCAGGGGTAAAGCAAGAATGCCATTATCGCCACTATTTTCTTTAAACATAGTACTAGAAATGTTAGATGAGGAAAAAATTCAAGGTAACAAGCATAAGTAAAGAAGAAAAGAGTAAACTAAAATTAATGAAAACAATAATTTCAGCAAAGTTGTAAAATGGAAAACAAATCCACATAAATCATCAGCCTATTTGATGTAACCCAAAGAAAGAAAAAGAAAGAAGTGAAAGAAAAGTTCTATTCAAAATAACTATATAATCTACAAAAAATTTGGGACTCTACCAAAATAGACACAGGAATTATGAATGAGCTATGAATACAACTACTATACCTTTTTTAAAAATAGAAATAAAGATAGACTTAAGTAATTGGAGAAATGTTAACTGGTAGACCATTGCAGAATAATAAAAATGGCAATACTACCTAAATTAGTTTATTTGTTCAGTGACATACTAGCAATCTTCCAAAGGATTACTTTATTGAGCTAGAAAGTTGTATCAGCAATGCTATATTCACAATGCCTATAGAGATTACAGATATGCTGATATAATTATCCATCACAAAACACATCATGCTTGCCATATGGGGGAATAAACTAGAAAATTTATTAAGATACCAAAAGACTGAGTCCCAAAACCAGAAAGTGAAAGCCATCAGAGTAGTTATGACATTGGCACAGGTAGATAAAGTAGAAAGCACCCACATTTTCAAGCCTTTAAAACAGAACAGGCTACCTCAGGCAAAGGTCCTCCTCTCCCCACTCACAGCAACCACCCAGCGTCCGGGAAGCGCGCTCCCAGCAGCTCCGGCCCCTGGCAGTCCTCAGCAGGAGTCCTTAGCAGAAATTCTGGCTAACTCTAAAAGGGCTTCGCGCTGCCGCTGCCTCTGCTGCTGCTGCCGCCGCCGTCGCCACCACCGCCAGCCACCGCAGGAACTCTAGTTTTGGCTTCCGCTTCCTCTTGCTCTGCCCCTTCCTGCTACATCAGCAAGTCCAATGGGGCATGGAAGATCTTTAAATCCCATAACCCTTACAAAAGTAAACAATAAAAACATCCATTCTGAGGGGGAAGAAAAGTTAAGAATATCAAAGAAAATGATTGGGGGAAGAGTTAAAAAAAAGGGGGGCCTGGTATTAACAAGTTTCTAAGTACTCCAAAGCAATAATCATAAAAGATATTTGATACCAGTTAAAAAATAGAAAGCTCAGTCAGTGGAACTGATTAGTTATACAATATATAGAATAAAACAGACATAAGAGTGTAATGTTTGACAAACTCAAAGACAGCCACTAGAGAAAGGACTCACTATTCAAAGAAAATGACAAAAAATTGGAAAACAGTTTGTCAGATATTAGATATAGACCAACATCTTATACCATATACCAAAATAAGCTCCAGGTAGATATATAGCTTAGATATAAAAAGTCACAAAATAAATTAAAGCAACAAGTAAAAAATTGTCTATCTGATATACAGAAAGAGATCATGACCAAAAAGGGGTATAGAGAGGAACACAGAAAACAAAATGGAAAATTTAATTTACATACAGTTAAAATGCTTTTACTCAAACAAAACCAATACAGTTAAATTTAGAAGGAAACCAGTAAATGTGGGAAAACAATCTTTGCAGGATGTTTCTCTGATAAAAGTTTCATGTCCAAGATATATAAGGAACTGATTCAAATGTATACCCATGAGAGCCATTTTCCTTCTCCAGTTGATTTTACAGATGAGGAAACTGAGGAAAACAGGGTGAAGTGACTTGCCCAGGGTCACAAAGCTAGTATGTGTCTGAGGCCAGATTTGAACTCAGGAAGATAAATCTTTCTGACTCCAGGTCCAGAACTCTATTCACTGTACCACCTTGCTGCCCCATGTTGGTGCAGAACTCATCAAATTGATTGATGACTTCTGTTTTATATGCATCCTCTGCATCTCTAGGAATATACAGTCTCCAAAAATTCACTTTTTACTTTAGTACCTCTATATTTTAGTGGAAAAAACCCCAGACCAAGCCTTTTATGCTTTGATTCCTTCTTTCCTTCCTTTCCTCCCTTCCTTCTTTCCTTTCCTCCCTCGCTTCCTTCCTTCCTTCCTTCCTTCCTTCCTTCCTTCCTTCCTTCCTTCCTTCCTTCCTTCCTTCCTTCCTTCCCTCCTTCCCTCCTTTCTCCCTTCCTTCCTTCCTCCCTTCCTTCCTCCCTCCCTCCCTCTCCCTTCCTTCCTTCCTTCCTTCCTTCCTTCCTTCCTTCCTTCCTTCCTTCCTTCCTTCCTTCCTTCCTTCCTTCCTTCCTTCATTTGCTCCCTCTCTCCTTCTATGCATGTTACCTTATTGACTCTTTAATACTGATCTAAATCGAATATTGAAAATAATGAAATGACCATTCTCTTCTCCTGCCCCTGCCCCAACTATCACTTTCCCATCCCTGGATGGTAGTTACTCCAAGGCTACTTCTTCTGTGAGCCACCTGTGTGACTTTGGGAAAAACATTTTATCTCTCAACCTCAGTTTTCTCACCTGTAAAATGAAGAAGGTGGACTAGATGATTTCTAAGTTTCCTCCCTCCACTGATACTTGATTCTTTGACTATATTTCTTTCCTCTCTTCTCCAAAAGATGATGTAGTCATATAGGTTCTTGACCTCTGAGTTTGCTTTGGGATTTGGGTCCCTTAATGATCCCATCTATTGGTATATTGAGTCAGAAAGAATGTCTTCTACTGAGCCACAGACCACATCCCCCTGAGAAATTATATTTCCAGCTAAGCAGATTGGCAACCTAACCCCAGTTAAGAGTTGGGACATAGGTGTAAGTGAAACAATGGGAATGTGGTCCAGGCTTGACAATTCTCCCTGCTAATCCAATGAATCACCTCCAGCTCATTTTCCCATACAGCCCAAACCTCACTCATTTGAAATGCCCCAAGGGAATTCTTGTTTCATTTAGTGAAAACATTAAGTTTTATTACTTGCAAGTACATGCAGTAACCCAAATTGATGGATAACAAAGTATTGTTAAGAAGAGGTCTGACTGGATCTCCTTTAACAAATATAGGAGGCAATCATAATCAGGATATTAACTGAATATGAATGGTTGATGCCAAAATGTTTTTTTAGAGTGGTTGGAAACAATTTGACCTCTTAAATGGATTAATATCCAACAATCTTGTTCACACCATTACTTTTGCTCAGCAAATCTGTTTCTTATAGATAGTGCAAAAGCTGAAATATCTATCTCATGTCTAAATATTAATGGATTCCAAATAAGTGGGGTCCTAATTAATGAGATTTTACTGAGAATGTGTATATTCCTTCTTTTTCTACCTACTCAGAAGTAAAGGAGGAATAGTGAGCATGGGACTTTGTCCATTATTTTGGATTATTCATGTTTCTCTCTTCTCATTATTTATACAGATACTAAATGTGGAAATCACCTAGTTCACCAAACTTTTTTTTAATGGTTATACCAAAACTTTGGTTCAGAAAGAAAATTCCTAGATTTTTGAGGCAGATTGGACTTCCTAGACAATCTAGTCCAACCACTTTATCTTTCAGATGAGGAAACTAAGGCCTAGATTGCTCCGGGTCATACAAGGTATTATCTAAGATGGGATTTAAACCCAGGATCTCTGCCTTGAAAGCCAATGTTATTTCCATTATTCCATGCTTCCTCAATTGGAGAAAATGGTGAGGTCAGTTTAAGGTTGAATCTCTTAAATACTGACCAGCATGCCAGTTAGATTAGTAAACCCTATATACTGGGTCACAACTTCTCAGATAAAATTTAATTTAGAGTTAAATGTAAATTATTACATTTGACTTAAAGTCACTAAGTCTATTATTATAAGACAAGAGAAGCTAGTTCAGCAATTTGTCTGAAAAAAGATCTGGGAGTTTTAGTGGGCAGAAAGCTCAATATAAGTCTCAGAAATATAATATGGAAATTAAAAAAAAAAGATGTTTGAGTTCATTAAGGAAAGCATAGTTTCCAAGAATAAGGAAGTGATAGTGCTTCTGTATTTGGTTCTCCTGGTCAGATCACATCCGAAATATTGTCATGTTCAGGTCTGGATTCCATGGTTTAGAAAGAACATTAATAAGCTGGAAAGAATCAAGAGGAGGGCTTTAGGATATTGAAGGGTCTTGAGTTCATGGCAGATAAGGGTCAGCTGGAGGAACTGGGGATATTTAGCCTGAAAAACAGAAGACTAAGAGGGGATTGAGAGTAGAGTGGAACCACACAATAACTCTCTTCAGATTTTTGGATTATCTATCATATTTATCTGTTTGGCCCCAGAGGACAAAGCCAGGAGTTGTGGGTAAAAGTTGCAAAAGGGAAAATTTAGATTTAGTAGGTTATAACCATTGGAACTGTTCAAAATGGAAGGGGCCAATGTTCCTGGCAGTGGGTTTTTCCTCATTGGAGGTCTTGAAGCAGAGACTAGATGGCCACTTGTTAGCTGTGTTTGAGTGGGGAATTCCTTTTGGGTTTGATTAGTTGATCACTGAAGTTCCTTCTGATTTTATCATTCTGTCATTCTGAGAAAAGGAGTTGGTGGGTATTGGAAGAAAACTAGCTATGGGACTGACTTTAGACTAACAGCAACAACAATGGTATTTCCATCCTCATAATAACCCTGGAAGGTAGGTGCTATTATTGTTCCCATTTTACAGTTAAGGAAACTGAGGCAGACAGAAGTTAAGTGACTTGCTCATAGCTAATAGGTGACTGAAGCTAGATTTGAACTCAGATCTTCTTAGTTCGAGGAACTGCCTAGCTTAAATCACTTTAAACTTCCTGGGTTCCAGTTCTTTTTTGACTCATAAGACTGTTTTGAGAACAAAGGGAAAATGTCTTTGGAAGCAAGTAGGAAAAGTATAAAAGAATTACCTCAAATATAAGGTATTAAGATAACCTGCTCCTCAGAGATAGTCCACAGAATCCTCAATCTCCTTAAACCAGACTTACAGATTCAGTGGTTTCTTAAGCAACTGTGGGCTTTAGACAAGGTCACTCCTTTGGGGCAGAGTTAAAAACAGGGCTGAGGAAAGGATGTTACTTTCTATTTCTATGACAACTGAGTGTTAAATAAGGAGACACAGAAGAGCGTCATCTTTCAGAACCAAAATTCCCCACCTCCACACACTGCTGCTGCTCTGGGCCAGCCCCACCTAACTCGTGGGACCTTCCTACACAGGAAGTGGATTTCTTCTGGGAAAGCAGATGCCTTTCTCTGGTGTCAATCTCTCCCCTGCTCTGGCTCATCCCAGACATTCAGATGCGCCCAGAGGCCTGGGCCTTCTGCAAACCAGACAGCACGAGACAGCTGAGACAGCCTGCACATCTCTCTCTGTCCTTCTGTTCCTTCTGCAGCACTGTCTGTTCCCTTCCAGCTCCCAGCCAGATTTTTCCTTAGAAGAGACTGACACTTAGTTCCTGGATGGCTCCCCACAGAAGAACACAGTGCTGAATTTTTAAATAAATAAAAATAAAACTTTAGCCTTGCTTCAAGGTACAAGCTAATAAATGAAGATATAGGCACAAAAACATTTCCTTGTCTCTTTTCCCTTTCTCTTTCCCATGGGTCTCTGTCTGTGGCCTCTCTCCTTGCCTATTACCTTTGCCTTCTGTGCCAACTATATGTGAAATGTTCTCTGCACTCCCAGGGGAAGGGTGAGGTTAGCTGAAACACTCTGCCAGCTACTGCCAAGGAAACCACCCCAGGATCATAAGGGAACAGAGCAGCCAGAGGTGGGGATGAGACTTCACCCTTCAAAGGAGGTGGTGTCACAATGGCTCTCCATCTCCATCTGCTGGGCAAACCAGAGACTTGAAGTTCAAGTTCATATCTCACCCCAGATATATATAGGATCAAAGCAACCTGCCACAGGATTTTTAGAGGGACCTTACAAGTTCCATGAACCCAATCCTTTCACTCTATAAAAGAGGAAGAAGCAAAATGACTTACTCAAGTTTACATGGGAAGGAATAGGCAATGTAGTTCAATCAATCTTTATTAATCGCCTACTGTGTCCCAGGCACTGTGCTAAGCCTAGGTATACAAAAAGAAGAGTGCTGTTTGGGAGGACAAGTCCCCAAACCTAAAACAGTTTTAGAAAAATTTATCATGTTATTTGGTAGAGGAGAGAACTGAAAGAAGGGGTGGCTTCTCCCCCCCGTCCCGCCCCAGGTTCTGGAAGGTTTATGTTATATAGAATTTTGACAAAGGTATTTCACATGATTCACACATGAATCATATGAAGGGATCCCAAAACATAAACTTGGGTGGACCCAAATTAAGATTTGGGCGTGGGAACCCAAGACAAGAATGCTTTAGGTGGATCCAAGAACTGGGGAAATCCAAAATACCTTGTAGCCATCTGCAGAATTCCTAGAGACATACTGAGGTCAGGTGACCTTCTGGGTGCAAACAGCCTCTAATCACATAAAGGTTGACTTTATACAGTATTATCATTTTTCTGAACAATATAATAAAGCATTCTTTCCACAGGCAAAAGACAGTCTTTGCCTTCAAGGAGCTTACTATTTAATCAGGGAGACAACATGTAAACAAAAATATGCAAAGCAAGCTATATACAGGGTAAATAGGGAAAAATTTACAGAGGGAAATAAGCAGGCTTATAGAAGGCTTCCAGTAAAAAAAAAATGGGATTTTAGCTAAAACTTAAAGGAAGTTCAATACAAAAGGAAGTCAGGGAGTTCAATAGAATAGAAGAGGGAGAACATTCCAGGTATAGGGTACAGTTGGAGAAAATGCCCAGTCAAGAGATGGAGCGTCTTGTTCGGGGAGTGACTGGGAGGCCAGTGTCACTGAATCTGAGGGAATGTGATGGGCAGCAAGGTGCACAAAGACTGGAAGGGTAGGAGGGGGCTAGGTTATGAGGGACTGAATTTGAAACACAGCATTTTTTCTTTAATTTTGGAGGCAATAGGGAGCCACTGGTGTTTATGGAGTGGGGGATACTTTGGGAATATCAGTTGAGTAGCTGAATGAAGGATGGATTGGAGTGGGGGAGAGATTTGAGGCAGGTGGTCCCACAAGGTGCTATTTCAATAGTTGGGTTGTGAGATTATGAGGGCCTGCACCAGGGTGGTGGAACTGGTCAGAAAGAGACCACAAGGGACTCCTGTGCTAGCTCCATTGACTTTACTCACTTTTGGTTCATAGTTTAAGGACAGGGAGGAGCACTTTCAGTCAAGAGGGAGTAGAAGCCCTGAGGGGCAACTATTTAGCATCTTCTTTTTCTATACCTGCTTCTCGTAGTTGAAGGGCAAGGGGGAAGCACTTTTGGTCAAGGAGGGGTAGAAGCCCTAAGAAACAGTCTTGATGGCAAATCCAAGGGATCTGGGACCCTTCCTCAATAAGGACTAGAGTATAGACCAGGAGAACAGTGATAATTGCTCCCAGGGTCATACCACCTTGGAAACACCAAAAACTTTCAAATCCCCAGAACTAGTTCTAAAAACAGTAGTGCAAAAAAGTCTTGAGACAATGCCCACTCCCTCCTCATCTGCCCCCCCCAAACAGAACCCAACATTAACATAAAGTTTCAAATCAAGAAATAGGGTGGAAAAAAATTTTTTTAACCCAGCCACAAAAAAGGAACCCTACCATAAAAAGTTACTATGGCAATTGGGAAGATCAAGACACAAACTCAGAAGAAGACAATGAAGTCAAAACAGCTAAAGCAAAATCTCAAAGAAAAAAAAATTAATTGGACAGAAACCCAACAAGAATTCCTGAAATAGCTAAAAAATGATTTTAAAAATCAAATAAGAATGATAGAGTAAAAATTAGGCAAAGAAATGAAAGCAAAGGGAAAAATAATGAAAAGACAATGAACATCTTGGTAAAAGTGGCACAAACATATAGAAGAAAATAACACCTTAAAAAACAGAATTGACCAAATGGAAAAAAAAAGTACAAAAATTAGCTGATGAAAAGAACTCCTTAAAGAGAATTGGCCAAATAGGGAAAAGAGGCATAAAAGCTCACAATTAAATTAGGCAAGTGGAAAGTAATGACTCCATGAGACATCAAGAAACAATCAAACAAAATCAAGAGAATGAAAAAATATGTGAAATATCTCAGAGGAAAAACAATTCACCTGGAAAATAGATTGAAGAGAGATAATTTAAAAATTATTGAAAGCCACAATCAAAGGGCCTGGATAATCGTATTTCAAGAAATTGTCAAGGAAAACTACCCAGCTATCCTCAAACCACTCAGAATTTGGATGCTATACTACTTGGTTTATATATTTTTAGTGTTAATATTGCTTCGTTGTTTATCGTACTTTTTAGTAAGATGTAGTTTTCTCCCTCACCTCTTTCAATTAGATCTATCTTTGCTTTGTCTGAAATCAACATTGCTACTTCTGCTTTTTTTTTTTTACTTCAGCTAAAGCATAAAATATTCTGCTTTAGCCTTTTACCTTTACTCTGTGTGTATCTTTCTGCTTCAAATATGTTTCTTATAAACAACTTATTGTAGGATTCTGGTTTTTAATCCACTCTGCTATCTGCTTCTGTTTTATGGGACAGTTCATCCTATTTACATTCACAGTTATGATTACTAACTGTGTATTTCCCTCCATCCTATTTTTTCCTGTTTATACTTTTGTCTCTCCTTTCACCTTGTTCCTCCTCACCAGTGTTTTATTTCTGATCACCACCTCTAATCAATCTTCCCTCTCTTCTATCAGTCCCCCTCCTTTTTCTTTCTCCATTTCCCCTCCTACTTCCCTATAGGGTAAGATAAATTTCTATATCCAGTTGAGTGCATATATTATTCCCTCTTTGAGCCAAATCCAATGAGAATAAGGTTCAAACAATGTTTATTTCTCCTTTCATTCCCTCTAATGTAATGTCTTTTGCACCTCTTCATATGATGTGGTTTACCCTGTTCTGTCTCCCCCTTTCCTCTTTTCCCAGTACAATCCTTTTTTTTATGCCTTATTTTTTTTAAGTATCATTAAAGTCATCTTATACCCACACACTCTATGTATATTCCTTCTAACTGCTCTAATAGAGATACAATTCCCAAGAGTTTTAAGTATCATCTTCCCGTGAAGGGATATAAACATTTTGATCTTACTGAATAACATGTTGCTGTTTTTTTTTCTTTCCCACTTACCTTTTTATGCTTCTCTTGAGTCTTGTATTTGAAGATCAAATTTTCTATTCAGTTATGGTCTTTTCATCAGGAAGGTTTGAAAGTTCATTTTTTCATTGAATGTCCATCTTTTCCCCTGAAAGAGTATGCTCAATTTTGCTGGGTAGTTGATTCTTGTTTGTAATCCAAGCTCCTTTGCCTTCTGAAATATCATATTCTAAGCCCTTTGTTCTTTTAAATGCAAAAACAGCTAAACTCTGTGTAATACTGACTGTAGCTCCTTAATATTTGAATTGTGTCATTCTAGCTGGTTGCAGTATTTTTCTTTTACCTGATAATTCTGGAATTTGGCTACAATATTCCTTGGAGTTTTAATTTTGCTATTTCTTTAAGGAGGTGATTGGTAGATTCTTTCAATAACTATTTTATCCTCTGGTTCTAGGATATCAGGGCAATTTTCCTGGATATTTTCTTGAAAGATGCCGTCCAGGCTTTTTTTTTTGATCATGACCTTCAAGCAGTCCAATAATTCTTAAATTATCTCTTCTGGATCTATTTTCTAGGTCAGTTGTTTTTCCAATGACGTATTTTACATTTTCTTTTATTTCTAATTCTTATGATTTTGTTTCATGGATTCTTGATGTTTCATAGAGTCATTATTTGCCCAATTCTAATTTTTAAGGAATTATTTTCTTCAGTTAGCTTTTGTACCTTCCTTTCTATTTGGCAAATTCTACTTTTAAAGTTGTTTTCTTTAGTGAATTTCCTCCTCATTTGGCCAATTCTATTTTTTTTTTGCCAATTCTATTTTTAAGGAGTTGTTTTCTTTAGTCATATTTTGTGCTTCCTTTTCCAAACTGTTGACTGTTTTTTCATAGTTCTCCTTCATAACTCTCATTGCTTTTCCCAATTTTTTTTCTACCTCCCTTACTTGATTTTAAAAATCCCTTTTGAGCTCTTCCAAGAGGACTTTTGGGGCTTGAGACCAATTCATATTCCCCTTTGAGGCTTCACATGTAGGCATTTTGATAGTGTTGTTCTCTTCTGAGTATGTGCTTTAATTTTTCCTGCCACCATAATAGTTTGCTATGGTCAGGGCTCTTTTTTGTTTCTTATTCAATTTTTTTTTACTTTTGGAGGGCATTTGGGGTTAAGTGACTTGCCCAAGGTCACATGGCTATTTTTTGTGTTAAGTGTCTGAGGCCACATCCGAACCCAGGTTCTCCTGACTCCAGGGCCAGTGCTCTATTGACTGCACCACCTAACCACCCCTATTTTTCTTACTCATTTTAAAACCTATTTTGTAACTTTTAAAATTGAGCTCTGCTTCTGGGGTACAGGGGGCACTGTCCCAAGCTTCTTATGCTGGGGGCCAGTGACCTAATCACTGGCTTTCCATGTGTGGGCTTCAGGTGTTTGTGCCTTGTCCACTATGCTGGGGTGGCCTGGTCTAGTTGTGCCTGTTGTGCCAGAGTACTGGGGCTTGGAATTTGCCTTCTGTGGTGGGGTTGGAGGCCTCACAGGTGGCCTGCCGAGCCAGAATTGAGGGTTCTCGGTTGCCAATCTGTGCTGTGTCAAAGAGTCTCCTGTGGGCTTGCCTGTACACTTTCTGCACTGTTACTCTCCCCTTTTGCCCAAGTGAGACAGACATTTCCTGAAGTCCTTCTAAGTTGTCTTAAGCTTGAAAATTGTTTTGCTCCATCTTTTTGTGGGTTCTGTCACTCCAGAATCCATTTAGAGGCTTGATTTTAGTGTTGTTTCTGAGGGAAACTGGGTAGAGCTCAGGCAACTTCCTGGCTTCTCCCTGTCATCTTGGCTCCACCCCCAGCTATCCTCAAACCAGAGGGTAAAATATAAATTGAAAGAATCCACCAATAAACACCTAAAACCAATTCTAAAATGAAAGCTCCTAGGAATGTTATAACCAAATTTAAAACTCTCAGGTCAAAGAGAAAATACTTCAAGCAGTCAGAAAGAAACCATTCAAATACTGTGGACCTACAGTCAAGATCAGACAAGATTTAGCAGCTAAAACATTAAAGTATTGTAGGGCTGGAAATATGATATTCTGGAAGGCAAAAGAGCTGGGAATACAACTAAGAATAACCTACCCAGTAAAACTGAGTATAATCTTTCAAGGGAAAAAATATCTTTCAAGGGAAAAAATGGATATTTAATGAAATAGAAGACTTTCAAGCATTCCTGGTGAAAAGACCGGGGTGAATAGAAAATTTGATTTTCATATTCAAAACTCAAAAAAAACATAAAAAGGTAAACCTGAAAGAGAAATAATAAGGTTTAACTGTTAACCATTCCATATGGGAAGGTAATACATGTATCTTCTAAGAACTTTATCACTACTAGGGTAATTAGAAGGATTCTACATAGAAAGAAGGTGTGGGAGTGATTCAGTTATGTTAGGATGATGTAAAAAAAAAGTGGATAGGTAAGAAAGAGGAATTCCCTAGGAGAAGGGGGAAAGGAGAAGAAGAATGAAAAAAAAATTATCTCACATAAAAGAGATGTGAAAGAGCTTTTATTGTGGGGGAGAAAATGTCAGTGAGAGATGTAGACAACTCTTGAACATCACACACATTTAAATTGGTTCAAAGAGGGAAAACACACACACACACACACACACACACTCAATTGGTTATAGAAATCTACCATACCCAAAAGGGAAGTAGTAGGGAAAGAGCATAATAGAAGGTTACATGATAAAAGGAATGACAGATAAAAGAAGGCAGTGGTCAGAAGCAAAACATACTTTAAAGGAGGGACAGGACAAAAAGAGAGAGAGTATAAAAAGAAGAAAATCAGATGGAAAGAAATGCACAGTTAGTTATTATAACTGTTAATGTGAATGGGATGAACTCATTCATAAAACAAAAGCAGGTAGTAGAATGACTTAGAAACCAGAATCCAACAATATATTGTTTACAAGAAACACATTTGAAACAAAGAGACACACACAGAGTTAAAATAAGGGGTTGGATCAGAATCTATTATGCTTCAGCTGAAGTGAAAAGGTAGGGGTAGCAATCATGATTTCAGTAAAAGCAGAAGCAAAAATAGACCTAATTTAAAAAATAAGAAAGAAAATTATATCTTACTAAAAGGAACCATAGAAAATGAAGTAATATCAATCCTAAATATATAAGCACCAAATGGCATAGCATCCAAATCCTTAAAGGAAAAGTTGAATGAATTACAGGAAGAAATAGACAAGATTATACATTTTTATCACATGTACATGGCACCTTCACCAAAACTGCCCATGTATTAGGGCACAAAAACCTAACAAACAAATGCAGAAAAACAGAAATATTAAATGTATCCTTTTAAGAACATAATGCAATAAAAATTACATTCAAAAAAGTGTCATGGAAATATAGATTACAAGTTTATTGGAAACTAAATTATCTAATCCTAAAGAATGAGTGGGTCAGAGAACAAATCATAGAAACAATCAATTATTTAATTAAAGAGAATGACAACAAAGAGATGATATTCCCAAATTTGTGGGATTCAGCCAAAGCAGTACTTATGGGAAAATTTATATCTCTTAGTACATACATCAATAAAAGAGGGAAAGTACAGATCAATGAATTGGGCATGCAACTAAAAAAATGCTAGAAAAATAAAAAAATGAAAAATCCTCAATTAAACACCAAAATGAAAAATCCTAAAAATCAAAAATTTTAGTAAGATAGTAAAGGAATAGCAGTAAAGGAAGAAAACCATCAAACTAATAAATAAAACTAGGAGCTGATTTGGTGGGGTAAACCCCAATAAAATAGATAATCCATTGGTTAATTTGATTAAAAAAAAAAGAAAAGAGAAAAACAAACTACTACTATCAAAAATGAAAAGGGTGACTACAACCACTAATGAAGATGAAATTAAAGCAATAATTAGGAGCTATTTTGCCTAACTGTATGTCAGTAAAACTGACAATCTAAATGAAATTGTTGAATATTTACAAAAATAAAAATTGCCCAGATGAACAGAAAAGGAAATAGAACACTTAAATAGCCCTCTCTTAGGAAAAAGAAATTTAACAAACCATCAATGAGCTCCCTTTAAAATAAAATTCTCGTTGGCCAGATGGATTTACAAGTGAATTCTACCAAACATTTAAAAAACAATTCATCCTAATTCTATATGAATTTTTAAAAAATATGTAAAGAAGGAGTCCTAACTAATTCTTTTCATGACACAGAACCCTTTTACAATTTTAATACCTCAACTAGGGAAAGCAAAAACAGAGAAAGAAAACTACAGACCAATTTCCTTAATGAATATTGATGCAAAAATTTTAAGTAAAATACTAACAAGGATATTACAGGAATATATCACAAAGATCATATACTATGATCATATGGGATTTATACCAAGAATGTAGAGCTTGTTCACTATTAGGAAAACCATTGGCATCATTGACCATATCAACAAAAACAACAAAAATCATATGATTATGTCAATAGATGCAGAAAACATTGGTATTCCTATTAAAAACACTGATAAACATAGGAATCAATGGAGTCTTTCTTAAAATGATAAGTAGTATCTATCTAAAACGAAAAGTAAGCATTATCTGTAAAAAGGATAAACTTGAAGCCTTCCCAATATGATCAGGGGTGAGTCAAGGGTGTCCATTATCACTAGCATTATTAAACAGTGTACTAGAATTGCTAGCCATGGCAATAATCACCAAAAAAAGGAACTGAAGAAAAAAATAGGCAATGAAGAAACAAAACTATCACTCTTGGGAGATAAAATGATATGATGGTATACTTAGAAAACGATACAGAATCAACTAAAAAACTAATTGAAGAGACAACTTCAGCAGAAGTTGAAGGATATAAAATAAACCCACATAAATTATTAGCATTTCTATATACTACCAACAAAATCCAGCAGCAAGAGAAATTTCATTTAAAATAACTGCAGGCAATATAAAATGCTTGGGAGTCTTACCTGCCATGATAAAGCCAGGGATTATATGAACATGATTATAAAACACTTTTCACATAAAGACAGATCTAAATAATTGGAAAATTTAATTGCTCATCAGTAGGCTAAGCCAATATAATAAAAATGGCAATTCTGTCTGTTAATTTATTTATTCATTGCTATACCAATTAAACAAACAAAGAATTATTTTATATGGCTAGGGAAAATGGTAACAAAATTCATCTGGAAGAACAAAAGGTCAAAAATAGCAAGGGAATCAATGAAAAAAAATGTTAAGGAAGGTTGCTGAGCAGTTCCAGATTTTAAACTATATTATAAAGTGGTAATCATCAAAATAATCTGGTACTGGCTAAGAAATGGAGTGATGGATCAATAGAATAGAAAGTACACAATACAAAGTAGTAAATGACCATAGTAATCTAATGTTTGATAAACCTAAAGATCCAAGCTTTGGGGATAAGAACTCACCTTTTGACAAAAATTTCTGGGAAAAATTGTAAAGCTGTTTGGCAGAAACTAGGCATAAACCACCATTTCACACCGCATGCCAAGATAAGGTCAAAATGGATAAATGATTTTGACATAAAAAGCAATATCATAAGTAAATTAAGGGAGCCTGGAAAAATGTACCTGCCAGATCTGTGGATAAGGGAAGAGTTTATGATCAAACAAAAGATAAAGAGAATTGTGGGAAGTAAAATTGGTCATTTTGATTGTTGTTGTTCTTGTTGTCAGTCATCCAGTCGTGTCTGACTTTTTGTGACCCCATGGATCATAGCACACTAGGCCCTTCTGTCTTCCACTATCCTGCAAAAGTCTGTTCAAGTTCATGTTTGTTGCTTCCATGACACTATCTATCCATTTCATCCTCTGCTGTCCCCCTTTACTTTTGCCTTCAATCTTTTCTCAACATCAGGGGCTTTTCCAATGAGTCTTGTCTTCTCATTATGTGACCATAGTATTGGCTCTTCAGCTTCAGTATTTGATGTTCCAGTGAATAGCCTGAATTAATTTCTTTAAGTGTTGACTGATTTGATCTTGCTGTTCAAGCGACTCTCAAAGGTCTTCTCCAGCACCACAATTCAAAAGCATTGATTCTGTGGCACTCATCTTCTCTTATAGTCCAACTCTCACAGGCATGCATCGTTACTTGTAAAACTACAGCTTTTACTATACAGATCTTTGTCAGCAAGGCGATATCTTTACTTCTTAGTATGCTTGTCCAGATTTGCTCGAGCTTTCCTTCTGAGGAGTGTCTTTTAATTTCATGGCTGTAGTCACCATCTGCAGTGATCTTTGAGCCTAAGAACATAAATTCTGACACTGCTTCCAATTCTTCTCCCTCCATTTGTCAGCAGTGATAGGACCAATTGCCAAGATCTTTTTTTTTTTTGATGTTAAGCTTCAGACCAGCTTTTACACTCCCCTCTTTCAAGGTTTCTTAATTCTTCTTCACTTTCTGCCATCAGAGTGGTATCATCTACATATCTGTGAATTATTGATATTTCTCCAGCCAACCCTAATTCCACCTTCTGATTCATCCAACCTGGCATTTCCCATAATGTACTCTGCATATATACTTGTACTCCTTTCCTAATCTTTAATCAATCAAATGTTTGGCTTAAACTGTTGCACCTTGTACCATATACAGGTTCCTTAGGAGGCAAGTAAGACAATCTGGTACTTCCATCTCTTTGAGGACTTACCACATTTTGTTGTGATCCACACATTCAAAGACTTTAGTGTAGTCAATGAAGCAAAAGTAGATGATTTTCTGGAATGCCCTGACTTTTCCCACAATCCAGCAAACATTTTCCATTCAGTCTCTAGTTCCTCTGCCTCTTCAAAAACTAGCCTTCTCTTCTAATAATTCTTACCTTAGCAGAATATTAAGCATAATCTTGCTGGCATGTGAAATTAATGCAATTGTTCAGCAATTTGAACATTCCTTGGCCTTGCCCCTCTTTAGGACTGGGATGTAAACTGATTTTTTCCAATCCAGTGACCACTGCTGGGTTTTCCAGATTTGCTGGCATATTGAGTACAGCACTTTAACAGCAGTGCCTTTTAGGATGTTAAATAACTCAGCTGGAATTCCATCACCTGCACTATTTTTATTGTTAACGATGCTTCCTAAGGCCCACTTGATTTCATTCTCTAGGATATGTGGTTCTAGATTAATAACCACCCTATCCTAATTATTGGTAATGTTAGGATCTTTCTTGTATAATTCTTTTGTGTATTCTTGCCACCTCTTCTTACCCTTTTCTACTTCTGTTACGTTCCTACCATTTTTGCATGCGACACTTCCTTAATATCTCGAATTTTCTTGTAGACATCTCCTGTCCTTTCTATCCTGTTGTTTTCTTTAATTTTTTGCATTACTCATTTGAGAAAACCTTCTTATCTCTCCTTGCTATTCTCTGGGATTCTGTATTCACCTGGGTATATTTTCTCTTTCCCTTTCCTTCCTTCCCCAACTATTTGTAAAGCCTTATCAGGTAGTTATTTTGCTTTTTTTTGCTCTCTTTTTCTTTGTAATTTTTTTGTTGTTGCTGCTGCCTGTAGCAGCTAGCGCCCTAGCATACCCAGAATGGCTGCTAGCACAGGTTTTTGATCTGCTTTTCTAAAAGAAAGCAACTTAAAAAGGTTACTTTAATCAAACGTATATATCATTCACTTAGTTCAGGGGAAAAAGTCAGCATCCTGAACTTCAGAAAATATGAAAAGAAATTACAAGCAGACAAAAAATACAGACAGAGAAAAAACACAATTCAACAGACCAACAAACAGGGCTTCTAGTGGTCTGGTCATTACATACATACATAGTTAGTTACCAGAGAGAGAAGCACCAACATCTGGGTTTTCAAAGCCGGGGTACTCAATGGCTACCCAGAGTCTCATCTGGTCAAATCCCACGACTCTTTTCGTAAGTGAGCCCCAAAGCAAAACCTATATGCCCTTCTTCAGGGTCAGAGGTCACCACAACCTATATGACCCACTTCCTAATTACAAAATAACAAAAGGTGTGGGCCTTCCTGAAAAAACAAGCCTCCCCTAAGCAAGCTTCTCTTGTTGGACTCCAAGTGAGGCCCATTAAGGAGTAGGGAAGATTTTCACATTCTCTTTTCTCTTACCATTACACTACCTCTTGCATAATATTTCAAACTTCTGTCCATAGTTCTTCAGGTACTTTATCTACCAGCTCTAATCCCTTAAATCTATTCATCACCTCCACTTCCTATTCATAAGTGATGTTATTTAGGTCATATCTGTACAGTCTGATGGTTTTCTCTACTTTCTTCAATTTAAGTTTGAGTCTTGCAGTAAGAAAGTCATAACCTTAGCTACAGTCAGCTCCAGGTCTTGTTACAACTGACTGTATCGAACTTCTCCACCTTTGGCTCCAAAGTATCAATCTGATTTTTATATTGACCATCTGGTGATGTACATGTGTACAGTAGCCTTTTGGGTTGCTGAAAAAAGAGTATTTGCAATGACCGGTGAATTATCTTGACAAAATGCTATTAGTCTCTGGCCTACTTCATTTTGTACTCCAAAGCCAAACTTTTTCTTTTCTGTTATTGAAATTATCTTTTGATTTCCTGCTTTAGCATTCCAATCCCCTATGATCAATATGATATTTTTTGATGTTATTTCTAGAAGATGTTAGGTCTTCATAGAACTGATCAACTTTGACCTCTTTGGCATCAGTGGTTGGAGCATAGACTTGTGTTATTGTGATGCTGATGATTTGCCTTGCATTTGAACAGATATGGTTCTGACATTTTTTAGATTAAACCTCCAATACTGCTTTTCTCACCCTTTTATTGACTATTAGGGCTACTCCATTTCTTCTAAGCAATTCTTTATGTAGTAATCACCTGGATTAAAATCACCCATTTAAGTTCACTGACACCCAAAAGTGTATGAAATTAAAAAGCTTTTACACAAACAAAACTGATGCAACCAAAATTAGAAGGAAAACAGGAAAGTGGGGAAAATATTTCACAGCAAGTTTCTCTAATAAAAGTTTTATTATAGTCAAATTTACAAAAAGAGCCATTTCTCAGTTGATAAATGGTCAAAGGATATGAACAGGCAGTTTTCAGAAATCAAATTAAAACTATCAATAGTCACAGGAAAAAATGTTCTAAATCACTAGAGAAATTCAAATTAAAACAACTCTGAGATACTACCTCATACCTATCACATTAGATAATGTGACACCAAAGGAAAATGACAAATGCTGGAGGAGATGTGGAAAAATGGAGACACTAATTGACTATTGGTGGAGTTGTAAACTAATCCAACTATTCTGGAGAATAGTTTGTTTGGAACTACACCCAAAGACTTATAAAACTATGCATACCCTTTGACCCAGCAATACCACTGCTAGGTCTGTATCCCAAAAAAATCAAAAGGAAAAGGACATGTTTGTAGAAAAATATTTATAGTGGATCTTTTTGTGACAGCAAAGAATTGGAAATTGAGGGGATGCCCTTCAATTGGGGTATGGCTAAACAAACTATGGTATATGATTATGATAGAATACTATTGTGTTATAAGAAATGATGAGCAGGGGCAGCCAAGTAGCACAGTGAGTAAGAGCACTGGCCCCAGAGTCGGGATGA
>NW_027185761.1:30892135-30903471 GCF_028583685.1 Petaurus breviceps papuanus | reverse complement strand
GGGAAGACTTATATGAACTCATACAAAATGAAGTGAGCAGAACCAGGACGATCAGCTATGAAAGACTTAGCTACTCTGATTAAGACAATGATCCAAGACAATCCCAAATGACTCATGATGAAAGATGCTATCCACCTTCAGAGAGAGAACCGATCAATTCTGAATGCAAAGTCAAGCATACATTTGTTTATTTTCTTTATTTTTATTGTTTTATTTCATTTGTGTTTTCTTTTTCAACATGTATTGTTGAAAGAGTTTGACACTTTTTAAAAACTCTTCCTCCTGCTGCAGTATACGTACAAAATTTTAAAAGTAAGAAGGTAACAGTGATATCTAGAGCCTCCTGTTGAACAGGAAAGTAGCTAGCAGTACAACCTGGTGGGGGAAAAGCATTTTACAGATGAGGAAACTGAGACCCAAAGAATTTAAAAGTCTTGTCTAAATATTTTGTATGACTTCACATGTATAATCAATATAAAATTGTTTGCCTTCTCAGAGAAGGGGGAGGGGGTTTGGAACACAAAATTTTAAGAAAAAAGTGTTAAAAATATTTTTTAAGTGTAACTGGGAAATATTTAATAAAATAAAATACTTTTTAAAAAATCTAGTATGATATAGTTATAAGACCACTGGAGTTAGGAGACCTGTGTTCTTCTCTTGGCTTTGCCACAGCCAACTAGCTGTGTGACCTTAGACAAGACTTTTAAATTCTTTGGGCCTCAGTTTCCTCATCTGTAAAATGTTTTTCCCCCACCAGGTTGTACTGCTAGCTACTTTCCTTTTCAACGGGAGGCTCTAGATATCACTGTTACCTTGCTTACTTTTAAAATTTTGTACGTATACTGCAGCAGGAGGAAGAGTTTTTAAAAAGTGTCAGACTCTTTTTGGCACTCAGAGTATGGAAAACCTTCGCTCCGCTATCATCTCCTGGCAGCCTGACTCATTCCCCAGGGTGGGGTGAAGGAGAGTGGAGGGGAGAGGATTATTGTGGATTTACCCAATGACGACAGCTCTGAGTCTCCACTTACTGGCCGTCTTCTTGACCTTAACATATGTCACCAAGCCCCCTCCATGTAAGCTTGGCATGATGAAGCTTGGCTTCTCACAGAAATAGACAGGTGTTCTAGGATACTGCATGCAGTGTTTACTCTTCACGTAGGTACAACAAAAGCAATGACCAATATGCAGGGAGACATCCCTCTGTTTTACTGTGTGAGCCCCAAGCTTTTCCCAGAACCCAGCACTTTCTATATAATGTGTAGCCATTTCAAGCGCAAGAATTCTAAGAAATGTATTGTTTATTTAGTTCCCCTTGACTGTTCCCCTGTGGGCAGGCAAAGGTATGCAGAGTTTCCACATGATGCTCAGTTTTCAATGAAGGTTCCAGGTTCCAGGTTCCTTGTAGTGCATGGGAACGTGGACATGGGAGACAGAAACTTTGGGGACTAATTCATTTCTCAGTCTCAAGCATCCCATCCCTGGCAGGGGCTCCTATCTTCTCATCTTAGAGAGACTATTACAGAGCTATGTGTGCGGACTTCAGTGACTGGCCCCAGCAAGAAATGAATGAACCCAATCCATTCAATGCACCCAACATTTAAGTTTGAGGCACTGTAATAGGTTCTGGGGATACAAAGAAAGAGAAAAAACACTTCCTGCCTTCATTCCACTCTGGCCTCTCACTCTGACCTTGACCCCCTCTGCGGTAGCTACGTTACCATTTCCTGTGTCAACTTCCTTTCTTGCTCCTTGGTCTGAGCTTCACTTCTTAGCACAACGGGAGTGGGAAAGACAGGACAGAGCTAGAAGGACTCTTCCAGGTGGCTGGAAGTGGAAGGAAGGGCTGCGTGAGCCCTGAGGTCCCTTCCACCCCTATAATCCTGTGATTTTATGAAATACCAAGCAGGAGAAAATCATTGCAGAGTAGGACTAGTCAGGGAAGACTTCATGGAGGAGGACACTGAAAGACTCGTAAATCAAAGGTTAAGGAGGCAGATTAGTCAGTCTGCAAACTTTCATTGAATGCCTACGTTGCACACAGCCTTCAGCTGCATCATAAAGTGAATAAAGTGAAGGGGAGACAATGGGATTAGGACACGATCCAGGTGAAGTTCCTGGTGGTATGATTTCTTAAAACTAGGAGTAGTTTCTAATGGAGCCTTATAAATCAACTTGAAACTTGCTTCTACATGCAGACATCGTGTAAAAGCTTCCTGGAGACTCAGCAAATCCATCCAGGTGTGCTTAGACAAAAGGTCCTCAGCCATCAGGAATTCTTTCTTCCCATCAGCCCACACAAGATGCTTGGTTCTCCCCAAAAGGGCTTTGGGAATTAAGCATACAGTCCCCATCAACCCAAAGCATCCGATCTAACAAGCATTGATGAACAAGGGGATACAAACACAAAACAAACAAAAAGGCAGTCACTGCCCTGAGGGACTTACATTCTATTGCATAGGATGAGATGGATTCTACATACCCCAGCTTCTCAAAGATGGGAGGTACAGGTTCAGCTGGATTCTGGAAGAACCATGAAAAGGCAGTGTGGTGAGGTGGAGAACACCCTGGAATATGAATCAGTTCTTGCTCTGGCAGGGCCATTAACTAACTAACTGGGTGACAGTGCACAAGCTACTTCAGTTGTATGAAGAGATCCTGAGTAAGACAAACTCTAAGGTCCCTTCCAGAGCAAATGTCTTTCTATGTTTCTAACTCTCTTCAAAGACGAGCATCTGGGAGAAAAGGAAGGAAGGAAACAAGCACCTACTATGTTCCAGGCTCTGTGCTAAGCGTTTTATGAATATTATCTCATTTGATCCTCACAACAATCCTGGGAGGTAGGTACTATTATTATCCTCATTTTAGAATTGAAGAAATTGAGGCAGAAACAGATTAAATGACTTGCCCAGGGTCATACAGCTAGTAAATATCTGAGGAAGAGTTGAACTCAGGTCTTCCTGTCTCTGGTGCTAGTACTCTATTCATGGTGCCCTCAAGTGACACAATGATAGAGTTTACCTTGGTGGAAGAGAGCATGCATTAGTTGAGAAGCCATATGGTAGAAAAAGCTCTGGAATCAGAGGACCTGGGCTCCATTTCTCTGAAAGACCTTGAGTGAGTCACCTAACATCTCTAGGCCTCAGTTTTCTCCTCTGAAAAATGAAGGAATTAGTCTAAAGATTCTCTAAGGTCCCCTTCAGTTCCAATCCTGAGATCTGGTTAAACTGTAGTGAGAGATAGCATTTTATTTGGAGTTTATAAAAAAAAAAAAAAAGACCAGTCATGACCATATGGTTTTGTGGACTTTAGAAATGAAAAGGAGAAGATCACAGTCATGGCAACCCTGCCTGGGGAAAAAAAAATCACACTGAAAAAAGAAACTGTAACTTGGTTACTCTTTCAAGTTCAGACATATGCTGAAGTCTCCCACTCTTAAGTCTGGTTGATTATTAAGAGTTTGCTGTCAATGAGTAGGGTGATAAGTAATAATTTCTATGCAAGCTGCTGATGGTTTCTAAGATAATATCAGTTGGTCTTTATTTCGCTCTTTAGAGTTTACAAGGCAATTTACCTATATTATCTTACTTGATCCTTACAACAATCTAGTGGGGTAGGGAGTATCATTAACCCTCACTTTATAGCTGAAATTGAAGCCCAGAGAAATAAAGTGACTTTCTGCTTGACTTTCTTCTCCTAGAAGAGCTAGGAGATCACTAGAGTTCATTGGATGGAAAAGACCTGAGAGGTAATCTAATCCGACACCTCGTTTTTAAGATGATAAAAATGGAGCCCAGTGAAGAATGTGAAGTGATTTGCCTATGGTCACACAGGTGGTAAATGGCAGAGACATACTTCAAATCCAAATCTTTAGATTTGAAGTACTCTGCTTTTCCCCCCAGCTTCCACATCTGGATTGAGGGCTCTAATCATGGGGAGGGAAGGGATAGGGCCTGATGAAAAGTTATTGGAATCTGAAGGGCATAGTGTTGGCTGTAGGAAAGTTGTAGTAGGGAGAAAAGTGAACCTGGTCTGAGTGTTGAAGGTTTCTAGGTCTGTGTTCATGTATATTGGAAACTTCTTGAGGGCAGAGTAGAATAGAGGGGAAAAAACCCCATTAATTGGGACTCAGTATATTTAGGCTCTGGTCTCACTTCTGCTACCAACTAGCTATGTGACTGTGCACAAGTTATTTAATATCTCTATGTCATGGATAAAATGGTGAGATTGGCCTAGAGGTGACTAAGGTTCCTTCTAACTCTAATATTCTATGGTAAAGATTCTGTCTTGTGTTTTTTGTTTGTTTGTCTGTTTGTTTTATTGGGGCTGATACTAGGTACTCAGTAAAGATCTCCCTCCAGGACCTGGCTTTCCTTTCCTCTATAACTTGAATTTTGGGGGTATATCCCAATACAACAATGGACCTGTGATCTCACAGATGTGGTTACTCTCTCCAGTGATACAAATATGAACCCATCTATGCCTCTCTACCCTGTGCAACTCCTTGCTTCCCTGCAGAGTACAAATGACATGACTACAGTTAGTTTTCTGTTTTCTTCTTGTCTTTATCTCTCTTTCAAAATGACTGCCCAGGCTTAAGAAAGTCAGTCTATTAAAATTCAGAAAAATTAGGGGGTGATGCTTCACATTACAAAATATTTTTTTTATTTGGAAGATGTACTGGATGGTTCCTTTAAATACCAGCTTCCCAAAATACATTTGAGATTTTGTTTATAATTATAAATCTTTTAGGGAAACAGAGCTGGTAGAGCCTTAAATGTTAAAGAGGCCTTGCCACTTAACGATCAATCAGCAATGAACACAAAGCATCACAGGTGTAAACATCCAGGCACTCTCATTCTGGCAGAGAAAGTACTTTGAACTCACTTGGAGAAGTGGGCTACAGAAACATAACCTATTCCTACTGTTAAGATGACAGATCAGGATCAATAAAGCTGCCACTCTCCATCAGGCCAGGCAACATCAACATAGAAGAGGAAAAGAAAAATAGAGATGGAAAGAAATCAGTTCTTTGGCCCAGTTCAAATGCTACTTCCACAAAATCTTCCCTGATCCTTCCAATTTGAGACTAATCATGTGTCCATGTTTATAGAGAGGTTAATCATTATGGAAAGAAGCAGTGTGGTATAGTAGAAAGAGTGCCAGTTTGGAGATGGATGACCCGGGTTCATATCCCAGCATGATCACTTGCAACCTCTGTGTCTTTGGGCAAATTGCTTCATTTCTCTAACCAGGGGTGGGGGACCTGAGGCCTTGAGGCCACATTGGCCTTCTAGGTCCTTGGGTGTGGCCTTTTGACTGAGTCCAATTTTTATAAAAAACAACTCTTTTGTTAAGGGTTTGTTCCATGAAGATTGGGCTGGACTTGAGGACCTAGAGGGCCACACGTGGCCTTGAGGCCGCAGTTCCCCACCCCCACAAGCATTGATTTCCTCTTCTATACAAGGAGGGGGTTAGACTAAATAACCTCAAAGGGACCTTCCAGCTCTGGATCTATGATCCTATAACACCTTGCATTCCTTCTAGGGCCCTTTCATATTTACTTTGGATGGTAGTTATCTGGAGATGGGTCATCCATCTCCCCAGCTGTTGACCCCATGAGTGCAGGAATTATTCGATTCATCTTTGTATCTCTCACAAATATATTTCATCCTTATTACTGAAGGAACCAGAGACATTTAGTTTGGGGAAGAGGAGCCCTTGGGATGATATGGTAATAAGTCTCAAGGTTTTGAAAGACCATCCCTTGTAAGAGAAATTAGACTGGTTATTTTTATCCCCAGAAGAGAGAAGTAGGAACAATGACTAGAAGTTGCAAAGAGGTAGAATTTAAGAGTGATGTCAGGAAAAACTTGCTAACCATTAGGAATGGGTTAGCCCAAAGTACAATGGGCTATCCTGGGAAGAAATGGGCTCCTTCTAAGGAGATCTTTAAGCAAAGGCTAGTTTACCACTTGTGAGTATGTATGTATATTGTTCAGGTATGAATTAGACTACATAGTCTCTGAAGTTCTTTCCAGTGTTGAGATTTAGGGATTCTGAGAAACACAGCTAAGAAGACACACACAAAAGGAGTAGAGAGAGGAAAAGACAGACAGAAAAAAAGAGGTAGATATAGTGGGGTACAGTCAAGAGAGTGACACCAATAATTGAGTTAGGAGCCTGATAGAGTAGACAGGCCAGTGGCCTGGGAGACAGGAGACCTAGATGCTAGGTTTGGCTCTGCTACTTTACCTGTGTGATGTTGAACAAGTCACTAAATCTTCCTGGATTCAGCTTCTTCAGCTGTAAAATGAAGGGGTTGGAATAACCACTGACATTTCTCCTGGATCTTTCACTCTTATGATTCTAAGCTTTCATTCAAGGTCCTAGCTTGCCTGTACCTAGTCTAAAGCAAAGAACATTGGTTTTGAAATCAGAGAACCTGAGTTTTAATCCTGCCACTAACACTCTGGGTATCTTGTTAAATTAGGTCTAACTTTACATTTTTAAATTTGGATTAGGTTAGATTAGAAACTTTAGATTTTTTATGTTGATTAAATTATTTGCCCAGGGTCATATGACTAGTAAGTGTCCCAAGTGGGATTTGAACTCGTCTTGGCAACTCTGAATTCACTTCTGAATCCCTTACATGTGATGAGTGATCTTCAGGGGGTGAATTAAAACCTCTCCTTTAAATATAGGCTTCCTGGGTCATGATTGGCAGCTAGTAGCACTACAATAGATAGAGTGCTGGGCCCAGAGCCAGAAAGACCTTAATTGAGATCTAACCTCAGACACTTACTAGTTGTGAAAAGTCTCTTAACTTTTGTTTGCTTCAGTTTCCTCAACTGTAAAATGGGTATCATACCAGCACAACCTTCCCAGGTCTGTTGTAAGGATCAAGTGAGAGATTTGTAAAGAGTTTAGCACAGTGCTTGGAACATAGTAAGTGCTTGCTTGCTTTCTCTTTCCTTCCTCCCTCCATTTTGAAATAAGAAAAAGTCCTTGACTTTAATAAATAATAAATGGGAATTATACAGGTTTGCAATTTCCTCTGAGAAACCTTCCTTTGGTCAATATTTTTCACAGGATGCTAGTGTTCAACTAGTAGATTGTAAACTCGTTGAGGGAGAGACTAGTCCTTTACCCCTCCCTGAATCTTTTCTTTATTCAACTAAAACAACTTGTACAACGTATATACTCAATAACTATTTGCTGCAATGAATTGAATGCAAAGGGAATGGCTGTAAGTAACAAATTATTATCCTTCCTGAGAGAACCAAGGGAAATGGATCATCACTTCTCTCCTGTTGAAAAAAACCTCCAAAAATTCAGAAACTCATTTTCCTTTATAAATAGAGACACTATGCACTTGATGGAGTTACCAGAACAGGAAGTCTAACCTGAGACTTGGAGTGTTCAATCACTCTAAGAAAGGATATGGGACAAATTGAAATCAAGGACACACTCTAATCCGAATCCTTCTGAGACCAAATTCCCAAATAATCTAGCCTCATGTTAAGCTACTCCCCCAAATAAAATGGAATTGATTTGAGATTTATCTACCCTTCCTCACCCTGGTTTCTTTTTTATTAGGAGTACCGGTGAACAGGTTAAGTTCCAATGTCGTTGAAAGAAGAGCTAGAAGGAAGTGTACCAGAAAGCCTGGTGTATATGTGTGTGTGTGTGTGTGTGTGCGCATGCACACACACTTAAAGCCGAATACAAATCAGGGTCTATTCTGGCACAAAGTAGTCAAGTCAACAAACTTTTTATTTAGTTTGTTTTAGTTTTCAATATTCACTTTTATAAAATTTTGAATTCTAAATTTCCCTCCTTCTTTCCCTCTCCCTAAAATGGCATGCAATCTGATATAGTATATATATATATACACACACACACACACACACACACACACACACACACAATCATATTAAGCATATGTCCACATTAGTCATTCAACAAGCATTTATTAAGGATTACTGGGTCCCAGGTACAGTGCTAAAGCACAGTATACAGACACAAGCAAAAAGAAAGACAAGCTCTCAAGAAGTTTATATTTTAGTTCAGGAAAATAACACATAAATGGGACCTGAAAGGGGTGGGGAGGGGGAGAGAGATAGTATCCAAGAAAGTGCATGGTGGAGAAAGCCCAAAGAGTTAGGAATGGAGTCTGGAGAGGAATTAAGACTTGACTGGCCTAGATACTTCCCTTATAATGGAGGTTCTGGTTCTCACATCAAGAAGAGGAAGGGGCCACAGGAGCCTTTTAGTTGGTGCTCAAAACATGTGTGATGAATGAGTGATATGAATAAAATTGGCCTATTGCCAAAATGTAGGGTAAGAAAGGGAATAGCTGCCATTTAAAAAGTGATTTAGAGTTTGACAAGTAAGTACTTTCCATAAATTACCTCATTTGGTCCTTTCAACAACCCTGTGAAGGAGATGCTATTACCCCCATTTTATAGTGAGATGAAAGTGAGACTCAGTGAGGTTAAGAGACTTGCCCCAGGTCACACAGCTACCTAGTGTCTAAGGCAGTATTCGAACCCAAGTTCTGCTCTTCCCATGATTCCATCAGACCATCATGAGAAAAGCACTAGACTTAGATAAGCCAGAAGTTGTGGATTCAAGTTTTAGCCCAGGACCACTGGCAAAACACTTGGCCTCCCTAGGCTTCAGTTTCCCTGCTTGGACAATGGGACAAATAATACTGCTTGCACTGTCCGCAGTTCAGAAGCATTGACTGGAATGAAAATGCTCTGTAAATTGTAGTTTTTTTGTAAATGTGCGCCTTGCAGAATGCAATAAGCGCTTATCCAGCACCTTCTATGTACTTGCTGCTGTCCTAGGTACTGAGATCAGAAAGACAAAAATGAAAACACTACCCTACATGCTGGTAGCATTAAGAAGAATGAATTCAAGGTATCACAGAGTCTGCCAGAGTCCAGACAACCAGCTTCCCTCTAATAGAGAATTTCCTGCAAAGATTCATCCAATCAATTTGTTAAATACCTGCTATGTCCATATGCTGTGCCAGTCATGAAAACAATTGGATGTCTTTAATTATAAAAATGTTTTTTGACAAATTTTTTTCTTTGAAAAGTTGCACCAGTTTATTTCCAGTGGTGTTTGTGTTTTAAAAAATGTCTCCACCATTGGAATGAGGTTTTTTTATAGGTTGGTGCATTTAAAAAAAAAAAAAAGAAAGAAAAAATCTGACCTAACATTTAGCTCTCACTTTATGTGAATCATAAAAGAACTTTACCCTGGGAAATAGCCTGGTTCCAGGAACTTGTAATAAGATCTGGGGCTTGTCACCTCCAGGTCAGTGATTCCAATCTAGCTCAGGAGATTTTTTTTGGATCATCTGCCACTTGATCTATGGCCTACAGAGGAAAAAAAAAATTGGGTTCTATCCACTGCCGCAGACAGGTGTTCTTCTCACAAAGGTCAGGATCTGGTTCATTGGTGGTGTGGAAAGGTCAAAAACTCAATGGATTTGGGGAGCAATGGACTTTCCTCTTTAGCAATGGTGTTTCCAGGTCAAGGGGGAGCCGACAAAATATTGGGAAACCCGTCCTGTGCACCAAGAAGGGATTTTTGTTTTTGTGTGGAGGTAGGAGGTTGCTGAAGTTGGTCTTTTTTTTGCTTGCTTCTCCAGGTAAATATTCTCTCCTTAGTGAATTTAGATATTGAATTTGGAAAAGGCACTGAGTTCTGGGTCCAACACCTTCCATATAATTGTACAGGTCAGGAAAAAGGTGGTGAAAAAAAATCAGATGAGTTATTCATCTGCCACTTCAAGAATTCTCTCTTGGGAGAACACATCCAAATAAATTGTTTTTGCATGTGAGTTAGTTGTTAACCATTGGATGGTTATTACAAAATAAATATTCACTTAGGGATGAGGGAGACCCGGACTTCTTAATGTAGAGCTTGACAATTTTCAGTAACAAAATCTACAAATATCATCTGCTATTTAGGGCCCAGCAGTTCTATTCCTAAATGCCAATTCCAATGTCATAACAGCAATTTCCATTTGTTTGATGGGTTGTAGGATCTCATAGAAATGGGAGAAACAGTACAGTCTAAACCACTGTTTTAAATCACTCAATTTGATTCTGCCAATAACCCTATAAAGTAAATAACTTATCCTCATTTTACAGACAAGGAAATGAAGGCCCAGAGAGGATGTGACTTATCCAAGGTCACATGGATAGAAGTAGTTGTCCTTTGACCAACAAGAGAATCTGAATGTTAACAAGTGAGTATTTTGCCTGCAGCAGGTTGTTTTGACTATCATCAGTGATGGTGACACTTTATCCTTCAATTCTAGGGCAGATTGTTTTGGGGAAAGTCATTAAAATTATCTGGAGGGAAGTCTGGTGAAGAAAGTTAGCAATTAAGCTCAATAATATCATTTAGGGTAAACAACAAAAAAAAAAGGCAAATAAAACAACATGCAACTATAAAGAAATGAGGCTGGTTTTCTTTTATGGTTCATTAGCTGGCTCTGAAGATAATTCCCAGTGTAAGGATATCCTTTTTTTCAGACATTAGCAAATTTTCAGGTCATAAAGGGTCAAATTACAGAGACAATGAGATGTAATGATCATCCTACCCATTGCACTTGTGGAAGGTGAACCACTTTTCAGATCTGAGTGGATCATTCTAAACCTAGTAAAGGATATGGAAGTTTGAGTGACTTATTTGTTTATGAAAAGGCTAAATTTTCTCTAGGCATTCTTTTGCATAAAGAACTTTAGAGTTAAAAAAAATCTAACCTCAGAGCTATTTGAGGGATTATTGGGCATATATGACCATTGCCTGATTGTGACCTCGATTACAGAGATGAAGAATTGAGAAATATATCAGCTGGTCTCCATAAATTAGGGTTATGTCTTTCCAAGGGGACTCACTCCTGAACCAGGAAGAATTAAACAGGATAACATTTTTAGATGTGGAAGGGACTTTTGTTGAAAGAAAATGCCAGGACAGCTAAGTGGTGCCATGAATAGAGCACTGGCCCCGGAGTCAGGAGGACCTGAGTTAAAATCCACCCTCGGACACTTAACACTTACTAGCTGTATGACCTTGGGCTTAACCCTAATTGCCCTGTCTTCCCCCCTCCAAAAATCCAGAAAGAAAGAAAGAAAGAAAGAAAGAAAGAAAGAAAGAAAGAAAGAAAGAAAGAAAGAAAGAAAGAAAGAAAGAAAGAAAGAAAGAAAGAAAGGAAGGAAGGAAGGAAGGAAGGAAGGAAGGAAGGAAGGAAGGAAGGAAGGAAGGAAGAAAGAAAGAAAGAAAGAAAGAAAGAAAGAAAGAAAGAAAGAAAG
>NW_027185761.1:30840322-30892125 GCF_028583685.1 Petaurus breviceps papuanus | reverse complement strand
GAAAGAAAGAAAGAAAGAAAGAAAGAAAGAAAGAAAGAAAGAAAGAAGGAAAGAAAGAAAGACAATGCTAAGCTTCTGCTTTCCTACCTCCAGCCTAGGAAGTGACAAGTTTTCAGGATCTTTCTTTTTGGAAGTCTATAGTAATAGCCTAATTCATCCAATTGAGATAACATGCCCTGCAAAAAGTCAGCCCAATTGAGCAATCTGTCCAGCATAGAGGCCACACCCCACAGCAAACTTTTGAAGCACCTACTAAGAGAGAAAGGACATCAGGGCACTATAGTTCTGGAGTTTTGAGTTGCCTTGACCACATGTGAACATATGTGTGCCTCACTATACTTATTGTTTTGAGTTTATGTCCACTCTCCCTATGGATTATATATTTGGGGCAGAGTGCTCCCCAGGTTTATGGAAATTATATTTTGTAGTTACCATTCTTGCTGTGCCATTTAAGCAAAAGCCTTTGCTTAACTGAATTTATTGACTGTTAGCAGGAAGCATGCCAGTGCCCAAAGAATACCTACCCTAGAACTCTAGAAGAGCAGCCATCCTTTGGCAGATGTAAACCTGCCTGTATAAGTTGAGGAAGTGGCCTGAGGGACTGTTCTACAATGGATCATTTCCCATCATCACCTGTAAAAAGATGTCAGACCTTCCAGTGAAGTCCTCTTCCCTTCTGTTTTAGCACATTTCTGGGGGTCATCTGCAGTCATCCTGATCCATATCTTGCCACTGGACCTAGAGGAGGTCTCCTGAGGAGAATGTGAGACTGGTAACCTCGCATAGCCCTCCCTCACTAAAACCAATTCACTTGCAAGTCATGGCATCACCTTCCTGATATCATGGTCCTCTTCAAGAACAAAGGCCAAACAACAAGTACATTTCTATAGGCTTAGTAACTTCCTGTGCGTTGTTCTCCCTCTTAGCATTACCGATAAGTACATATTTAGAATCATATTATTAGGGGAGTCAGCAGTAGGCTGTCTAAAGTTCTGGGAATATGGTGAGACTTATGTGAGTCATGTCAGAGAAGAAGCAGGACTAATGTGCCTTCAGCAGTAGGTTCTGGGATCCTAGAGGGCTCTAAGGACTCTAAGTCCCCTGGCATTTAGCCAGCAACCAATTGTCAGATGAATTCCCAAGGGTCTGAGCAGGGCTACCATTAGAGTAGCTCAGGGAGAACATCCCCCTTTCCTCTCTCTATGGCTGTGATACTGTGTGGAACAAATTATGGAAAACCATTTTGTCTAGGGGGAATTAATTTGTGAACTCAGTCATTTAACCTGTTAGACTTACAGATTAGAGCAATGAGCAACATTTGGAAGTCTCAATGCTATATTTTATTATCCTTCACTTTCTTGCAATAAAGGTACCTAATCTGTAATTTGCATGTATTTTCCTTTTGATTCACTTGAAGCTGAGATGAAGATCTTAATGAGGAAATGAGCCACTGGTTATATTTGTAGATGTCCTTGGAGTATAAATATACAGCATGAGCTTAATTTGTGATCTGTTTATGAGATCTCATATGCAAATGTTTTTTGTGCTAAAATTTAACCCTTTGCTGAATCTAGAGGAGCCCAGGCCAGGGTAAGGGGCACAGGTGTTTGTTACATAGAGAACAAACTCTCTGCTCCCTCTTACAACTTTTAGTAATGGGATCTATCTATCATGTATGTATGCATGCATGTATGTATGTATGTATCTATCTATCTATCTATATCTCATCATCATCATTCTTTATAATCTCCATATCTACATCTTTATGTAATTATAGAGAGGCAGTATAATGGAGTAAAGAGTCAGCCTTAGAATCAGAAGGACCTGGATTCCAGTCCTGCATCTGATGACATATATGTCTTAATACCCTAGGCAACTCTCTAAGACTGTAAGTTAAAAAAATAAATTGTCCAAAAAAAATCAAGGGGAAATTGGAGTTTTAAGGAAAACACCAAGTAATCAGTTATTTGTGGTATAACAATGAAGTCATCACCTTTCTCTGGGCCTTAGTTTCTTTCTCCATAAAATTAAGAGATTGGATGAGATGATTTCTAAGATTCCTCCCAGTTTTAAACAGTCCATAAGCCTGTGAGATCATCTCCCTTTCTGAGGTATGTGAGTTTTAATAAACACTTTTGAAGACCGAAAAACATTCCAGGCCCAAAGGAACAGGACTTTCTAGTGGTGGTATTTCAGGCATTGTAACAAGCAGTGGGAAGATAATTTGGGGAAGAAGGGTCTAGGGAGAGTCTTTTGATTCATACACTAAAGGCAGGTGCCTACTTGGAACACTGGCAAGAATGTTGGTTTAGAGGGGTTGACTGTAATGTCCAACAAAGACTCATATATCCATAGGATGTTAGATCTTAGAAGAGACCTTAGTCTCTTCTCCTAATTTTATAGATCAGGAAGTTAAATTGATCATGAGGTTTCATCTAGAGTCAAAAAATAGTAGAACTGGAAGAAAACTTAGAGTTTACATTGTCTAATATCCCCATATTACCATTAGAGAAACTGAGGCCGAGAGAGGTGAAATAATAGAATCATAACATTCAGAACTGGAAGACACCTTTGAGGTCATCTAGTCCAATATTCTTATCTTACAGATAAGGAAACTGAGTCCTAGAGAATTTACACAACTGGCCCAAATTTGCATACCTAATTAGTGGCAGAGCCTTTATTAAAATAAGACATCCTGACTCTTAGTCATCTCATCTTGTGACTACATAGTACCTCTCCCAGAATTAAGAAAATGTACAGGAGAAGACAAGTAGAGTTTAACTTAATGGGTTTGTGTAAGTTAAATCTTGCAGCAAGATTTAGTAAAGTCATCTTCTTTCTTCCCCCCAACTCCCCAAATAACTCTGTTAACTTATGTGCGAGCTCTTATGAGACATAGGACAGGGCACACACACCACCTGCTGGCCACCAGTGTTTTCTAACTCTAATAATATTTTTAATCCAGTCAAGGCAATTCCATTTAATTTAGTTCTACAAGATTCTGTTTATACCTACTATGCACCTACATTGTGGTGACACCTAAGAAAGGTGCTGTCCTTGCTGAGCTTATAGTTTTATTAGATAGACAAAAGAAAGAGTTTCCCAGTGAAAAAGTTATATGCATTTCCATTTAATCACTGACCTCCATTCATTTCTGACTTTGTTTTTAGGAGTGTTACTCCACTGGAGGATGTAAACACCTTGAGGGCAGTTTCAACAAAGATCTATACAAGAAGTGGTGTAAATTATCAATCAATCTCAAGCAGTTATAACATTTTTACTACAAGCTGGGCACTGTGCTAGGTACTGGGGATAAAAGAGAAAAATGAAAGGTCCCTGCCCTTGAGGAGCTTACATTCTATCAAGGATGACAATATGTACACACAAAGGTGTATACAAAGTAATGACATCATTAGAGACATGTATGACTGGAAAGAAGGTGAAATGGTCATTTGGTGAGAGTAAGAAATTATTGATGGATAGCCTTGGTGAACTTTTGATATCCATACAATGTCAAGAGAACAAATTCAAGGGAGACCTCTAGCACATTGGATTCTTCTAGCCCCATAAAAGAGTGGTGGAAGATACAGAAAAGAGTCTCACAGATGGACAGGGAAAAATGGGTTGATATTTGCATGGACTGGAGGAATTACCCACATTGAAAAGATAACAGACTTTTCAAAGTACTAGAGTAATGAAGGAGAGAGTAAATTAAAGCTATTACCTTCTGATTTCCATTTGAAGTTTAAAGGATTATTTTTTGCTCTCTTCCCCCAAAGCAGGCTATTTCAGAAATGGGGGGAAATGCTCTCCCATTCTTTTTCTACCATCAGTGGTGCAAAACATCTTGAATTTTGTGATGTTTATTATTTAGTTCATCTTTTCCCTGGAGAGCACTAGAGGCAATTTAAAAGTCTATGTAATCAAACTAAGTCTTGACTCTTTCTGCATTGAGGATTAGCATCTCAAATCTCTGTGAGGGATACAGATGCACATAACCTGGGCTTTGGTGTGGCTTAGGTAAGTTACTAGATGTCAAGTCCTGTGGATTTTACATCTTTGTATGTGCCCTATTAATACCTAGTGGCAAAGTTGAAATTGAGGTAAACTGAGGTACAAAATTCTGAGCACTATCAGTTTATTAATAAAGAATAAATTAATAAAGTGAATCAATGGATACCTCAGCTATGCCATAAATGTTGAATGAGGGCTAACAGGGTCTTTTATAACAATTATCAAAATGACAGAATGAAATCGTGAACAACATAGGCATCGTCTTCTGATTCTGGCTATTGATGACATAGTCAGAATTGAGATTACATCAATTGAACCTCCCCTTCTGAAACCTCCCTTAACCAGAGTCAACTCATGTGATTCAAAACACAAGATAATGGTTCTCAGGGGATGGGAGTTGCTGCAGTAATTTAAATAGATGAAATTTGACTTTTTAGGTTAATCAAGTTTCTCTGGAAAGTGGGTGATGGGGAGGTGTTTAACAAAGGTGGAAGGACAGTTAGATAGTACAAGGGGTAGAGCTCTGGGCCTGGAGTCAGGAATACTATGCTTCCTGAATTCCAGACTGGTCTCAGACATTTACTAGCTGTGTGACCCTAGGTAGGTCATTTAACCCTGTTTGCCTCAGTTTCCTCATCTGTAAAATGAGTTAAAGAAGGAAATAACAAACCACTCCAGGATCTTTGCCATGAAAACCCCAAATGGGGTCAGAAGAGAAACATAGCTGAAAATGACTGAAGAACAAAATTACAAGACAAAAGTTTGACCTTTGGACAAGTTTCACTGGGATGTTGGTGACTGGTGAGGTTGCAATGGTGGAGATACAAGATAAGAACTGTGGGACAGGTGATCTAAGGTTACTGGAGTAAAACTTAGAATGAAGCAGAACATTAAATCTAGCTTGGTTAAGCCTTAAAAAGAGAATTAAAATCAGTTTTCAATTGCACATAGTACACTGTTTTTGAACCTGTTATGCTTCAATAAATGTTTGTTGAGTGGTTGATTGGTTGGTTGGTGTAGCAGCAAGCACCCCAGCATACCCAGGTTGGCTGCCAACACAGGTTCTTAGATCTGCTTTTCTAAAGGAAAGCAACTCAAAATGGGTAAACAAGTTTACTTTAATCAATCAAACATATCATTTACCTAGTTCAGGGGGAAAAGTCAGCACCCCGAACTTTAGAGTATACAGACAGAAGTTACAAGAAGACAGAGAAACATTTCAAGCAGATAGGCCTCCAACTGTCTGACCATTATATCCATACCTAGTCACAGTTACCATAGAGGGAAGCATCAGCATCTGGGTTTTCAAAGCCAGGGGACTCTCAACGGCTGCCCAGAGTCTCACCTGGTCAAATAAAACAACTCTTCTCAAAGTGAGCCCCAAAACAGGTTTATATAAACAGGGTTTATATAGTCTTCTCCTAGCTCAGAGAATGTCACAACCCTCTTGACCCAATCACAGAGTATCTCCTGAAAAAGAAGCCTCAGGCCACAGGCTCCAGGTGCACTTAAGCCTATCAAAGGGCCTAGGGGCAGGGAAGATCTTAAATTAACATTCCCCTTACAGTTGGTTGCTGTCCTTCATTCTTGAAGAGGGCCAAAATGATATCACCATGCTAGAGTCAAGTTTCAATGTGTCTGACTGCGGCTGATCAGACCAACAGGAGCTCGGAATGCTCGACCACAAGTCAGGCACAAAGAGTGGCATAAATGTTCGCATCTTGTGTTTCCTTTGAGCTGTTTCAATTCTGCTTTGCTCATAGAGCACAGCACCTTCTCTGATGCGGGCATGCCAAAATAGGCAGTCCTGTGCCAGTATCTCCCATGTCACACAATCATTTCCAAAGTTCTTGAGAGAGACCTTGAGAGTTATATGTTGAGTGAGTATTCTAATGAAGGAATGAATTTCCCAACTGTCATTCAAACTCAGGCTTATGCCATGACTGCAAGTCTTGGAATTGGAGAAGGGCAGACATTGTATTGATAGCTGCACAGAGATTGGAGTAGGATTGATCAATGGTTAGATGATTGGACCTCACGCAGGTATTAAGTCCAGGGATTATAATGCTAAAAAAGAAAATAGATCAAATGTTGTGGCAGTGGGAGAAAAAAAAAATCTGTTTTCTTTCCACAAACTATGTCTGCTTCTAAATATGTCTCTCCCCTATCTCTCCATTCTATCTACTACCATTACCCCTGACATTTTTATATCTTACTGGAAATTCGAATAGCTTCCTTGCTTTTGTTGTTCAATCAGACTCTTCATGACTCCATTTGGATCTTGGCATAGATACTAGAGTGGTTTGCCATTTTGTTCTACTGTTCATTTTACAGATGAAGAAACTGAGGCAAATAGGGCTAAGTGACTTGTCCAGGGTCACACAGTCAGTGAGTGTCTGAGGCCAGATTTGAACTCAAGAAGAGAGGAGTACTTCCTGATCCCAGGCACAGTGCTCTATCCACTAGCTGCCCCACAATTCCTTGCTAATTGGTGCCTATTTGCCTGGGCCACAGGAGGTATGAAACTAATAGTGACCTTGCCCCTCCTTACAAAATATCTGTTCCTCTGCTTAAACTCCTTATTTTGTGGGACAAACTAAGTATTTCTACCCCAAATTGAGAAGAGGAATGAGCACTTAACAGAATCAGGAGGGCTGGGTCTAGCAGGGGTGGGGAACCTGAAGCCTCAGGTCACGTGCGGACCTCTAGGTCCTCAAGTATGACCCTTGACTGAATCCAAACTTCACAGAACAAATTCCCTTAATAAAAAGATTTGTTCTGTAAAACTGGGACTTGGTCAAAAAGCCACACCCAAGGACCTAGAAGGTCACATGTGGCCTCAAGGCTGCAGGTTCCCCACCCCTGGACTCTAGAGGATGCCTCTCATGATTGTTGAGTCCATTTTCCTGCCAAAGCCTAGAGATAATCTCACCCAAGGCTTGGGCTCCCCCTTATGGCTAAGCTGGGGATGAAACCTGTCTCTCTGAAGGTTTGGTTTCATCTGTTTCTCAGATAGATAGATGACTGTGATCCTAATGTATCCTCTCCAGGCCCTTCATTGTGTTTGTCATGTCTCATTTCAGGTGCTTTTACCTTTGTGAGCTCTAACATGCTTCATCAAAATGTTTATTGATTTTAGCATCGTTATCTGGTTTGCTTCTCTGGTGGAAATCTCTAAGTCTCCAAAAGCCACTGTAACTGTGGCTGGGACAAACACTGACTGGGACAGACACTGGAAGCAATGTGACACATTGGAAAGAGTGTTGCTGTCAGTGGACCTGAGTTCAGATCCCAGCAAAGGGTAATTTGCTTAATATTTGTGGGCTTCAGTTCCCTCATCTACATGGAAGCTGCAAGTGATACAGGCAAACTGGGCAGGCTGAATTCTCCATCAGTCATTCATTAAGCCAGTGGGACTCTTGAGTATTGCACATACAACTTACTTCCTTAGAGGTTCAGTCTGTTTCAGGGGAATGGCTTTCCCCTTCCATGCAATTCATTCTCCCTCATCTCTTAGGGCATGGATTTTTTTTAAGCCTGGAATGGCAAAAGACTGCTAACAAGAAAGCAATAGAAAGGAATGAAAATGCTTGACTTTACTCTTTTGCAGACTCTCATCATTACCAGCTTGTAATTTTATTTTTAGGGGTGTCTGAACCATGAATTCTTTGCCAGGCTTGTACAGTCCAATATTGGTCTCTCCTCTTTGCCCAGCTGTTCTAAATTAGCTCCAAGTCCTTGGATTGGCATTTCTGCTGTCCAATAAAGTTTTGTGGTAGGTGAATAAACTCTGGATGAAAAATACAGATAAGTAACTAACAAACTTGCATTTTCCAGCTAAGTGAAAAAAGAATAAGCAGATTTCCTAGGAGGTGGAAGGAGTTTCAGGGTCAGTCCTGTTCCTCAGTCATCCCTCACCATTATAGAAGTATAAATTGCTTGTCCTGGCCTTCTCACTATACTGTGATCTTAGCACAGGAACAGTTCAGACTTTTTGACAGATCTTCTTGGCTAATTTTGCAGAAGCTACCCACTCTCTGTGCTTCTGCATTCATGTCTCTTCATCTTGCTTGACTGACTTTTTTTCTTACCCACAATTCCCTTTTGCAAAGGGAAGTTAAGTTTACTCTGCCAGCAGCAGTGAGTTCCTCCTCCCAAGTCTCTTACCCAGTGTGAGCATGGCCAAAAGACTGATTATATTCAAAATTATCACTTCTCAGCTCTAAATTGATGTCTCTGTGATCCTTTAAACATGGGCTGATACTTCACCAAATTGGGAAGTAATTCAGGAACTCTTTATCTAGCATCTTGTAATTTCCTCCTCATTCCTACCACCACCTCCACTCCTCCCCCTCCCCCCCTCATCTATTTTGTTCAACCCACTATCATCAATAACATTACCTGAAAGTGTTGATGAGGGGGTAAAAGCCACCAAAGAGAAAGAGATATCTCTGAAGGGCAACATGAAGTGAGGGTGAGTGGAGTTAAAATGTGTATATATATGGAAGATAGGGGAAGGGAGAGAAGATTTGCTTTTAATTATTCATCGTCTGAAATGTTTATTTCTCTCCATGAGCCCATACAGTCTCCCTTTTCAGGGAAAAAAAATCCCTAACAAAACAAAACACTACATCTTGGCCACATACCAAACAAAATGTTTTCTATTAAATTTTTTTTGATTGATGCTTTTTTTTTTTTTTAAAGCAATTGGGGTTAAGTAACTTGCTCAAGGTTACACGGCCAGGTGTTTCTGGGTGGGTGCTAAGTGTCTGAGCCCGGGATTCGATCTCCAGGTCTTCTCAACACTGGAGCCAGTGCTCTTACTTGCTGTGCTACCTGGCCGCCCCGATTGATGCTTTTTGTATTTATATCACATTAATTTCCAAATATTTCTCCTTCACTCTTACCTAGAAAGCATTTAATGTAATAAAGATTAAAAAGGAAAAAGAAAAAAATAGCTCAGTAAAACAAAACATCCCATTGACTATGTCTGACAGTATATGCAATATTATACAGCCGTAGTCCACATTTGCAGTAAAGGAAGGGAGGGGCATTTTCTTAATTCTTTTTCAGGATCAAGGTTGGTCCTAATAATTATCCAGTGTTCAGTTTCATTATACTGTTCTTTCCATTTTTCCTGGTTTTACTTTCTCAGCTCTGTATTAGTCTACATAAATTTTCCCATATTTCTCTGAATCCTTCATATTCATCATTGCTTCTTAGTGCACGAATATTCTATTAGATTTATATACAATAATTTATCTAGCCATTTCCTAATCATTGGGTACTGACTTTGTTCCCAGTTTTTGCTACCCCCCCCAAATACTACCCTAAATTTGGAATGAAGCCCCTACAGTTACTGAAGTGGCTGTATACCCAACTATATCACGATACCCCAAAGAGATCAAAGAAAGAGGAAAAGGAACTGTACGTACAAAAATATTTATAGCAATGTTTTTACTGGTAGTAAAAAGCTGAAAACTAACAGGATGTCCTCCTGTTAGGGAATGGTTAAACAAACCGTAGCAAATGAATATAATATGATATTTTTGTATCATAAGAAATGATGAAATAGACAGTTTCATAGGAAATTGGGATGACCTATATGAATTGATGCAGAGCAAAGTGAGCAAAATTGGGGAAACAATTTCTACAATAACAACAATGCCACAGAGAAAAACAACTCTGAAAAAACCCTGAAAACTAATAAACACAATGCCAAACCATGAATCCAAAAGAAAGAAGATGAGATGTGGCACTCACCTCCTGAGAGAGAAAAGATGAACTTAAAATGAAGACAGAAATGTACTTTTTCAGACATGGTCAATGTGGGAACTTGTTTTGCTGAACTATGTAGGTATGTATTGAAGGCCTTATTTTCCCTTAAAAGTTTGTTCAACTGAGATGGGACAGATTACTTTTTATGCATATTTATCCTAGTATGCCATTTACATCCCCAAATAATTTATTGTTATGCATTTGTGTTACTCTGAATTAAAACTAATCAAGTAGTACTGAATTAGTACTAAACCACACTACCAAAGAGGAAAGGTAAAAATATACTGCATCATCTTCTTACTAAAAAAGGTATTTCAATGCACAGGCTTGATTGGGGAGAACTGCTATTGTTACCACTGTGCTGGGAAATCAATGAGGAATAATTATTGAAGAAAATAATGTAAGTGAACAGGATTTTAAATGGACACGATTTGTGTTTTTAAATTATTGTATAGCTAAGACATGCTGTGTAATAAGATAAAAAAGAAAAGAAAAGTTGTACCATGAATATTTTGGGGGTTTATGAACTTTCTGTCATATAGAATTGTTCAAAGAAAGAGACTGCATAATTGGAGGAAAGAGCACTGACCCAGGGTTTGATTCTGCCTAAGGCCATATGAGCTGTGTGGCCATGGTTTTAACCTCTCTGAGTCTCAGTTTCCTCATCAATAAAATGGGAATAATAATACCTTAGTATTTACACCCTCCCCCTCCCCCTGGTTGCTGAAAGGCTCAAATAAGATAATGTATGTATAATATATTGCAAATCTTAAAATGTCAACTATTTGCCAGGTCACCAATTCCATGGTTATATGTATACATCAGACTTGTACAACATACAGCCCTGTTGTGCAGACCTGCCCAAGGGTATTAGACCTCTTAATCACTTCTCTGTCTGAGAACAGCCTTGGGGACTGATGATGACCTTAGCTGCAATTACATCCTCTACATTTTTCAAAAGCAGCTTGGGTAATAAGTAACCCAAGGGCTGAATGGTGTGCAGGTCTGGTATGTGTGTACACATACATATATACACACAAATATATCCATATATTTGTAAGCACACATGAATATATGTATATAGATAGATAAATATACAATTAAAGGTGATAATCTTGTGAAAACCACTTCAGCCATACATTTCTAGTTTCACATCCATTTAGTAGTCTGGCATTTATAAACCCATGAAAAAATGGGGGCTTCTGAACCTTTCTTACTTTCATATCAGCATGTTTTAATTCATTTTCTCAACATGAGGGCAAGATCCAGCACACAGGCGGGATGCTAGCTAGTTCTTTATGACTCAACCAAGAAAGAAATAGACAAAACATGGTTTTTACATAATGTTTAGAAATAAGCATCTGAGAAGTGGGGAAACATGCCATGCTGATTAACCAAGCTACATCATTAAGTCATGGCATTATCACCATCTGCTAACTGGGGACAAGTCTGAAGTGAGTCACCAAAGCATTGGAAACCTTCTCATGGAGACCGATTCTGTAGACAATTCCCAGTCCCCTGGGTGTAATGAAAAGTCTATGCTATTTGCATGGATCTAGATCTAGCTCAAGAGAGCTCCGGTTCCCCCAAGTGTAATTCCAGTTTTCCTCAAGTACCGAGAAATCAATTTCCTCAGTGCTTTGGTCTGTTCTGCTTATTTCTCAAGGATATTAAATGACTTGGAGTACTGCAATATTAGTTCTAAATTCACCAAGGCAAGACACTCGCTATGTGAGATATCCCTTGAGTCACATTCTCATCCCATATTCAATATCTATTTGACAGTTGATGACTGAAGAAGCTTAGAGAGGTAATATGAGGGATCGAAGGCAAAATTGGGGTCATGTGACAGGAAGAGTGTTTACAAAGGGAAGAGCCTGGGCAGACTTGAGGATAGAGGATTTGGGTTTCAGATATCCACAACTCACTGCCAACAAATCATGGGTCTAACAATCTCCTCCCAGACCCAACAGGAATCCTGCTGCTGGCAGATACCCTGAGACAAGACATATCTTCCTTCCTAAGAGGTTGATGAGCAGTCCTCTTTAGTTGGAGATAATCAGTTATGAGGTATTGAAGTGAGAGTAGCTAACAGAGACTTCCTTCCTGGGCTCACTGGATTGAAAAAAATGAAAAGAGGAGAATGTCGAAGAGAAACATACCCATCTGTCCAAGAAATATTGCACTAGTAACAAATCTCTTTTAATAAATGGGTCTTGTACAATTTTGATGAAGTTCTCCATCCTGGTACATCTCTAGAACATATCCCCTATGGAAGTGGACTGTATCCTATATATGTGTAATGGAAAGAAAGTCCCGTGAAGATTGTCATTGACTCAGAGAGAAAAATGTGACTCCAAACCTAGAGCTTGTTCAGGAACATTTGGTCTGAAAGATCTGTGCTTTATTCATTGCTTCTGAAAGGAAATGAGAAAAATGCAGTTCTCAAACAGAATCAGTAACCATAGTTTATTAGATGTTGCAGGTGTCATTGGCTCCCAATAAAGACTTAAAGCTTTTATAGTGAAACATTATGTTCGATGAATATCAGCTGCCCCCAGGAAAATAACTTATCTATGATCATTTTTTGCTAATTCTAGTGTAAGAGGGGGAATTAGTTACCTTACCAAATGATTTCCCTCAACCAGCTTGAATTACATATTGATGTGGTATTAAAATGTTAATAAGATGCTAATGGGTCAAAATAGGTGGCACAGGGGATAGACTGCTGGGCCTGGAGTTAGGAAGACCTGAATTCAAATCTGACCTCAGGAACTTAACTAAGTTTGTGACCCTGGGCAAGTCATTTAACCCCATTTGTCTCTGTTTCCTCATCTGAAATGAGCTGGAGAAAGAAATGGCAAACTACTTCAGTATCTCTGCCAAGAGACTGGGTCACGAAGAGTTGGACACCCCTGAAATGACTGAACAACAAAAAAAGATGATAATCTATCCTTTTAATGAGTATGATCACTTTTCTTTATAATACAATGGGCACAGGCTTGAGGGTCCTTAGAGAGTTATATTGGCCAACCTTGCAGAGCAATACAGGCCAAGAGTACTTGTATGGAAAACACCCTATGTCTATATGAGAAAAGTGAGGGGATTTTCTTTCTTCCTTCTCACATCAGTCAGGACATCTAACAGTAGAGCCTTTCATCCAGTTGGAGACAATGCATCTCTTAGAATGCATAGACACACATGTTATAGAAATAGGGAGCACCATTCTAGCAGTTTCAAAGAACGGTACCTTGGACAGCAAAGATAAGACCCTTGCTTACATGCTTAAGAGTGAGCTAGCCCCGGCAACTAGAGAAGCATAGGCCCTAGGAGTCCAGCTGAGTGATGCATCCAGCACAGAGTCTGTGCTGGTGGAGTGAAGTGGGTTGAGACATGAATTATGAGGCCTCCATGAGGATAGAAAGAATATTAAAGCTCTATACCGGGGGCATTAACTACATGTGCTCCCTAACTACATGCTTCACTACCAAATTTTTGCCCAATCTTCCCACAGATGGATGGTGTTGTCTATTTGTGGGAGAATTTTTTGGGGAAAGTGTTTTAACTTCCCACAGATGGATGGTGTTGTCTATTTGTGGGAGAATTTTTTGGGGAAAGTGTTTTAACTACCTACGGTTGTTACTAAATGCCTTTCTCTGGAGTTATTAATGTAAAGCACACCAGTGGGGGCTTGTGACCTACAGTTTTAGAACTGTACACTCACTTATTAGGATCTGAGAGTAGTAACCATCCTGTGGGGATTCCTCCTCTCTTTGAAAGTACAAATTGGAGGGAATATCCTAGAGGAGACGTTATACAAGGAAAGATTTTATATGATTTTATCCTACTTTCCCCCCGATCTTTGCATGAGAAAGATCTGTTTTTGCTCTTTCACAAAAGGTTTTCCCCTTCAGATAGTCTTTTTTTTTAAGCTGGAAAGAGACAAATTATGACCCTCTTTTAAAAAATTTTTTTTTTCTTTTTGGAGAGGGGAAGGTAGGACAATTGGGGTTAAGTGACTTGCCCAAGGTCACTGTAAGGGTTATGGGATCTAAAGATCTCCCATGCCCCATGGACGTGCTGACATAGCAGAGCAAGAGAAAGCGGAAAGTGAGAGAAAGTGAAAAGCCGAGCTAACGGTCCTGCAGTTGGCAGTTGGTGGCGGTTGCCTTTTTTTTTTTCTTGAGTTAGGACTCCTGCTGAGGACTGCCAGGGGCTGGAGCTGCTGGGAGCGTGCTTCCAGGATGCTGGGTGGTTGCTGTGAGTGGGGAGAGGAGGACCTTTGCCTGAGGTAGCCTGTTCTGTTTTAAAGGTTTGAAAATATGGGTGCTTTCTACTTTATCTACCTGTGCCAATATCATAACTACTCTGATGGCTTTCACTTTCTGGTTTTGGGACTCAGTCTTTTGGTATCTTAATAAATTTTCTAGTTTATTTCCCCAAATGGCAAACCTGATGTATTTTGTGATGGATAATTATATCAGCATATTTGTAATCTCTATAGGCATTGTGAATATGGCATTGCTGATACATTTGGCGACGAGGATGGGACCACAAAATGTCAGGCCTCTATTTGGAAGCAGTGGGGCTTTAGAGGGAGAAATGGCTATTCCAGGATGGGAGGATTTGCCTTATTCCTCTCTAGCCAGAGAATGGGCTAAAAGCACAGGGCCCTGTGAAAACTGGGAACCAAGGCTAAAAGAGGGAGAACCTGGAGATTTGGAAAGATGTTTGAAAGCAATACCCATAGAACCAGGCAAAGAACTGGCAGGAGTGTGCAGGAGAGGCTGGGTGCTGCTAACAAGTTATCGCCTTATGTGTAAAAGTAGGGATAAGCTGCTGAAGGAAAGAGCTAGGATGGCTAGGGAGTCAGCTGGTTTGCCTGAGGATTCTTCTGTGTCACAGCACTCAGAAGAGCAAACTGGAGGGACTCATGTGGTCCAGGAGCAAGCTACTGTTCATGTAGCTAAAAGGAAGCAAAAAACCAGCAGAAGGAATGTGCATGCAGCTTTTGTACAGGCTGGGCAGAGTTGCCCTGACAGCTTCCAGGAGAATGTGTGTGAGGAGAATGGAACAAGGTTAGATGAGGAGTCTCCTAATGTAGAAGCTCTCCCCATACGAAGAAGAAGGCAAGAGAACCACTGAGGCAAAACAGAGTCCAGGGAGATAATTGAGGATTTCACTCAACAGGAGATCACTGATATATTGAGTAGATTTACCCAAAGAATGGGGGAGTCTTTAGTGTCTTGGATAGTAAGAATCACTGATGAAGGCGCGGGAGGAATAACACTGGACAATGAGGACTGTTTAAAATTCATAAGTATCAGTCAGAATCCTTTTGTACACCAGGCTTTTAGGGATCACCATATGCAAGGAGGAAATAACAAAACTAATCTTCTAGCTTTAGCTGCAGAAGGTTGCAAAAAGCAATATCCAACTGAATCTATGTGGCCTAGGGGAGACAGACCCTGGTACTCACTTAGAGACTGTATGAGAAAACTAAAGGAGGAGGTAATGAAAACTGCTATCCTGATTGGAGATGCAAATGCATATTATGATACCCCCCTAGGAGTTCCTCATAGAAATATCATAGTGAAGACGGCTCCTCCTGCATATAAGCACCTAATTCTGACTCTTTTAATTGGAGAAATAGGGCACCCTCTTTCAGAGGTGCTGGATAAGATTTCACAATTAAGCGATTTAGGGGAATGGGAAAAAGACAAATTGCCTCGAGAGAGAAGAGTAAACAGCCAGAGGATTCAGAGACAAAATAGACCCACAAGAAGGGAACTGTTTACTGCTTTATTAAGAGCTGGGGTGGACATTAGAAGAATAGATGGTATTCCAACTGAAGAGCTGCATAAGCTGTACCAAGAAAAGGTACTTAGCATTAGAATGAACAGGGAAGCAGGAACCACCCCTGCAGGTATTTCTGAATCTGAATCTTTGTATCCAAGTTTGCCTCACCTTCAGGGGGAATAGGAGATAGGCCAAGCCCCAGCCCAGATAAAAGAAATATGCAGAAGAGATTGCAGACCCCATATTGGTTCAACAATATATTGGAAGAATGGATCAACTACTGTGACTAGGGCACTGATTGATACTGGGGCTGAGGCCACACTTATCTATGGAAACCCTGATAAGTTTAAACATGGAACTCCTATTACCATCACAGGTCTAGGAGACACTGAAATATCAGCCAGACAGGTTAAAATAACAATGAAAATTGGGCAGTTACCTAAGAAGGAATATACTGTGGTTGTTGTACCCATTCCTGAATACATCATTGGAATAGATGTATTGAGAGGCATGACTCTGAATTTCCCTGAAGGAAGATACCAATTTGCTGTGAGGAAGATAGGAATTAATACAGTTTTAGTAGGAAAACTAAAAATGGACCCAATCACTTTACCTGAACCTTCTGAAGTAATTACTTTAAAACAGTATCGTGTGCCAGGTGGGCAAGATGAAATTGCCACTATTATAAAGGAATATGTTGAAGCAGGAGTGTTATTCCCTACAACCACAAGATGGAATAATCCTGTCTGGCCAGTAAGAAAATTAGATGGGACGTGGAGAATGACTGTGGATTATAGACAGTTGAATAAGGTGACTCCTTCTTTGTATGCTGCTGTTCCAGATACCATCACCTTAATAGAAAGGATCCAGAAATATGATGGGACTTGGTATGCAGTTATTGACTTGGCAAATGCCTTCTTCACCATCCCAATAGACTCTAAACAATGGAACCACTTCGCTTTCACTTGGCAGGGTAGACAATATACTTTTACTCGCTTGCCACAAGGGTACATACATAGCCCCACTATTTGTCACAGGATTGTGGCTGAACAGTTGGATGAATTAAAGCTACCTGGTGTACAGCTTACCCACTACATTGATGATATCATGATACAGGGAAAAGATGCGAAAGTAGTGGAAAGGAGTTTGACCCTTCTAATTGAGCATATGAAAAGTAAAGGGTGGGAAATTAACCCTGCAAAGGTTCAAGGACCAGCTCACAATGTGAAGTTTTTGGGTATACAATGGAACAAGGGGCTAAGGGAGATTCTTCCTCAAGCCCGACAAAAGATTCAGGATTTTCCTACCCCTACCAATAAGAAGGAGGCCCAAAAGTTCATAGGATTGTTTGGATACTGGAGGCACCACATTCCACATTTGGGACAGATTTTAAAACCTTTATATAGAGTCACACGGAAGAAATATGAATTCGATTGGGGACTTGAGCAGAGTAAAGCTTTTGAAGAAGCCAAGGCTGCCATACAATTGGCCCTAGATTTGTGGCCCATGCAAAATGGTCCAGTGGAATTGCAAGTGACTGTACAAGATGATTATGCAAACTGGAGCTTATGGCAAAAACAACAAAGCCGAAATGTACCTTTGGGATTTTGGTGTAGGAAACTCCCTTCATCTGGAGTCCAGTACACACCTTTTGAAAAGCAGTTGTTAGCTGCATATTGGGCTTTGGTGGAGACTGAACAACTGACTGTGGGCCATGAAGTGATATTAAGACCTGGAATCCCAATTATGACCTGGGTAATGAGTACCCCAGCTTCTCACAGAATTGGACATGCCCAAGAGACTAGTATAATCAAATGGAAGTGGTATATTCAAAATAGAGCGAAAACAGGCAAAAGCGGAGTCTCTGCTCTGCATGAATCTATAGCAAACATAGAAATTGAGAGGAATGACACACCCCCTGAGCCAAAGCAACAGTTGGTACAGTCCACTGTAAAATGGAATGAGGGATATGATGTATTAACTGAGGAACAAAAGAGACATGCATGGTTTACTGATGGGACAGCAAAATATTTGGGGCAAAAAAGACATTGGAAAGCAGTGGCCTATAACCCATGTACTAGAAGGACTTTGGAAAGTACTGGGATAGGTGCAAGTAGCCAATATGCTGAACTTATGGCAGTATAACAAGCCATCAAAATAGAACAAGGAGGACAGTGTCATATATTCACTGATTCATGGGCAGTAGCTAATGGGTTAGCTACATGGATGCCCATGTGGAAAAATGAAAATTGGGAAATTCATGGTAAACAAGTCTGGGGCAAAGAATTATGGGAAGATATCTGGAACATGTCTTTGGTCACTGACTTGTCAGTTTTTCATGTAGATGCTCACGTGGCCCCCACCACACCAGAACGTGAGTACAATGCTCATGCTGATCGACTGGCAAAGATTGCTACTGAACATATTGTCCCTACTTTGACAACAACTGATGATCCGGTATTAGCAAAATGGGTCTACCAAACGGCAGGCCATTTGGGGGTCCAGGCCACACACCAGTGGGCACAAGATTAAGGTATTAGTATCTCTCATTCACTGTTAAAACAGATAGCAGAAGAATGTCATATATGTCAATTGGAAAAGGAGCGAACTGTTCCTCGGGTAGTAACTGGAGAGATAGCAAGAGGAAAAGTCCCAGCCCAAATCTGGCAAATAGATTATATTGGTCCACTACCACTGGATAAAGGATGCAGATTTATATGTACTTGTATTGATACCTATTCAGGTGTACTAGTAGCTTGTCCTTATAAGAATGCAACCCAGAAAAACACTTGTAAAGCCCTAGATCTCATAAGTCTATATTATGGAACCCCAATGCAGATTCAAAGTGACAATGGGTCACATTTCAAAGGCAATGAAATGAAGAAGTATTGTATACTAAACAATATAGAATGGATATATCATATTCCATATTATCCAGAAGCATCTGGGTTAATTGAAAGAATGAATGGATTACTGAAAGAACAGTTGAGGAAGTTAAGTTCCAATAATTCATATCAACATTGGAAGGATAATTTGTTCATGGCTTTGCGTAATTTGAATAATAGACCATTGGGAGGAAGTACACCTCTAGCCAGAATGATGACCCCCAATCTGCAAATTAGAAAACAACAAACACACAAGATCCCAAATATTGAGTATTGGACCTTGAGGCCAGATGTCCCAGCACCGTACCCAGGACCACCTGGTTCGGTGGGGTATGATTTACATTGTTTAGAGGACTTTTGGTTGGACAGGAAAGAAGTAAGAAAAATTTCCACTGGGATATGCATAAGAATCCCTAAAAATCACTTTGGACAGATTTTACCCAAGGATTAGCAGCTCAAGGAATACATGTATTGGCTGGAGTAATAGATTCTAATTATCAAGGAGAAATTGTTGTAGCATTCCAGAATTTAGGTGAAGGGCCCATACAGATTCACAAGAATGATAGGATAGTTCAAGTGATTATCGTTCCTTGTAAAACAATGCCACTTGTAAAAACTGACCTCCTTCCAAAATAACTGTCACAGGAACTGAAGGATTTGGTTCTACTGATAGAATAAAATCAGGAGCTAAAGTATGGGTAAAACGGAAGCCAGATGATGTTCCAAAGGCTGCAGAGATTATAGCATATGGGAAGGATAACACTGTAACTATTGTTTATTCTGGAGAAGATGATTACAAAATTGTACCCTTAAATCATTTATTCTACCGTGAGTGAGGCTACAATAGTCTGGTTATTGTCTCTTTGCTTCTTCTTGATTTTTGTTTGTTCACCTTGTTTGTTAGATTTGTTTCCACAGGCTTGGTACCCTCCATCTGTAGATGCCTGATAGCTTAAGCTGGATGTCACCCACTGTCTGCAACTGTGATGTGTCACCCTTGGACCTGGCATCAAGCATATTAAGAACTGACCTCTCAAATGGGACCCCTAAGGACAGGGACAGCTCTACATCCGATTTCAGCAGCAAGTAGCCATAGAAGAAGAGATCTTCACCCCTTACCACAAGATTTTGGGGCCCCATTTGTTCGGGGTGGGGGTAATGATGGGGAGCTTGTGCTCAAGCCCCACCCTAAAATATGGTTTTTTGTGTTTATTGTGTGCTATTCTTGTTATATTGTTGTGAAATTTTGTTGACACCAGTTATTCCTACTGTATTTTTGCCAAGTAAGGGACATGAAAGATCTTGGGGCCGAATGTAAGGGTTATGGGATTTAAAGATCTTCCATGCCCCATGGACGTGCTGACATAGCAGAGCAAGAGAAAGTGAAAAGCGAGAAAAAAGTGAAAGCCGAGCTAACGGTCCTGCGAAAGTCTGTTTTATGCGGTTGGTGTTGTCCCCTGGTGGGCACTGCCAGGGGCCAGAGCTGCTGGGAGCAGGACTTTCTGCTAAGGACTCCTGCTGAGGACTGCCAGGGGCCGGAGCTGCTGGGAGCGCGCTGGGTGGTTGCTGTGAGTGGGGAGAGGAGGACCTTTGCCTGAGGTAGCCTGTTCTGTTTTAAAGGCTTGAAAATGTGGGTGCTTTCTACTTTATCTACCTGTGCCAATATCATAACTACTCTAATAGCTTTCACTTTCTGGTTTTGGGACTCAGTCTTTTGGTATCTTAATAAATTTTCTAGTTTATTTCCCCAAATGGCAAACCTGATGTATTTTGTGATGGATAATTATATCAGCATATTTGTAATCTCTATAGGCATTGTGAATATGGCATTGCTGATACAGTCACACGGCTAGTTTTTGTGTTAAGTGTCTGAGGCTGGATTTGAACTCAGGTTCTCCTGACTCCAGGGCTGGTGCTCTGTTCACTGAGCCACCTAGCCACCCCAAATTATGACTTTCTTATGAGTATCCATATTCATAGTCCCTCTAAGTCAGGCAATTTCTTCAGCCGCTCAAATCTTCCACTTGCTTTCCAAGCCTTTGAAGTTCAAACTTGTATACAATAAATTCACACTAAAATGTATAAGGCTATTCTTTAGCCACTCTAGTAGGCTCTGTTGGGAAGTTAGAAAACCTACTTTTCAAAAGGACCACACATTTTTAGAGACTATATACATTAAAATATATACATATATGCACACATACTTACATATACAGAGAAGTTTTTTAAATAGAAATGGAGATTTCCTTATATCCTGTTAAAACTTGATCCTGGAAAATGAACTATCATTATAGATGCCTGAGAATTTAAATAAAAGTTACTGCTCCCTGGAGTATTTGTATTTTTAACCTTATGTCTAACCATAGATAGAAAGTCCTAATCCCTGTTAAAGAAATTTGTTTGTGAGAAGATTAGGGTATAGTGAGATTGTTGATAAGTACTCAGTTGCTTCCTTTCTGTTAATGATCAGTTATCACATGTTAATTTAATCAGTAATTACATTGTGATTACATTTGTAATGTTAAACATAGAAAGCCAAAGTTACTATCAACTATTGACCAGTTTTGTGGAACAATTTTCTAGGGAATATATTTTATAGAGGGATTTGTCTAGGTGATCATTTGGAGGTATGTTTTGTCAGAACAAAATGTATTAACAAAGCAATTTTTCTCCATTTTGATTGTTATTGGGAAGTGCAATATAAAATGAAAGAGTCATAGATTTAGAACTGAAAAAGAAACGAGAGGTTATCTAGTTCAATCCTTTTATTTGTGCAGATTTGGAAACTAAGGTCACAAGAAGTTGTCTAAGGTCAGAGTGGTAGAAAGTGGTAGAGCTGAGATTATATGTGTATATAATTATATGTATTACATATATATTTATACACATACATACACACATGTGTATGTATATGTATAAATGTACATATGTATTTATATATTTGACATTGTTGTACAGTCCTTTTTCAGTCACGTCCAACTCTTCATGACCCTATTTGGGATTTTCTTGATGAAGATATTGGAATAGTTTGCCATTTACTTCTGCAGCTCATTTTACAGATGAGAAAACTGGCACAAATAGTATTAAGTGACTTATTTAAGGTCACACAGCTAGTAAGTGTCTGAGGATTTGACTCCAGACCCAGCCCTCTATCCTCTGTGCCACCTCCCTGCCCACTGATATACATTGGACACAAACAACTTATAGCACATTAAAAAAAAATGAGAGTTGTGCAAAAGAATAGACAGAAAGGATGAGCTAGGTGTGTGATGGGAAAAACAGATGGGCTGGTCACATGTCTAATGTATCAGAGATAACCTCTGAACAGCTGTGATAGTAATGGCATTTAAAGATTCCCCTGTATTGGCTTGGTTTTTGGTTTGATTGTGTTAAAACCCAGAGCTTGTTAATCCCACCTGTGAGATGGACTTGTTGATGTGAAAAGAAAGTCCTGAACTGGGAGGAGCTGGTGATGTAGATTTGGAGAGACACAAGAGAGAGGCAGAAGAACTTTTTGGAAGCAGCACCTTTGGAGGCAGAGAGAGACTGAGCAGATTGCTGAGGGCCACTTTGAATTGCCCTGGACTTTTGAGACCTGCCCCCGGAGCTGCCAACGACTGAGGAGACATGGCTGTTTTGCTGGTACTTTGTCTGTCTGTTTTGATGTTGTTTTGCCAGATTTGTCCACTGGTGAAAGACAGTCCTGTTGTTGAAGAAGTTCTGGAACCTGGCTGTTGGCTAAGAGCTCCTGAGACTGTCCTGCAGACAGAGAATGAATGCTGTCCACTGGTGAAGGGCAGTGCTGTTGTTGCAGGGGTCTGGGAACCTTTCTATTGGTTCAGAGCTCCTGAGACTGTCCTGCAGACAGAGTGAATACTGTCCACTGGTGAAGGACAGTGCTGTTGTTGCAGGGGTCTGGGAACCTTTCTGTTGGTTCAGAAGCCCTGAAGAAGGATTTTCTTGTTGTATGTTTACAGAAATCCTGGGAGAGGGTTTTGCTAATGTTTTCAGGGGTCCTAGGACTGTTCTGCAGACAGAGGATGAATTAATGAAGAGACTGGCAATGTATCTTGTGGCCTTGCTAAGCATTGTCTCCCCAGGAACTAAGATTGCTGAGAACTTGCCTCATGTCAAGATGAAGAAAAGACCTCCATTTGGGTATTAAGTGCTGTGCTTAAACTTGTAGTAACTCTGGGGTAGATTCAATTGTGATCCAGGGGTGGGGAACTTTTGACCTTTTTGTGTTCTATGGTTGAACAAAAGAATGTACTTTACTTATGTTTGGAAACTAATCTCCATTTGAGAAGAGGGGTTTTGTGATGGACTAAATGAAGGTACAGCCTAGGGATGGAGTAGTATTTAGAACAGGGACTTTGTAATTGATTGAATGAATGTAAGGTCCTGGAGTGAGGTAGTACTTGGAGATTATTTAATCACACTTAGTAAATGCTGTATTTTGAATGATGTCATATTTTGATCTTCTCTCTTCTTAATTTGTCACTGAATAAAATGGAGAGCACCTATGCTGGTATTTTGAACCTTGGGAAGTTGCCTTTCCTTGGCATTACATTACAACAGCCCATGAGCTCCACTAGTATCCATGCATTGCCAGGAGGCAGCCCTCCGCACTCAGGGTAGACTCTCCTCTACAGAAGCTATAGAAGGATCTGGACAAGAGCTTCACAAGATGGCAAGTCTGTAGGGGTTTTGATCTTTATTGTTGGAGAGAGAATCCACATTGATGAGAAAGATCATAGATGTATCTATTTTTTAAAAGAGAGAATGCTAGAGAAAAATATGTGGTTGACCAGCTTATTTTCTATCGTCTGTTCACTTAAGTCCTAAAACATAAGTGTCTTTGCTATTTGGAGTCCAAAACAGAAGGGGAAGAGTCACCTTAACCCCTTAGAAGACTGCCAAATCATTTTTTCCTGCTCAGGATTCTGAGGGATAAATAGTTGGAAAAGAACAAACATACTAAAAGGTTAATATTTCTGATTTTGTGTGGGTTAGGGGGAGGGTAGATTGAGCAAATTATTGCAATCACTTCCTCCTCTTAAAATCTCCCAGAATCTAATATATTACACACACACACACACACACACACACACACACAAAATCATGGGAATGAGCTATTCTGGTAGAATAAAAATAAAACCTCCTAAAAATAAATAGTTTTTTAAAATATAAGTAACAAATTTTACCTTGAACATTTTTTACTCAGGGGAGAGATGGAGTTAGGTCAGATTGAGTAAAGTAATCAACAGAACTATGATACTGAGAATTTATTTCTTGGTGATTTTAGATGATTCTGATAGGGTGCTTGGGATCTATGTTTGTAATACCACTTTGTAACATCAATTTGTAAAACCAGTTTGTAAAATCACACTACTCCCCCCGCCCAGTCTCAGAGCATTAACTCTGTCCCTTCTCCCCTTGCCCTTAGCTTCAAAGCATTAATTGTGCCCAGCAACAACTCATGGATTGTTTATCTCAGCCTTGAAACACTAACAAGCTATACCTATCAATCCTTCACAAAAGTATCTATAAACATTCCAGTTTAGGCAACTATTATCTCCCCCTTGCATAATGTCTCCTTGCCCCCATGAATCCTTCAATACCCCCTTTCTAGGTCAACTCCTTAAGCAATTATCTTTCCCTAACCTTGGTTCCCAGACATCAATCCTGTCAAGCATGACACTAATGGGTGGCAGACTGGGCACTTCTCCATCAGGCCTTGACCGCTGGCTGACTTAGTGACATTTCAAGCCTAAAACCACACCTCTAGGTAGCACCCCCCCCCCCCAGGGCTTTTTCGAAGTGAATCATAGGTACTACAATTGCGCAGTTACATAAAGCCTGCATGCCCCTTTAAACACCGACCCCACCTTAGCCCCACCTTAACTCCTCCTAACCCCACCCTCTTCTCACCTGGTCAGCCTTAACTAAACTATGCCTGTGTCTTCTTTAAGCTTGTAGGTCCTCTAAGGATCCTTGCCAGCTGTAAGGTGTATAATAAACTTTTTCAACTCTGACTCCAAGTTAGTCTGAGCTGAATTCTTTCCAGACTGAATCGCAGGTTCTGGTCTTAAGATAAGATCAGAGTCCCTGCTCAACCTATTGGGAGCCATCCCTCATGAATTCCAGATGAGCAATTGACAGGTTTCAAAATGTCTCTTGCATTAAAGGGTTTGATTTAACAAAATAATTTTAGAGGACATCCGTATCTTCAGGAACTCATTTTGTATAGTTCCTTGTCACTGTGAGCTATAGAAATTTTCCCATGTGAGGTGGCTAGGTGGCAGTGAGTAGAGTGCTGGCCCTGGAGTGGGGAGGACCTAAGTTCAAATCCAGCCCTAGACACTTAACACAAAAACTAGCCATGTGACCTTGGGCAAGTCACTTAGCCCCAATTGCCCTCCAAAAAGAGAAAAAAAGAAAAGAAAAAAAAGAAATTGTCCCATGAGATCAGCAGTGGTACTTCTGAATTTAGCATGGGTTCAAGAGGAAAGTTAGTAGAAAGTAGAAAATAAGGATTTGGGATTTGCCAATGGATTTTACTCTTCATTCATTCCTAGCCCAGATCTGCTATTGTTATATTTTATATACAGGCAACTTCTGGTTAGTTAGGCTGCTTGTTTCTCATATGTGACATTCGATCAGCCTTTGTACAGGCTTTCCCCAATGTCTGGAATGCACTTCTCCTTCACCTGTAGCTCTTAGCATATCTAGCTTCTTTCAAAGCCCCACTGAAGTGCCACCTCCTCCATAAAACCTGCTAGAAGTGCCTCCTGCCCTATCCCCTGCAATCACCATTTACTTTGCATGTATTTTGTATATATGTGTATGTACATTGTTTTCTCAAGTTGATGTAAATTCCTTGGGGAAGGGCATTTTTAAATTTGCTTAGTGGCATGAGTACTCAGAAGATACTTTCTGCTTAACTTTGACAACTGTGGTATAGTGGAAATCATACTATACTAGTAAGTAAGAGTCCTAGGTCTGAACCCCAGTTCTGCCACTGACTACCTATGTGACCTTGGACAAATCACTTCCTACTTCTTGGGTCTCAGTAAAATGGTGGGTTTGGATTAGATAATCCCTGTGGTACTACAATCAATCATAAATTTAGAGTCAGAAAGGACCTTAGCGGTAATTTAATCCAAACTCTCTCATTTTATAGATAAGAAAATTGAAATTCAGAGAGGTTTTAAAACCTGCTCAAGGTCACACAAGGCTGAAAAATTTCAGAGGTCACACACATAGGTCACATAATGGCAGGACCATCACTTGAAGCCTACCCTTCTGATGTGAAACCCAGTGATTTTTTTCCACTGAAAACACAATGATCCCTTTTGCCTCTGACGTCCAGTGATTTCATGAAATGCAGAATCTATTTGCTTATTCATTTGTTTCCCAATAACCTCTTCCAAGAATACAGGCAGTTCCTCCTAGCTCCTTGGAGAGTAATCTCATTAAGGATTTCCTAGGACATTGCCTCCTTCTCTAATACATGATAAGAGAAGAGGAATTAAAATGTGCTTACATTTATAGAGTCCTTCATGGCTAGCACTAAGTGCTTTTACATCCCATCCAATGGATTTTTAAAACAACCCTGTGAAGTACATAGTACAATTATTAATGTTCCCCTTCCTTTTGGGGAGAGGAGCAAAGTGAGAAGAGTGGCCAATAAACCTGCATTAATTGTATGACTATGTGCTTATTGATTAATTTATTGATGTTTTAAGCACCTACTGTGTTTCAGGCTTTCTGCTAAGGAGTATAAAGAAAGGCAGAAGACAATCCCTACTCTGAAGGTCACATGCCATTGCATTTTAGGCTTGTATTTTTGTTCTTGGACTTGAATTGGTCTCTTCTTGGATATAAAAATCAGAGCTATGTCATTTGTGTGCAAGTCATCAACTTTGATGATCTGATTTTTACTATGGATTATTTGGACTGGCTTTTGTGGACCTACAAGCTCCAGGCGGTATTTTCTTTCTCACTCTGACTAGTCAGCATTAGCTAGATAATGGAAATGTATTTCTATTTGTTTGTGCTGAGAAAACAATGGGTTGCCATGGCCAAAGAGTTTATCATGTTACTTTGAGAATGACCCTTTCTGTCCTTAGCTCAGCTAGTCATTGGATAGCGGACTTGACCTGATAGCCTTTCTAGCATGGTAGAACCTCCTTCAATTTTCATAACAGAAGTGTTATCTCCATTAAAAGATTCATTTAAAGGCAGTGTGGTATGGTGGCAAAAACACTAGACTTGGAGTCAGAAGACCTGATTTTATATTCTGGTCCTTACAACTTACTAGATGTGAATATGGATAGATAACTGGAGCTCTCTGAGTCTCAGTGTTATCATCTATAAAATGGGGATAAGAATTCTTGTACTATGTAGCTCATAGGATTGTTGTAAGGAGAGTCCTTTGTAAACTTTGACAAAAAGCCTGAGGAGTTGGAAGGATTGTTGATTCAGGAGAACATAAGCCAGAATTGAATGTTCATTCCAAAGGTTTGAGGAGATGGATTGTATCTTCCTTTCTTCTTTGGCAGCTTTGAAGAGAGGAGAATTACTATGAATGCCAAGTAGAGGAAGGTCAGATAAGTGCCCCTTCTCCTCTGCCATTGAGCCACCATTTGTTGTGAGGCATAGTGGTGGTTTCTTTGCTGTTTATTCTTTTCTGATTTTAGGTGAATGAGTATCTAAAGATGGAACTAACCAAATTTGGACCTTGAAAGGTCACAGGAGTCATCAGGGTCCCCTCACCAACAAAACAGGTAGCAGAGACTGTTAGGGTCTGTAGCAGCAATAGCTGAGTCCCAGGAGAAGCCAGCCTAGCTGAGTAAGGAGAAGATCCCTGATAGCACCTGCAGAAGGACAGTGGGACCTCCTCAGAGGAAGAAAGGAGCTCCCAGTGGTGGCATTAGTCACAAATGCCCACACAACACTTGTGCTCTGAGCTTGTTTCATCTCTCTACAAGGACCAAGCATGTGCAGAGAGGACAATGAGTCTCTTCCCCCCCCCCACACACACTTTTCTTTGCTCCCCCAAATTTAGGGAAGATATTTCTGTAACTTCTGTCCTTGATGTACTTTTGGAGCAAATATCCTTTGGTCAAAGTTTATTGATAAATACTGACTGATAGATATGGGGGGGGGGGGGGCAGACTACAAAACTACAATGGATGGTGGCTCACGAACAGTAGCATTCAAATCACAAGCCCTCAGGGTTACCCCTAGATCCTGAGGGGAAGAGTCGTCAAGCACCTACTGAGGATTCAACTTACCAGTGAGAGTGGGAGCTGGCATACCAAAGATACATTTAAATGGCTTTTGAATTAGCCAATTAGCCAACCAATTACTTTTGGATTTTCCAGCATTTGAAATTAGCTCTTTGATCAATTTCTTGCCTTCTCCTCTCCCCCACCCTACACACTATTAGTATGGATTTTTGCGAGATAGTTATATACCATGGGAGTTTTCTTTAGTCAAAAAATATATTTTTTAAAGCCTTTATTATGTGTTGGGTACTGTGTTAAGTGCTGGGGATACAAAGACCATCAAAAATAGTCCCAGCAGGCTAACAGTTATATTTTTTTTGGAGGGCATTTGGGGTTAAGGGCCCAAGGTCATATGGCTAGTTTTTGTGTTAAGTGTCTGAGGCCGGATTTGAACTCAGGTCCTCCTGACTCCAGGGCTGGTACTCTACTCACTGCGCCACCTAGCCACCTGGGCTATTTTTAAAAAATAAAATGTGGAATAATAAAAAAAAATGTCAACTTCATCTCTGGTCATTCAGGATGTAAAGAAAGCCAAATGTAGACCTTTAGATATTAGTATGTGTTGACTTATAAAATAATTACATGTATTTGTATAATGCTCTAAAATTTGCCCTGGACACTCGTTTCTGTTTGACTCCCAACAATCCAGGGAAGTGACTTATGCAGGTGACATTTTCTTTGTTTCACAAAGTCACTTAACCCCAATTGCCCTGCCTTCCCCCCTCCAAAAAAACAAACAAACAAAAAAGACAAAAGATAATCCCTGTCCTTGGGAATTGTTGTTGTTCATTTTGAGTCATGTCCAACCCTTTGTGACCCTATTTAAGATTTTCTTGACAAAGGTACTGGAGTGGTTTGCCATTTCTTTCTCCAGAGCATTTTACAGATGAGGAAACTGAGAGAACCAGAGTAAAGTGACTTGCCTAGGATCACACAACTAGTAAATGTTTATGGTCAAATTTGAACTCAGGAAGATGAATATAATGGCGGTATAGTGACAGAGACAACATACCAACAAACGTGTAAAGCAAGCTATGTACAGGATAAGGAAGGAAAGGCATTAGAATTAAGAGGGATTGGAAAAGGCTTTCTGCAGAAAATGGAATTTTAGCTGGGACTTAAAGGAAGCCAGGGAAAGCCAGAGGCAGAGATGAGGGCATCCATCCCAGGCATAGGAGACAGCCAAAGAGATTCCTGGAGTCGAGATCTGGAGGTTTTGTCTGAGGAATAGTAAGGAGACTAATGCCATTGGATAGAAGAGTATGTGGTGGGGTGGGGTGGGAAGGAGGGCATAAAATATGAGAAGACTGGAAAGGTGGTAGTGGGTGGAGGATTAGGTCATAAAGGGCATTGAATTTTAAAAGATTTTATATTTGGTCTTTATAGGGAGCCACTGGAGTTTATTTAGTGGGATGGGAGGAGAGGGTGACATTGTTAGACCCTCACCTTAGGAAAATCATTTTATTGGCTGAAAAGCGGATGGATTGCAGTGGGGAGAGACTTGAGGCAGGCTGACCCACCAGTCAGCTATTGCAATAGTCTAGGCCTAGATGGGGATCTGCACCAGAGTAGTGGTTGTGTCAGAGGAGAGAAGGGAACATATTCGAGAGACATTGCAAAGATAAAAGCTATAGGCATAGGTAACAGATTAGAAATGGGGGGTTGTGATGGGGCGGCCAGGTGGCTCAGCGAGTAAGAGTATCAGCTCCAGTGTTGGGACAACCTGGAGATCGAATCCCGGGCTCAGACACTCAGCACCACACCCAGAAATAACTGGCCGTGTAACCTTGAGCAAGTTTCTTAACCCCAATTGCTTTAAAAAAAAAAGAAAAAGGAATGGGGGGTGTGTGAGATATAGGGGTTAAAGATGGCGTCAGGGTTGCCAGTCTGAAGGACTAGGAGGATGGAGTTGCCCTTGGCTTAATAGGGAATTCTGGAAGGGAGAAGGGCTTGGGGGAAAGATAATGAGCTCTGTTTTGGATGTGTGGAGTTTAAGATGACTGGTGACCCAGTTAGAGAAATCTGATAGACAGTTGGAGATGTGAGAATGGAGATCAGCCGAGAGATTAGGAAAAGATAAATAGATTTGAGAATCATTAGCATAGAGATGAAAATCCACAGGAACCTATGAGATCACCAAGTATAGTAGTATAGAGGAAGAAGAGAAGATGGGTCCAGGACAGAGCCCTGTGGGACAGCCAGTGACTTGGATAAAGGCCAAGCGGAAGGAGCCAAAGAAGGAGTGGACAGACAGAGAGGAGAAGAACCAAGAGAGTAGTATCTCAAAAATGTAGAGAGAAGAGAATAATAAGGAGGAGAGAGTGATAGTCAGTGTCAAGGCTGAAGAGAAGTTGAGGATCATGAAGATTGAGAAGCCATTGGCTTTGACATCTGAAAGATCATTAGTAAATTTGGAGAGGGCAGTTTGAGTTGAATGGTGAGACTGGAAACCAGGCTAGAGAGTTGTCAAGAGAGTGAGAGAAGTAGAGATATTTTTCTCAAGGGTTTAGCCACCTCAAGGAATTTAGCCACAAAAGGCTCAATTGAAACTGCTCCTTTCAGATAATAACAACAACAATAGCTAACAAACATTTACATGGCACTTACTATGGGCCATTAATTGTTAAAAAAAAATTTTGAGTTTCAGGGCAGCTCGGTGGTGCAGTGAATAGAGCACTGGCCCTGGAGTCAGGGTGACCTGAGTTCAAATTTGGCCTCAGACGCCTGACTGAGTGTGGCTCTAGCTGTGTAGCCTTGGGCAAGTCACTTCACCCTGATTGCCTTGCCTTCCCCCTTCCAAAATAAATTTAAAAAAAAATTTGAGTTTCAAATTCTCTCCCTCTCTCCTTCCCCTCCCCCACTCTAGATGGCCAGCAATCTGATATAAGTTATTATACATGTGCAGTCATGTAAAAGATATTTTCATATTAAAGTCATGTGAAAGAAAACATAGACCCCCCCAAAAAAAACTGACAAAATTTAACAAGTGAAAAAAATGTATACTGTGCTAAATATGTTACAATTATTATGTCATTTGATCCTCACAACAATACTGAGAGGTAGATGCTATTATTGTCCTCATTTTATGGTTGAGGAAACTGAGGTAGACAGAGGTTAAGTAACTTGTCCAAGGTCATACAGTTAGAGTCGGGCTGACTTTGATCCCAGGACTTCCTGACTCCAAGCCTGGTGATCATCAGTTTGATGATCTTGTCTTAATCTTTATTCTCTTCAATCTATCTCCATTTGACACCATTGACCATCTCCTCTCTTCCTGCATGTTCCCTTCTCTCCAGGTTTCATCTCACTGCTCTCTTCTGAATTTCCTCTGACCTGTAGGACCACTCCTCCATCTTTCTTGCTGACTTGTCATCTATATTATTCTTCTGTAGGTGTTTCCCCAAGTTTCTGTCTTAAGACTCCTCTTCTCCCTTTACCCTCTCTCAGTAATCTTAGGGTTAGCTTGCATGTCTATGTAGGTGATTCACAGATCAATATAACCACCTCTAATTTCTCCCTTGAACTTCAGACCAGCATCACCAATTACCTATTGGAAGTTTCAAACTAGATGTCCTGGAGACATTGCAAACTCAGCCTATTGGAAACGGGACTCATCATCCTCCCCTTCAAAATTCCCTCTATCTGCTAAAGGCTCCCTGCTCTTCTAATGTCTTAAATTATAATCTTGGTGTCATCCTCAGCTCTTCATCTCATCCACCCCACATTTCCAAACTTGCCAGATCTCGCTATTCCTACCTCTACCCCTTATCTCTGCTCCAGTAGCCTACTTTAGCGGTAGACTTTGTCACCTCTGGCATAGATTACTACAACAGCCTCCTAACTGGTTTCCCTACCTTCAGCTACTTTTTTCATGAAAACTTTTCTAGTCCCCCAACAGCTAGTGCACTTTCTCCCAAATTACTTTTATTTAGCAACTTTGCTTCTCTTCTCTTTATATTTAGGCTGAATATATTATATACTTATACTATATGGCTGTTGTTTTCCTCATTACAATACTGAGTATGCTGCTTGTGAGTGGGGTTGTTTCATTCTTTGTATGTGTATCCTTGGTATACAGTAGGTGCTTATTAAAGACTTTTAAAATTAATTGATCTATAGTACTCATCTCATGGGAGTTGATGCAAAAGCATTCTGCAAGCCTCAAAGTTCTATACTATTGTCAGTTATTGTTACTTTTTTCAGTGCTTTTGAAACTTTAAAATGATACTATCTCTTTTATACACTCTCTATGCTTATTAATATATTTCTTATTTATCTGTGCCTTATATAAAAAGTATATCAAATATGTAATTAAATATATCTATCGATGATAATTTAACATTATCATTATGTGAATATATATCATAAGCATCTTGCATATTGGATAGGGATCTGGCCTCAAAGGCAGAAAGATGTTGCATTCAAGTTTTCCTACCTCTGACACATACTGACTATGTGATACTGACTAAGTCACTTGACTTTTAGGTGCTTTAAGACTATAAGTTATAGAGAAGGTGCTGACCTACATTGGTAGAGGGAGCTTCCTCATTTGGGAGTCCCTATCCTGATGAAATTGCAACTCCTGTCCCTATCTTATTTCTGAGAGCCATGAGGTAGACATGTTTTATTAACCTTTGCTTCCTACTACAAGGTCTAACCACAGCGACTTACTGTGCTGGTTGATTTGGATTATTGAATCATGCTTTTAATTTCTCTGCTATTACATGTCAAAATGGTCTAAAAGTTAGAATTGTAGGATCATAAGATTGTGGATTTAGAGATCTCTGGAAAGAAGAAATGCAGTAATTGGGTGAAGCAATCTTTTACTGACAAGTTTATTTGGTAGAGGTTCTGAAAGAGTCCTGGAATCTCTGCAGCAAAACTGTGAGCCCCTGAAAATTTAGCTCAACATAAAGTAGGATTCAGGAGTGGCTAGGTGGCACAGTAAATAGAGCACTGACCCTGGAGTCAGGAGGACCTGAGTTCAAATTTGAACTCAGACACTTAATATTTACTAGCCATGTGACCTTGGGCAAGTCACTGAACTCCAATCACCCTGCCTTCTCCCCTTGAAAAAAGCAAAAATAAATAAATTAGGATTCATTACTAAAGCATCTCCACTCCCCCCCTCCCCACAGATGATCAATCAATCAATACGAATTTATTATGTGCCTACTATGTACTGAGTTCCGTACTAAGCACTGGAGATATGAAGAAAAAAAAGACACAATATCTTTGTCCTCAAGGAATGTACATTCTATAGGGGGATACAAGTATGAGTGAGGACCATATTTGTAAGGTAATAATAAATTGGTAGAACCCTTTCCTGTGAGTCCCCATCCCCCACCACATGCTGGTCCACCAAGTCTCAATGACAAGTGGAAGGGGTGTCCTAACTGTGAGTACAGGAGTTTGAAAGGTGCTTTACTATTTTCAGTGACTTGCACCATTTAAGCAAAAGCTCAAGAACAGAATTACAATAGAATGAATAAAGACAGAATTTGGGTTCTTTTGGAGAGCTGATATGTAAGTCAAATTATTGGGTTACAAGTCTGCTGTGTTGAGAGAGAGACAGAGAGGGACAGAGAGACAGAGACAGAGGGACACACACAGACAAAAAGAGATAGAGACAGACAGAGAGAGATAGAGATACACAGACAGTCAGAAGAAGAGTCAGAGAGACAGAGAAAGACAGAGAGATGGAGAGACAAAGACACGGACAGACAGACAGACAGACAGACAGACAGACAGACAGACAGGCAGACAGTGGCAGAGAAAGAATAAAAAACTGAAGTCTGTCCTTTTGAAGGCCTTGTTTTGTTTCTGCAGAGACAGGGAGGAACCGGAAGGGGATGTCAGAGAGTTTTGTTGTTTACAAGGAAATGTGCAAAATCCTTTAAAAACTGTGGGAAATAGCTGGAATTTAAGGTCTCTGGTAGAGACTGGAATCCACAATTTTGTTTTTTGGGGTTTTTTTTTTATTTGTTTTGTTTTTAAACCAATCTGTGACTTTACTAAATAGCTACTATGGTAAATGTGGCTGCTAGGTGGTACAGTGGATAGTGTGCCCAGTCTGAAGTCAGGAAGACTCATCTTCCTGAGTTCAAATGTGGTCTCAGATACCTACTAGCTGTGTGACCCTGGGCAAGTCCCTTTGCCCTGTTTGTCTCTGCTTCGTTATCTGTAAAATGAGCTGGAGAAGGAAATGACAAGCCACTCCAATATCTCTGCCAAGAAAACTCCAAATGGGGTCATGAGGAGGCAGACATGATTAAAAATGACTGAACAAACAATAGACCATTTGATCCCTGAAATGCAATATCTGTAAATGTAAATATATCAGTTATTTCTAGGAAGAGCTATATGCTAAATAACCCAAGAAAATTAATGTACTTTAACATTTTTTAGCATAAAATGAGACTTTTGATGAATTTGGGATTTTGTTGATGTGGGCATTCTCTTCGACCAATCCCTGCTCTCTCAGCTCATGGCCATAGACATCCATAATTCTTCCACAGGGGGTTTACCCAAAGGAGTAGGAGCTTGCTTTCACTTTTCTTGACATTACATGGATATCAATAGAACACTGAGCCTGTCCATGAGTTATCCCTCCCTCTCACCACAGTCCATTGTTTTCCAGTAACATACCTCTTTGATGATATATTTTTCATGGTTTTTCTTGCACAATTCATGGTTAATAATATTTTTGTGTTTCAGTTTCCTCATCTGTAAAATGAAGCAGCCTTTGCTGTCCCTTCTGGCTCCAAATCTATGACCCCATGAATAACCAATCAATCAATAGGCATTTAGGTGCTTCTTTTCTAATGTTAAAATGCTTAGCAGACTTCCTGGTACACAGTAAGTACTATATAAACGCTAGCTATTATTATTATTATTCACTATGCTAGGGGTACAAATATAGTAATAGCTAATATTAAAACTAGCTAGTATTTTCAGGTTTGCAAAGAATTTTACAAATATTATGCCATTTTATCTTCATAGCAATCCTGACAGGTAGGTGCAATTACTATCCTCATTTTATAGATGAGGGAGATTAAGATTGGATTCAAACCCAGGTCTTCCTGATTTCAGGTCCATTGAGCCACCTAGCTTCCCCCTTATAATTGCTATTTACATTTGAAAACTGCCCCTATCAAACTCAAGAATATTGTAGTCTTGTAAATGAGATCTATAATCACTGAAAAGAGTTTGGCTTAACTATCCACACAGGAAAAATCACAGAGATGAAGAATGCTTGTTGTTCAGACTATGATATTGCTACTGAATGGACAACCCATAGAGGTAGTCCATCAGTCCTATATATTTTGTCCTGACCTTGCAAATGGATGAGGTAGGTCTAGAACTGAAAAGAGCTAAGTGGTTGGATTTCCTTTAATGACTTGCACAGTGCTTTTGCTTGAAAGGAAGGTTCTTTTTTGTAGCAGTAACTTTCTTCTGGTATCCAAAGTATCTGATGTATTAAAGATGGGGGCTCATCCAAAGGGCAATGAAGAACATAGAAACATTACTTTTAAAAAATTTGCTTTCAAGATTGTAAGTTTCTTGAGGGTAGGGAGTAGTCTTTTATTTCTTTTGTTTACTACTATGCTCCTGAGAGCAACCATCTGAAAACAAAGGTTTCTTGAAGGGTTACAGATGGTTGAAAAATTATATAATTCTTTGCACCCCCTGACTCCTTTTCCCACAATCTGCCAAAGTCACTGTAAAAGCCACAGAGGACTCTTAAAATTGTGAATTACACTGTTGGAAAAGAGCCTACGCTTGGCTGACTTCCACCTGGGGAGCTAGATTTTGTTAATAACCACTTTATTTTTTCTTTCTCAAACAGTTATCTTCCAGCACCCTCCATGGGGCAGGTCACCAGTCTGCTAATTTGCACCAGTCATGGTTTTCTGGGCATTTCTTATCCTTTCCCACAGAAAGCTCCCATCTGGCTTTGAATTCTGCCTGGATGCTGAACACAGACCCTGTCAAGAATCCCCAGACAATGCTGCTAAGCTTAATAATAGCACTTCTGACTCACTTCCTGTCAGACAAAACCCTGGCAGGCTTCCTTTTATCTATCAACTCAAACTAAACTATGAAATACACAGGCGTGTATGTGTGTGTGTGTGTGTGTGTGTGTGTGTGTGTGTGTGTAGGTCCCTCTGACAATTTTGTTCATGTTACTCCAATTCAACAGAAAGCGAACTTGCTTGGAAAGTGAACTGGATGGCTTCTAGGTTCCTTCTGGCTCTGAATCTAGGATCTCTTGTACAATGGTGAACATCTAGAGAGATCTCTAAGGCTTGTACATTGTCTGCTTTGATATGCACCACAAGACCAAGGGGCAGCTGCTATGGTTACTCCTATTTTTCATTTAAATAAAATGAGGAATGAGGTAGGATCACCTATGATTTGTCCAAGGGTCACATAGCAATGGAGGAAGGATCTGAACTCAGGTCTTCTGATCCCTAGTCTAATTCTTTACCTCCTGTTTCATCTAGCTACTCTGAGAAATGAAAGGAGAAAAAATGACCTTCGAGCCAGGGGCTTTTCCCCTGGACTGTGTCTCCAGAAGTTTTAGATAATGAGGTATTTACTTGCAGCAGCAGCAACAGCAGCGACAGCTAGTCCATTGGATTGCCAGCCCTAGAGATAGGAATGGTGGTTGGAAGCTAGGGAAGGAACCACATAATCAGGTGGAACCAGGTCTGGGGAACAGTCAAGGTTGCTCTGATCCATATATAGTATATACTGAGAATCCCAGTGAACCCTAGAACAATGGCATGGTTCCCCACTCCTCCTGTGAGTGACTGAGATAACTTTTTTCAGATAAATATCTTCTCCCTTTATTGTTTTGGGGAAGGAAGGAAACAAACATTAATTAAGCACCTACTATGTGTTGGGTATTATGTTAAGTACTTTACAAATATCTCATTCGATCCTCATAATAACCCAGAAAGGTCGTTGTTGTTTTGTGGTTCAGTCGCATCTCACTCTTCACGACCCCATGGACCCATGGGATGCCAGGCCCTTCTATCCTCCATTATCTCTAAAGGTCTGTCCAGGCTCATGTTCATTGCTTCTATGACACTATCTGTCCATTTCATCCTCTGCTGTTCCTTTCTTCTTTTGCCTTTATTTTTCCCAACATCAGGGTCTTTTCCAATGAGTCCTGTCTTCTTATTATATAGCCAAAGTATTTAAGCTCCAGCTTTAGTATTTTACCTTCCAATGAATAGCCTGAATTAATTTCTTTAACTATTGAGAGATTTGATCTTCTTGCTGTCCAAGGAACTTTCATAATTCTTCTCTAGCACTACAACTCAAGCTTTCCTTATAGTCCAACTCTCACAGACATACATTGAAACTGGAAAAAACATAGCTTTGGTGACATGGACCTCTGTCAGCAAGGTGATAGTTCTGCTTTTTGGTAAGCTGTCCAGATTTGACATAGCTTTCCTTCCAAGGAGCAAGCATCGTTTAATTTCATGGCTGCAGTTGCCATCTGCAGTGATCTTTGAACCCAAGAATATAAAATCGGACACTGCTTACATTTCTTCTCCCTCTATTTGCCAAGAAGTGATGGGACCAGTTGTCAACATCTTAGTTTTTTTTTTTTATGTTAAGCTTCAAGTCAGTCTTTTACACTCTTCTCTTTCACCCTCATTAAGAAGCTTATTAATTCTTTACTTTTTGCCATCAGAATGGTATTATCTGCATATCTGAGGTTGTTGATACTTCTTCTGGCAACCTTAATTGCAGCTTTTGATTCATCTAGTCTGGTATTTCCCATAATGTACTCTGCATAGAAGTTAAATAAATAAGATGACAAAATACATCCTTGTTGTATTCCTTTTCCAGTCTTAAATCCATCAGTCATTCCATGTTCAGTCTTAACTGTTGCTTCACATACAGGTTCCCCAGGAAACAAGTGAAATTATCTGGTGCTCCCATCTCTTTGAGGACTCGTCACATTTTGTTATAATTTACATAGTCAAAAGCTTTTAGTGTAGTCGATGTTTTTCTGGAACTCTCTTGCTTTCTCCATAATCCAGCAGATGTTGGGCAATTTGGTATTAATGAAGTGACCAGGCTAAAGCCCAAAGGAATCTCAGTTACACATGCATCTCACGATGAAAGAAAAGCCCAATGCTGTAAACATCAATATTGCAAAGAACAAGGAATTGAATATGAACCAAGGTAAGTTGGATATAGACAAACCGGAGATGGAAAGATTAAACATTGAGATCTTGAGTGTCATTGTACAGGAATGGGTGAATTTAATTTAGTGATCACTAACTGTGGGCAAGAATCCCTTAGAAAAAAATGGAGTACTCTTAAAGTGTGTGTGTGTGTGTAGTTAATGAAAGGGTAAAAAAAGTAGTACTGGGGTATAATTTAAAAAATGACTGGATGATATCTGTTTGAAGCCAAGGCAAACTGTTCAACATCACAGTAATACAAGTCTATCCTCCAACCCTGAAGGGTAGGTGCTATTATTGTCCCCATTTTACAGTTGAGGCAGGAAGAGGTTAAGTGACTTGTTCAGGGTTACTTAGCTAAGAAGTATCTGAGGCCAGTTTTGAATAAAGGTCTACCTGACTCCAGGCCCAATGTACTAGCTGGTGGATCCTTAGAAGACCCAAGGGTTCATTAGAAAGTGCCCAAACTGATTGGGTTCCTGTCCTGTTCTGATGGAAACAAATAAACAAATAAGGGGATGGGGTGGCCAGGTAGCACAGCGAGTAAGAGCACCGGCTCCAGTGTTGGGATGACCTGGATCAAATCCGGGCTCAGATACTCAGCACCACACCCAGAAATAACTGGCCGTGTAACCTTGAGCAAGTTACTTAACCCCGATTGCTTAAAAAAAAAAACAAATAAGGGGAGTGGGGAAGTACTGAGATAGCAACCTAGAGAAGAGTGGGAGGGGGAATGGGTTGATGGGAAAGTATTTGCTTCTTAGAGTATTTTTTTTGTTGTTGTTTTTTATAAACTGTTCTTCTGCTGTGTTCAGCTTCAAGTTGTATGTGGCTGATGAGATTGTAGGGGAGAGTGGAAAATGTTAGTGTGACATTATTATATTATATTATTTATACTAGTTATAATATAATTCGTATATTATATTATAATTAATAAATGCTTGCTGACTGACTGATTGAAATGAAAGCTTGTGAGTATTAGAATTGGGACTCCAAACAGTCTCTAGAAGCCTATTACATTTACTGTTACAATAATATAATATTATTATAATTACACTATTATATAATACTCTGTTACAACATGACTACAACAATATTGCAGAAATTCTATCAGGAGGAAGCACATTGCAGTGAAAAGGGAGTCAGAGGACCAAGGTTCCAATCCCAGCTCTGCCACTTCCTACTTACACAAGTGATTGTGGATGACTGGGTTCACCTCTCTGAGTCTTGCTTTCCTCGTCTGTAAAATGAGAGAGCTGGACTTGACAACTTTGATGCCCTTCTAAGGCAGCTGGGTGGCTCCACAGTGCAAAGGGTTCTGGGACTGGAATCAGGAGGACTCATTTTTGTGAGTTCAAATATGACCTCAGATACTTACTAACAGTGGGCAAACCACTTAACCTGTTTGCCTCAGTTTCCTGATCTATAAAATGAGCTAGAGAAGGAAATGACAAACCACTGAGATATCTCTTTTCAAGAAAACTCCAAATGGGGTCACAGAGAGTCAGACATGAGTGAAATGACTGAATAGCTAAGGTCCCTTCCACTTCTAGCCTGTCAGGCAGTTAAAACATTTACTAAGCCCTTACACCATGTGCCAAACACTGTGCTAAGCCCTGGAAATACAAAAAGAGGCAAAAGACAGTCCCTCCCTTCAAAAAGACATAAAAGACAGTCTCTTCCCTCAAGGAGCTCACAAGTTAATGGGGGAAACAGCATTTATAAATATAAATACACACATACATACAATCAAATATATACAATCTATATACAGGATAAATAGGAAATCATTAACAGAAGGAAGTCATCAGAATTAAGAGGGGTTAGGAGGGGCGGCTAGGTGGCAGTGAGTAAAGCCCCAGCCCTGGACTCAGGAGGACCTGAATTCAGTTCCAGCCTCAGACACTTAACACTCACACAAAAAAACTAACTGTGTGACCTTGAGCAAGTTACTTAACCCCAATTGCCCTCCAAAAAAGCAAAAAAAAAAAAAAAAAAAGAGGGGTTAGGGAAGGCTTCCTGTAGAAGATGGGATTTCACTGAGGCCTCAGAGGAAGCCAGGGAAGTCAGTAGGTAGAGCTAAAGAGGGGGAGGATTCCAGGCCAGAGAAAATGCTGAGAAATGAAGTGTTTTGTTCATGGAACAGACAGGAGGCCAGTGTCACTGGATAGATGGAAGAGGACCTATTGTGGAGTAAGGTATAAAAAGACTGGAAAGTAAGAGGAAGCTAGGTTATGAAGAGTTTTGAATGCCAAGCAGAAGATTTTTGTTTCTTATTCTGGAGATAATAGGGAGCCACGGGAGTTTATTGAGCAGGGAGTAGGGGTGACATGGTTGGACCTTCACTTTAGGAAAACAATTTAGCCACTGAATGGAGGATGGATTGGAGTGAGAGACTTGAGGCAGGCAGACCCATCAGGGGATTATTGCTCTCATCCAGACTTGAGGTCATGAGAGCCTGTGCCAGGAGTGTGATTATGTAAAAAGAGAGATCTTACAAAGGTAAAATTAACAAGCCTTGGTAATAGGTTGGGTAATGGGTCTGGAGTGAGAGATAAGGAGGAGCTGAGGATGTCTCCTAGGTTGTAAACCTGAGGGATTGGGAGGATGGGACTGACTCTAATAAAAAGTTTGGGTGGGGAGGGTTTAGGGGGAAAGATTATGAGTTCTGTTTTGTTTATTTGTTTGTTTTTTGAGAAGGGAAGGCAGGATAATTAGGGCTAAGTGACTTGCCCAAGGTCAAACAGTTAGTTTCAAGTGTCTCAAGCCAGATTTGAACTCAGGTCCCCCTGACTCTAGAGTCAATACTCTATTCACTGCACTACCTGAGTTCTATTTTTGACATATTGAGTTTAATATGTCTGCTGGACATCCAGCAGAGATGACTGAAAGGCAGTTGGAGATGTGAGATTGGAAGTCAGCAGACAGTTTAGGGCAGGATAGGTAGATTTGAGAATTATTAGCCTAGTGATGGTAATTAAACCCATGGGAGCTGATGAGATCACCAAGTGAAGTGGTCTAGAGGGAGAAGAGAAAAGGGCTCAGGGCAGAACCCTGGGGGATACCTATGGTTAGAGGGTGTGATATGCGTGAGGATTCTGCAAAGGAGCCTGAGAGGAAGTGGTCAGATAGGAGAAGCAGCAGAAAGTGGTGTCCGGAAAAACCTAGAAGAGAAGAGAGTAGCAAGGAAGAGAGAGTGATCAACAGCGTCAAAGGCTGCAGAGGTCAAGGAGAATGAGGACTGAGAAAAGGTCACTGGGTGTGGATACTAAAAGATCACTGGGGCGGCTAAATGGTGCAGTGAATGCACTGGCCCTGGAGTCAGGAGGACCCGAGTTCAAATCCAGCCTCAAACACTTAACACTTACTAGCCATGTGACATCAGGCAAGTCACTTAACCTTAACTGCCCTGCCTTCCCCCCTCCAAAAAGAAAAAAAAAAGAGAGATCACTGGTAACTGTGACAGATACAACAAATGTGAGCATGTCAGGAGATGTGACGAATGGCTTTAAGCTGCAGCATGTCTCCTGCTTCTGGCTCTCAGGTCCCTGGAAAATAGGGTGTGTGCCAACAAATCTAAACAGTTATTGATTAATATGAAAATCATAAATCTCTCAGAGAACACTTGGTGCTAGTCCAAACAATACACTTTGCCAGAGGGTCAGATCATCCAGAGTGCAAAGGACTGTTGTTATGCCAAGCTCAGAGCACAGCCTGCCTGCTGGGCCTTAGCACTGGGAAACAGCGTATCTCCAAAAGACATAGACATGTTTGAAGGCATTAAGGAAGGAGTCAGTAGATAGGAAGAGATTGAAAATAAGAGAAACAAACCTCTAAATCTATTATTATTTCATTCATTTAACACCCCCCCCCTTTCATTTCTGACACTTGCAAAGTTTCTTGCTGTCTCCTAGTTTTTCTGAAATACTCTTTCTTTTAAAAGTATAACAACTCCTGGCAAAGGGCCATGAGGCTAGGCTGCAGAAAGATTAGTTGATACAATAGCTCTAGTTAATTAGGGGTCGACACTAATTCAGAAAGTGTTGACCTGAATAATAAAACATTTTGGCGCCTTAGTGTTCAGCAAGTTGCAGAGTCACACTGGCAAAAAAGTGCATGCTCTGCCCCTTTAAGATGCCATTCAGATGACAGTCATGTCTGTAAGACCATAGGGGATATGTCAAACGTACTTTGTTCTTTAGCTAGAACCACTATCACCTTGGATAGGACAAACCAACTGGGAGACCTGAGAGCCAAGATTCTTGGTTTCAATCAATCAACCAATCCACTAATCAATCAATCAATCAATCAATTAATTAAGTACCCATTTGAGTGGGGGTACCATGGAGATTAGGATATATGGGAATGGTCTGTGTCCTTGAGGAGTTGGTCATCTTAGATCCTCAGGCTTGAAATGTCTCTCAGCCTCAGTTTCTCATCTATGAAATAATGGAATTGAACAAGATTATGCAATCAATAAGGATTTATAAAGAACCTATCATGTGCCAAGAGCACCTCTAGATTCTTTTTAGACTCTAACATAACTGGTGCTTCCTAAGAAAAGCACAGTACAACCTCTCAGTCCTTTCTCCAGGGTCTAGGTAGGGGGCCCAGCGATGCTTCAATGCCTGCTTTCTGTCCCACACACCCCTACCTTACAGCTGTCATAATCCCAAAACGTTTATGAAGTACCTGACCTCAGCAGGCCTTTGGCTCAGAGTCCAACAAAGCCTTTGCTGGCAATTTAAGAAAACCTCAGCGACAATATGCAGAGATAACTCAAAGGATTATATTTCTTTTGTCTATCTCCCTCCTGTTCCTGGATGCTTGGTGGGTTCAGCTGCCTAGCTGCTGTTCTGGGCCCATCTCTTGCTGCTGCTACTCAGGGCTTGTCTTCTGTGGGGCTTTGGGGCCACCATCCTGTCTATGGGACCAGGTTGCAGTGTGCCTTTCTTTCTTTTTTTTTTTTTTTTAAGAAATTGGGGTTAAGTAACTTGCTCAAGGTTACACGGTCAGTTATTTTTTGTGTGGGTGCCAAGTATCTAAGGTCAGAACCGATCCCGGGTCTCCCAACACCGGGCCGGTGCTCTCACTCACTGTGCCACCTGGCTGCCCTGCAGTGTGCCTTTCCTTTCCCCTGCTTATCTCTGCCCTGGTCTTCCACAGGACTCTGACAGACTTTTTGTGCAGCTATCCTTTGGATAGGATGGAAGAATTGATAGCAGATTCCTTTTTTGTTTGTTTTATCACTGTTCTGGAACATTCTAAAGACTTTATTGTGATGTTTGTGGGGAATGTGGGTGCCTCTATTTCCCAACTAGTCTCCATCTTCTACCTCCTCTCCCCAAGACAGTTGGGTCTTTGCACTTGATACATTAGTTTAGATATAATAATGAATTTAGATAAATTAATGAATATAGATACATTAATGAATGTTTGATGTCAACTATGGGAACCTTTCTGTCAATAATATAGACTGTGACCTCTCTCTGCTTCTTTATTCGTTCTGCAATCCTTGGTTACTATTAGGTTCCTATACTGTGGGGCAGATTTATTTTTTTTTAAATAGCCTGCATTCATAGTGATTCTGCCCTTGGACGTGTAGTTATGAAGTACTTCATTCTTATGCCCACACAAAAGCTCTCTAACAGTGGGCTGAGGGGTGGCCTTTTCCTGTGTGGCTCCCACTGCCCCACTGCACCCTCATGCCTCCAACAAAGGGAGACCATGTAACAGGGTCAACCACTGTTGTTTCTAAGAAATAACCTTAAATCCGTCAAATGTATTTTTTAGTAGAATAATGTAATCTAATTAAGTAGAAGACAGGGAGGAGTAAGAAACACTAATTCCTCATTCCTTCTGTCTGTTTTTCTTTCAGCAATTCAGTTTGTGATTTTAAAAAGGCACACATTTCTCTTCTTGTCTACTCAGATTTTTATAGTGTTGAAGAAGAGAACCGCACATGGTGTGGCGTGGGCTGCCACAATTGTGTTCCGACTACCTTTCCCTTTTCCTCCCCTTCTCTCCCCTCCTCTTCCTTCTCCTCCCCTCCCTACCCCTCCCCTCCCTTCCCCTCCCCTGCCCTGACCTGCCCTCCCCTCCTTTCTCCTCCCCTCCTTGCTCCCTCTTCCCTCAAATCTCCCCTTTGTACATAACACTTCTCCCCCTCCCCCACACAGTCCTCATCTTGTGTTAACTTCCTCTCTTCCCAAGTGGGTAAGAATGGTAATTTCCAGGGTCTTTGTGGTCAGCCAAAGCTTTGCTAAAGGATGTTACTTTTCAAAAAAAAATCTGCCATTAGAGGACACATACAACATGCTAGAGGTCTTCCTCTGTTTCTTTTAAGATTTCAATGTGGGGTGGTTAGGTGGTGCAGTGAATAGAGCACCAGTTCTGGAGTCAGGAGGACCTGAGTTCAAATCTAGCCTCTGACACTTAACACTTACTAGCCATGTGACCTTGGGCAAGTCACTTAACACCAATTGCCCTGCCTTCCCCCTCAAAAAAAAAAAAAAAGATCTCAATGTAATACTGGTTTAACTGCTCTGCTTTGGTATCTGTAAGCTCTCATTCTTGACACATAAATAGCTGATCTTCTGTTGGTCTTCTTCGACTCGAGCCACTCCTGGTAGCAAGCTACAGCCTACTTATGCCCTCCATAAATTATTCCATTGACCACTGATTTGCTGATGATCTTGATTCTTATGAGACTGTAGCAGTCCACTATCTGTAGCCACATGATATCATCAGGAAAATATTGGTGCTAAACACAAGGACTTTTATGATAGCAAGTTATTTGCAAACACTGAATGGATTGCTCTGCCCTGTTTCTCAAATACATTCTTGCCAAATCCCATCTTCCTACTAAATTCTGGGTCTGGTTCGTTATTCATCTCTAGAACCTGTAAAAGGTACATTTAAGGAACACACATCTTCCATATATATATGTCTGAATTTGGCATGTACCTTTGTCCACTCCCCTCCTCCCCCCATGCTTTCCCTTCATCCCTTAGCCTCTTAGAATTCTTCATTTATTCCAGATCTCAGCTCAGGTGCCACCTTCTGCATGAGGCCTCCCTTGATCTTGCCAGCTCCTTGTGTCCCTCTCCCTCTTCCCTGAAATTACCTTATATTTATGTTGCATCAATCTTGAATATGTTTATATGTGCGCATATTATTTCCTCTAATAGAATGGAAGATTATTGAAGGCAGGGACAATTTTGTTTAGTCGGCATCCTTAGTGCCCAGTACAATGCTAATATATGAGTTATTTAATAAATGCATATTTATGTATTTATTGATTCTCATAGGACTCAATATATATTTGGTATATACATTAGGTAAATATATATGCACACACTGTATAAATATTCATGTATGTGTATATATGTCTGTGTATTTACATGTATATGTCTAAAACCTGATGGATTTGTGATCTTATTGATGTGTTTCCTCCAAGGATGCAAATCAAAAGCCATCCATGCGTTTTTGTCCTGAATGGCATGTGTATGTATATTTCTATGTATCTTTCACAGGGAGTCCACCCAGATGGCAGGGCCTTCTTCTAAATCTTTTTACATTATTGTGGATACCAATGGATCATGTAGGATGTGCATTAATTATCTCCAGCTACATAATTGACTCATTTTTTTCTGGTTGTACTTCTCTCTGATTGCATTTTTCATGTTGCTTCTATATCAAGGAATGTGAAATTTTTCTCTCCCAAACACAGCTCTTCTTGGAAACAAATGTCTTTGCCCCTCCCTTGTCCTTTTTGGAGAAGCAGCCCTGCAGTAATTTCAACAACTGAGCCCAGTTGTCCCAAGGGATGTCTAGGGATGGAATGAGAAATGGAGAGAGATTGAGGTGCTCCCCTAAACTCTGAGACCGAATGGGGGTAAGTTACTGATTACAAGGGGAGGATACACTATACCATCCAAGTCCTAGGGGACAGAGGAGGCAGAAGGTACTGATTTATGTCACTTTGAAGATAGGTACACATTTGAGCAGCTCAAGAAGAACATTCCCAGACTCCTTAGAGACTCCCAGAGTTGGAGGGCAAATGCTTTGGGACCTGAATGGCAAATGCAATGGAATGGAAACACTCTGGGGGTGTTTGAGAATTATAGACACATTCTAAAGTAATTATTCCAAACAGACCAGCTGCTAGAGAGCTGTTCTCATGGGGAAAAGTGAAAAATGCCATATGCTGGAGAGTGGTGACTTAATTTAATTTATAAGACAGAGCAAGAAAGGACCTTAGAATCTTTCAAATTATAATTTACAGATGAAACAACTGAGACCCAGAGAGTTTAAATGACGTACCTAGAGTCACATGGCTAATGTGTCCAAATGGGAATTTGAACCCAAGTTGCACTGACTCCCAGTCTAGAGCCTTAGCCCCTGTACCATGTAGTTTCTCCATTCAGCCTACGTTTATTGAGTGCCTACCTATATGCAGGACCCAAGCAGAGCTCTGGAAGACAACAAGAGGTAAAAGTGTAGAGGACAGAAAGTTGGTCTTGTGTAGAACAATGACCAACTGCTGGCAACTCTGTCTAGTAGACAGAGTGTGGAGAACAAGTGAAAGTTTGGCGAGAACCTAGGGAGAGTTGGGAAAAGAGAGTTGGGTGACTAGATGGACACCAAAGGTGGAAAGTGTCCCTGAAAAAGGTTTGGCAGCCCTCACACCAGAGGTTCTAGTCTTCCTGAATACCCAGAGACCCCTTGTGACTGGTAGCACACAAAACAGCACATTTTTTCACTTTTTTTTTTTTTTGGTCTGAACATGTTATTTCACCTGTATAAGAAACTTTCTCCATCAACGCATTTATAACTTACAGACTTACGGTCTGTCTGACTTACAGGCCACCCAGTGTTTCAGTGCAAACTCACGGCCCAATAGCAGTTAATGTGTGTCAGAGGAGGACCTGAAGGAAAGTCATATTGACTCCAATGCTGGCCCTACTCCATATACAGAGCTCCTTTCTTTTGTCATTTACTGTTTGTCAAAAGAAACAAGTTTGTCCCATAATATTTATTTTGATTTTTACCTTTAAGGTTGTCTTTGTTGACATAATGTAGTCAGTTTAAATATCCTTTTGGATCTGCTGTCTTCCCTCTGAATTGATTCATACAAAATTTCCCATTTCTTGGAATTTTTTCACATTCATTTTTTCTTAGGGTAACAGTAATATTTTTATTACATTCAGAAGAGATTTATTCTACCATTCCCCAATTGTTGGACATGTAGCTGATGTCCAACTTTTTGCCACTGCAGATAGAGAGGGCTTGTTTAAACTGATAAATTGGAGCTCTCACAATTGCAAACAATTTCTTATTACTGTGATTCTTTTTTCCAATTTTGCATTTACTTTGATGTTTAAACAAACCAGTTAAACATCTGATTTCACAGACAGATGATTATGAAATGATACCCATGTCTTTAACCTGTCACTTTCTGTCTGTTAAGACATAGTCAATTTCAATTTCATTTTTCATGATGCCATTAGAATCCCACCTTCTGAATCTATCACCTTCTGAATGTTTTTGAAGAAAGCATTCATGATGGGCACATGTGAACATTCCAAGTAGTCTGTAAGTCTGGATCTCCATGGCCATAATAATGAATCTCCTCAACTTCTTTGTTGCTAACAATGTTGGCCATTACTCACTAGTGCAATCTTTCTGTTGGTTCCTTTTTGCACTTACTGCCTGAGACACAGGATTATAGGATTCAGAGCTTGAAGGACTAGTCTAATTTTTTCATTTTATAGATTAATAAACTGAGATGCAAAGGAGCTTGGTGACTTCTCCAAGGTCACACAGGCACATAGGGGTAGGTCCTTCTTTCCCAGAGCCAGGCCTGCTACATCTCACCCTTTAGGGCTCAAGGGTAGCCCGAGGAGTCAAAGGTTCTCTATTCTCTACTGCTACCAACTTGAACCCCTATAAGTTATACCCTGGCATTATTAGGAGTTTGTGTCTAGTGTCTCAGTTACATTTCAATGCTTTACATCTTTATATCTCCTTTACTTCAAAGAACTAAAAAGTACAAGCATTCCCCTTCCAAGACCTTGGGCTTTCTCTTCCCTGTAGCACATTGGTCTCCGGGGAAGTAGACTTAACTTAGCTCAGTTCTTATAAAGCATTTGTCCCATCAAGATCATGCCTAAAGGGGGAAGCTTTCTCTGATGAGTCTTTGTCTTAAGTCTTAGCTTAAAGTCTTAAAGGTTGCTCCTTCTTCCATGGGGCATTGAGAATCCTGGATCTCTAGGAAATCAAGGCATCTTCTAGTCCAGGGCTGGGGAACCTGCTACCTTGAGGCCACGTGTGGCCCTCTAGGTCGTCGTGTGGCCCTTTTACTGAATCCAAACTTTACAGATGAAATCCCCTTAATAAAAAGATTTGTCTTTCTAATCTAGTCTTTTCACAGCTCTCCAAACAGTGAAGCCTAGAATAGAAACCCCCCCCCCAAAAAAAAACAAACACAGAGGCCAAAGTTCTGAAGCCTGTTTGTGGGGCCACATAAGGGAGAAGGCCCTTTAGGTCTCCAATCAATCATCATTTATTAAGGGCCTGTGCTAAGCATCTCTCTCCTGATGGCAGAGTTTCTCATTGGATGTGTTGAGTGAAGGAGTCACTGGGATCTCCCCAAAACAAAGGAGGCCCAAGAGACGATGACTGAAGCTAATAGTCCTTTTTGAATGCCTCTGCAGCCAATCAAAGAGCTTCCTCTCAACCAAGTGGTTAGCTAACCACAACCAGTTATGGAATATCTACACATGATCCACTAGTAACTTTATTTACATATCATAATCATAACTCTCTTGGAGAGAGCACCTCAGCCATTTCTCAGACACTCTCCCGGGAGATTTGTGCATGCATGCACTCCCCTCCCCCATTATATAATAATAAGTAGCAGACCCTGGATTTGTGCCCAAGTCCTTTGGCCCCAAATTTACCACTTTTCCCACTGTGCTAGGCAGAATCATAGCCTCATCATCTGGTTAAGTAGGTGTTAACAGCTTTTCAGTAAGCCAGAGCATGGAACTTGGGCTCCTCTACCATAGCCTGCAAGAATCCAGAGTACCTCCTGTGGCAGCAAGCACCCAAAGCACATCCTCAGGGTTTGCTGCCCATACAGGTTCTTGGATCTGCTTTGTTAAAGGAAAGCAACTCAAAATGGGTTAACAAGCTTACTTTAATCAGTCAGACATATATCGTTTACCTTGTTCAGGGGAAAAGGTCAGCACCCGGAACTTCAAAGTATACAGGCAGAATTATCAAGACAGAAACAGATCAAGTAGACAGATTTCCAAACTGTCCAGCCATTACATCCATACCCAGTTAACATCTGGGTTGCCACATCTGGGTTTTTCAAAGCCAGGGGACTCTCAACAACGGCTTCCCAGAATTCAGATCAAATCACAGAACACTTCTCAAAGTGAGTCCCAAAACAAAGCTACACATCAGGGCTTATATAGCCTTCTCCTGGCTCAGAAAATGTAACAACCTTATTGACTCACTGGCCAATCAAGAAGTATCTACTGAAAAACAAGCCTCCCACCCAAGGCTTCAGGTGCACTTTAGCCTAGGGGCAGGGAAGATCTTCCAAATTTGCATTTCCATTACACCTCCCAATCTCAATAAGACATCTGAGAAGGGGCAGCCAGGTGGCTCAGTGAGTAAGAGTGCCGGCCCAGAGTCAGGAGACCTGGGTTCGGTTCAGGGCTCAGATACTTAACACCCACACAAAATAATTGGCCGTGTAACCTTGAGCAAGTTACTTAACCCTGATTACTTAAAAAAAAAAGACATCTGAGGAGGATTTTTACCAAGGCACTTTTATTTACGACCTATTAATATATATTAATATGTAATACTCTTATACATAATTAACCACATATACAGAATTATTGCACCGCCCCTTCATTTCTTTTAAGAAGTGCTAAAAGGAAACAGATTTAATAGTGGATGTTGGATAGTTCCCCAGTGCCTAGGGAAGCAGCAAACACACTGAAGATTTCATATGGTTGTGGGATTGGATTTGTTCTGCTTAGTCCCACAGGGAAAGACCAAGAACAAGAGTAGATGAGCAAGACTGAAGGCTGCAAAGGGCATGATGTCAAGGAAAACTTCCTAACAATGAATGCAGGCCCAAAGCGGAATGGGTCACCTTGGAACTTTGGAGGCTCCTCTTGTTGGAGGCCTGTCCTGTGAAATATGGTAGAGAATTACGGGCTGTGTGGGCTAGGCGGGCCATCAAGATCCCTTACAAACAACAGCGTGCTGTCGCTGGTTTTCAAGAGCCCATTGTTAGATGTTCAATGTGAGCATTGGCATCCCCGAAATAACAAATACTACAAATCAGGGCCTAATTTGTTGTTTTTTGGATGTCCAGACTTAAGAAAGTAACGGAAAAAAATGCTGATAAAGCAGATTCAGCTTACAAGTGTGTCCTGGATACCTTTTATTCCCAAGAGATCTGGTTGTTAAACATTTACAAGTACACTCCTGCTTCCAACTCTAAAATTCCGCGATACTATAATTAATATGTGTTAAATTTGAGGCAGAGGGTAGTGGAAAGAGCTTGGACTTGGAATTCAAGAACTTAATTTCAAATCCCAGTTCTAATCCTCGCTGCCTGTGTGACTTTGGACAGATCCCTTTACTATTAGGGGCTTCAGCTTTTTGTCTATAAAATGATGGGATTCCACTAGGTAGAATCTAATGTCCATCCCAACATTAACATCTACATTTAGTTAAGAAATTCAGCAATGGATATTTTTATGAACTTTTACTGATTGATCAATAATTCATAATTAGTGATCTCCTTTAAGAAAAAAAAATAAACTAGCACTAATTAAGAATTGATTTCCCTCAGTAGAATATAAGTTCCTTGAGGGCAGCACCTGCTTATATCCATCCATGTAGTTAGTATGGGTGCTAAATTGAATGAATCATAAGATAGATTTAGAAAAGGAAGGGACTTCATAGACTGTTTAGTTCCAATCCCTTTGTTTTACAAATGTGGAAACTTGGGCCTAGAGAGGTTGGGTGACTTTCCTAATGTCTCACAGAGATCAAACAGGGGAGTTAAAAATACATTTTTTGCCAGGTGGCTGTAATGTAATACCAAGCAAAGGCAACTTCCCAGGTTCAAAATACCAGCATAGGTGCTCTCTATTTTATTCAGTAACAAACCCAGAACAGAGAAGATCGAAACATGACATCATTCCAAATACAGCATTTACTAAGTGTGATTAAATAATCTCCAAGTACTACCCCACCCCAGGATCTTCCAATCATTCAATCAATTACAAAGTCTCTGTTCTAAATACTTCTCCACCCCTAGGCTATACCTTAATTAAGTCCACCACAAAGCCCCTCTTCTCAAATGGAGATTAGTTTCCAAACATAAGTAAAATACATTCATTTGCTCAACCATAGAACACAAAAAGGTCAAAAGTTCCCCACCCCTGGATCACAATTGAATCTACCCCAGAGTTACATCAAGTTTAAACACAGCACTTAATACCCAAATGGAGGTCTTTTCTTCATCTTGACACGAGGCAAGTTCTCAGCAATCTTAGTTCCTGGAGAGACAAGGCTTAGCAAGGCCATAAGATACATTGCCAGTACCTTCATGAATTTATCCTCTGTCTGTAGAACAGCCCTAGAACCCCTGAACACATTAGCAAAGCCCTCTCCCAGGATTTCTGTAAACATACAACAAGAAAATCCTTCTTCAGGGCTTCTGAACCAACAGAAAGGCTCCCAGACCCCTGCAACAACAGTACTGTCCCTCACCAGTGGACAGTATT
>NW_027185761.1:30751579-30840312 GCF_028583685.1 Petaurus breviceps papuanus | reverse complement strand
AGACCCCTGCAACAACAGTACTGTCCCTCACCAGTGGACAGTATTCACTCTCTGTCTGCAAGACAGTCTCAGGCCTTCTTAACCAAATGCCAGGTTCCAGGACTTCTTCAACAGGACAGTCTTTCACCAGTGGACAAATCTGGCAAAATAACATCAAAACAGACAGACAAAGTACCAGCAAAACAGCCATGTCTCCTCAGTCCTTGGCAGCTCAGGGGGCAGGTCTCAAAAGTCCAGGGCAATTCAAAGCGGCCACCAGCAATCCTCTTAGTCTCTCTCTCTCCACGAGGTGCTGCTTCCCAAAAAAAAAGTTTCTTCCGCCTCTCTCTAGTGTCTCTCCAAATCTACATCACCAGCTCCTCCCAATTCAGGACTTTCTTTTCACATCAACAAGCCCATCCCACAGGTGGGATTAACAAACTCTGGGTTTTAACACAATCAATTTGAAAACCAAGCCAATACAGGGGAATCTTTAATTGCCATTACTATCACAGTGGCTCATCGAGTAAGAGCACCAGTTCCAGTGTCGGGATGACCTGGATTAAATCCGGGCTCAGATACTCAGCACCACACCCAGAAATAACTGGCCGTGTAACCTTGAGCAAGTTACTTAACCCTGATTGCTTAAAAAAAAATACATTTTTTTTTGGGGGGGGGGGGGGGAAGGCAAGTGGAGTTAAATGACTTGCCCAGGGTCACACAGCTAGCAAGTGTCTGAAGCTGGATTTGAACTCAATTCCTTCCTGTTGTCTCAAAAGTGTTTTACAAACTTTAAATGATTGTGTACAATATTTTATTGATCTTGTCAAGGTATTTGGAGCTACTCTGTTTCCCAGAGCTAAGGCCCAGCAAGCAGGCTGTGCCCTGAGCTTGGCATAACAACAATCCTTTGCACTCTAGATGACCTCACCCTCTGGCAAAGTGTATTGCTTTGACCAGCACCAGGTGTTCATTGAGAGATTTAAGATTTTTATATTAATCAATACTGTTTAGATTTGTTGGCACTCCCCCTATTTCCCAGGAACCTGAGAGCCAGAAGCAGGCCAAAAGCCATCACATCATCACATCTAAAGCATCACATCTCCTGACATGCACATAATCCCTTTTTCTTATAACTGCCAAGTGAACTGAACTAGATACTGCATTCCTATTCTTGCCATGCCAACTCTGGTTCTGTACCCCACTGAACAACAACAAGGCTCCTTCTTCCATGGGGCATTGAGAATCCTTGATCTCCAGGAAATCAAGGCATCTTCTAGAACAGGGCTGGGGAACCTGCTACCTCGATGCCACGTGTGGCCCTCTAGGTCCTCAAGTGTGGCCCTTTTACTGAATCCAAACTTCACAGAACAAATCCCCTTAATAAAAAGATTTGTCTTTTTAGTCTAGTCTTTTTTCTAGTCTTTTCACAGCTCTCCAAACAGTGGAGCCTATACCCCCTTCACCTAGAATAGAAGAAAACAAACAAACAAACACAGAGGCCAAAGTTCTGAAGCCTGTTTGTGGGGCCACATGGCCTCAGAAGGGAGAAGGCCCTTTAGGTCTCCAATCAATCGCCATTGTGATTGGCCTGTGCTAAGCATGTGATTGGCCTGTGCTAAACATCTCTCCCCTGATGGCAGTTACAATAATTCTATGGCCTTTTAAAGTTTGCATGGTCTTTCCATATACTGCTTCATTCTGTTTTGCTCCTTTCTTTTAGGAAACAAGTGCAAAGTCTTCATACCTTGTGCCTTGTACTGTTCCTGAAGGAAAGGAAAACTGTTCTTGCGAGTGATTTTCATTTTCCTTAAAACAAATTTTATAGAGTGGTACCTCAAAACTTACTAAGATATTTCAGAAGGGAGTGAATTCCCGGAATTATCTCAAAGTCTCAGGAGTTCTCCCCTGCAATCTTAAAATGATTAATTTCCAAACTCCTTAATCTATCAAGATCTTTTTTGGCAGTTCCACAACTCTGATTATCTAACTTTATTTATGTGATTCCAAGTTGACCAATGTTGAAATAACAGAAAAAAGTGACTTACAGGTTTTTTTCTCTTTCTCTTTTGTTATAACCTAATCTCCCTCAGAAAGCATAAAGTGTGGGAGTTAGTCTTGCTTACTCGAACTTTTACTTCAACTATAAAAATTCATTAATCTCTACTAGTGTTCTAAAATCCCTGGCTATAACCCTTAGAAGTTTTTCTGACTGGCTTCATTTGAAATCTTTCAAGATAACAGAACCTAACTCACAACACAAACACAACACAGTCATTTTACAAACACAGAGACACAGGCTCAGACAAAATGACAAGACAGGTACAAACAGAACCGGTTCAGTAGAGGCACACATATTTTCCGAGGCATGTAGTTAGATACGCAGTTACAATTTTATAGAGACATACAGAAAGGCCCTAATTCTGCAGAGGCATGCAGAGAGACCAGAGACCTGAAGCAAATGGGGACAGGAGAGGCCTGGGAGTTTTCCTCACAAAGAAAGGTGAGCTCAATCGAAGCTTGAACCCAGAGGATTGGAGCAGGAACAAAATTGGTGGACAGGGTGGGGGGGATTTGAGAGATCTGACTCTGGAGAAATCTCAGGTGGTACCTGGTCCACTCCCACTGGTACCATAAAGTCCACTTGGCCTGGTTCCATCCAATTCCACTTCTGACACCAATTAATCTCAACTGGACTGAAATCTGTCTCTAAATTGTGGGTGGCTGGAGCTGAACAAAGGCTAGAGACAGAAGAGTCAGAAATCAAAAAGAAGTTTAATTTCAGAGTGAGGAAACTGCTTGCAAGTGGAAGTCTACCTACCTGAGAAGGAGGGTTTAACTTGCTGGGACAGGACTAGGGCTTATATACCTAAAAATCACAGAAGCTGGACCACAACGCAATCATTCTTAGGTCTTGAGTAAACAATTCCCATAGCAAGCCTGTAGGAACACTTCCCAAGCTGATTGTCTCAAGTCTTAAGGGTTGATGAGCCTTGTGGTTGTTTAGTGGGGTACAGAACAAGAGTTAGCATGGCAAGAATAGGAATGCAGTATCTAGTTCAGTTCACTTGGCAGTTATAAGAAAAAGGGATTGTGTGCATGTCAGGAGATGTGATGGATGGCTTTAGGCCTGATTCTGGCTCTCAGGTTCCTGGGAAATAGGGGGGGTGCCAACAAATCTAAACAGTATTGATTAATATAAAAATCATAAATCTCTCAATGAACACCTGGTGCTGGTCAAAGCAATACACTTTGCCAGAGGGTGAGGTCATCTAGAGTGCAAAGGATTGTTGTTATGCCAAGCTCAGGGCACAGCCTGCTTGCTGGGCCTTAGCTCTGGGAAACAGGGTAGCTCCAAATATCTTGACAAGATCAATCAAATATTGTACACAATCATTTAAAGTTTGTAAAACACTTTTGAGACAACAACCCTATGAAGTAGAAAGTGGTAAGCATTTTGGAGGGTTGGGATTGACGTTTTTTCTTTTCTTTTTTTGAGGGATGGGAAGGAGAAAGGTTGAAGCATGGAATCTAGACCTGTGGTTTCATCAGTTCCATCTCCATGGTGTGGAAACTCCTTCCCCTCATACAAATCTGTAACTCTTCTGTAATCAAGCATCTTAGAGAGTTGTTTGGGAAATGGTCATACAGTCAGGATTTTTCAAGAGATAGGAGAGGACCCCACGTCCTTACATCAAGACTTGTTCTCTACTTATTATGCTATGCTAATTCTCAATACAAACATAATCATTCCCCATCTTCACAAGTAAGGAAGCTGAAGTTTTGTGAATTTCTGTGATTCTTCCATAATTACCTTGCTGGGGGGTGGGGGTGGGAAAGGTAGGTAAGAGCTGGCATTTGAAATCAGAGTATCATTCAGTCCAGTACATTTTAGTGGCAGCTAGGTGGCATAATGCATAGAGCTCTGGACTTGGAGTCAGGAAGACCTGATTTAAATCCTGCCTTAGACACTAGCTGTGTGAGTGATCTGGAACTAATCACTTAATCTTTTGCAACCTCAGTTTCCTCATCTGCAAAATGTGGATCATACTGGCACCAGATTTCTGTGAGAACTAAATGAAATAGCACATAACATAGTTATGCAAATAAAATTTAATATAAAACATAACTTTGCAAATAACAAATGATACAACTTTGCAAACAAATAGTATTTCAAATAACTTAACTTTACAGATGATTAATAACATAATTTACAACTGCAAATAACAAATAGCCTAACTTTGGGAATGTTTTAGCACTCTATAAATGCTAGCTTTTTTCATACTAAGAAAGTGCTGTGGGAAAGAGCTCTGTATTTTTTTTTTCCATTTCTTTGATGGTCTCTTTTATTCCATTTCTCCATAGTATCTTTCATTAACAAGGAATTACTTGGGGGGGGGGCACGTTAATTATTTTTTTCATTTAATATTTATTTTTTTCTTTCTCACGTCTTTCCTTTTCTCTCCCACCCTCTCCCCCTTTCACCTTCCCTCCAGGAAAAAATCGAAAAAGAAAATCTTTCAACAAATATTCATGGTCACACTGGCCACGTCCACTGGCGCTGCTATTCTGGAAAGCAATCTGGAATAATGTCCCCAAAGTTACTTAACTGGGCACAGCCTCTGACGCTGCACTGCTCCTCTTAGGAAGAGTACTGGGCAGCTTTGCTTGCTGGACCTCCTCCTCCTCCTCTTCTCCTTCCTCCCCCTCTTCCTTCCATTTCTCTCCCTCCTTTTCCTCCTCTTCCCCTAGCAGCACATTAGAAAGAGGTGCAAGAACCAAGTTAGCTACAGCTCTCCCTGCGGGAGTTGGGACTGGATGATAGACAGGGGCTCGCGCTGGGACGCTCTCAGCAGGGCGGGGCGGGGCGGGGCGGCGCGCAGGGCGGCTTTCGGGCCTCCCGCCACCGGCCGTCAGGCAGGGGGCGCTGTGGGCTTCGAGGCAGGCGCCCCGGCGCAGGCGCGCCGCTCTTGCTGTGCGCGCAGGCCGGCGGGGCGTGGAGGGGAGGCCGAGTCATATGACCGCTCACTCGGCTTCCTGGCTCCGGCCGCCGCCGCTGCCGCCGCCTCTACGCGTCTCGCTGTGTGTGTCCCTGTCCCCGTCCCCGTCCGCGTCGCTTCCCGGGGCCGGCCGAGCCGTTGGCGTGGGGGGTCCGTGTCGCTCGCGTGGAAGCCGCCCGCCCCCGCCATCATGCTGGCGCTCATCTCCCGGCTCCTGGACTGGTTCCGCTCGCTCTTCTGGAAGGAGGAGATGGAGCTGACGTTGGTGGGGCTGCAGTACTCGGGCAAGACCACCTTCGTCAATGTCATCGCGGTGAGCGCCCCGCCAGGCCCCCCGGGGGGGCGGCGGACACAGGGCGGGCCCCTCTTCCCCCCTCCCCTGGGCGGCCGTTCCTGCCGGGCCGAGGGAACTCCGGGGTCCCACGCCCAGCACGTAGTAGGCACTTGCTGAATGCGGATGATAGCGGTGGCATCTCCTCTCCCTCCGTACCTCCACGGGCCAGCCCCCGCGTCCCTTTCATCCTCGTCTGCTCCCACTTAATGCCGGGGCTGTCGTCCTCTTTGGGCCTATGGGAGTGGGAGAGAGATGCTGGCAGCCAGGCTCTCCCTACTATGTGCCGTCGAGCACAGTGCTGAGGAGGAGCCACCAAGGAAGGCAAAAGACTGCCCCCAGTCTAATGGGGGGCGGGGGCGGGGCGGGGGCCAGCGCCAGCGTAATTGCGCTAGCAAACTGTGTATATACCAGGCAGAGACTGGGTAAATTGGGGTAACCAACAGAGGGAGGGCACTAGCTTTAAGGGAGGCATCCAGAAAGGCTTCCTGTAAGAAGGGGGGTTTAGCCGGAGCTCGAGGAGGGAGGCCGGGAGTCAGGCATGGCGAGGGAGAGAATGCCAGTGAAAATAGGATGTTGGGTCAGTACGAGCAAGGGTTCAAAGGTCTCAGCTCTCGTGGAAATTGTCTAGACGAGGAAGATCACGAAAAATCTGCGAAATTCCTATCTTCCGAAACGCGATTGTTGTCAGTTTGCTGGAGGAAGAGGGTGTGGGTCCGGGATTGTGCAGACCTGGCGGAGGGGGAGGAGGGAGTGTAGGTGGGGCCTGCCCATTCCGGCCCTTGGTGTCCCCCCCCGCTGCTTTGGGGTGGGCTCCTCTTGGAGCAGCCCCTGGGAGTTAGGCTGGAGCAGTGGTGATGGCCGTTTAGTATTGATTCTGTGCGTGAATGGAAGAATACTTGGGAAGTTTATGATTTTGGGAGGAAAGATACAGGAACGGGTGTCGTTTGTTATCATCCTTAGTGTAGGGTTGAGAAGTTAGGGTCCTTGGATCCTAATGGCCAGGTATTTGAGCTTTGGAAAGATCTTGACGGAAACAGGAGTAGGTCTGGAACTTTTCAGCTGACTTTAGAAATCGCCATTTGACAGAACACAAGCTGCTCAACTGGTTTGGCAACAAGAATGATTCAGTAATTCCTCTCCTTATGCTGAAGAAGCTAGGTAACCTGTGACTCTTCATCATTCCCATTGCCATATTACTGCGAGGATTAACACTTGGTGAATTCAAATGCAGCATCTAGCTGAAATTAAAGCATAGCCTTTCAATATATGAAGGAAATTGTTAAAACCCAACAATTGGAATTCCTTTGAGGGAATTACTATTGCCAGCACCAGTAATGCTCACATTTTTTTAAAGCTCATTTTATAATGATAAAAGTTACTTTTAAAACTTGGAATAATCACCACTGTTTAGGGAGAGAGTGCTTATGTGTGTGGCACACACATCTTAATGCCGTTCAAATGAGTAAAGATTGAGTAAACATTTAGGTTACTTAAGAAGACTAACAGTTGCACAAAATTTAAATGTGATCTAAAAAAAGATCAAGCTTTAGACCAGCTGAACTTAGATTAATCCTTTTTTGGTTCTTCAGATTATCCTAACTTTATTTTGATTTCGTTAACATGAAAATTGGAGTTTATTTTGTAATTGACCTTTTGAAAAGATTACTAATCCTTTGCAGAAACGCTTAGTACTCATGTGATAATTTTTTGCCAAAGAAGCAGCTAACTTTGAAATCTTAAGAAAGCTTCTTATACCTCTGAAAACTTTTTTTGAGTGCTGGTGATATTCTGTATAGGTATTTCATATAAAAGCAGGAGAATTTTAGAAAAATATCCCGGGAATCACTTCTTTTTCAGTTGTCAGTTGACTTTTTTTTTTAGCCGATTGGTTGTCACTTAATGGTATCTTGTATTTTTACTGAAGAGCATTTTGCAGTATTTTAGAACCTCTTGAATGAGGTTTGAATTCTGCAACTAAAATTAATCAGTTGAATGCTGTCAGTGTTATATTAGAATCCTTGGTACTAATGATGTATAGTGTTCTGAGATGAAATCTGAATGGTAACTTTAACTCATGGTAATATATTTTTCTTTAAAAAAGGAGACCTTATTACGTCATGTTAAGTGTGGAATTTAATATCAAGACTTAATTTTAGAACTTTTATTTCAAAGGACAATTTCTTATTAAAACAATTTATGTAGTCTTTCAGACACTTTGAAATAACTTTAGGAATCTATGTTCTGTGATTTTTAAACAGTTTAATTTTTAGACTTCAGACTTAAATACAGATGTTTAGACCATAATATGTCATTAGTGAAAATTGAATGTTTAATCTGATCCATCAATCCTATATTAATTACTTGCTTCTCATAAGACTTAAATGCTTTAATTGAAGCTAATTGTCATTTTGAAATATTAAACTTCCAGATCAACTTTCAGTCAAATCGAAATAATGTTGCTTTAATCGATAATCCTTTAAAATTAATGAATTTATTTTGTAAAGATGAAATACTCATAATCTTTATTACTGATTTTAAAGGTAAGGCGTTACTATAGTTAGAGCAGGGTTTCTTAACTTTTTGTGTGTGTCATGGACCCCTTTAGTAATTTGATGGCTCCTGGGGATACATCCTTCCCAGAATTTTGTTTTTAAATGCATAAAATAAAATACATAATGTTGCAAAGAGAAGCCAGTTGTATTGAAATACAGTTATTAAAAAAAAAAAACAACCAAAAACAAGTTAACTGACTTAAGGTTAAGAACCTTTGACTTGAGGGAGATTCTAAACTTAGGAAATTAAGAATTTAAAAATGGAAGTTTTTACAAATGTAGTCTAGCCATTTTTCTTCTATACAAAGAAAAGTTTTATTGAGCTCTACATTTCGTAATGAAGGTATTAAAGAATAAAAGATTCCTAAACTCAAAGGCAACTCAAGGTTTTCTGCTTAAGCAGTTATTGCACAATATGTCATGTGCTCCCTTTACAGTGTGATGCGTATGATGTATGTTGAGTAATCTTCATTTAATTAGAATTCTTGTATTGTTAGGAAGTTTATGGGGCTCACAAATTCCTTATGAAGTGTGTATTTGATGAGAGAGCCTTGTGCAGCCTAGAAAATCTGTAAGATTTCATCTGTATCTCCCTTAGCACTTTGACAAGCATTGGTGTTAACAAGATAATCTTGGCAAAAATTTCCTTTTTGTCTGTGGCTCTAGCTGAATTTGAACTATCAAGACTGATTTTTCTTGCCTTCAAACATTCTGTATCAGTTGACTTTGACTGAAGTGATAGGACATTTCTGTTTTTGCTTTTGTGCTAAAGAAGTTGTGTGAAGTGTTAGGTAAATATACAAACTAATTGCTTTCTAAACCCTTTTGTTCAGTTGTTTCAGTCATGTCTGACTCTTCATGATGCCGTTTGGGGTTTTCTTGGCAAAGATACTGGAGTGGTTTGCCATTTCCTTCTCCATCTCATTTTATAGATGAGGAAACTGAGGCAGACAGGGTTAAGTGACTTGCCCGTAGTCACACAGCTAGTGTCTGAGGCTGCATTTGAACTTGTCTTCCTTCCAGTCCTGATGCTGTATCTACTGTATCACCTAACTGCTCTCTAAACCCTTAGGACTGCTTATTAGAATCTCTGTAGCATGATAAATCTAGACATTTCAAATCCTTTGATTAACAGTTAGTGGGAAGCCTAGAGAGGCCTTTCTGAAAAGATTTAAGGAAGAGAATAGGTAGTTTCTATTAGAATATTATGAGTAGAAACTTATTGAATGTTATTGAGTTACTGTGTTACCTTTATCTCCTTAAAGCAACAATTAACTATTGATTGAATAGTTTGCTCAATTTTTTCATCAAAAACCTGATGTCATTTTTAAAGGAAAATCCCTGTTAAGTGACATGTACAAATCTGGAGGTAACTAAGGAGCAGAATGTTGATGGAGTGTAAGATGCAGTTGCTCGAGGTTCAGGATGTTGTTCCTTCTGGATATCCTGGAGTCTGCACTGAGGAGCTTGAGGACTCGGAAGCCCCAGCCACAAGTTGCCTTTCCTTTGGAACTCTCCTAGCAATTAGGGGAGTATGTATAGAGCTGGAAGAGACCTTCGATATCCTCTAGTGCAGGGCTTCTTCACCTGTGATTCAGGAGCTTCTTTTTTCCTATTTCGGTAGCTGTTTCAGTGTAATTGATCCCCTTTGTATTTTCTTTTATGCATTTAAAAAAAAATCTGAGCAACCATCCTTAGTCTTCACCAGACTTGTTAAAGGGGTACTTTACCTAAGAGAAGTTAAGAAGGCCTGCCCTAGTCCAACTCTTCTGATTATACAGTTGGGCACATTTAGGTCTGGACAAGGAAAGTGATTTGCCCCCAACAGAGCTGCAAAGCCAGGGTTCTGACTTAGCTTCTGATTCATCCTCTACCATGCTGCCTTTTCTTTATGCACTTTTATTTCATGTTATAGTTATTTTTGTTCATATGTCCATTTCTTTCCTGGAGTGGAAGCTCCTTGAAGGCAAGACCCAAGTCTCTTATCTCTGAGCTTCCTTCAGCATTGCACAGGAAATGTCCCACTCTGCTATTGTATGTGCCCCACTGCTGGATGTGCTGGGAAGACAAAGCAAGACTGAAACAGCCCTTGTCTCTAAGAGGGCTTAGCTCAGTTTTATTCATCTACTGGCTTATCTTTTGGGTTGACATGTTTTCTAGCCTATCAGTGAAATCAGAGGTCTGAATTAAAAAAAATGGCTTTTATTGTATTTAAAATTATTGCCTTCCTTAAAGAGGTTATTTCATAGCCTGTTGTACCTTGTAAGTTGCCCCAAATCACATTAAGAGGACCATCCATTGAACATCAGTTAAAAATTCATGACTTCTAATAGGAAATAAAATTGGTAAATGGGAAATTTGGCCATTTGGGTGATTGAGTAGATTTTGCTCTTATAAATTTTAGTTAGACTAGATTTGCCATTGTGCACTTTTGGATTTTAGGGTAAAATTTGCTTATTTTTCCGGGAGAAAACCCAGTAGCAGAGCAGTGGATATTTTTTAATTTATAGAAAGTATCCCTCTTCTGTGTTAAATTGGTTCTTCTAAAGCTTATTACTAATAAGACTAGGGCTATGTAATGTAATGCCAAGGAAAGGCAACTTCCCAAAGTTCAAAATACCAGCATAGGTGCTCTCCATTTTATTCAGTGACAAATTAAGAACAGAGAAGATCAAAATATGACATCATTCAAAATACAGCATTTACTAAGTGTGATTAAATAATCTCCAAGTGCTACCCCACCCCAGGACCTTACATTCATTCAATCAATTTGTCCCTGTTCTAAATACTTCTCCACCCCTAGGCTGTACCTTCATTTAGTCCATCACAAAACCCCTCTTCTCAAATGGAGATTAGTTTCCAAACATAAGTAAAGTACATTCTTTTGTTCAACCATAGAACACAAAAAGGTCAAAAGTTCCCCACCCCTGGATCACAATTGAATCTACCCCAGAGTTACAGCAAGTTTAAGCACAGCACTTAATACCCAAATGGAGGTCTTCTCTTCATCTTGACACAAGGCAAGTTCTCAGCAATCTTTGTTCCTGGGGAGACAAAGCTTAGCAAGTCCACAAGATACATTGCCAGTCTCTTTATTAATTCATCCTCTGTCTGCAGAACAGTCCTAGGACCCCTGAAAACATTAGCAAAACCCTCTCCCAGGATTTCTGTAAACATACAACAAGAAAATCCTTCTTCAGGGCTTCTGAACCAACAAAAGGTTCCCAGACCCCTGCAACAACAGCACTGTCCTTCACCAGTGGACAGTATTCACTCTGTCTGCAGGACAGTCTCAGGAGCTCTTAACCAACAGCCAGGTTCCAGGACTTCTTCAACAGGACTGTCTTTCACCAGTGGACAAATCTGGCAAAACAACATCAAAACAGACAGACAAAGTACCAGCAAAACAGCCATGTCTCCTCAGTCCTTGGCAGCTCCGGGGGCAGGTCTCAAAAGTCCAGGGCAATTCAGAATGGCCCTCAGCAATCCTCTCAGTCTCTCTCTGCCTCCAAAGGTGCTGCTTCCAAAAAGCTCTTCTACCTCTCTCTTGTGTCTCTCCAAATCTACATCACCAGCTCCTCCCAGTACAGGACTTTCTTTTCACATCAACAAGTCCATTCCACAGGTGGGATTAACAAGCTCTGGGTTTTAACACACAATCAGTTTGAAAACCAAGCCAATACAGGGGGATCTTTATATTCCATTACTATCACAGGCTATGAAATGGAACTTTTTTTTTCAGCTTCTTTGTTAAGCTGGCAGGCTTAATATATAATGTGTTAATATAGCTTATTTTTTCTAGTTGTTGTGGTACTATATTAGCACTAACTGGTTTTAAAATTATTAGTGGACTAGACTATAGTAGTTCATCTTTCAGAACTGTAATGTTACTTATTCTCTTCGTTCCGTACTTGCCTTCATACTGTTTGGTGGAGGCTGGAGCATCACGCCGACGGCTTTGAGGATCTCCAATAAGAGCATCTGTAGTATTTGATGAATTCCAAGCAGTTTCACAAAGCATACTGGATTTCCGAAAGTATTTGGGATTATTAAATTAATCTTTCATTTACTCTCCTTGAGTGATGCCATATGATTGGGAATTCTGCAGTACCATAATCTCTGAAGGATTAAATTATGGGTCCATGAGTGGCGTTGGGGAGATTCACGGTATGCAATAAACTAGCTGTATAATGTGACCACTGAAGAATTGTACATCAGAAAGAATGTCAAAAGCTGTCTGAGAGCTGTACAACAACCTGTGTGCTCTGTTGGTATCCTTACAAAACACAAAGATCTGAAGAAAGAGCACCCGGCATGTTGGGTGGATGTACTATGGAGAATTGAACAAAGGACATGAAGAGGATGAGAAGACCTGGATGTGTTTTTAAGCCTTAGCACTCAAAGAAGTTCCCACATCAGTGAGATAAAAAAGCATTGAAGTATTGGTTATTTTTAATTGGTGCTAGATTATTACTTGACTGTTATATTTGACTCTAGAAATAAATTAATATAGTGGTACTGAAAAAAATATTGTAAGTAAAAAGTATTTCTCTTCTGAATTAAGAGGAACATGGATTTATGTACAAAAGCATTTAGATTTAATGACGTACTTTAGATACTAATTTAGATAGCTTTAGATACTACTTCCCAAGATATATTTGAACCCGCATTACAATCTTGTTTTGGGTTAAAGTTTTTAGGTTCAAGTGTCAGTTTCTTTAAGTAAAAACACAAGCACTTCATTTTGTTATGCTGTTTAGCTTACACAGTTTCTTAAATTAGATATGGCCCTTGTGTATGGATCTGATTTCAGCATTTGACCAGCCTTTTTCAACAAGATGATAGTCCTTTTGAAGTCTTGTAATGGACAGGTCTTTTTGTTTTGTTTTTAATTTAAAGATCAGTTTTTGTATTCTTTTAAAAATAATCTGTTTTCCTTCCTTCTTTAAATAACTTCTGGTAAAAGAGGCTTTAGATGCCAGATCTCTCTTTGCATTTGCAAGTTTCTCTTCATGTGAACAGACGAAAAATGTCCTTTAATACTGAAGAGTCTGTGTTGTCATAACCTAATTTCTGTAGCATTACAAGGTGATTGGCAAAGATGATACTTGCTAGCTCTTACTGAGGGCTTTTTTGCCGGTTAAAATAGAGTTGCTTTAAGGACATAGGAATTTTTATCTTGAGCCTCAAAATTTGAGCATGTGAAGATTCTGTGAGGATATATTTGGAAAATGTTGAACAATAATGAGAATCATTTGGATTCTCCTGAACAGACAGCTCTTGATAGTTTAAAGTTTTTTTTACCTTTTAGGTTTATGAATTGGATTATTTTGGTTTATTTTTAATTCAGAAATTTGTTAACGTGCATAAACTTAACACTGGCTAATTTGGAAAAGATAGACAAATTATATTTCAAGGTTGTGGTAGTAATTTGTGTGAGGTACATAATTATATATTGAATTTGATTATCTTAGAGGATGAAATAAGACTTCATATGCTTATTATTCGAAGATGTTCTGTTGCAATAATAACTTGTTTTAATGAATATTTTCTCTGGATTGAAATAGGGAAGTAGAAAATTCTCATTTTTCCATTGGCTACTTGTAAGGATTTAGGAAAAGTAATTTAAACTCTAACTCTTAAAGCTTCATTTGTAAATAATTGATAATCCAGCTAGTTAAGATTTTATTAATAATAACTTCAATTGGAGGATTTATATTCATGCTCATTTGGTATTGCTGGGAGGAAGTAGAAAAATCTGTTTATCAGTAAAATCATATATCCATCAGACTTATCAGTACTGTGTGTGATTTCAGACACTGACTATGAAACTAGCATGTTTTTTTTAAAGGGGTGCTAAGATGAAATAGAATATGGATGTTTCCTATTTACCAAATGTTTTTGTGCAAACAATAATGCCTAATGTAGACTTTATTTCAGAATCTGCACTGAAAGAAGGGGAAAGCCCTTGGAAGTTCTTTACTGAACCTATAGAATTTAGATTCTCCAGAGAAGTCAGCTTTTTGTTTTCGACCTAAGCATAATTTTTGATAAGAGAATAGCGTTGAGATTTTTTTGGAGGGAAAAAACCCCCACCTCTCAAAACAGCTATTTCATGAAATATTGAATAGATCTCAACAACCTATGTATTTTTGTAGTGTTCCTGACAAAGTCTTTGTGCTAAAGGCCGATTCCTGTGATGCCCCAGCACCCTGTGTAGGTGAGCTTGGGTAATTGAAGGGTGTGCAGGAGCAGCAGATGATGTGTCGGGGCTGGGACCAGCCTTGACTCCTTTGTTGGCAGGGAGTCAGTCTGGCCAGGGCTGGAGAGACTCTCCAACACAGAGGTGGTGGGTATTTTCAGCAACAGCGATTCATGGTTTACTCAGGTGTGAAGTGGATGAAATTTGCGTGGATGAAATTTGCGTTAATGGAAAGAGTTAACCATATAAATGGAGTCATACATCTTTGAAGTCCTGAAGATACTTAGTAGCCATGTGCTCATGGGAAAGTCACTAAAACTCCCTAGAGCCTTAGTTCTTCATCCGAAAATAATACTTGTAATACAAATATCAAAGGATAATTTGTAAGACTCAAATGAGATATGTGTGTGTGTGTAAATGTAAATATTGCTTCACAAATCCTAAACCACTGTTGCAATGTCTGTTATTAAACTACTGATAAAGCCCATTTCCACCCAACAATACATAAATTGTTAGGCTGAAAGTTGTGAGACTCTTCAGGAGGCAGCAAATGTTTTATACCTTTAAACCTTCAGAGACTCTCCCCTCGTTGCCTAAAATAAATCTCCCTAGTTAGTAGGGAGAAAAGCTAGAGTGTATGTAAATTTGATACATACAGGACAGCATGAATGCGTGTTATCTATCACCCTTTCTGGCTTATGTTCCCTGTTGTCTGTCCTTGGAGTTTAAGTTCTGGATTAAATCCTTTGATTACTGAGTCCTCTTTTTTTTTTTCCAATTAAAGCACATTTTGTATTTGCAGTGTGCCTGTGCAAATGAGCATCTATATCCTTTTAAAATGCCATATATTAGAAAAGAAACCAGGGGCGGGCGGCCAGGTAGCACAGTGAGTAAGAGCACCGGCCCGAGAGGGATGACCTGGGATCGAATCAGGGCTCAGATACTTACCACCACACCCAGAAATAACTGGCCATGTAACCTTGAGCAAGTTACTTAAACCCAATTGCTTTAAAAAAAAAAGAAAGAAACCAGGAGAGGTAAGATAGCTAGTGTTTCTATATATTCCTTTAATGTGTGCAGAGAGCTTTAAAAATATGATCTCTCACTTGATCCTCACAACAAGGAAGGCATGTTATCACCATTTTATAGGTGGAAACTGAATCAGACAGAGGTAAAATGTCTTGACCAGGGTTGCACAGCTTATAAATGCCTGCCTATTTGAAATCAAGTCTTCCTGACTTGAAGTCCCATGGTTGTATCCACAGCCTCCCTCATACTTCTCTGTGAGACTGGCTCCTACCTATATTTATTTCCCATCCTTTAACAGCATATTGACCCTCTGAAAGGAGGTTAGTGGGTTTCATTCTCCATCCAGTGACTTAAAAAAGTTCATAGTATGTGAATTATTGACATAAGATGTGTTAATCTGATTGGCTTACCAATCACCACTTTTGTTTCAAAGTACAGGAAATGATTTACTTGAGATGTTTAGGGCTACATGATAAAGTGAAATTTACTGAAGTCTGCCAAGGGACTGGTGTCAGTCAGCAGACCACATGTTAGTAGGTACAGCCACTGCAGGTTCTGAAACTGGCAGCCCAGCTGTATATTATCCTGGGCCCAGACTAATCATTTTTAGGTCTGTGGTGAGTGCATGATGATAAACTAGGCCATTGGAACTACCATCCTAAATTTTGGGTGACTCTGTCCCTCTATGAGGGAGGAGAGTCTTTTTTTAATACCTCATGGAAGGCCTGTTTGGAAAAATATAGCAGTTTTTGAGACATCTTCTGCATAAGACCCTTCAAGGAGGTAAGGCCTAGGAGAAACTTGTGGTGTGAGGGATGTGAGTTCTAGGTGTTCCCATTTTCAGTGAAAGGAGTATCTTCTTCAATGATCAGATTGCTTATACTTAAGGACTCAACACCACATTTGTCTGTGGCCAAAAATGAAGACTGACTGAAGAGTTCATTAATTTAAATTGTATTCCTCAGGAATGCTAGGTAAAGTTGATAATAGAATATTATCAGTGTTTTGTAGTTCTTTAAGGTTTACAGAGCACTTAAACATCTCATTTTATCCTCACAAAAACTATGGGAGGTGGTGCTAGTATTATTATCCCCATTTTAGAGATGAGGACACTAAGGCAGACAGAAGGGAAGTGCCTTGCCTAGGGTCACACAGCTAGCATGTCTGGAGTCACATTTGGACTTAGGTCTTCCTGACCCCAGTGTTCTCTTCCTTGTGTCACCTAGTGCCTCTGAAGACTATATACTTAGCACGACAAATTTGCTTGCAGGCTTGTTAGAATCAGATTTTAGTAGAAATAGTTAAATCTCTCATGAAACATGGAGCTAGCTTGAATTTGGATACTGTTCTCCCACAGAAGACCATTTTGACATATTTGTCTATTTTAAACTTAAAGCCTGTCAATGCCTGGGATTTTTCTGAGTTTTTTTTAAGTCTTAGGATTTGTATTTTGATATCCTATATTTCCTTATTTTCCTTCTACTCATATTATAGCACTGATCTCCTTACCATTTGAGCCTAGCTAGCTGGAAAGCTTGTTGCATGATCTCTAGTCCTTTTCATACCTGGTTTGTTTGTGGTCTTCTATTTAATTACTCTGGGTCCTTAAAGCCTTTCCCTGCCATTCCTTTGTGCTTCCTGTTACTGCTTAAAAAGAGCCAGTCCCTGGCTGTACTCAGTTACTGTAAAGCATTTGGTTTAATTCCCTTATAATTGTACCCTTATTGACTGTGACACTGTTGACAGTCTTTCTTGTCACTTACCCTGTCCACATGTGCATTTAGAGCTGAGTTAAAATGCCCTGACTTAGTTTTGGTGACCTGATTCTGCGCTAGGCTCTTGGAGGTGACAATTTGATTTGCCTGTGGTCTTAGAGGTCATGTTCCCACTGAGAACAGCAACATTGGTTTTAAGTGGTTACCAACAGAGGAGCAGCCCAGGATTTGTGTTTGCACATTCTAGTTTTTATCATTTGAGAGGTCGAACTCATAAATGTAATGAGTTTTACCCAGTTCAAAAATTGACTGTGACTATTCATGGATTATATCCTTTATATCTTTAACTTGTCTGTCTAATTTCATTTGGCTTTTGGTGGCATCCATATACTTAAAGTCTCTAATATATATACTAAATTATATACTAAATATGTAAGGGTTGTACTAATTCTTAAAAATCCACATTTCCTACTTTAGCTTAAAGTGCTTCCTCACTAGTAAATTCTTATATTTATGGCAACATAGCTTTTAGGATGAGGTGAGTTTGGAAAGTGTTGATTTGTTTTATTGGTAGCCAGATTTTGTTAACCGGCTTTCTACTTGGTAGAAAGGCTGCCGATTTTTTCTGAGATAATTTGTTTGAGTGATTCAAAGTGGAATGCAATATTAAGCTGCTGAAAATTCTTAATTGTCATAGAATTGTGACTCTTATTTAATAATGTGATGTGATGTCTCTTCATTTTGTAAATAGAGTAGGAACCTTTAGGATCTTTCATTTCATTGATATGGTGAACTGTCCAGGTGAGGAAACTCCAGTTTAAAACCAATTTAAGTTGTAACTTTGAAGCTTAGAAAATTTACTTCTTTGCAACTTCTGCTGAGTACTCAGAGGTTAAGTGATTTGTTCATAGTCATATAACCAGTATGGTATATGCTGGAAGTGGGATTTGAATCTACACCTTTCTGGCTCTGAGGCCTGCTTCTATCCACTATCCTGGGCCACCTCTCGTCGTGTGACATTATATATATATATATATAAGGGTCTGTGCTCCCTTAGGTTACAAAACCAATCCAAGACAAAGTGATGGAACTGAGCTAATGAGGAAAGAAGCATTCTTGATGTTTCATAAATTGCACTGAATTCTAATGAAGAGGAACAATGGGGATTTTCTGGCAAGACTGATGTAGATACATAGGTAATTGACCAATTTGGATTTAACAAAAATATGTCCCGAGGATGGAGTCAAAGCAGGTAAAAGAAAACGATTCTTAAGAATGTGGTCTGTCAATGCTGTGTCAGCAGTGCTGATCTCAGCAGGATCTGGGGATGGCAGGGATGCTAAAGACAACACAAAAGAATTTTAAAGACTGGCTTGTGAGAGGGATCAGACTAGAGAGGAGCTTTGGGGATCCATGGACTGATGATTACCAACAGTAAAGAGAAGACCCAACTGCCATGTTATTGCTTCTGTTTTTTTGCCAAGGAAAATTACTTTTATCCTGGAAGTAAATGGACAAAGATTACTAATGGGGCATGATCCTGAAGATGAAAAAGGAGAGATAATGAGAGCACCTAACTGTCCTTGCTGTCACCTGGCCCTGGGGAACCATAGCCTCAGAGCTGCTGATAGTGATAGCTGAAAGGTCACAGAAAATGGGAGAGCTAATGTGAGAGTGGAGAAGGACATATGCCCTGGTGATTAAAAAAAAAAAAAGAGAGAGAGAGAGAACAGAGTCTGCAAACTATAGACCAGTTAGGCTTCGATTCCAGGGAAAATTCTAGAATGTATCATTAAAAAGGTGGTTGGCAAACATTTGGAAAAGGAAGCACTAATTATTGTGAAGAGCCACTCTGACTTTGTCAAGAAATGATCAAGCTCATTTCCTTTTTTTAACAAGATTATTAAATTAGTAGACATGGGAAATCGTGTGGAGATAGTTGACCTAATTTTAGCAAAGCATTGATAAAGTAGCTCACACTGTTTTTGTGGAGAAGATAAGAGAGATGTGGATGAGGTCAGTGGTCTCTGAACTTTGTGTGTATATCTATCGGTAAAAAGTTTTTGCAAACAACACCAATGTACCTGTACTTATGTATAATTGTTTGCATGTGTTATGGTACATTATAAAGCTTAAAGAAACTGAAATAAAAACAGATAAGATGAAATAATTGTAGAAGTGTTTTATGGTTAGATTTGTGCTTTAGGAAAATCACATTGGCAGCTGTGTGAAGGATGAGATTGGAGTGGAGAGCCCAATTAGGAGGCTTCTGCATTAATGCAGGTAAGAGGTAAAGAGGCCCAGAACTGGTGTGACAGTTTTGTGAGTAGAGAGGAGGTATGTGAAAGCTATTAGAGAAGTAGAAATGACAAGATCTGGCAACTGATTAGATATGTGCACCAGAGGAAGGTGAGGAATCTAGGGTAAAGGGTGACCAGAAGGATGCTGGTATGCTCATCAATAACAGGCAAGTGTAGAAGACTGGTATTTGGGAGGAGAGAAAAGTAGTGAGTTCTTTTTTGAGCTTGTTGAGTTTGAACACTGGACCTAGAGTCAGGAAAACCTGAATTCAAATCCTGACTCAGACACATGCTAGCTGGGTGACCCTGGACAGGTCACTTAACTGACATTTGCCTCAATTTCCTCATCTGTAAAATGGAGACAATAAATACCTTCTCAGGGTTATTGTAAAGCTCAAATGACTCTTTGTAAAGCACTTAGCACAGTGCCTGGCCCATAATAGCAGCTTAATTAACGCTTTTTTTCCTTCTCCCTTTTCCACCCTTCCCCTTCTGTATCCAGTGTGAAATGTTCATTAGGCAGTTTATGATGTGGTATTGGAATTCAGGAGAAAGATTAGGGCTAGATATATATGTCTGGAGTCACCCACTATTGAGATCATAATTAAACCCTGGGGAGCTGATGAAGTAATAAGCAGGAGAGAGAGTTTATAGTGAGAAGACTCAGGACAGAGACTTGGGGTCCATTCACGGGTAGGGGACACAATATGGATGACTGCAGCAAAGGGGACTGAGAAGGAGCGGTCAGACAAGGCAGGAAGACCAAAAGAGCAGTAGAGACAGGAAGTATCCAAGAGGAGAGAATGGGCAAATGCTGCTCAGAGGTCAAGAAATATGCAGATTGAGAAAAGGCTATTAGATTGGGCAGTTAAGAGATGGGTAGCTTTGAAGAGAGCAGTTTCATTTGAGATAAGAGTCAGGAATAAGGAGCATGTTGAGTTCCTGGGATATTGGAAAGATGGTGATTTCCTCTAAGGAAATAGGAAATTCCAGAAGACAGGTTTGTTTTTTTTTGGAGGGGGAAGGTGATAATAGATTTGCCACCCAACTACATTTGTTTTTTTTTGTTTTTTAAAGCAATCGGGGTTAAGTAACTTGCTCAAGGTTACACGGCCAGTTATTTCTGGGTGTGGTGCTAAGTATCTGAGCCTAGATTTGATCCCCAGGTCATCCCAACACTGGGGCTGGTGCTCTTACTTGCTGAGCCACCTGGCCGCCCCTAAGCAATTGGGGTTAAGTAACTTGCTCAAGGTTACACGGCCAGGTTCATCTACATTTGTTGATTCTGTGCTACCTATTCTCATTGAAAAATGAAAAAAAGTGTGATGGGATTGACTTATTAGCAGCTGTGCCACAGTGCAGAGCCTGCCACTGTTGTGATCTAGGGGCAGATGTGGGAACACTGGGGTGGTGGTGGGAGGGTAGAAATTTGTTTGGGCAGGAAGTAGTTAGGTCAAATTAATTTATACCCTTCCTGCCTTGAAAGTTCAATACCTAGTGAATCCATAGACAGCCTGGAGGTGAGGAGGAAGGTACAGAGTGGACAGTTATTGAAAAGAAAGGTGTATTGGAGACAAACCCTTGATTGACTTTAAGGGTGAGATTTGACCTATCCTCACATGCTCTGGGTAGTTGATCACTCATCTCATTGGGTTAGTAAGCACTACCTACTCCCCCCTCTCCCCCCCCCCCCCCATTGAGTTGTTTCATGGTCTGTACTTTGGAGACCACTGGATTAGATAATTCAGGTAGAAGGGCCCAGAACTGGTTGATTGCTAGATTCAGAAAGTAGTTGTAAATGAGTTAATGTCAACATGGCAAGAGGTCTCCAGTGGAGTACCTAAGGAATTTGTGCTTGGTCCTATGCTGTTTAATATTTTTGTCAGTGATTTGAATAAATGTGTAGATGGCATTCTTATCTAATTTGCTTGGTATCGCTAATATAGGGGTGACAGGATCTAAAAGGACTTGGCAGCGTAGAATCTATTAAGATGAAATTCATTGAGATAAATGTAAAATCTTACAGTTGGGTTAAAAATCAGTTCTACAATTGCATGATTATCATTATTTTGAAAAAGATCTGGAAGTTTTTAGTGGACTGCAAGCTCAATACAAGTCAGCCATATGATGCTGGAGTCAGAAAGTTCATAATGTACTGAGAGGCAGAGGTTCCAGGAATAGAGAGTTGATGGTCCTGCTGTCATTTACCCTCATCTGGGTTGTTCATTTCAGGGTGCCACAGTTTAAAAAGAATATTGACAAACTGGAGTGTCCAGAGGAGTGCAGTCAGGACAGTCAAAGACCTTGAGTTCATGTCTTTTGAAAACTGGTTGAAGGAACTGGGCTGTGTTTAGCCTAGAGAAGATAAGGCCCCCGAGAGACTGAGGGAAGGCAGTGGAAGCGGGGGCCGGGAAGCATCTTCAGGTATTTGACGAGCTCTGTGGAAGAGGGATTAATCCAATTTGTTCTTTTTGGTTCCACAGGGCAGAACTAGGAGAAATAGATAAAATTTCAGAGAGATAAATTTAGGCTTGATGGCAGGAAAAAAAATCCTAAAAATTTCACCTGTCAAAAATTAGTATAGGATTCCTACAAAGGTGGTTCCTTCCTTTTTCTTGAGATCTTCATGTGTTGTCATGTATCTTATAGTGGACTAGATGGTCCCTGAGGGACCTTCTAACTCTCAAATTCTTTGATTTTGTGAAAAAATTTAATAACTCCTAGAAAACATCCCTATCTCTCTGGCTTTTTAGCCCACACTAGGCTTATTGTAATGGTTGCAAGTGTGATTGTAGATGGCTAAGGAGTAAATGCTATCTGTGTAGTAGCTTAGAGATACTGTCATTTGGCATTTGATTAGTGTTCAGTGATGTAGTATTCCATGACTGTGTGTGGATAGGCTGTTAGTGTATGGAAAGTGATCCACTACTGTCAGCCAATGAAACTGAACCTTTCAAGCAGTGATGTCAAACTCCAAGAAAACCACAAGTAAGGATCCCTCCCTGCAGGCAGGCTGCATATTGATTTCAGAAATCACATGTTTAGATATTTGTTTTTTATTAATATGTTATATTCCTATTAGATAAAACTAATATATAAAATATTCTTGTTATTTTGGGGCAACTTATATCATTATATGTTAATTTATAGATATTATTGTAATATTATAGGAGAAGCTAGCTGGATAGAGCACCTGGCTTGGAGTAAGGAAGACCTGAGCTCAAATCTGGTCTTCGACCTTACTAGCTGTGTGACAGTGGCTGAGTCACTAAAGCTCTTTGCCTTAGGTTCCTTATCAGTAAAATGGGGATAATTTTATCCTACCTATTTATCTCCTACCTCTCAGGTTCTTATGAAATGAGATAGTAATTTTATAGTGCTTAGCATAGTGCCTGGTACACTCTATTTAGATAATTTGTTTTCAATATTTATGGGTGTTTATATTAATTACATGCACATAAATCAGATAAGTTACAGATTAAAAAAAGAAACATACAATGTTGTCTTAATATCAAAAAGATTCAAAATTATCACAAACTATATCATTACAAGATTGAAATGTAATTTGATACTGTTTGCTAGAACCTTGGCATCTTTTGCCGGAAATGATTTTACCACTCAATTTTCAAAGATTTGTTATTTTTATCAGATGCAGTTTTCAGTATAGCTAGTAAATGCTCATTTGATAATCTTAACTATATGAAGTTTTAATATTGTTCAGGGATGAAAATATCTACTTCATTAGGTATACGCTACCAAGCACATTGCTAAGATTCTTGCAGCAAACATACATATTTCAACAAAATGTCTTCGCAAGTAAGAATGAAGATCTGGAACACTAACTTCATTATACTTTTAGTTCTGCTACATTGAATTTCCACAAGTTATCTTTGAATGTTACTTTTCATTCTCAACATTAAAAGATAATAGTAAACAATTGTTTTCACACATACAAATCCTTCATATTTCCTTTTAAATTCAAATAGTAATTACTGAATATGTGAGGCACTTGCTGAAATTACAAGACCCAAATCACACTTGATAATTTTTACATGTAGGAAAATGAGTCGAATAAAAAATTGTTAGTTTCTTTTTCCAAAGACTGTGTTAGCTTAAATGCTTTAATGCAGTCATGCATAAATGTTACAGCCTGATTTTGACCCTAATGTTTTCCTTTCAACTCATTTAAATGCCCCATAATACGTACATTGAAAAAAAAATCTTGAAAACAGTTCTCATTATTAAAGTATTCTGGTGACTCCCTTTTCAATTTTAAAAACATTTTGATTTCTTGGTGAAGTTGCCAGAATTGCTTCAAAACCTTATGACAGCAAAGCCAGCCAGCTTCTTTGTGATAAAGTAAACCTTGCTGCTTACTTTCAGTTTCCAAGAGTAGTGAAGAAAACTGTCATTGATTCAGTTCTTGAGAACCTACAAAATTCACTGTTTTTAAAATCGTGAGCACATTTTCCATTTCTTCTTCTGAATGCACCATTTGCTGGTGTATAATGTTAGCAGCGAACATGATGAAACTGACTCTCAGGAGCAGTGTCATTGAGCTTAGCCAGTAATTGAGCTACAAATCCATTTGTCTTCCCTGTCATTGCTGTTGTACCATTGCCACACACATTAGTTTTGATGATGGAAGATTATGCTTTTCTATGAGTCCACATACTTTCTTTAAAATATCTTCACCTGTTGTAGCATTTAGAGAAAATTCTCAAACAGTTCCTTCACCCACAGTGAGCTTTTTGTCACGTGCTCAAAGAAATATGACTGCTTGTGTCAGGCCTTTAATACCTGGTCTACAATTGAAAAAGACTGTTCTCCAATTTTGATTTAAGTTTTCTGTGATGTCAGGGGCAATTTCAAAATTCTTTCTGTAACAGTGTTTCATGATAATACTCTGAAAAAACTTTTTTGGTACGAAGAATTTCAGTGGCTTTCAGCATACATTCCTTTACAAAATCACCTTGACTAAAACACTTTGAATGTTTAGTTACAAAATCTGAAATAGCAAAATATGACTAATGTGCCACACTCTTGCTATCTTCATGGGCTTTTGCAAATATTTTTTGTTGTTTTTGAAGTGTAGATTTTAAATTTCTCAATTTCTCTTCTCTTATTTTGCCTAAGTATTGGTCATAGTCAGACCAGTGTATGTTATGGTGGCATTTTAAATTATAGTCCTTGCATATACTAATAATGTGTCTACCAATTAAATATAAAATCTTGTTTTCTGCTTCACAAAAGAAATATCTAGCTCCCAACTTGTCTAAAAAATTCTGTTTTCTTCTTGTATGGATCTTTTTTGACTTCTTAGAATGAGATATGATTTATACCCTTCCTGTAAAGTAAAAATTAAAATAATTTTTAAAACAATTTATAATTTTATATTTCTAATTATGAATAAATTTATAGCTTTTTTACCTTATATAATTTGTAGTTGAAGACTTCTTTCTCTTTATAACTGTAGTGATGACTCTTTGAATATGAAAGCAACAAAATATCATTTCCTGTGTACTATTTAACATGGAATGGATTTCCTGGGTCCATGGATCAGACTTATAGATCATCTGCACAAACTGTGCTAAAAGAACCTGAAGGTTGGAATGTACATGAGTAGGTGGCATGAAGCTCTCCCCCACTAGCTGCTGTGAGGGAGTGATTTCCGAATGTGAAGGACTGTCGTTTCCATGTGGTTGGTGTGCAAGAGAGGTAAAGCCTGCTGTTGAGAGAGCAGCAGTGGGAAAAGAGGAAGGACTGCTCTTTGCATGTCTCCTTTCTAGAAGTAGGAGCCTCTCATCCGCTTGGTTTCCATACTAATTCCAGAACAACAGCACACTTTCCTAATGAATGAAATTTCCACTTAAAAAAATGAAGGCTGCCTTCCCCACTCCATGCTTCAGTACTTCAAGGAGGATCCAGACCTGTGCACAGTGGGCTGCTTCCAAGTGCTTAGTCACATGAAAATATATGATCTACAGTGCTACAATGATAGCCACTATGCAAAGGAAAGTAGACATTTCTACTGTTCACTAATAGTCCTTCAAAAATTAAAATATCACAAAGTTCTTTGTAATAAACCTTTTTCTGCATTTTCCACCAAAACCAGGTTGCGATTTGCAAAAAGAACAGCTTAGCTGTGAACTCTAAAGACTAGTTTATGATGTTTTCCCACTTTGCAAAGCCTTCCAGGTGCTGCAGATTTCTGCCCTAATTTGACATGTGCCACACTGAGCTTTTCCCCTGACTTTCCTGCTCAGCTCTTCCTCCTAGCCATCCACCATGTTGTCAGACAAATCCCCTCCTCACCCCCTACTCCCATCTCCCACACTCTTCTAAAATTACAAATAACCATTAGATATTTCAGAGTAGAATATTATTCCTTCAAGATCAGTAATTGCCACCATACCAATCAGTGCTAACATGATAATAAATTATTCATTTCTATAATTAAAAATGCAAAGAAAATTTCATGATTTTTAGTTTTAAAATGCAACATTATACTTTATTGTAGTTTTCTTTATTTTATTAACTATTTCCAAATTATGGTTTAACCTGCTTCAGGCTGCACTCTTGAATGTTGTGGGACCATGTTTTTGACCCCACTGTTGTATAGTGTGAGGACCTCCTTTTAGTGTCTGTGTCTTCTAGGTCAGAGTAAGAGAATCAGAAGAGTGTTCAGAGACAACTTTAGGTACCACCTTGTAACTCTAGGAAGTATGATGGTGTGAAGGCAGCCATTTCTACTCAAACAATTCATGAAAATAGTGGATTTTAATAATTGAAACATAATACACTGCCAAGTAAGCAGTATTTCTGATACATTTTGCTTTCGGGTCCGGAAACATTCTGTGTGATAGTAACAAATAAGGGGGTTAAATTTGAGTGTGGTACCCTTACATGTTTGGTATTTTTTTTTTTGCTTTTTTTTTTTTGGAGGGCAATTGGGGTTAAGTGAGTTGCCCAAGGTCACATGGCTAGTTTTTGTGATAGCTGTCTGAGGCCAGATTTGAACTGGGGTTCTCCTGGCTACAGGACTGGTGCTCTGCTCACTGCACCACCTAGCTGCCCCATACCCTTACAAGTTTTTTTTTTTGCCCTTACAAGTTTTAAAAATCACTGGAGCAGAAAGCTATGATATTAGAGATGTGGGAAAGTAGTTGAAAACTCACAAAGGTTTGAAGAGAACTCTAGATGAGAGACTATATGAAGCCCATGGTTAAGAACTATAATTTATTTCCCTTGTTTAGGAGTAAGGGACCTTATTTATAAGCTATATTGTATTACTTTCAGCTTTTTCTTTCATAAGTACCTCATTGTTAGAAAAGAACAAGAATTAGTTTGTGTATTAGATATATTACAGCCTATCCATGGTGCTATGGTTTTTTCATTTTTTTAAAGTGTTCATGTTTTATAATAAATTTGACAAACATCAGCACGCATTCATATTTTCATATATAAAGAACAGTGAGGATTGTATATGAATCTGAATCTCTTATGAACAGCTTGTTTTTTAAAAAGTGTTTATGTTTAGTTTAACATGGCATTACCAACAGTTCCCACTGCCCTGTTTATCTGACTTCTTCTGAACTTCTTTTATTTTCTGTGAATTTTAAAAATATTGTTGATGCCCCTTTTTTTTAGTATCAATAGCAATCCCACCTGCCTCCCCCACATTCCTTACTATGACTCCCTCACACACACACCAAAAACCCTCCTTTGTTTGCAACAAATATAACTCTTTCTGGAATGTGTGCCTCATTCTGCTCCTTTCTCTCAAGGGGTGGGAAGCAATTCATCCTCAGTCTTTTGTAGGCAAGATTGGTCATGGCATTATCTTTAAAAATCTTTAAAAGTTATACCTTACCCTGTAGTGTCATTGTATAAATTGTTCTGATCTGAATGGAGCAGTTTTAAGAGAAGACAAAGTATCCTCTTTCCTGAGGATATTGAGAGAAAAATTGTATAAAATATTGATGACATTTAAGTACATTAAATAAATGAACTTATACTTAAAATCACATGCCCCTCTTGGAATAGTCTGTACACAATAAAGAAATTGAACCGTTATCCCAATATATATGTTAGTAACTACTTTGAATAGTTGTTGGAGAAAGGGAAATAAATAAGGAATGGCAGAGCTTGGGGGAATTGGAGCCCTCCCTGGGAGCTCAGCCCTGAGAAGGGAAGGGGGTAAATACTTCATTTCAGATTTTTATTATTGAGGATAGAGAAAGTTATAAAAATTTAAAGGGCACTGCACATATGTGCTTACTTTACCTGTGGGTTTCCGTTGACAAGTCAGTCCTGGGTCTGTATCAGTTCTTTCTGGACTTAAAGATACCACAGTTGTCCCCTTCCTTCTGCAGAGATTTCCTCCTTTGTACCTATGAGCTTTGTTTGTGTCAAGCGAGATGACCAGAAATAGATCTTAGACTGCTTTGTGTAACAGTGATTAATTATCTTGCATGGATAATGAGCACGGCTTATACTTTTTTTTTTAAAGCTAGTCAGCAGTAAAATGTAACTGTTCAAGAAACCATCTTTTATAAGTTGTCCTCCATTTAAGCTTACCTACAAATATGGTGGTGCTGTGGAAAATAGAAGCAGCAAGCAAATCATGCTAGGATTTTGGAAAGCCATCTCAGTCGGGTTCAGTTTTTCCATTCAGTTTGGAAGTAGGAAATGTGAGAGATGGTGGGCTTCGCAGGCAGTAGTCCCAGCAATTGCCAGAGGACAGAATGAAGAACTTTGTGTTTTTATGTAAAATATCACCCTTGTTCTTTTCTACCAGTACATGATATTAGTAATAATAATAGTTTACATTTGTATAGCATCTACTTGACTGGGCTTTGATGTCTCCAGAAGAGAAACTGATGACTTTGTGCAACTCTGTTTCATTTAAATACAATTCTTGCACAAGTCAAGGCACCACCTTGTGGCGTCATTGGTCCTCTTCAAAAATGAAGGACAAACATCAGTGCTTCCTGTGTGCCAGGCAGTAGGTGGAGTGTTTTAGTTGTTTTCTCATTTGATCCTCACAACAATCCTGGGAGGTAGGTGCTATTATTATTTCTATTTTTCAGATCAAGAAACAGAGGCAAAGAGAGGTTAAGTGATTTGTCCAGAGTAACACAGCTAGTTAAGTGTCTAAGGCCAGATTTGTATTTAGGTCTTTCTGACTCCAGGTCCTGCACTGTGTTCCCTGAGCTACCTAGTTGCCTACATACGTACATATGCACATATGTACATACATACACACATATAGATATATACATACATATACATTTTAAAATACTGTATCCTTTTCATATTGTTCTTTAGGGACCTTGAATGGAGTCCTTTTATTTTAATAAAGGTTACTAAATTTTATAATTATCAAATTAAAGAATGAAATATAGTACAAACTCATCTATAGTGGAAAACCTTTTGTGAGCTTAATTTTTTTCCTAGTTACTAAACTTCCTTGATAATGCAGATTTGTTTTATACCAAACGAAACTGAGAAGTATTATGAAAAAATCTTTGTATTCTTTGTTTTTTTTTCTTTTTCTCCTTCCTCCCTCCCTCTCCCCTTCCTTTCTTCCTTCCTTCCTTCCTTCCTTCCTTCCTTCCTTCCTTCCTTCCTTCCTTCCTTCCTTCCTTCCTTCCATTACATTGAAAAGAATGTAAAATCTCTGAGGTCAGGTACTGCTTTTTATCTCTATCTTCAGTGCCTAGCATATCATTTAGGTGATTAATAAATGCTTGTTGTATGAGTGAATGAATACTCTGTATGAAATGAGGTTCATGATCAGAAGAATCTCTTTGGTAATTCAGTAATGGGGAGTAAGGTAATGATGTGGGCAGCCATTCCTATATTTCTACCCTGAAAGTTACTATAGTAAAAATTTCTTGAGAATTAGCAAGTATTATTAGGGAAATACTGTTAATATGCTTTCTGATATAAGGGAGAAGTTTATCTCCTATCATCTCCCTTGGATGTTTGAGTTTAGGAACTCCCTTCTTGAATACTCAGTACTCAGCAACCTTATACCTATCCAAAGCAAAATACATGTAGAATTAATGAGTGATCTCAAATAAATAGGTACAGATATTCAAGAGGTCACCATTCCTCTTTGGTACCAAATTATAATTAGTAATAATTATAATAATATACATTTAATTAGAGCTTTTTTTCAGAGTGCTTTGATTTAGAGGATCTGTGGTTTCATTGGTGTGGCTAATCTCAACTAATATAACCCCCTTGTAACCCCCCTCCCCCCAGCACGCGCGCATGCGCACACACACACACACACACACAATAATTTTTGAGAGCTGTTGTGGCTGAAAATTCATTACCCTGATGTGATGAACCTCTGTAAACTTGGTTTCATCAGCTCTTGCCTTTTTGGTTTGAGAGTAACTCTTTTGACCTTGTGTTCTGTTAACATAGTCTTAAAGGAACCATAAGTCACCTCCATTCCTTATTCTTGATTTAAGATATATCAGAAAAAGACCTAGATTGGTTAGATGATATTAGAGAGAGCTGTGGAGGCAGAGGACCTCGATTCAAATCCTGCCTCTAATGCTTCTTGTGTGACAGATCGTTTAACTATCCTCATCTATAAAGTGAAAAAGATGGCCTAGATTGCCTCCTAGGTTCCTTTCAGCTCCAGATCTCTTATCCTTTCCACTTTTACTGTAAAAGGAGTTAAGATAAATTTTAACTGTGTCTTTTAGCATCTAGCTTGTTCTAACAGCTCTCAATGGAAACTAGGCCTCTTTTCTTCTATTTTATTTTGGTCTTGACTTGAAATCTATAATCATGGTACAGTTTGCAATTTTAATTAGAATTTGTGTTTTTTTTACATATGATAGTGGGAGGATAATACTCATGGTAGAAGCGGGGGAAAAGAACACTTAGAATGATTATTGTCCCGAGACCGGTGAGACTGACTTTACAATTATGAGGGTTGTTTGGAGACATGAACACATGATTTTATATTGTTTATTTTTTTCTGCTCTATATTCTCCAACTGTAAGTTGACCATAGTTTTTGAATATGTACTTTTAAAATCATTGGGAGTTTATAGCTCTAGATATTAGTGAACTGTTTATTTCACTAAACAGGCTTATGACAAAGATAACTTAGCCTATATTGAAAAAATTAGATGTGAAATAATCCTTTAAAAATAACCTATTCATTGTAGTAAAACTTAGTAGAACTTATTGGGGAAAACTACAACTTCACAAAATATGTGATGTTGTTCTGTGCTAAGGGCTCAGGATTGAGGAATATTAGTGGCTGGGAGGTCCTTGTGTAGCAAAAGTTGTCACCAGTCAAGCACCTCTGTGTCCACTTTCATGCAGATCTTGCTCTTCTTCAGGCAGATGCCGAAACCTTGTTTTTGGCTTCAAGTGGGGAAAGCAGTGTTTGTCGAATTCAATTAAGTGTATAGAGTCATCCCCAGAAGTTTGGCCTAAGTAATGATGTTTTATTAAGGTCAAGTAATCAAGAAACCAGCCATATGCCAAATGTTCCTCTTTCCTAGATGTCCCTTTCTACAGTAATGGTGTCTAAATAGCAGGAAAGACTGACCATGCTAAAAAACAATATTTAGATTGCTTAAACTGAACAGTTATTATAAATGTGTGGTCACTGTCTATAGAGACAGTTGACAAATTATTGGATAACTTGAATCCAAATTGATGAAACAACCTTGTATTATGTTAAAATGTATTTAATCTCATTGAACCTGGCATTAAATGCTTAGATAAACATAGGTTTTAGAACTAGAAAGGACCTTAGAAATCCTCCAATCCAACTCAGGTATTTTATGGATGAGAAGACCTTGAGGCTCATTGATATGCAATGGCTTCCTCTAGCTATTTTTGCCATACAGGTAGAAAGAAGCTGAGTTGGAATTTGATGAGGTTCTTTATTTCCCAGTTCAGCCAGAAGACTGATATGTGCCAGGCACTGAGTGGGCACCACCCTGGCACTTGAACAGTGTGGCCAGCTGACTGGAGTGGTGCTCTCTGTGGTAGTCTGTGAAAGCTTGACAGTTGAGCTGGAGAGAGGACCTCAGTGTCTGGTATCTCAACTCACCAGGTGGTCTTCAGAATCTTCCTTAGACAATTCACATGGAAATGATTTGGTTTCCTGGCATGACGATGGTAATTTCACAGGCATACAAGAGTGAGGTGAGCACAGAGGCTTTGTAGACCTTCACTTTGGTAGGCAGTCTCATACCTCTTGTCTCCCACACTTTCCTTCGGAGCCTCCCAAACTGCTAGCTCTGGCAGTGAGTACGGCAACCTCAGTGTCTGTATGGGCATCCCTGGAGAGTATACTGCCAAGGCAACTGAACCTATCCACAGTATCCAAAATTTCTCCCTTTGCTGTAATGATGATTCATGCATGGATGGGGTGGTGCTGTGTGCTGGAGAACTTGAGTTTTCTTGGTGTTAATTGTTGGGTCAGTATGAGCACAAGCAGCAGAGAATTAATCCACATTTTCTTGTGACTCAGCCTCAGAGGCTGCACAGTCAATTGAGAATCTGAAGCATCTAAAAAAAAAAACCCAAGGAAACTGAGAAACAAAACAAATGAAGTCACCTGATGAGCTGAAGCCTCATGAAGAGGGGCTCTTCCCTGTCAGGAGTTGAGATTTAAACTCAGCTTTCTTGATTCCAAGGCCAGCCCCTTTTCCAGTGTACCACAGGCTTCTTCTGAAAGAATTTAGCAAATTCCTGATGCTTTGCAAGAATAACTTGTTACTTAACTTTTGAATTTTTATACATGTGCATGCCATTGTTAGCACAGGTAATTTCAAAGTCACCTTTATGATTTGGTTAGAGGAGGAAATTATCTAATCTCTTGACAGTGTAATAACGTGAAGGAAGTGTCTGGGGATCATAATTTAGAAATTTTCTGTGCTCCATTTCTTTCTTAATTTATTTCTTAGATGCTAACAAGGAGAGTTGGTAAGATAGTATCATAGAAAAAATTGACATCAACCCTAGAACTCACAAATTTGAAACAAGGTATATATCTTGAAAAATTAAGAAAAACAGCATAAATGAACAGTTGTAGATGATAGTACATGTCGTCTTTCACTTTTGTAATTTCCTTCTTAAGAGGAAGAGTGTGTGCTTTAATTCAAATAAGTTTGATATGTTTTGTTGCTGTTTAACATTGATTTTATATGCAGTGTGTCTTGTTTTGATTGTACTTTCTTCACTTGGTATCATGTTATAAAAATTCTTGCACATTTTAAAAAATTCTCCACTCATAATTTCTTATGGTATAGTAGTGTTCCATAACATCCCTATATTAAAATTGATTTAGATATTATCAGATTGTTAGACACATAGTTTTTGAAGTTTTAGAGTTCTGCTATGTCTAGCTTTACAGAAATAAGTCTTTTTGTCTTCAGGGTATAACCTTAGGAGTGGGATCAATATGTTAAAGGGTATGACAAAGTTTGTTACCTTGCTCATGTAATTCCATATTGCTTTCTCAAACAAGTGGACCATTTGACAGATCCACCAACATTATACGTTAGTTTGACATGATTTGGGAAACTGGAGAGTCATTTTGGCTGTGTGTGTGTCGGGGGGAGGGTTCTGGATACAAACAAAAGGAAGTTTAAGACCACCTTATGCAAACTGAAATGATTTCTGCAAGTGATTAAGCAATTTGGTATTTATGAAACCAAATTATTTCCCACTTTTAAAATTATTGGCATATATTAGCAGTTGTAGCTTCAAAATTGACACAGGGAAAGGTTTTGATAAAAATGTAACTTTTTTTTCCAATGGCAAATTATAACTGTCTGTAACAGGGGTGAGAACCAGGAAGGCAATTTGACTAATAAATAGGACTGTTATTGTGCAATAACTGTATTGTCTGTATCTGTGCAATGTAATAGGAAGTAAAAAAGAGCTCCGGCAGCTGAGAGCCCCCTTAGACACAGTTCTAATAACTGTTTTTTAGCTGATGTCCTGTTCTCTCTGATAAGTAACCCATCAGAAGGTTGCCACTAGATGTAGGCCTACTGACTGCAAAAAGATACTGACATTGAACATTATTTTAGTGATATTATTGTTTATATTAATATTTAGTGATATTATTATTCACGATCTTATCACACTTGAGTTTTTCCTCCATTGGTTTGTCTGTACTTTATCAAATCTTGTGATTCTTGACCATGCTCGTTATTTTTTTAAATTAGAAAAAATAAGGAAGAAAGTAGTAAAACTAATCAACACATCAATATATTCTGTGTTCTGCCTCCATGATTCCCCATACAAAGAATGGAGGGGAGTACATTCTCATATCTAGTCTGTGGGGCTGTTTTATTATTATAATTACATTGTGTTAAGTTTTGATTTTTGCTACTACTACTGGTCTTTTTTTTCATATATATGATTGTAATCATTGAATTTATTTTCTGGAATTTCTTACTTCACTTTGCATCAGTTCACGAGTCCTCCCTTGTCTATGGTGAATTTCATGCAGTTTTATTATCTGTGGAATATCATATTCTATTTAATTCCTGTGTCATAAATACGTGTAGCAATTCCCCAGTTAGAGGACGTGTATTTTGTTTTTAGTTATTTGCTATTAGAAACATTGCTTCTATGGTGTGTGTGTGTGTATATATAGTTTGTTTATGCCTTTTAATACAGAGTTCTAGAGACCTTTTTCTAGGCTTTTTTGTATTTCATTCATATCACTGAGTTACTTGGGCTGTCCATTTTTTGTCCTTTGTGCTTGACCAACTCATATCTGATCATACATTTTCTTGGGATGTCATTAAATCCCAACCATTCCCTAATTATGCTGGGGAAATGAGAACTATATATACCTTTTCTTTTTTCTCAATTACAAATTCAATCAGTCAACAAGCATTTATTATGTACCTGCTAGGTTTTGGGATTACAAAGACAAATGGTGAGAGATCCCTGCCGTCAAGGAGCTTATATTCTACCTGGGGTGACATATGTATGCTTGTACATACACACATTCATACATACGTACCTGCGTACATATATACATATGTTATCCTTAGTTGTATAAACAAAATACTTTTTTGGGGTGGGGGAGGGAGGAGGCATTAGCAACTAGGGGATCAGGAAAGGTATCATGTTAGAAGTTGTGTTTGAAAGAAACTAAGATGTGGAAATGAGGAGAGGATGTATTTCAGGAATGGGATATCATCAGTGCAGAGGTATAGAGACAGCATCAGAAGATGGGATTGTCATGTGTGGAGAGTAGCTAGGAGGCAAGATTATCTAGATCCTAACATGAATGAAGGGGTCTATTGAATAGTAAGGTTGGAAAGGTAGATTGAACCAAGTTGTAAAGGGCTTGAAATGCCAGAGGAATAATGCCAGAGGAAATCCCAGAGGTAATAAGAAACCCTTAGAGGAATTCATGTGGCTATACCTATATTTTTGGAAAATCACTTGGGCAGGTGTGTGGATGATAAATTGGAGAGGGCAGATTTGAGACAGGGGCATCACTCTAGACCAGTTATCACAAGTTATTATAGCGAAAGGCTATATGATCATTGAGTCCAACCAGAAGATCTGGATTCTTGTCTTAGCTTTTGCTGGTTGTCAGCTCTGTGACCTTGGGTTCCTAGCCTCTGTGGATCTTCTTCATCTATAAAATGGGGATAAGGGCCTCTTCTGCCTACATTGCAGGCATGTTGTATGTCTCAAGTAAAATGGTATGTGAACGTGCTTTGGAAACTGATGTTATATAATTAGACTGATAGCATGACAAAGATTTCCGAGAATTGGCCAGAGGGTGATAGAAGAATTAGAATAATCTTTTGGAGTTTGTGCTAATGGAATTTGACTGGTAACAAGGAATTCAGTGAGTTCCAGGGCCATGTGGGAATTTGAGATAATGTTTGTATAGCATTTCACAAGGTAGAAGACCTGTGAAGTCAGTAATGTATATATTTCCCTAATTTTGCAGATGTAGAAACCTGCAGAGCCAAAGCGTTAACAACTTGATCCCTGGTCTCTTCATTCTCAGGTCCAAAAAGTCTTTTGCACTTTGTCAGGCAGTATACGTAGCTATATAATAGATATTAATGACTTTGGCCAAAGTCAATCATTAGGGCAAAGTAGATAGAGCTCTGGACCTGGAGTCAGGAAGACTAATCTTCCTGAGTTCAAATATGGCCTTAGACTCTTAATACCTGTGTGATCTTAGGCAAGTCACTTAACCCTTTTTGCCTCAGTTCCTCATATGTAAAAATGAGCTGGAGAAGGAAATGGCAAACCATTCCAGTATTTCTGCCAAGAATACTCCAAATGGGGTCATGAAGAGTTGGGCATGACTTAAAGGACAGAACAACCACAGATGTCAATCATTGATAATGTCAGTCAGATGGGAGACTGTTAATTCATTTACCTATCAAATTTTTTGTTTCTCTTGTGGTATGTCATAAAACTAAGGCAGAATTTTGTACCTGGCCTCAGGCCAGTCTTAGAGAAGATAAGACCTGATCTCTAGAATATTTCCTTTCCTTTTCAAAGTGGGTTTTTAATGACATAACACTCAAACCAGTGGTTATAAAAAGTGTTGTTTTTGAAACAAAACTTCTATTTTTGGATTGTTGTTGTGTATTACCAAGAATGATTTCAGATGTGGAATGATTGAGAGAAGATTTTAATGCTTAGGTAATCTGTATAAATTCAGATTTGTCTAATACATAGTTTTCCTTTTATTCAGTCAGGTCAGTTCAGTGAAGATATGATCCCGACTGTGGGCTTTAACATGAGGAAAGTAACTAAAGGTAACGTCACAATAAAGGTATGTAAAAAATCACACTGTATTTTACTTAGATTCCCTGGTCATTATAATTTAGATTTGGGGGGAGGTGTTTTGTTTTTTTCCCCTTTAATCCTAGAAGTCTCCAAATTATAAATGGGTTATATTTCAAAAGCTTTAAATCAGTTGTTCATTGGAAAATGTATTTCAAGTTAGAATCTTATAAAAGGTATCTAAGTGACCATCCCACAACTGCCTATAGAAGTAGTAGAATTCTAAAACTTAATTGTCACTTTTATAATGTTAAAATGTTTCTGTGGGTAAATGTGTCCTGAGTCCCTGTGATTTAGAATAACAGGACACATCCCTCTGAGATTGTCAGTCTGGGAATAGGAGGATGGGGGGGGGGATAGAAAAACAAATCTTAGGTGGGATTGGAGTGGTTCTGGGGGTGGTGAGGTTTGCATACATCTCAGCAGATAATTTTGCTTGTGACTCCTCCTCTATTTCTTGGTGAGATCTCCTTTATTCTCTTGACTTCAGTTTCTGCACTGTAGAGTTGACTGCCAAATTTGTATCACTTTCCCCTCAGAGTTCACAGTTGGATAGCTCTCCCTGGATATCCTTTGGACACCTTAATTCCCAAATACGTCCAACATTAGATGGTCCATCTCTGGTTCTTGGAATCTTCTTCTTTTGCTGGTTTCTTTTTTTTCTGTTATTGTTGTCACTGCCCTTCCAGTTCCACAACCTGAGCTCAAAGCTCAAAACCTCCATTTAATGTCCTCTTTTATTCTAAGCAATTGCCAAGTTCTTTCTATTCTGCTTCTACAGATATTCTCTTCTCTTCTTTCCATTCCTGCTGAATCATCCTAGTTCAGGCTTTCTCATCTTTTCCCTAGGATTTTGTTACAGCTTCTTTACTTGTCTTCTCGCCTCTAGGCTATCTCTTTTCCAGTCCATTCTCCTTACCCTACCCAGTCAGCTTCCAAATACATTGCTTTAATCACAATTTAACAACAACAACAAAAAACCCTACAAAAAAAACCCTTTATTGATGCTCTGTTGCCAGAGTGAATGAGCCTAATCAACTAAAATCTTCCCCAATTTGTCTGCAGTCGATCCTTCCCAACTTGCTTCCAGCTGCTCTTTGTTCAAGTAGTCTGTGTCACCTAGATCTGTTCAGCATTCCTTTCCAGACTTCTCTTGAGGTCTTTTATAGCTTTAGATCGATGGTGTTGTGACCTCTTCTCTATGTCTCTGCCCATGGCCTCTTCTGGTTCTGGTAGGAACTGGGCCCTGCCATCTATTGCCCCCCAGAGAGGCGCCTCTTCTAGTGAATTCCTGTGGTGCCTCTTCTGTAGAGAAGCTGCCGAACCTCTACGCCAACAGCAGTCTCTCTGTCTTTAGGTTTCCTCAAACCATCTGCCTTGGCCTCTCTGTCTTCTTTGTGCTTAATCACATTTTCATTTTTGTTTTTATATCCTTCTGGTCTCGCACAGTTCCTTGTACTCAGCATGTCTAATATGGAGCTCCTGCTTTTCTCAAAGCCCACGCCTCTGCCACACTTCCCTATTTCAGAGGACTCTCCCACCATTCTCCTGGTCTTCTTGGTTCATTATCTTGCAGCCAGGCTTTCCTCTTACATCTTCCTCAACCTCCCTGTCAGTTGCCAAGATTTCTACCACTTGCTCCCATTTTTACCATAGCTTCTGCCTTGTCTCCTCTCCGCTCCCACGGCCTCTCCCCTCTTTCAAGCACCCATCCTGCCAGAGGTACTATTTACTTTTTACATTTGGACCTCTAGTCTCCTTTCTAATTCATCTTCCACATTGCTGCCAAATTGATATTTCTGAAACATATCTGGCCATGTCAGTTCTCTACTGAGAAATCTCCAGTAATTCCCTCTTTGTTCTAGGATAAAATAGCGGCCCTTCTGTCTGACCCGTAAAGGCCTTCACAATTGGAGTCCCACCTATTTTCCAGGTTTATTTCATATCATTCTCCATGTTGTGCTCTTCATTCTGTTGAAACTTACCTTCTTATGTACCACAGTCCATCTCTTCCCTTGTGTCTCCTTCCTTTCCCCTTCCCTGTACATGCTTTTTCCTTGTCTTTACTCTGTAGAATCTCTAACTTCCTTCCAGGCATAGCTTAAGTGTTACCCTTCAGCTGAGACCTTCAGTGTGAGTTGACACACTTTCCCTCGTGAAATGACTCTTTTAGTACTTTGCATATACTTTCCATTTACTGGTGTGCATATTCTATCCTGCTGTAGAATGTGACTTCCTTTAGAGCAAGGACTGTTGAGTTTTTGTCTTTATATCTCTGGTGCCTAACACAGTGCCTTGAATGTGGTTGGTGCATAATGGTGTATGCTTAAGCACTTACTAGATATGTGACCCTGGGCAATTCACTTCACCTTCTCTTTCCTTCAGTTTCCTCATCTGTAAAATGAAGACAATAATACTGTCATTATAACTCCCCTAACTAAGGTGAGGGACCAATGTGAGGATTAAGTGAGATAATTTTATAAAGTGCTTAGCATGGTACATAGCACATTAACTTATTCCCTTCTCTTCTCTTCTCTCCCTTCCCTTCCCTTTCCTTTGCCATCTTTTTGCCCTTATTTCCTCCTACCTAGTAGGCACTTAATACATGGAATTGAATCACTGTGTTTAGGACACATGCCACTCTCTTCTGATCTCTATTCCGGTTGGTTTGTCTCTTATTTTTGTGATCACATCTTTTAAAATTCAGGAATCTCCTTGATATACTAATCATGGTTGGGAAGCTGCCTCTTGGGCTACCCACCTTCCTTACGGGCATGCACAGCCCCTTTATTTGTGAGATTTAAATGTTGCCAATTGCTCTTCACCTTTTGGGACGATATGGGATTGGAGTCAGATGCACCAGGGGGAAGTCAGTCTATAAGAAATCTTAGGAGTTTTCACACTTACTGAGCTCTAGAGTACTTTGACGGGCAGATGTGCTACTGACAAACATTGATGGGGAAGAAATTGGCAGGTGATGTTGCATGAGATTCAGTTAAATGCATAGCTGTCAGAGAGTGGTGGTTCAGCCTATATAAATACAGCTTCTACCAAATCAATCCATGTTTCTGCCTGAGAGTCAGATTTCCTGTGTGTATTTGGTGGAGGTGTCATTATACTGTATATGTGCTTTATTAAACCTGAAATTGCTTGTACTGATATCTAAACCAGTGAATGGGATAGTAGATCGCCAGGTGTTGTTAATGGAATATGAGCATGATTGAATGTGATTTGAATACCATGTTCAGGTTAATAATCTTATTTCTTCAAAGAATTAAGGTTCAAAATGATTGAAATTAATCTGATTTAGAAGGCAGAATCCTTCAGGATCTGTTTTAGAAATGCTAACAATATGAATTCTTGGCGTCCCACATGGTCAAAAGCTCATTACAAGTCTTGGTTGATAAAGCTGTTATATCTGATGGTTTACTGTGTTCATATAACTTGCAAATAGGGTTTTTTTTTGGGGGGAGGGGTAGGATGAAGTTATCTTTCCTAGGAAACGCTTCTGAAATTTTCCCCATATTTCCTCTCTATTACTCCAAATGTTCTTCATAAAAAATTGTCTCGTTTTGGTTTAAAGATCTGGGACATAGGAGGTCAGCCACGATTCCGAAGCATGTGGGAACGGTACTGCAGAGGAGTCAATGCCATTGTGTAAGTGGGGCGGGGTCAGGGGGAGCTTTCCATTGTGGCATTGGACTCAGTCAGCAAGCATTTAGTGACTACTTACTCTATGCTGGGCTGAGCCCTGGAGACACAAAGAACAAACAATCCTTCTTTCTAAGGAGTTTACAAGTCCAGCGGGAAGAGTGATTTTTTTCTTTTTCTTTTTTTCTATCCAAAGTAGAGACCACCAAGTTAAAAGTTTAAAAAAAAATTCATTTTAATTGAATTTTGAAAATTTAACATGGCTTTTTATTATATTTAACTTTTATTTAAAAGAGAACTGTGAATAAAAAACTTTAAATGACAGTTATCCCTTAACTGCCATTAATTGGGTGAATATAAATATTCCTGAGGGTGCTAAATCTGACAGGCATCTAGGTGTTGCAGTAGATAGAGTGCCAGGCCTGGAGTCACAAGACTTGAGTTCCAGTCCAGCCCTAGACACTTCCTAGCTGTGGAACCTTGGGCAAGTCACTTAATCTGTCTGTCTCAGTTTCCTCAACTGCAGAATAGGGATAATAATAGTTCTTATCTCACAAAGTTGTTATGAAGAACAAATGAGATAATATTTGTACAGCACTTAGCACAGTAGCACCTGACACATAGTAGGCACTATAAAAATGCTATCTATTATTACAGTTATTAAATTAAATCTTTCTTCAAGATTAGATTTTTGCCCTGGCTCTTCCCTTCCCTGGGCGGTCCTGGTCTTGTCTATTCCTCCTCTCCATCCCCTTTCCCCCTACCCTGAATAGTTTGGTCTGAGGTTAAACTATGGGATCATTTTTTAAGAAAATGAGACTCTTAGATATTATTATTAAGGAATTTTGCCCTGAACTTTTTAAGTTACATGGTGGATGCTGCAGATCGTGAAAAGATTGAGGCTTCTCGGAATGAACTACACAATCTTCTGGACAAACCACAGTTACAAGGCATTCCAGTAAGTCTGAGAAGTTTGCTTTTTGATTATAATTAGTACAGTTCACATTTGAAATGGAGATTGATCTTTAGGAAGGGAGGAAGCTGTTGCTTAAAATATAAGGTGTGAATATAATGAAATGAGACTGGTTTGTATTTGCTTCAGGAACCATATTCCTGCCTGGTATGGATGGTGTTATGTGTTGAAATTATGAAGATCACTCTCCTCTTCCAGTACACAATATGAGGACTGTAAGACAGTAGGAGAGATGTTACAGGCAGCACTAGTGTGCTCTCGTCTGCTGTCCCACCTGACAGCATGGAGAGATGGTCCTGCTCTTGCTGCCTCTGAATCTGCATAAGCGGGCATGGTAGAATTTTGTGTTTCCTTCAGCCAACATTTGTTACATGCCCACTTTGGGTGCTGAAGAAGACAGTAGAAATAAGTGAAGTACTGTCCATGCACTCAGACTTCCAATTTAGACAGGAGTTAACCTGGCCACAAATAAAGGATATGTGAGTGAGAGGCTTTTGGGGCTGTGTCTAAGAGACAGGCACATAGAAATATGTGACTGAAATAAAGCCAAATAAAGGTCATAAGTTTACAAATGTGTTGGTTAGAGCAAGTGTAGGTAAAGACACTTTGGGTGTGAAGTTGAAGAATAGTCTCTGTTGATATGGGGCAGGGTATAAACTTGAAAATCCGGTATAAGACAAATAAAGCCTCCATAGAAAAGGCTTGGGTTTGAGGAGCTTTCTGTTTTGAGAGTTCACCGTAGAAGGTGTGCTGATAGGAACAACCTTCTAGGCAGAAGAGGCTTAGGCATGTGTGACTGAGCAGGAGACCAGAGTTTAAGGGGAGCAAGTCAGTCAGGACAGTCAGTGAACTGGATTTGAATATCAGGTGGTTTCTCCCACCTCTGAGCTTGTCATCCTTCTTCTGTCTTCTTTATGTGTAGCTTAAAAGGGCAGCTTTAGTCTGGGAAGGAAAAAGACAAGGGAGTCAGTAGAGGATGAGCTGCTATAGTCCATCCTGTACATTTTGAATGTGAAATAACTAATACTGCTGCATATTAGGATACAAATAAATGTAAAAACAGTATCTGCTCTCATTGTAATGGGAAAGACAATATGTATGTAAATGAGCATGTACAGGATACCTACAGAGTTGATGCAGAGGGACTTAAGAAGGGAAGGCAATAGCAGCTTGGGGAGAGGCCTCCAGCACCAGGTGGGATTTCAACTGGTTCTTGAAGGAATCTAGAGAAACTGGAGAGGGTAGAAGTGAGGAGGGATAAAATTCCAAGTGTAAAGGGAATTAGGATTTTTATAATAATCAATATGATATGTGTAATGAATATGCTAATAGATTAGATTTTTCAGATTTGCCTCTCTTGTGAGTCAGACTTACAATGTGGCTTGAAATGATAAATCAGAACTTTGACAACACTCATAATCACCAGCACCCTTTGCCTACGTACTTGAAATGAAGCGAATCAAAGACTGTAGAACCTGTTACCATCATAGAACTCTGGTCCTGTGACCCACCAACTAATGACCCCCAAAGACTTGAACAGTGTTGTTCCCACAGAACTTCAAGACACCTGTACCTTAGTGGTTGTGGGATTTGTGGGCTGGTCATGGGAAACCACTCTGGCCCTAGGAACAATTGTCTATAATTCCCCTCTTTTCCCATTATGATTTATGTTTGTAATCTGTCTACACTTCAGCAAGGTGGAATTCTGATAAAGAGAATTCCTGATTTGCAGATCTGTTCCTTATAATGAAACTAATTAATTAAATGGCTACCTGATTTCTTGTACTTTGTCCCTGGCCTGCTGTTTTGTCATTCTTAGGTTAGAGACTGGTTCAGTAAAAATCCTATTGCAGGCAAGGATGGGGAACATCTGGTGCTAAAGCCTGGAAATGGTAGCTAGTTCTCTGTGACTTCTAGAATGCACAGAGTGGAGTACTATAGAAGGTAAGTAGAGGATAGGAAGGGATCATGTTTGGTTCTGGAGGTAATAGGGAACTTGATTAGTGAGTTGGAGGATGAGTTGTTCAGCACTGTGTTTTGGGCCAGTCATTTTGGCAGCTGTGTAGGGGAGGATCAGAATGAAGAAAGACTTGAGACAGGGAGACCCATGAGTAGGCTGTTGTAATTGTCAGGTGGAGGTGATAAGGGCCTTCATTAGGGTAGTGATTCTGTGAGTGAATGTGGAGGAAGAAATAAAATTAGCAGCTGACCGGATACGTGAGGTAAGTGAGAAAGTGAGGAGCTGAGGGTGACACTCAGGGTTTTGGACCCGGGTGAACTTAAGGGAGGTGATGCCCTTGACAGAAATGGGGAAGTTTTAAAGAAGGGCGGGTTTTTGGGAAAAATAATGAGTTATGTTTTAGAGATGTTGAATTTGAGATCCCTATTGGCTGTTTAGTTTGAGATGTCTAGTAGGCAACTGGTGATGTTGGATCAGAACTTTAGGAAGAGTTTGGGCTAGATCTATTGATCCGGGTAACATCTGGATGGAGGTGACTGAACCGCTTGAACCCATGGGACCATGAGAACATAAAGTAAGAGGTGGAGACAAAAGGGGAGTGAACTTAAAGGATAACCACAGTTAGGATGTATGATATTGATGAAGATCTAGCAAAGGAAATTTAAAAGGAGTGGCCAGAGAGGGAGGAGTAGAACCCTGAGAGGAGAGAGTGTCTAGGAAAAGGTGGTGATAATGGTGTCAGGTACTCCAACGAGTTCAAGAAGGATCAGTAGTGAGGGAGAGAGTGTTTGGTTGTAATATTGGAGAGAGGAGCTTCACTTGAGTCATGAGATCTGAATCAAGATTTTGGAAGGCTCAGAAGACAACGAGAAGCGGAAGACTGGTTGATAGCTAATAGGGTTATTATTAGGATGTAGGGAAGTTTTCTGAGGGATGAGGGAGACGTGTGTTTGTAGGCAGCAGGGAAAGAACAAGTAGATGGAGAAAAATGAAAGATTAGAGAAGGGGTGTTAGTAGAAGCAGTCTGTTGGAGAAGATGGGATTAGGAGTATATGTGGAGGGCTTGGCCTTGGAAGGGGAAGCGGCACCTCTTCACCAGAGACAAGTGAAAAAGACAGTGGAGAACAATATTGACGCTAAGTGAAATGAGCAGAGAAGAAGGAACTCATGATAAATTGTCTCAATTTTGGGAAAGTAGGAGGGTGAAGTCCTTAGTTGAGGGAGTCACCAAGGGCATGCTGTAGGAGGCTTAAAGAGAGAAGATTTGGAACAGTGGTTATGGTGAGTGGAATAGAAAATTGTTTAGGGATGAGTATGATATAATAATAGAGTGCTGGACCTGGAGTCAGGAAGACCTGGGTTCAAATCCTACCTCCTGTACAAATTAGCTCTCTGGCTTTGGCACATTGCCCTGACCTCTCAGTGACAAACAAGGTGAATGGTGGAAACAATCCAGGGTTGGCATTGGACAGGATGTAATGTGATAGGGCAAGTGATTTGGAAGTGGAGGTCTGGCAGGTGAAAGATGAAGTGGTTGAACAAACAAAGGTTCTATCTTTTGAGCATATCAATTAAATTTATTAAGCAATGCAAGCTAATTGCCCAACAAAGAAGGACCAGACTGCCTCAGCTTAGGCTTGAACTCTGAATACAGGGGGAGACTGACTTTTATACATTAAAAACAATCAAGTAAGACTAATTAATTAAAAGGAAACAGTACAGCATTAGGTAATCTGATATCTAATTGGAGGAAATGTTAGGAAATTTTCAAGTTGAAAGGGGGAGAGTGAACAGGTACAGCTCCATCAGTTTAGAAAAAGAAATGTCCCATTCCCCACAAATGTCTGTGATTGATCAGTCATAGGAACATGGAAACAATGGTTGATCAGTACAGAGCCAGTTTAAGTTGAGTAAACTTTTCTTACAAGAGGAAATTTGGACTAGACACATAATTGAATAGAAAGGGAACTGAGCTAGCTCCAGAATCAAGTCATTAGATGGAGTTGGTGTGGTTCAGTCCCTTCCCACAATTAACCTGTCCTGATTCCTTCAGAGGTTAGTATAAAGTTGCTTTGGTCAACTAATAGTTCAATAGTTCATGATTGGGAAGGGAGGAGAGTGTAGCTAGAGCATGGGTGATGGTCTGGGAAAGTGCTGAGGCATGGAAGGATTAGAGGTGATGGTGAAGACAAATAATAGGTTGAGAAATAGTTTTAGGACAAGATAAAAGGATAAAAACATAATGGTTGGATAAAGGAATTATGGAACTCTTCAACGTGAAAGAGGAACACTTGTGGATGATGGCAAGGTCAATGGTATGACTTTTTGGATGTAGCCAACATGGAGTGGGAGAACACATCATGGGAACTGAAAAGTTGAGGAACTGAAGTTAAGAGTATTTGAGGAAACATCGACATGTATGTTCAAAGTCCCCTGTTCTGAGGGTAGGAGTTGTGGTTGAAAAGGGAGGCTGAGCTGGGCACTGACCTTCCTAATAAAGGAGGGAGGAAATTTCATGGCTGGGATGTTAGGACTGAATTGTGTAGTATATTTGGATAGAGTTAATTTCAGAGGAGTCGTGTTTTCTGAGTGATGGTGAAATAGGGAGTGTCTGGAAGCAGCAGGGGGTTGAGTTTTGAGTAGTCTCACTAAAGAGTCCATTTCTGGTTGGCTGCTTTAATTTTTTGATTATTCTAATTTAGGAACCATTAGGAGGATTTTATAGGAGTGTATATATGTATACTTAAATATATACCCATACATAGGAATGCATATGTACATTTTGTATAGTAGATATGTATAGATTAGAAAGTTATTAACATTTACATTTCTAGGTTTGCCTAAAATAAAGTTTGATTTTATTGATTTTTATGAAAAATTCCTAAGCCAATGAGTTTTATTAAAAGCAGAATGTGGAGAATAGAATATAATTTTAGAGTCATTTGGTAGGAATCACTTCTTAACCTGCCACATGAAAGGATCCTATCCCTGATGTAACTAAGACTTTCATCATGTATCCGGAGGGTTAGGATGGGTTCTGGTCGAACATTTCTAAATATCAAGTTCTGTGAAAGTTGATAATCTTTGTTGACTCTATACTTGAGGTAATTTTATTAACATTTGAACTTTTCCCTTTCTTCTTAAAGGTGCTAGTACTTGGAAACAAAAGAGACCTGCCTAATGCCTTGGATGAGAAACAACTAATTGAAAAAATGTACGTTTCATGACAATGTGAGAGGGATTTTCTTTTGTACCAAATTCACTTATATTGCATTTGTGAGAGGGATTTTCTTTTGTACCAAATTCACTTATATTGCATATTTTTGTTGATAGCCATTTTAGCAAGTCATTTCTTGACATTTTTCTTCCACATCATAGAATTGTTCCGTTGAAAACAGCAAAAGAATTAAATAAGATTCACCACATCTGATGTTCCCTACCTCTCTTTTGAAAAGAAGTTATTGAGATTTGCCATTTGTGAACCTGACACTAAAGCTTAATTGCCATTAAGTTAACTTTGGCTTCCTTTTTGTGTTATTTTCATTTATTTTAGTAATTAAGTATTTTCTTTCGGTTCTGCTTTCCTCGCTCTATATCAGTTTATATAAATCTTTCCTGATTTCTCTGAATTCCCCTTATTCTTCATTCCTTTGAGCACAGTGCTATTCCGTTCATATTCCACGGTTTGTTCTCTTGCAGACTTTGCATACTCTTTTAATTGTTTAGAACTCTAGATTTATTCAGCATTTGCAGTGATTTTCTTCTTGTAGATGAAAATTCTCAGCCTGTTAGAGATATCATAGATGCTTATATGTGATTAGTGGTGGTTTTAGTTGCTCTCTTCATTTGTTTAACACAAGAACCTAAGCAAAATTGACCAGTTCTGAAACGCAAATTTATTTTTAAATTTTACCTTTTCTAGGAATCTCTCTGCTATTCAGGACAGAGAAATTTGCTGCTATTCAATTTCTTGCAAAGAAAAGGATAATATAGGTAAGTAATGTCTAGCATTTCATACAGAATTTTTTGCTATTTGTTTTTGTACTTTTCTTCTTCCTTATTATAGGTTAAGTGACTCTCATGGTGTACTGTTTTTCTGTACATGATGAAGAGTGACTTTCAAGCTCCTTGACACTAGACTTTCCTCCCAACTATTTAGAGAGATTAACTCAGTAAAGCTATGCAGTTAGGTGTTGCATGATATTTATTGTAGTAATCTTTTAGTGCTGGTATCCAGCTGTGTTGTGTACTAAAATGGTACTTTTGAAATAGGATTTTATAAAGACTGGTCAGGAGGCACTATAAAAATTTTTTACTTGCTAAAACTGATTATATTGCTGTAATATATTAGCACTCTTTTGGAGCGATAAGCCAGAAATACCCATTAGCTTTAATGTACTTGAATAATCACTTCTGTCTGATATTCAGTCACTTAAACTAATCTGTTGAAGGATTATTTAATAAACAAAAGTATGAATGTATAGTGTTTCAGAAATGGTCTAGAGATGATTTGTTAGCCTTGCTTGTAGCCTTTAAGGAAGGTTGAGCTTATTCTCTCATTCCTGCCATTTTTACTTTCTCTATCCCTTCTCATCCTTAATCTTCAGGATTGTTCAGGGTATCAAATCTGACAGTCTAAGGGAAAATGTTTTGCAAGTTACAGTATGCTTTGCTATTTGTGGAGTCAGTGAAGTTTGGGTGATCCCTGATTTTTGCATTTCAGAAACTTTTTTTGAGTTCACTTAGGGCCTCAAGCAAATTAATGCTGACTAAATTTAAGACTTCTTTATAAATAAGAATGTCATTTTACTTCTATTCGGAAATATCTCATGAGTTGCCTGAAGTACTTACGTTGACTGGTTAGGACACTAGGGTAATGCCACAGGAACACCCACATTCTTAAATGCGCTCTCATTCCCATTTCTGTTCCACATCAGAATAATGATTGGTCTTTTCACATTTGTCACCATACTGTCATCCTTATTCCTCTTTTCAGTATGCTTTAATAATATGCTTTAATTTTATGGTGGCTCATCATTTTTCATGGATTTAGGTTGGTTCTTTCCTATGAAAATGTTAACAGTATAATTTTTCCAAATTCTGATCTATAGTGACTTATTTCTGGGGTAACTCACTCATCCTTGGAGTATTATTTCTTACTAGCTTTCATAACCCAAAGAGATGTATATCTTGATGAATTTTCTTATTCTTCTCTCAGATTAGGAGTCCATCTTACTTGTGGACTTGTCCTTTGGTCAGTAATTATTAGTGTGGGGTAAAACAATTGAAAAATAGATAAATTCAGACATTTCACTTATGTAGTCTTGCCCCACTCCCCAATTAGTCAAATTCTATTTTGCCACTTTTACATCTCACTGACCTATTGTAGCTGTTGAATAGGACAGATAGCTTTGTATAATTACCAGTTGAATGTCTAAGACATTCATCTATCTAAGCCTATAACTTTTACTTTGTCTATATGTGTCAATTATTGATCACAAAGATTTTAACTTTCTGTTTCTCCTATATGGTTAGGACATGGAGTAAGTCTGTTCACTTAAATATTCTGCTTTATTGAATATAGATATGTAGGTACCTGGAAGTGGAGAGGGACCTTCGTGATCATTTAGTTCTACCCCATCATTTTGTAGATCAGAGGATCAGATCTCTGGCTGGAAGGGGTCTCAGAATCCACCTAATGCAACTCCCTCATTTTATTGGTGAAGAAATTGAGGCCTATGAAAGGGGAATGACTTGGCTAAGCACTTATCTCAGTGTCTGGCACATAGTAGGCATTTAATGAAATGCTTGTTAACTGACACAGGCAGGTGGGATTTGAATCTCGGATCTTTGCCCCATGATCCTAGTGCCTAGTGCCAAGGATATAGCCAAAGCAGGTTCTGAGTAAAACCTGGGTGACTTAATATGTCCCTTGAATGGGAATTCAGAGTCGTGCATTGTATGGGTTCTTAAGAAATGTTTTTGAACCCAGTCAAGTCTTATTCACAACAGTTTGCCTGTACTGTCAAAGAGCCCAAGTGCATCCATGGAACCACTGAGTTAGAGCTCAGTAAATCGGGATCTTGTTCTGAGCGCTTGGTGTTATAGATAATACCCATTATTGGATACCCTTTCCCAGGGAATAGTGATTGTGCTTAGTTTTTGGAAAATGAAGTATTTGACTCTTAGTCTTTAGGACACATCCTCATTGCTTAGATTTACTATTTGATGTATATATTCTGTATTTGGGCTCTGGAACAATACAGGTCCTGGCTTTAGACCTCTTGCAACATCCAGAACATAGAAACTCTTACAAGATTTATTCCTGTTATTCCTACCCTCTTCCCTCTTTTCCTCACATATTTTGTATTTGTTTTGTATTTATTCATCTCTGAATGTTGTAGAACATAGCTACTTACTAGAGTATTGAAGCAATTTGGAGATGTGACTGTTGAGATACTGCTGTTATTTGGAAGATTGTAAAAAATGTACTGCAGGATTGGAAAAGGCTAAATTTCCTAACTTGCCAGAAAGGGGAAAGAATAGACCCTCTAAACTGTAGGCTAGTGAACTCAATTCCTGGCAAAATCCCATAATGCCTTATTAAGGGGATAGCTATCAAACATCTAGAAAAACAAGTGTGATCAGTTTCCTCAAGAGTAGGTCATGGAGGCAGCTAGGTGGCTCTGTGGATAGAGCACTGGCTCTGAGGTTAGGAGGACCTGAGTTCAAATGTGGCCTCAGACACTTGCTAGCTGTGTGCCTCAGGGCAAGTCACTTAACCCTGATTGCCTCAAAAAACAAAAACAGGTCATATATTAAGAAATGTTTTTGACTGACCTCTCTTCCTTGTGTAGCAACAAGCACCCCAGCATCCCCAGGGTGGCTGCCAACATAGGTTCTTAGATCTGCTTTTCTAAAGGAAAGCAACTCAAAATGGGTTAACAAGCTTACTTTAATCAATCAAACATATATTGTTTACCTAGTTCAGGGGAGAAAGGTCAGCACCCCGAGCTTCAGAGCATAAGTTACAAGAACATTTCAGCAGACAGACTTCCAAACCATCCAGCCATTACATCCATACCAAATCACAGTTACCAAAGAGGGAAGCATCAACATCTGGGTTTTCAAAGCCGGGGTGGGGGGTGGGGGGGCTCTGAACGGCTGCCCAGAGTCTCGCCCGGTCAAGTTACACAACACTTCTCAAAGTGATCCCCAAAGCAAAGCCTCCCATCAGGGTTTTTATAGCCTTCTCCTGGGTCAGAGAATGTAACAACCCTCTTGACCCACTGCCCAATCACAAAGCACCAAGGTGTGGGCATTCCTGAAAAACAAGTCTCCCACCACAGGCTCCAGGTGCACTTAACCCTAGGGGGAGGGAAGATCTTAAAAATTTACATTCCCATTACACCTTGATACAGTGAGGCTTTGGAAGATGACTAATGGTAAAATGTTATGAGTGTCTCCCAGTCAGGATTTCATATGTTATTATTCCCCTCTTGCTCCATGGTTCTAAAAGTTGGGTTCCGATGTTCTAGACTATTTAGATTTGATTTTACATCATTGTGAGGTTGTTTCTCTATTCTAATGCTCTCCTTGTACTTTGCATTCAGTCCTTTCAGGGTTTTATTGCGCCATTGGTAGTCTTACCACCATTTTCCCTTTGTCCCCTCAGACATCACGCTTCAGTGGCTTATTCAGCATTCGAAATCTAGAAGAAGCTGAGGTCTTCAGCCCCTGGAGCCCCTTCCCCCCATCCCCTGCTGGCTGTGATCCCAGACTTGTCGTCCGTTCCTCTGACGTGCTACCCAGAATATGGTCCTTCCTACATCCAAGAAATGGCCTTTTGTCTGAGTTAATTTCTCCTGTGCACTGCTGGAGACGTGTATCCTTCACCTGTCACAAAGCATCTTCTAGAGTTGTCATGATAAAGTCAGCACAAAAAGGCTTGTCACAAACAGCATACAGAGCTGTTGAAGCAGTCTTGACCATCTTAAATCAAGGAAATTGCATATTTCAATTTGGGTCATTCTGGCCAGATTTTTATATTGATTTTCAGCAAGTGTTTATGATATTTAATTAGATTTCAGTATCTTGCTACTGAGACAGCATGAGGATTCTAGCACCACCTACAGTATTTAGAAACCCTTTAAGCCTGACTCCTGTGGGATAGAAGCCTATTGTTTCTTTGTCTTATCTCACACATGCATGTGAAATGTATATTTTTAAGCCATAGAAATGGAAATTGTCTGAACAGGGGGCACCAAAGCCTCAATGAGGTCAGTGTCACCATTTCTTTTCTCTACTGGTGAGATCTTACCCAGGGATTTTTAAAAATGAACTACTTTCTGGTGATGCTTAATAGCCACTTCCATAGTGGTGGGATGATGGGGGAGAAACTAAGGCATGCTGTTTTGTAGCTGTCAAGATCATTACTTGTATCTTTTTTTTTTTGGTTTAATACTTTTTTAAGGGGATGGGAATTGACTTTCTCAAAAACTTTCAAGGGTTTAGAGCATTCCAGTCAAATAATAAAACTTATGAAGAATGTCACTTTGTTCAAAGCCCTGTATGTTTTTCTATCTCCATGTCATTAAGTCAGTGCTGCTGCATGACTCTCAGACAATTGAATTTTTACATCCAGTCATAATAGGACTTTCAGCACAAAAGATACCTATAAAAACTGTCGTGTTTTGTCTCTCTTACTGATTTCCGGCCTGGCACTGCTCTGCCTGGTTCCCCCAGACGTCTTGGTTATTGTGACAACTCTAGACCTGCTTGCTTTTGTGATGTAACCATGCGCCATGTGGACAGGTTGTAGGATGGCTGAGACAGAGGTGTCTAAGCACAAGAGAGCTGACTAATTGCTTCTGTTAATTGATTCACTTCTATAAGATAGAGATGGGTGGGTTAAAACTAAAAATGGACATGTTTTTGTAGCTTAGTGATCTCCATATATTTAAAGGGACACATATGTTAATTCTGGTTCATTCGTAAAATATTGATGTAGGCCACTGTAGGAGATAAAACTCTCTGGTACACCTGCTTATGTGTTGCCTCACACTGTGTGTGATTTTTTTTTTTAGCAGCACTTAAATATAGACAGTGCATTTCCAAAATCGTTGAGCACTCAAAGTGTGGTCAGCAATGACTTCTTTTAATAAGTACCCGTTTTAATTTATAGACTGCCATGGCCTTAATATTCTGTACAAACTACTGCACCATGTTGCACAGACACTACTTGGTTTCTCTCCATTTACAGTTTTTTTTAAAGAGAAAAATTGGGACTTTATGAAATTGTCTTTTTTTCCCCTTAAAGCATGTTGCATATTTCCTGGATGATTTTGGCAGGGTGGGGGTGGGGGTTCTGTTAGATATGGGGATATTAACTTGCTGCTATAGTTGAACATCTTTAATGTTCACTATGAGTTGCGACAGTTAATTTAGCAACTTGCTTGTGCCTAAAAGGAGGAAACTGAACTAAAATGTGTGAATCTCTATGTGGGGACCAGGTCACATTTTATTAACTGACCTATAGCCGAACTTGAAGTGTTTGTGTCGAAATCATTGCTTTTCAGCATTTTGAGGCATCCAGACACTACTACTACCAACTGTTTCCCTGTGCATTTATTAACCTTTGCATGTGAAAACTTACAGTTACTTAACTTTGTAAATAAGTGAATTTTTTATTTAGGTGGATGCATCTGTCTGTTTACTGCATTTCTCAGCTTACTTCAATAAACTTGCGTTTCAAGGGTTATAATAGCAATTTTAACTTGCTGAATTGTTCAAAATGTGAATCATGATGGAAGATGCTGACTTTATTGAAGAAAGGATGTAAAGACACTGTTAACACAAGGTCCAGAGATCCAAGATTGGAAAGATTGTTAGCCCTCCAAAAAATTGGGTTGTAGGCCAATAAAAATTGAAATAAACCTTTTAAAATATATAACCTACCAAACTGATACTGTGATTCCTTTTCAGGCTGTTGCTATTCTCTGCCATGTATGTATCATTACTATGACTTTGAATCAGGAGATCCTCCTATCTGTAATTTGGGCTAAATGAGAAGTTCTTAATTTGGGGTCCACAGACCCCTCCACCCCATGGGTCTGTGTATAGATTTGATGGGTGTTTATAGACTTGGATGGGAAATTTACCCCATCTCCCTCTCTCCCCATCTTTAGCTGAAATCTAGCATTTCCTTCAATTATTTTAGACCATTCTGATGAGGAATCCATTGGTTTCCCGAGACTCCCAAAGGGGTCCACAGTGATAACTGTTAGCATTCATGTAGTGCTTTGAGGTTTGCAAAGTACTTTACAAATATTATTTTATCCTCCACACCAGCACCACAACACACAAAAAATTAAGGTTCCCCTGGACTAACTTCTCTCCAAGATTCTCCACCTCCATTGTGGGAGCTTAACCCATCTGATGAACTCAGTCTCACAAGGCCAAATTGACGCTTCCCTGCAGGTGTTTGCTAATAAGTAGTAAATATTGTCCCCTATTCATTTCTTATTTAGAGATTGGCAGCTGTTTAAAAGTAGATGTTTTTAGTACTTAGTAAATGTTATTTAAAGTCACGAAACTAGCCACCTGACATATTTAGGGTAATAGAAACAGCTTGTATTTGTAGAAGCAGAAGGTTTTTTAGTTTCAGTTGCAACACTACATAGGTATGTATTTGCTGGGCATAATCTCAGTACCATCAAGCAACCCTGTGCCCATCTCCATTTGAAGCCAAGCAGATTTTTACACATAAAACAAGCCCTTACATAAAATACCTCTTTTGAGTGCTCAGGCGTGCAGGGACTTGTAAGTGATCCTCAACTGACTCTTCTCTCCCCACTGATCAGCAGTGGGGAAATGACTAGAACAATGAAACAGCAATGATTTTATCAAGAAGACACATCTTGTAATTTGCTGTAAGAAAGGCAGATTTTTAAAAGCTTAAAGCACCAGGGTAATATATAGAGTAAGAGCTTTTGGACTAGGAGAAGGGAAACCTGGATTTTGGTTCTGATCTTGAGTATTTCTAGAAAATAGCTCATCTAAATGTAGGGCTTTCAGGTTTGTCAAACCCTCTACACACGGGATCTGTTTTGAGGTAGGTGCTTTTATCTTCACAGATAAGAAAAGTGAGGCCTAGAGACATTGTGACTTGCCTAGCCTTAAACAGCTACATTGTGTCTGAGGTTGGACTCCCTGCCTCCAAAGCCAGTGTTTCATCCAGTATTCTGTGCAGTTAACCCATCTTAGGTCTTAATTTCCTTACTGTAATATGACAGAATTAAACAAGGGATCTAGTTCTAAAATTCTATACTTTTAAAGTTTATTTTCCAAGTAAGGTATATTAATTTCCCTAGAGACATTTGTACTTTGTTCCAGGGCAGAAAATAGAGTAAGCCACTTGTTTTAAGAAGTTTAATTTCTTTTTACTTTGTAGGGATTTAAAAAGGAAATCCTAAGCAGTTACCTAGCCTGCTTTATTTAAATGTATCTAGCTTTAAACCCTAACATAAGTAAAATCACAAGTATTTATTTATTGTATAACATTTTCACTGGGTTTGTGGACATTTAATGGATGTTTAATTTACTTGTTATTTTAAAAATTGTCATTGTTTTTCTCCAAGTAATTTGCTAACCCACAGCAGAAATATGTAACACATAGTGAGTGAGTCAATGATCTAGTTAATCCTCAAATGACCTGAGGCCATTAACATAAAAGACAGAAGCTAGTGGGTACAAAAGGGAGACTGCAGGTTCTGCAGAATACATTTGACTCGAACCCTCACCTCACTTTTGAGATGGTCCTGGAAAAATGGGTATGAAAAAGCTTTGAAAATACCAAAGAGGATGAACACAGATTTGTATTTGTAATATGAACAGTAGACAATGGACTCTTCTAACTCAAGGCATTGTCTATCATAACTGGTTCAGCTAGGTCTTTTGTAACCTTATAACCTCTGCCATGCCTAAATGTTTTATAGCAAGTCACAATTATGTAACACTCCTGTTTAAACATCTAAAGTGATTACCACTTATATCTATGTTGTTCAACCGAAATTCACCTGATTCCTTTTTTTGTCTATGGTTTCTTTTACCCAGTGATCTCTTGGCTTCTTCCTTATGACTCAAATTAAGGCCAAGTAATCCACCTACTTAAGCCCTCTACATTAATGCTATTTGGGTAACTAAGCACTTAATTATCCATCAGCCATTCTGTAATAATATTAATAATAGTTATCATTTGCATAGAGTCTACTAAATGCCAGGCACTCTTTTATGGTGTGTTTTTGCTTTAATCTCCTTGGCACCTTTGTAGAAAGTAGTACAAGGGAGCTTACCATTCACATTAAAAAAGAAAACCATTTAGACAGTAACTTACAGTGAATTGAAAAAAATGTAACAAAAACAATAGCTAGTATTTGTAGAGTGCTAAGGTTTGCATTGTGTCTAAATATTTTATCTCATTGAATCAGAATTTCTTTTATAGCAACTGATGCCCTTTTCTTCTGGTTGGATGAATTTTAATCCTTGTAGGTTGAATTTAAGATGCTTAGGACTGTTAGGCTCTGCCTGGAACACTCAATCTGAATGGAGTTAACATGGGTCTGGGACATACCTTTCTACGACTGGTGTACCCTGGCTGGCTAGCAGGGGTGTCCTGTTTCTGGTATTAGCTTCCTGGTAAACTGAATTAGCCATCTGATTGTTGCACATGGGCTCTAAACCAGAGGGATTGGATAATCTGAGGGTACTTGAACTAGGATCCATCGGAAAGCCTTCAGAATCATTGCCACTGCATTGTAGAGAATATTATTCTAGTAACCAGGGTTCTCTGGTTCTACTGCTTGGTATATTCTTTGGATAATGCATTCCATGATTAGCATCTATCTATACCTTTGTTCTCTCACAAAGCTAGGTTCAGGAAGAACTGGGTTCAAGTCCAGCCTCAGGCATTTACTAGCTGAATGATATTGGGCAAGTCATTAAATCTGTTTGCCTCAGTTTTCTCAGCTGTAAAATGGGGATCATGATAGTCCCTACCTCCCAGGGTTGTTATAAGGATTAAATGAGATAATACTCTTAAAGCACAGTGCCTGGCATATGGTAGGTGCTATATAAATGCTAGCTATTCTTATTACTATTACCTGAATTCTAGTTTTGGCTTTGCCATTTTCTGCCTTTTTTGATGACTTGAACAAGTTGTGTAGTCTCAGTTTCTTTTTTTTGGTAAAATAATACCCTCTCCTGGTCAGATATCATATAGCTAATATAATCCATTTAAGAAAATGATTCTTCTTGGCGTCAGTTTCAAAAGCCAGTATTTTTTTACTTTGACCCTAAATTCTGAGAAAGTATCTAGTTGGCTTTGTGCCATGTACTAGTAGCGTTTTTTTTTTCTTAAGGAAAATAACCAGTCTTTATGAATTTCATATTAAAAATATTTCTACTATTCTGTTTTGAATGCGCATGAGATTGAGGGCCAGGAGAGAACTCAAAGGATCAACTGATCCATTCCCCTCTTTTTACAGACAAAGAAACAGAGTCCCAGAGGTACTAAAGTGATTTGCCCAAGGTCACAAAAGTAGCAATAGAATCCAAAGCTGGGTCCTCTTATTGCAAATCCAGTGTTCTTTTCATGATGATACATTTAGAACTTGACCCTCCTGTGAGGAGAGCTTTGTGTCAGTGTATATAGCTGCTGTGTCTCTCTTGGATGCTATATAAATTTTAAGTTGCAGTTAAAGTCACATCATTAAGCATCCAGCAAAAGGTATGATGATGCACTTTAAAATCCCTAGCCTTTGTAGTTCTAGCAGAGGTAGAACCTGCAAATCCTGGGTCAAGGGCCTCTGATGTGTAATACGTCAGCAGGACCGGGTTTATAAAGGGAGTGGTGTGCATTTACATGGTGTTTAGTAAGACATGCTTTATTATGGGACTCTAATGGTTACAGCAGAATCCACAGAAGAATGTGCTTTGCCCTCCTGCCAATCCTATGTAGCAAAGGAGCCCTTGACCCCAAGGGTGGGACTGGATATGTGCTATACCACACCCCATCATTTCTCTTGATCACCACTTCAATTTGCAGGCCAGGGCTCTGGGCTTCCTTTGGTCTCCCACCTCCGCAGCCTTTCTGGTCCCCTGGGTTGTGGCTGCACATTGTGAAGAGTCCTAAAGCAGGACTGAAGGAGACCTGAGAGACACGAGTTCAACAGCCTGATTGTGCTGAAGAAGAAACTTGAGAATCAGGGTATCTTCCCCAAGCTAATGCAGCTAGTCCGATTGGCAGCTGCCTTCTGTCTGGCACAAAATAAAAGCTTAATGAATGTGTTGTTAAATAACTCTTTAATATAACTTCAGTATCATTCATATCTTCTTAGCTCTTCTTCTTGTTAAAAGTATTTAACCTCCCATACAGATCATCTTGCTGAACTTTCTCATGTTACGGATAAGGAAACAGTCTATAACTTGGCAGAACTGGGAATTGAACCCAAACTCTTGGTTCCAAACAGGAAGCTTTTTCTACGGGTAGGTGCTAGGTGGTGGTTGTGTCTGCCCTTGGTTTTCGAAGAGGACCATGACGTCAGGGAGATGATGACATAACTTGCAATCACTTTAATTTGAGGGCTGTGGTGCTAAGTAGCCATGTTGGAGTGACCGTGGCTGGAGACTATAGGAATAACAGCAACAAGGATGAGGAAAGCCTTTGCATAGCAGATGCAGAGCTGGCCTAGGGCAGTAATAATGGCTAACATAAAGGCCTTAAGGTTTGAAAAATGCTATGTATGTAGCATGTCAGAATCTGGAATCAGGCCTGAGTTCACATCTAGCCTCAGTCACTAGCCTTGTGACTCTGGGCTAGTCCCCTAATCTCTTGCCTCAGTTTCCTCAGTTGTAAAATGGAAATAATAGCACCTACCTCTTAGGGTTGTTAGGATCAAATGAATATAATATTTGTAAAGTGTTAAAGCACAGGGCCTGGCACATTGTGGACCCTGTACAAGTATGCTTATTCCTTTTCCCTTCCCCCCTATATCTGCCGTGCCTTCTCTCTGGTTTGCAGCTGAGACATGGCCTTCAACTCTTGCCTCTAATATACCGGGCTTTGTGACCCTGAACAAGCCACTAAACTTTTCAGAGCTCTGGCAGCTCTCTAATATATAAGTTGTAGAGGTATGTACTTCAGTCAGTGAACATTTGTTAAGTACCTATTGTATACCTGGCACTGTGCATACAGTACTGGAAATACAGAGAAAGGTTAAAGTTCCTGCTCTCAAGGAGAGTATAAGTGCTTGGAGGGCAGCCAGTGAAGAGTGAGAATGTGAGTGTGTGTGTGTGTGTGAGAGAGAGAGAGAGAGAGAGGGAGGGAGGGGGAAAGAGAGGGGGGAAGGAGAGAGGGAGGGGAGAGAGAGAGAGAGAAGTGGGGGGAGGTTTTGAAGGGCTTTGAACCAAGCAGAGGACTTTATATTTGGTCTTGGAGTATTAGGGAGTCACTGGAGTTTATTGAGTAGGGGAGAGACCTGGGAAATCCCTGACAGATGGAGAATGGATAGGAAGTGGTGGCGGGGAGACTTGTTGTGGGAAGACCAGCCAGAAGGTTATTGAAGTGATAGACACTTTCCTCCGAGATAAATAGATTGACAGATACAGCCCTGATGTTGTCCTATCATAGGACCTATGGCCCAGTGGTTAACCTGGGCTCTTATCCTGCCTTAGAATCTAGCTCTGGGCAAAAATATTTAACCTCTCCTCATCCATAAAACAGACATACTAATAGCAGGTGGCACAGTAGATAGAGCGTCCTGGAGTCCAGGGACCCGAGTTCAAATCCAACCTCAGACAATAGCTGTGTGACCCTGGGCAAGTCACCTACCTGCTTTAGTTCCTCATCCGTAAAACGATCCGGAGAAGGAAATTGCAAAGTACTCCAGTATCTTTGCCAAGAAAACCGAAATGGGGTCATGCAGAGTCGGACACGCCCGACAACGAAGGAACCACTATGTAACAGGGGTTGTGTGAGAATCATGTGAGATACAACTTGTACTTTGCCAGTCTCCAGGGATGGATGAGTGCTGTCTACAGTGGCTGAAATGGTGATGGGGGAGGAGCAGTGGGATTAGTGTTATTAAACATCGGGGGGCTGATGGGAACCGGGTGAAATGTTCCCGGCCCTGCTTCTGCATGAGAACCACTACCCAGTTTTTCCCCGTCTTGCCCCAGATTCCTCTAGCCCACGTACCCCCTTCCACGCGTGACCGCCCTCCTCCTCCCTGTTTAATTCCCCCGGGCTCCGGTCTAGAGCAGACAAGGGAAGGATCCCGGCCAATGGGGCCGGATGGGGGCGATCCGACGCCGGCCCTGCACGGATTCGCCCGCGCCAGAAGGTAGAGGGGGCGGGCAGGGTCCGGCACGTGCGAGCTCCGGCCCGGACTCTGCCGCGGGACTTCAGTTGATACCCTGGGCTGGCCACCCCCCTGTGGCGGAGCTCCGGCTCTTCTCCGCTCCTAAGGTGACTCTGCGAGGTCAGGGCGGCCAGCCTGCCCCGGAGGTGGGCGCCTGCCCCGCCGGCCTCGAGTGGGGCGCCGCGGAGCCGGAGCGGACCGGCCGGGGCGTGCCTCTACTCGCACGGCTGCTATTGGTCGGAAGTTCCCGAGTGGTCACAACTTGCCACGACAACCCGGTCCCGCATTCCACCCCGCCCCTCTCGACGGCGCTGCCCTTTAAGGGGGCGGGATCTGGCCGGGGCTGCTGACTTTCGGCCGGGCCTATGAAACCCCAGGGAATCCCCGGCCGGGCCCCGCCTCCCGCCCGGCGGGGCCGGGCCCCCGGGGGCGGGCGTTGGGAGAGGGCCGGGCCGGGCGCCCGGGAGCGCGCCAGTTCCTGGTTCGTCACGGGGGAGCCCCTTAAAGGGGAAGTGGCTGCGGCGCCGTCGGGCGGGCGGGAGGCGCGGCTCGAGGCTCTGGGGGTCGGTGGCCGGCGCTGTCCGTCGCTCGCTCGCTCCCTCGGTCCGCCCGTCCGTCCTCAGCTCGCTCGCTCGCCGGGCCGGCGGGGAGGCCCCGCGCTCGGGGAGAATGCCCGCGGAGCCCGGGCCACCATGCAATGGAAGTCGCTGGTCCTGGGGCTGCTGCTGCTGCGGCTTGGCCTCCACGGCGCCCTGTGGCTCGCCTTCGGCCTGGGCCCCAGCTTGGGCTTCTACCAGCGCTTCCCCCTCGGCTTCGGCTTCCAGTACCTGAGGGGCCCCGAGGGCCGCGCCGAGGCCGCCTCCTCCGCGCAGCCCTCCTGGCTGGCGGCGCCGGGGCTCGGGGGGCCGCGCCCGCTGCCGCTGGCTCCTCCGCGGCGGCGGCCTCGGCCCGAGCCGGGCGCGTGCCCTAAGTCGTACTGGGCGTCGCTGCTGGGCGGCCGGGCGCGGGGCGCGGGGGGCGACGAGTACGAGCGGCGCTACAGCGGCGCCTTCCCCCCGCAGCTGCGGGCGCAGATGCGGGACCTGGCCCGGGGCATGTTCTCCTTCGGCTACGACAACTACATGGCGCACGCCTTCCCCGAGGACGAGCTCAACCCCATCCACTGCCGGGGCCGGGGGCCCGACCGCGGGGACCCGTGAGTGCGCTGGGGGCCGGGGGCGCGGGGAGTCCCCTGGGCTAGGAAGAGGGCATCCCCGCACAGGCGGCCCCCCCCCCGAAATGCCCCACCCGGCTGGGGAGATGGGGGCTCCCTGCCCGGACACCCCGGCGAGGGGGAGACCCACCCTCCAGGGCCAGCCTTCAGGCGGGGCCGGGACCTGGTTCTTCCCCTGAGCCTCCTGGTGCGCTGAGTCAGCCCGCGGAGGGTGTGAGCCGGGGCTTCCCCAGGACCAGGCGCCCGGCCGGCGCTCTGGACTCGGACACCACGAGTTAGAGCAAAGCTGGGACCTCCACCGGGGCCGGAGCGTTAGCGCCGTGGCCCCCGGCTCGGGTCGCATCCCCGGGTGCCGCATGGTGGAGCGCGGCGGGGGCCTCCCAGCTTGTTAGCGTCTCGGGGCTGCGTGCTCCTGCCTTCACCCGAAGCGCCGAAGTCCAGGCACGCAGCAAAGGCCTTTCGGGGTCGCCCTTCCTTAGCCGGATTGCTGGCCAGGAAGCCGTCCGAGGTAGTGGTGAGAAGGATCTGAGGATGTTCCCTTATAAGTTGTGTGAGACTGAGGGATAGGCTCGTGCTGCCTGCTGCTTTTGAGACCTTTGTGGAGCCTGTGCTGATGTGGAATCCCTGTAGGTTTGGGACCTCACACATTTTCGAATCTCCTGAGTTGGAAAAATAAAGTGGAACCAACCAGAATCTCCTTTTTGGGCAGCCCATTCCAGAAGAGCTAGCTTTAAACTTGTTTGTGTTTTGGTTATCTGAAAATTAACCACTTGAATTCAGAGTTACTTTTTAATCCCATGATGAATTCAAAGCAACAGGACATTCCAAAGTATTTTTGGCTAACAGAGCTATCAGAGAGAAAGGAAAATGGTGTAGGGAACAAAATTATTTTTCTTGTCTTATTCAAATACATCATACTTGGTTTTAACTTTTCTCACGCTTTTTTTGGGTGGAGGGGTGGTAGGAGACAGGAAAGAAACCTTTTTTTCCCCCGGTGGCCAAAATGAATGTTTTGTTTTTAATATCAATTATGTTACTTCTCTTCTGACCTCCCCATAAAAGGAAAGGGACTAGTAGTGAAATGTGCTAACGATTTCAATTCCAGATGATGAGAGTGTGGAGAGACTTGACAGCACTTTAATGTGTTTTATTGAAACCTCTGGAGACTTAGCTCTTTTAAGTTGGGGTGAGGTTTTGGCTGATGGATGAATTTGTGGGCCCAGAGCAAATGTATATCGAAGTAATAAACTTTCTGATTTGGACCTTTATCTCAGTAGGATATCATTCACTCTATCAACAAGCATTTATTAAGTCTCTGCTACATGCTAGGTAGGGACTGCATGTGCTAGGTTGGGCATAAGGGGATAGTTTACAAAGACAAAAACTAAAATCCCTACTCTTAAGGAGCAGAATACCTCGGTACCATTTCCTCCTTTCCCCCCAACCGTTTTGCAGAAAAGATCAAATGAAATTTTTTGTGGGGGGATAAAGTGGGTAGAGAGGGAGTGGGAAATTACAGATCAGTATTAAACAGATTTAGAATCCTTGCATTCTAGTCCAGGTTTTGCCACTTGGGTGATGTTTGAGCAAGCCAGTTTTCATTTAACCTCCTTAGGACTCAGTTTTTCTAGCTGTAAAATGAGGGTGTTTGACTTAGGTCTCTGGTCTCATATATATTTCAAACATTCCATCATCTCCAACCTTTTTAAAAGCTCAAACATTCTGTGGTCTCTAACATTATATGATTATGTGGCAGTATTATGCATTACTTACAGCCTTTTGGGAAGAATAAATAGTTCTGTTGACTGATAAAGTGGATATATTTTTTTAAGGGGCCATTGCATAGCTTGTGGTATAGTTTATAGTAGTATTGACATTACATGGTCAGACACTGTCTTCAAAATAGGCTGGAGCTGAAGTTTTCTTCCACATTTCCTCATTTAAAAGAATGCCAGTCTTTGCATGCAGTCATATGATCAGAGTAATGGAAACTCCTTCCTTTATCTCATTTCTGATCCTTTTAAAAACTTGCCTCTGAGATGTGCATTAAGGTTTTTGTAGGGGGGAGTGAGGTTCAATTAGGGCTATCCAGAATCCATCCAGAATGCCCCCCCAAAAGGGCATGTTTGTGTTCCAGTAATAGGGCTTCCTCTTTTTAAGATGCACCTATTACCTAGAATGTGTTCAGTTTAACTTAAAAGAATGGTAATATTGAAGCAGCTAGGTCATACAGTGAGTGGATAGAGTCCTGGGCCTGGAGTCAAGAAGACTGGGGTTCAGATTTGACTTCAGACACTTATTAGCTATGTGACCCATTTAAACCTCTGTTTGCCTTAATCCACTGGAGAAGGAAATGGCAACTACTCCAGTATCTTTGCCAAGAAAACCCCATGGACTTCATGGTCCACGGGGTCATGGAGACACAACTGAACAACAAGCAGTAACGGCATTTAGGCACAAAGTCAAACGGTCTGTCTCAAGTCTGTTACTGCGTTTGTGGCTTACCATCTTTTGTGTTTGTCTGCCAGAGTTGGGGAGAATGGAAGGATCAGTACTAACTAAATAAACCCCGGCCATTTGACAAAGAACTTTTGCACATCACCTGATTCTTAACACACACACATTACATTCAGTTAAACAAACATGAACGGCCTTTAGCAGTGAAAAGACTTGTTGGCTGCCTAGGTTCCTGTTACGCAGGAGCTGCCACGCTGGAAAGGCTGGCTGATATTCCTATCAGTTGCAGGCTCTTTACTGGTTTGGCCACAGAGAATTTTCAGCCTCTATCAACTCCTGAAGTCTAAGTTATAGGATTATTGGATTGTTGTTTTGAACTGGAAGGGACCTCTGAAGTGTCTAATCCAGCCTCTTCATTTTTCAGTTGAGGAGGCTGAGATCCAGGGAGATCAGGTGACCCAAGGTCACTGGGGTATTAGGTGTTGGAAGCAGGATTTGAACCAGTACCAGTGCTCTTTCCAGGAGTGATTATCCATCAAGTGGAGATGGTACCCACAACTCATGAATCATGGATCCTTAATGCATGCATTCAAGTGCCATGTCAGGTACTGGGGATGCAAAGATGGAAAAAAAATTGAGCACTGAGTATTTGTTTCTGTGCTTCTGTTTGTGTTGGGTACAGAAGTAGTGCTTCTGACACTTTGTTGTAGTCTAGTGTAAATTATGCAGATATTTATTTGGAATTTCATTAGTGATCATCATATTTTACGAATTATGCTCCCTTCTGTCTCCTCTCTCCTCATAGGGCTATTTTTTAAAGGACCATGATTGTTTTCTTCAAAGTATTTGAAGAGAGATTACATTTGTTCTGCTTGCCTTCAAAGGGCAGAATTAGGAACTGTAGGTGAAAAATACATAGGAAAAACAGGTTTCTGTTTAATGTAATGAAATATTCCCTAACAATGAGAGCTGTTCAGAAATGAAAAGGACTGCCTCAGGAGACATGAGGTCTTCAAGCTGAGGCAAAAGGGGGATTCTTTTTCAGGTCTTAGGAGAGATGAGAGTCCCGTTACACTCAGAGCCCTGCCCTCCTTAGGATGGTTTCCTTGCCTGGGGATGTCTTCCCCACTCCTGTACACTTACCAAGCGCTCTTAGTTTTTCCCTGCTGCCTCTCCCTAACTGCTCCTAATGAGTCTCCTTTCCTCTGAGTTCTTAAAACTTCAGTAAGGACCAGGTATTTTAACAATTAATTGTTATTTCCTTATATTCTTCAATGGATTCATTATTGTTTTGTCTCCTTTCTTACAACTACTTGAGACCAGGAGACTATTTCTAACATGCCCATATTTGTCCAAGCCCCTGCCTCTAATGCTTTGTGTCAAACATCTAACATTGAAAACCCTCAGTTTTGCTGGTTGATTTTTTTTGTTGGTTTTGGACTGAAGCTGTTTTCATCAGCCTTGGAAGCTCCTATGCCTAGGGAATTCTTTTAGCAGATTGGTATGTTTTCTACAGTTTCTTGTTTTGGGGTGTTGCCTAGGGCACCCAGAGGTTAAGTGACTGGCCAAGGGACATGGGGCCAGTATATGTTACTGGTGGACCTTTAACCCTCCCCTGCATGACTCTAGAGCCTGAGGATCTATTTGTTAATTAAGATGACAAATTATTCAAAATAATTTTTCAATTAGAAACAAAAGATTTTTCTCTATTTTTCAAGTCAGTAAACATTTATTAAATTATTATATGTGTATATGTATATTGTTATATGTGTGTGTGTGTGTGTGTGTGTCACACACAGAGAAATAAATAAAAATTAAATGACCCTAAGTTACTATTTGCAGGCACTGTACTAAACACTGGAGATACAAAGACACAAAAGAGCACCATTAAAAATTGAAACAAATTTGAATGCTATAAAAATTTATACACTGTAATTAAGTAGCAGACCCAGTTCTAAATTCTGATAGTTTAGTCAGTTAATAACATCAATGGAAGCCATGTACTTCCTGCAGGTGTCGTTGAGAGTCTGTGCAGCAAGATAATCAGGTTCTTGCCCTTTAAAGTGTTTACTATCTCATGAAGCAAACCAGACACATGACTGAAGACCTAAAACAGACAGGAAAAGCCTCACCTAAGCCAGAAGGTCTGTGATCTGCCCCCTCCTCCCATAGAATCACCGGTCTGTTGATTGTTCCAGAATCTGCATTCTCATAACTCTCACAAGTCTATTCCTCCACTTCCACATAGCAGCCCTTTAAATATTTCAAGACAAAGCTCTTTCAGGACAAAACTCCGAGAGTTCTTTTTCTCAGTCTAAACACTTTCTTTTCCTTCAACTTATTCTCTGATGAAAATGGTTTCTGACCATTCTGATTGCCTCTCTCTCAGACCTGGACATGGTATTTTAGATGTGGCCTGATCGGGGTAAAGGACAGCCGGGGGCATTGGTGCTTTCCTCATGCTGAGCACCGCCAAGTGAATGCGTTCTGTTCTGATATCACAGACCCTCCGAGCCAACTCCCACTGTCTCTCCCATAACCCTGAGCCTTGCTCTTTATCTTCAGCCCAAGGGAGGGATTTGTTCCTTGACTTGGGCCTCACAGATGCAGCCTGAGACTGTGGCTGCTGCAGTAAGTTCTTGACTTGTCACATGCTTGTGGTATGCCAAGACTACCAGCTTTTTTTCACTTGATCTTTGATATAATGAAGTGTTGAACTTGGAGTCAGAAAACCTCAATTTGAATCCTTGCTATTATTTACTATCTGTGTGACATTAGGCAAGTCGCATAACCAGACTTTGTGCTCTGCTGTCATTACTTTTTAGAACCTAGGATCAGTTCCTACCCAGGCATAGGGAAACTGTGGCCTCAGGACCATATGTGACCCTCTAGTCCCTCAAGTGCGGTCCTCTGACTGAATCCAGACTTCACAGAACAAATCCAAAGAAGTATGATTAAGGAGCTAGAGGGCCACACATGGCCTTGAGGCTGAGAGTTCCCCACCCCTGTACCCTAATGGGGCACCAAAGGAGGACTTTAGTGACCTTTTGACTTATCAGGGCATCCTATGATGGTTAGACATAATTTAGTGAGATGCAGGGATAACAGCTGAACAGCTTGAGGCTCTGTTGGTTCCCACGGGTTGGTGAAAAGCTTAGAGGAAGGCATTCAGTGTGCTGAGTGGTAAATTTTTAATGGAAGATTTTTGGGATGATGTGGACAAGAAGAGCAGAGAGTAATAACAAAGTGAATGGATTATAGTCTACAGTCTCCATAAGTGGATGGGGGTAAAGTAGATTAGGTCTCCTGTTCTCCAGCAGTATCCAGAAACAAGCAAATAGAAAAGGGGGATGAGGGGAAACCAGAGGGACTAGATAGTCTTTACTGTCATTAGCAAATGTTCATTAAGCCTTATACCCTTACCCACTTAGGTGGGGACTCCAGCAACAGCCTACTGCCCTTATCTCTACTTAGAGATTGGAATATTTGAAATTTATTCCAATATTTGAAAAAAATCTTCACAAAAGAATGATGGTGTCACTCTGGATGAAACAGCAGTGAGATTATGTTTTGTTCGTGCCAGAAATAAAATTGGAATTGTGACCCAAATCACAGTGATCAACACATGCTCCTTTCATATGTAACTAGCTAGAGACATGGAATTTTCTGATTTGAATATTAATACTAGTCTAGAGAATATAATCGATATATAGTGATGATGAATCGTAGGATTTTAGAAGTAGAGGAGACCTAGGAGACCTAGTCATTTTTTTACAGATAAGGAAACTGAGGCCCAATGATTAGTCCATTTCACAAAGAGGGATAGTGACAGACCTGGAACTACAAGATTGCTAGCCCCTTGACTTGCTCTCTGGTGTTCTTTCCCCCAGCCTTCAAATATAACTTCAGGGTTGATTAACTGTGAGTACCACTGCAGTTGACACTATCATCTTAGAAATATTTGGTACTGTGAACTTAGCCTGTACTCTGTCGAGAAGAAACCTGTAGTTTGTTTTTTGTTTTGAAGTACCTAGTTTAACTTGATGCAGGATGGACCAGCTGGAAAACAAAACAAAACATTTTTTTTTTTTGTCAGAAGCCTGGATTTGGAGTCTTGCTGCTTTCCAGCTTTGTATTCTTGGGCAAGTCAGTTAAATATTTTGAGCCTTAGTTTCTTTATTTGGTAAAAAGGGGGCAATAGTACTTTCACCATTGGCCTTACTGGGTTGTTGTGCTTATCCAGTGAAATAATCTGTGAAAATGTCTTGTATCTTGGGTGTAAATTCCTATATGAATGTAAGGTAGTATTCTCAACTCTTATAACCTTCAATTTTATTTCTATTTCAGTTCGAATCTGAACATAAATGATGTTCTAGGAAACTATTCGTTAACCCTGGTTGATGCCTTGGATACCCTTGCAGTAAGTGGCTAATTTAACTACTCAAAAAAAAAATTTCTAAATTAAGGTGTGAGTTTTCAATAGTACCTTTGTTATTTCTTCCCAAAGGATGTCTTATGCATAAGAAGAAAATAGCCAGGGTGACAGCTACACAAGGTAGCAGTGTTGTTAGACAATGCATTCAGATTGTTGTTCTCTTTGGGAGCTGAGAAAATGAGAAAATAAATAACCAGTTTTTTAGAGGGGAGGAGAATATGGGAATATGCTAAAAATTAGATAGATTAGGTTTTGAGGGAGGACCTTTTCTCTTAGCTTGCCTCTGTTGTGCTTTGATAAGAAAGCGCTAAGGAAAGACTTTCCTTCTAGTCTACAAAATTATTCGAGGAACTAGTCCTTGTTAACAGAGAAGTGGAGAAATCATATGATCCTGAGTTTGGGAAGGATGGTATCTGAGACTGATGGGATCTCCATCCAGCCAGGATTTACCTTTTATAGTGGTATCAGCAGTGATGTTTTAATAGGGGAAAGTCGAAACAGGATTTCCCACCTTCTCAGCCCATTTTCTGAAGCTGGATTGCCTTCTGACATGATTTCCAAGAATGATTTGCCATTAGAAAGCCAAAGTGCTGTTTTCTGTTCTGTTATCACTTAGGATCAGAAAGTTCTTCCTTTGATCTAGTCTCAGTTTAAACTCATTTACTCCTAGGCCTCAGGGGTGGTGTTAGAAGCTGTTGGGGCTGAGTAAGCTTGGGAGAAAGTTGTCCAATATCCAGCCAGGTGGGAGAGATAGGGAGAGCTCAGAAGCTTTTTGTTGAATCATTTGGTCTCTCTAGCCTAGCCCTCCCGCATGCCCCCAGCTCTTTTCCTCCTCTACTCCTGTTCATCACCCTTTACTGCACCAGTGTACCCCTGACAATTTCAGTTTCCTGTCTTTTAAAGTTAACTTTGACCCTGAGCCATTCATTATCCAGAGCTTGCTGCCTTCCCTTCCAACAACACACACACACACACACACACACACACACACACAGAGTGCGCTTGTGCGCACTCAGTTACTGCTGACACCTGAGAGGTTGATGGTTGGAAAGGGCAACTTGACGGTGAGAATCAGGAGAACTTTGAGTATGAGACAGTTAAAGTATACCTCTGTGTGACCAAGAGCAAAAAGCAGCTCCATTAGCCTTTCTGAATCTCAGTTTTATTAAAAAAAGACATTAAGGGTGATACCTTTTAGAACTTACCCAATAGGTTTATTGTGAGGATTAAATGAGATAATTATGTTGTTGTTGAATTGTTTTAGTCCTGTCTGATTCTCCATGACTCCATTTGGGGTTTTCTTGGCAGATACTGGAATGGTTTCCCATCTCCTTCTCCAGATCATTTTCCAGATGAGGCAGACAGGGTTAAGTGACTTGCCCAGGGTCACACAGCCTAGCTAGTAAGTGTCTGAGGCCAGATTTGAACTCAGGAAGTATTCCTTGTCCTCCTAGCCATAGAGAATTGGTTAAATAAGGCATTTAGGTAATGTAGTGGATAGAGTACAGGGCCTGGAGTCAGGAAGACCTGAGTTTGAAACCCACCTTAGACACCTACTGCCTGTGTCATCCTGGGCAAGTCACTTAACATTTTTTTGTCCTGTTTCCCTGTCTGTAAAATAGGGGTGATAGTAGCACCTGTCTTCTGGGGCTGCTCTGAGGGTCTGATAAGAATGTATTGGTGCCTGGCAACACAGTAGGTGCTTTATAAATGCTAGTTATTATTATGTGAATGTTGTTATTATGGAGGGGGAGGGCAACGGAAATGCACTTTTAAAAGTGATACGTTTCAAAAGCACTTACTGAACCTCTTCTTTCCCCAACAATACCCACCCAGAGGTTACTTGTTTTTGGTCCCTTGTGACTTCCCTTGGCCTTCATTTTCATATGATTTCAGCTATCTGAAAAGTGATTTCAGGGGAGGTGCCACTCAGACCCTCCCTTGGGATGATGACTCATCCAGATGAGCAATTCTGAGTTTGACACCTTGTGTTAAGATTCTTCATTCTCTGGCCATCTGCATTTACTTACAAAGGTTATCCCTTAAAAAAAAAATAACTCTTCTCCAGGTGGCTTTATTTGTAAAAGATTGGGACTTTAAATGTTTAAAATAATACTTGTTTTGTAGGTGCAGTTTCGCTGTTGAAGTGATCCTTATCTATAGTGTGTTAAATAGTCTTTAACCATTATGTCATAGGAACTCCACAAATGAGTTATGGGGGGAGGTCTCTAGACACTGCTGCAACATTCAGTGTGCTACACAGTCCTTAAAGAGAGGAAAAGAATGAAGCACTGGGAAGTTGGAGGCCTGGGTTCTGATTCCAGCTGTGTTCTAGATAACTTTTTTTTTAAGCAATCGGGGTTAAGTAACTTGCTCAAGTTTACACCAGTTATTTCTGGGTGTGGTGCTAAGTATCTGAGCCTGGATTTGATCCCCAGGTCATCCACACTGCAGCTGGTGCTCTTACTTGCTGAGCCAGCTGGCTGCCCCTAAGCAATTGGGACCAAGTAACTTGCTCAAGGTCACATGGCCAGGTGTTTCTGGGTGGGTGCCAAGTGTCTGAGCCTGGGATTCGATCTCCAGGTCATTCTGACATTGGAGCCAGTGTTCTTACTTGCTGTGCTACCTGGCTGCCCCTCTAGATAACTCTTGGTTTTCTGGAACAATGAACCAAAGCAGTGGCATGGATAATTAAAGATGATTTCTCTTTGATTTTAACGTGAAAAGTGCATGGGACTGGGAAGCAGGAGGCCTGTGTTCACTTACTAGTGATGTGACCTTGGACAAGTCACTTCCCTTTTTTTTGGGGGGGGTCAACTTTCTCATCTGTAAAATAAGATTAAGATAGATGATCACTAAGGTTATTTAAAGGAGGGGTGTCAAACTGAGCTCCTTCCAGGTCTGAGTGCAGCCTGAACCTGATTAAAGAGCAAGTAGAAAATGTGTAACAAAACAAATGCAAATACCAAGATAATGTTAATTTGTGGTTTTCTTAGTCACTGTCCTTCTGTAGAGATTCGTTTCTATTTGACTTTAACACCATTACAGGAACAAAACCTAGAAAAGAATAGCTGAAAACTGAGAAAAGAATAGTTTGTTTTTATTATTTGCTTGGATTAAAGGAAGAGGTGGAAAAGTTCCTGGAGGAGAAGGTGGTTGTCTTGAATTGCAGGTAGACAGTAATGCAAAACAACAATCATAACAGCAGCAGCAGCAGCAACTCACCTATTTGACGTTTGCAGCCCTGTGGGCTTCACCATTCACCAAGCACTTACCTCATCATAACCCTGCGGGATGGGCAGCACGAGTCTTGCTGTCCACATCTTACAGATGAGGAAACTGAAAAAGGCTGCGTGACTCGTTCCACGTTAACCCACGCCCTCTGCCGACCATACCCCCAGCTTCCAGAGGTGAAAAGAATGTCTGTAGACTTTTAGACCCCTGACCTATGTCATGAAATGACTGCTGTAGATGAATCTTTAAGAAAAGGAGTTCGGTATTGTGATGGGTGTGCAAAAAACCCAACCAGCCAACCAAACAAAAAAACCCCAACAATGTAAAACACCAAACTGACTGTTCCTCATGATGTCTGTATGTCTAGAAAAAAAGTTTTTAAAAATTTCACCTCTTCTTTGAGATGATTTATCTCTAAAATCACAAGCTACATATTTGGCATCCTGTAGACATTCTTTATAACTTTATTTATGGAGAAATGAGCAAGATAGTAAGTTTTTTGTTTTGTTTGTAGACTCAATTTGCCAGGCATTTTTGATGGGATTGATCTTGAGTAGGAGGGAATGGGTTAGGGGGAAGGGAGAGTAATTTTGTCCTTTTGTCTTTTGGAAAAAGAACTTGGGTTCCAAACCCAAGAGGATGAAGTTGCTTTTTGATAGGACACATTACATAAATGGGACCTTTGCAGTTCTTGGCTTGTTTTTGCCTGGGTGGACTGCAACACCACATCCAGATGCTTATGTGGGTGCAGTCCAACTGTCTAAAACATCTGCAGCCTCCATTTCAATTTAATGTTTTATGTTCCTCTTTCAAGATAATGGGAAATTCATCAGAGTTCCAGAAAGCAGTGAAATTAGTGATCAACACAGTTTCATTTGACAAAGACTCCACAGTCCAAGTCTTTGAGGCTACAATCAGGTAATCATAAACAAGATTGATTGAGGAAAATTTTTTTGTGTGTAGAATGAAAGGTGCCCCCAGTTGTGAAGTGGGGAATGGATGGGAAGGGAAGGGGCAGGAAACAAGCGTTTATAGAGTTAACTACTGTGTGCCAGGCATTGTGCTAAGCCCTTTTGCAAATATTATCTCAGTGGATCCTCACAGCAACCCTGGGAAGTAGATACTATTATTATTCCCCTTTTAAAGTTGGGGAAACTGAGGCAAACTTGCCCAAGGTCACACAGTGTCTGAGGCTGGATTTGAACTTAAGACTTTCTGACTTCAGGCCCAGTGCTGTAACCACTGTTCATCTATCTGCCTCATTTTGAAGTGACCAAAAGGTCACATAACTTACAAATGGTAAGCAAAAAGTTTCAAACTAGCTAAATATGGGATAAGAAGAAGAATGTCTTTTGTTTGCTCTTTTACAAAAATATGTTTATTTCATTCTAGAATTGCCAGATTTAGATTGTTTCCCTTGATGACCAGTCTTGTTTTCCTTTCATGACAATTCATTTTTCTGTTGCTTTAAGACTTACAAAGGTATTTCTGTATGATAGCTCTGGCTAGTAGACAAGTATTAAAATCCCCATTTCACAGTTAAGGACATTGAGTTTCAACAGAAGCAAAGTGATACATCTATTGCTGCCACAGAACTCAGACTGGCCTCCAGCCTTTGGCCTTTTGGGCCCAAGCCTTTGCAAGCCTGAGAGCAGGGGAGCCTCTCTGACTGTGCATTGCCTTCATTATTTTTAAGAAGCACCACAGACTGTGGACCTGCTTTTCCTTATACGTAGTACTGCATGCCACGTTATTTTTTAAGTTAAAGTACCCTTTTTATTTTTGTCATAGGAAAACCCATTCTGAGAAATCACTGGGCTAACAGATGTATGCCAGTTAACTTAGAAAATACCTATCTGCTCAGAAGTCACTTTTTGATTTTTCCCCTCCCCTTTTTATGACTGCTCCGCCCCAGAGGTAAAGAGGGTCCTGACTGCTTGTTAACCAGACCAGGCTCCCTAGGCGGACCCTGGGTGATGGCGGTTGACCATGTAGTTCTGGTTTTCATGGATATCTAACTCTTCCTAAAGAGAAGGACTTTAATTTTTGAGGAAATGTGTTAGTGCTTCAAGGAAGATAAAGTTTATTGCTCATACTAGGAGTATTTTAATAAAAAAGATTGAGAGGGGTGGCTAGGTGGTGCAGTGAATAGAGCACCAGTCCTGGAATGAGGAGGACCTGAGTTTAAATCTGGCCTCAGACACTTGCCACACTTACTAGCCGTGTCACCTTGGGCAAGTCACTTAACCCCAATTGCCCTGCTTTCCCCCCTCCAGAAAAAAAAAGCAAATAAAAAAGATTGAGTGTTACCCTCTACTATTTCTTCCCATTTATTGGGGAATTTTGGCATTTGTTTTGATGCTCCCTCAGACTCACTAAATCTCCTGATCTCCCATGACCTTTTTAATCCCACAGTCCTTGTCCATGTCTTTAATCTCATATCTTTCACTTCAGCCACCCTTGTGGATGGTCATACCTTGGATCTCAGCCTTGCCCAGAATGTCCTTCACTTCCTTCATCATAAGCTCCTCCATTCCTCTCTGACTGCAGCTGTCCTTTTCTCTTTCCTTGGGCCCTCAGTCTCTCTTCTCCCTGTTGTTTCATCAGGTCACTCCCCCTGCTTTGACTTTACTTTCCTTCCTTCTCTTCCCCTCTCCCCCTGCCCCAGTTCTCAATCTTGTAGTTAACCTTTTCTGCCCCACAGTCTTGTCATCAGCTCCCAAGTCTCTCTGCCCCTCGTCTCATTGATCTTTTGTCCTGTTACTGCTTGGCCCTTGCCACATCCCGGCCCTGAGTGACCCCCACTATTCACCTCCTCTGCTCCTATTTCTGTTGTGCTGGTGAACAGAGCTAGAGGAAATTGCACACCTCTGCAGACTTGGGTGCCTATTATTGATGTGACCCAGCTTCCTCTGAGCTCTCACTCCAGCAAGGCAATCCTTTTATTCTTCCCAAATGATTTCCTGTCTCACTCCCTTCAAGTTATTCCAGGCCTTCTCTTTGCTTCTCCTGGTGCCTACTCTGACCTTTCTTCTACTCCTCTCCCCACCTGTGAGTTAATCATCCCCTTTCTCTAATCGTGTCTTCAACTTCTGTCCTTCTTTATGACCTTCAAACCTCCCCAAGTCTTCCCCCACCTTCACTAGTCCTTAAAAACCTTAACTATCCCCTTAAGTCACTGTTCTGCATCTTTCCTCCTTTTCGTGATCACACTCCTAGGAAGAAAGCTATGTTCATGGCCTCCACTTCTCTCACTTCTCAATAGCCCTTTGTAACCTGGCTTTCTTTTTCTAAGTCTGCATCCTTCTTGACCTGTGTGCTACATTTGACAGTGCTGACAAACCCTCTTCTGAATACCATCTCTTCAGAATTTTATCACACTATTCACTCCTGGTTCTTTTTCTACCCATATGATTTCTTCTTTGTCTCTTGCTGATTTTTCTTCTGTATCTTGCCCCTTCTTTGTGTACGCCAAGGTCTTTCCTAAACTCTCTTCTCTTCTCCTGCCCTTCTATTTTCTCACATCATAACAGCATCAGCTCCCATGAGTTTGACTGTCTTCTCTATGTAACTGACTCATAGATAAATAGATGCAACTTCAGTCTCTCCCCTGAGCTTCAGGCCTTCATCAGTAATTGCCAGATGGACATTTCAAACTGGATGTCCCAAAGACATCTTAAATTCAACATGTTCAGAACTAACTCATGAACTTTTCTCCTAAACCATCACCTTTTCCAAACTTCCCTGTTTCTGTTCAAGGACACCACCATCCTTTAAGTCTTCTAGGTTTCTAACCTTAGCATTATCCTTGATTTTTCACTTTTCCACATAGACAGTTATCAGATCTTGCCATTTCTGCCTTTACGAGCCTCTCCCCTCTGATCCCATCTTTCTGCTCACACAGTAGCCACCTCAGTTCAGGCCCTCATCATGACTCATTTATGTTGTGGCAGTAGCTGTCTGATTGGTTTTCTTGCCTCAAGTACCCCCATGCTGTTTTGCCCGCCTGTCTTTTGCCTGGCTGCCCAGATCTAGCCATGGTACCCCCTTATTCTCTCTATTCCAGTGGCTCCATTGTACCCCCAGGTTAAATATAAATTACTCTTTTTGACTTTTAAAGCTCTTCCCAACCTGACTGTAGCCTGTTTCCAGCTTCATTAGACATTATTTCCTTTTCCCTGCTCCAGCCAAACTGACCTGTTCCTTATATTCAGTATTCCATTGCCTAGCCCTGTACTGCGTTCCATGCCTAGGATGCCCTCCCCCTCACTTCTGCCCTGTATAATCTTTTTCTTCCTTCAAGACTCAGCTCAAGCACAACCTTCTATGTGAAGCCTTTCTTGATACCCCTTCCCCATCATCTAGCTACTTTGTGATTGTTTCTATTTATTCTGCATATACTTATGTATATGTTTGTTGTCTCCCCTGTTAGATTGTAAGCTCCTTGTAAGCAGGGATTGTTTCATTATATTTGTAATTCTAGTACCTAGCACTGTGCCTGGAGTGTGGTCACTTAAATGCTTGTTGTTTGGTCCTGGGAATAATTGGAACCCCTAAGGTAGGTCAGTGTCATTTGTGTAAATGATCAGGATTATCCTTTGTAGTGGTCTACCCATGAAACAGCTCTTCTCCACTTGAGTCACACAGACCAGCAAGAGTGCGTTGTGTCTCATTAGCACCGAAATGGCTCTCCAGAGGTGGTGACCAGGTGTATACCTCTGACTCTAGGTCATACCCTGCACCTGTTCTATAAAAATACAGCCCTCTGCCATGCTGATTTTACCATGGGGATGTAGGCATCATCTAGTCTAACTACTTTATTTTACAGATAATGAAGCTGAGGCCTAGTTCCTTTGGGTTATAAGTATATTTGCATGTATAATGTGAGAGTGTCTTTGCTTTTTTTCTTATTCACAATAGGGTCCTTGGAAGTCTCCTTTCTGCCCATAGAATAATAACTGACTCGAAACAGCCCTTTGGTGACATGACAATTAAGGATTATGATAATGAATTGTTGCATATGGCTCGGGATCTGGCATTGAGATTGCTCCCTGCCTTTGAGAATACAAAAACTGGAATTCCCTATCCTCGGGTAGGTGAACCCCTTTGCACTGTTGTCTTCAGATTTTCTATGTAATGTAACATTCTTCCTACTCTTTGAAAACCTTTTTTTTATTCCTTGGTTGGGGGGGGGGTGGTGGAGCTGGAGAGCATAGTAAGGGAATGGGATAGTTCTGGGAGATTTTTCCTTCCAAATGCTACAGTTTGAGTTTGCCTGCATTGCCTTTTGGATGTCCCTTTGTCATTTCAGGTGACGGTATCTTTGACTAGATAATAGGTTTCCTGGGGCAGGGATCTTGATTTCAGTCTCTTACTGTTCTAGACTAGACCCTCTCAGCATACTTAGCATGTACAAGATTCTAGGTAAAGGTTGCTGAGTGAGTTCAAAAGATCATAGATTTAAAACTGAAATTAGAGACCATCTGGTCTGATTTCTTCCCTTTATAGATACAGAAACTAAGACCTTAAGGGTAGTTTCTTTCAGATATTGCCTCTCTGCTTTATTAAATAGGAGAACTATCCTTGTATCATTGTAGCTGTGAGCTGCTTCCTCTGGGGGGTGAATCAGGCCCTGGGGCAGCGAGGAGAACTGCCAGAGCCTAGAGCCTGGCTGATGATGAAATAAAGTGTTGTTGAATGTCAATGGGAGTGAGTTTAAAGCATTGCAATAACACCCTGTAAATTCTTGGTGATTTTATAACTAACTCCTCTTTGTCCTGGACCCCAGTGCTTAGAGTCGCTGTGGCTATGGAAATCTACCAGGGCTGCAGTGAGGTAGTTTAGCAGGTGGCCCTGTAATGATTACCCTAGCCTCTTGTTAACGATGTAGAGGTCTGGAGTTCTCATTAGCTTCCTTTTTGGGACTTCTCCCTGGTCACATAAATGTTGATTGTAATTTGTACATACTCCTAGTGACAATCACACTCATTTGACCCAGGGCTGTAGGCAAGTGTTCCTGGAATAGTCTGGAGGGGTTCAGGATTTCTGTTAAATGAAAACTTGACCTGCTAGGCTAATGCTTCAGCAAATGATTTGTTAACAGGGTGACATCAGGGGAAGAGGAAGGGGACCCATGGCTAGAGTCTGGATACAGCCAGAGGCCTCAAGGAAATAAGCTGCAAGGACAGAAATAGCCAAAATTACAAGGGGTACAGTCATGTGTGATACCAAACCTTCCCCTTCTCTGGCAATACCCATGATCACCAGGGGTCCTATGCCTGTTCTGGCTAGAAGTGGCTGAACCACCTGCAAAGAGGGTGCTTTCCAGTAGGGCTGAGAATAGCCAAGCCCCAGTCCAGGAATATTCCTTTATGCAAAATAAGGTAGATTTACCAGAACCAGATAGAGGATGTAAGTGGGTGTCAGGGGCAAGTAATCCCATAAGGGACAAGAGCTTCAAGGTTTCTTATTAATGTAATATCACAGTGTGGGCACTGATCTTGCTGAGAGTTGCTTGGTATGCAGAGATTGCTGTTCCAGGAGGCCATGCAGGGGGATTGCAGGATCACTAGCTGATCAGGGCCTTCTAGTAATTTTCTGTTGCACTCTTCACAGTCTTGTGAGTGGCCTTGCCCACTGAGCCCCTGTGCTATTCTGTCTCCAGGTGAACCTCAAGAGCGGTGTCCCCACTAACAGCAATAATGAGACATGCACTGCTGGCGCTGGCTCCTTGCTGGTGGAGTTTGGGATTCTTAGCCGGTTGCTGGGGGACTCGACATTTGAGTGGGTGGCCAGGCGAGCAGTGAAGGCCCTTTGGAATCTGCGCAGCAATGACACCGGGCTTCTAGGTGCACTGACTTCTCTTCCTTTCCTCTTCTGCCTTTGACTTTCCCATTCTCTGTGCTGCTCACTTCCCTTTTCTCTCTGTACCTTCTCCTTAGACCATTGGAATATCAGGAGTAAGGATCCATCTGGATTCCCCTTTGGTTCCTTTCCCCTTGAACTTTTGCCTTGAGCATGGCTGAGAGATCTGTCAAGACTCTCTTCTGAAGTGACATCTCTCTGAGCACATTCCTTTTAAAAAATAAATCATAATGACTCATAAATAAGGACACTATAAAAAGAAGTGCCTCAGAGGGAATTTTCTACATGTCCAGAATTAGGTTTTAAACATATACTGGCAGTGGCAAGGGTGTCTCCCTGTGGGGAAAAACCCAAACCTCAAGTACTAGACTGAATTAAATCTGAAGGGTGTGAGAGTGTGTGTGTCTGTGTGTGTGTGTTTGTGTGTCTTTTGTAGTTTTAAGAGATCAAGATGGAGTTTTGAAATGGGTTTTGTTGCTAGTGTTATGCTTTGTATTGTAAAACATTTGTCATCCTTGACCTGGATACTTGTAAACCACAGTTAATCATTGGAAAGAAAATTTAGTCACATCTTGGGCTTCATGATTGTCCCTTTCCCCCAATTGTAGTTACATCATCTGTATTGGGATAACCTGATGTGACACGTAATTTGGTACCTTTTGCTCCAAAGAGTTGAGGATTAGGTCTGTAACTCATAGGAGACTTCGGATTTAAGTTTAAAATTGTAACGGACTTCAGATTCATCTGGTCTGAGTCTTTCATTTTATAGATGAAGAAACTGAGGTCCAGAGAGGTTGTGACTTGCCAAAGTCACACAAGTCACGGAGCTAGATTTTAAACCTAGGTCCTTTTACTCCCATTTAGTGCTCATTGTCTGTGACATGATGCTGAATTAAAATGTAACAACCAAGGTTTCCCTCCTTCTCTCACTGGTTACAAGTTGGGGTTACCCCTGATAGGTCAGATGACAGTGTGTGGCTGAGAGGCAGAAGAGTTGGAGGATGGAACCTGTAAATGTTTCATGTTGTGTATTTTTTTCAGGGAATGTTGTGAATATCCAAACAGGCCACTGGGTTGGAAAGCAGAGTGGCCTCGGTGCTGGGCTGGATTCCTTCTATGAATACCTCTTGAAATCTTACATTCTGTTTGGAGAAGATGATGACCTGAAGATGTTTAATGCTGCCTATCGGAGCATTCAGAACTATTTAAGAAGAGGGTAAGTGTTTCTAATGCTCGGTTCTTTTGGCCATTGCAGAAACGAATGAGAGGTGCTGTGAAATTGCCCGGCAGTTCTCACGCTGTTTTCCTTCCTTTCTCCCCTTGTCCAGCTCCTTCCCCTTGTGTTTCTCTTTCTTCTTGCCCAGCCTCTTCCCCTTCCTTTCCCCCTTTCCTTCCTCTTCCCCTTCCTTTTCCTCTTTCCTTTGCCGTTTCCCTTTCCATGTCCTTTCCCCCTCACCTTTCCCCCTTTCCTTCCTCTTTCCCTTTCTCCTCCTTTCATTTCTGCACTTGACGCCCTTTTTTGGTCTTCTTCCTTCTGTGCTGCTGAAGATAAGTCCAGGTAGTTCTCATCACTTACCTGGGTGATCTGCCACATTTTTTCTTTCTGTACCAGACAATCACTTTTCATTTATTATGTGGGTTCAACATGACAGGAGGTTATTGCTGTGGAGGACATAACTGACTTACAGTATTTGTGACGTGCTTAGCACAGTTCTTTGCTCATAGTAGGTGCCATTTCAGTGTTTATTCCCTTTTCCTTCCCTTCTCCAGGCTGGCCCCCGGCTGACTCCACAATCTGCTGTGTGGTGCTCAGGTTTTCTTGGGCTCATAATGTATATCTTTGGCATTGTAGGAGCTCCCTCTTAAATTACTCTATTTGGAGATAGGATATGATACCATAACAGACTAGGATTGGTAATTTTTATGGAAATAAACTTGAACTTTGCTTGTACAGTCATAGGATCATAGCATTTCAGAGTTGGAAGGGATCTTAGTGATAGAATCATCCACATCCTCCTTTTTTATAGATGAAGAGATTGAGAGGCCTAAAGATGTGGAATGACTTTCTCAGGGTCACAGAGTTAATTTGTTCAGGCACCTGAAGCACAGCCCGGGTTTTCTGCCTTCCAGTCTAGTGCACCACACAGCTCCCAGAGCATATATTTTGGTCCATGCCATAGGGCCTGGATGATTACATTCAATTCAGTAAGCATTTATTAGGTACATATGGGAAGTCCTCTTTTAACTTTAGAATTTTTAGATATGAGGAAACTGAGATTCAGAGAAGCCATGACTGGCTCCAGGTCATACAACTATTTAATGATAGACCCAGAGCTAGAACTCCAGGCCTCCAGAGAAGAGAATCTTCCTTACATGAACTTCAATGGCCAAGCCTCCTTGGGTGAAATACAATTTGGATTGCATTATACTGAATTTCATTCTCTAGAGAAAGTAATTATAGCCAGGAACGAAGATTACAATTGTTAGAAATAACCAAGAATTTTACCTGACCATGGAAAAAAAAGATTTTTTTATTTCACATCTGATGGGTAACTTGACCTTTTACCTCTAGTGAAAAGACTCAAGTTCCAAGTTAAGTTAATTACATAGTTCTTTTTATAATTTATCCATATTTGAATTTTGTGCCTTGAATCCCATTGGTTAGCATTTCAGGGTTCATTAAATCCCACCCCTTGACTACCTCTCATTTCCATATTTCAATTCCCACCTCTTCTCATCCTTATATACTTTATAAAAGGAAATCCAAGCAGAATATTTTAGTTTCTTTCTCAATTGTCTGCATCAGATAGTATGAGAAAAGTTTCTTTCCAATTGCTAATAGATTTGACAAAAGCCTTAGTTTGAAGATTCTGGCCCAGGATATTAATAATAAAAGTCCCATTATCTAATACCAAGTCTGGTTTAATAGGCCTGTCTTTGTGATTGACACCTGGTCTGGCAGTCCCTTTTGATATATAGGAAGAGATCTTCTTAGATATGCTGATTTTTAAGTGCCAGCCTGCCCCATTCTTCTCTACAAGCAGTGTTTGTCTCTGACATTAGCCATCAGTATGGCTTCAAGTCAGCTTTCATATAATTTCTGTTTTTATATATAATTTCTGTGGAAACAAAATTGTCATATCTTATACTTTCAAAAGGGTGTGTTTTTTGAAGGAAAATAGTAGATGAGTTAACTTAAACGTTGTATTCCCTTCAGAAATTGTGGGGCCTATCAAATCACTTTCCGCTTTGTTTAATTTGTAGCCGGGAAGCTTGTAACGAAGGTGAAGGAGACCCTCCACTATATGTGAATGTGAACATGTTCAGTGGCAAACTGATGAATACCTGGATTGATTCTCTGCAGGCTTTTTTCCCTGGTTTGCAGGTAGGTTTATGTTAAATTCTCTAAGAAAAGAAGGGAAAACATCACCTTCTGGAGGAGGGAACGCTCCTTGTTATGGTTTGATGCCCTTAGCAGGACAATGACCTGGGAGAATTGTCTAGGTCCTGCTGAGGGCCTTTTTTTTCTTTTTTTGCGACCTTTATAGCCAATAGCTCATGCCTAAGAATGTGTCAGAACTGGAATAACAAAGCGCAGGTCAGTTTGGAAGCTGTTGTTTTGTTTTTCATCTTTCTTCCTCAAAGAGGACCAGTGACATCACAAGGGTGATCTTTTGACTTGCAAGTGAATTGGACTGAAGTCACCAACCTCACTATCTCCTCCAGAGTACTTGAAATCCATTGGCAAGACATTAGTCAAGGTGACTGGCAGTGGCCTTTCTAAATCAAGGTCTGTCCCAGGCCTCAGTTTATTGGAGACAGTGCCCTTACAGTGACCAGGGAGCAGGGAGCTAATGTTTTGCAGATGCAGCTTGGAGTGGGGGGAGCTCAAAAATGTTTTTTATGAATTGCTTTCTCTCAAATATCACCAGATCACGAGTTGCACCAGTAGAAAAGGGATAAATATAGATAACACCAAGTAGGTAAACCAAAAGTTTCTCTTTCTCTCTGAAGTAAATTTGGGGCACTGCTTGGCCCTGATGCCGTCCTCATGACTTCTTCCCGCCATAGCTCTATAATTCTGGCAGCGGGACTGGGACATGGGAGAAGCAGTATTTACTGCGGGTAGTTGGTAGTTCACAGAGTAGGCAGTTAAAGAGTTGAGACCTGGGTCCGGCTGTTCCGTTTTGGCTGAGATGAAATTGGACGTCATTTAAAATTTTGTTCATCTAATTTGCCAGATTGCCCTCAGTGTGTTTGGGTGCTGAGAAGATTTCCAGAATATACAAGGTGGTGAGATCTGAATAATCTGATTTACCAACTCTTTAGTCATATTGCCATGGGTGTGTAAACATCATGAGACTGTGCCAGCTTGAATAGTGTCTCCACAGAAGACAGAGTTTTTAGTGCTCACCTCTGGACAATCAATTCCCAAGGGCATGATCACTCTTCATATATTTGGAGTACTTCGGCTTATAGGCAGAGTCACTATGAATGATGGTTGAATGGTAAAGGAAGGTTCAGCGCAGATATATTGAAGCACTGTAGCTGCCCCATAAGGGTGGTTTTAAGTTATCTGCCCCTGCTAGTGGTCAGCTGAGATGAGAAGGCCCCAGAGGCCTCTGTTGGACAGTAGGATGGACAGTCTGGCGTCTATGGTTCCTTTCAGTGCCTGAGATTCTGTGACTCTAATGCTACTTGTTAATTAAACAAGCATTTATTAAGCATTTACTGTGTGCCAGGCATATATTTGTTCCTGTTCTACTTGAAAACAGTGAGTTCCTTTTAAAGTAGGTTTTGTTTTATGGTCCTTCATGTTCAGTGGCCAGCCTGCCTGAGGCAGAACTTGCAGACAGTCCCCCTTGTCCTTGTCAGTTTGTACTGGCTCTCTAATCTCCCCTGTAGCTGGCCTAGTGCATTGTAATGTGCAAAGTGTCAGGGAGACTTGAGGCTGAGTCCCACTCCCAACGCAGGCTGTCGCTGTCTCTGTCACCTGGGACAATTCGCTGAACTGTCAGTGCTGCAGAGGACCACCAGCTTCCAGTTTCAGACCCAGGGCATATCTGCATTGATTGGTGGAGGGAGTTTCTCCCTGGAAGCTCTGTCCAGAGATGAAATCACAGGTCTAGTTACCAATAACAAAAGATCTTGTTGGTGGGGGTTTGCCTGTTTCTAGGACCCCCTCAGGTTCTTGTCCCTGTGTTTCTGTAGATCCTCCATAGAGGATCCATTCAGCTTGCTAGAAGCCTTCTTCAGGTTTCTTTCCTACTGTCCAGTTCAGTGTTAGGGGTCATGAGTCAGTTGTCCCTCACTTGCGGTATGTGGCCAGCCTGCTTCTTTATCCATTCATGTTGGTCCTTGATGAAGTCTTCTGTTGCTACTTCTGAGGCAAGTCTTTGTCGATGATGTGCTATTTGTTGCTGTTTGTCTTTGAAGCACAAAGGAAAGTGTCTTTCACACACTCTTTGGAAGCTCTTGGTACCTGGAGTGCCCCAGTCTGAGCTTCCAGGGAGGCTTGAGTGGAGGCAAGTTTGTGTAGACAGGCTCGGAGAATCAGATGTGGAAAAGCCATGTGTCATCAGAGAGGAACTGAGCTGAGAAACCAGATAGCTTCTTAGTTCTTCCTTAGTCCAGAAGAATAAGCTTCCCAGTATGACTTCTCATTGTTTGAAATGACCGCCTCCAGCAACGGCCAGTGCTCTGACCTTAGATAAGCACAAAAATGCACTCCACAGGCTAATCTGGAGTAAGTTTAGAATTCTTCCTGGAACAGGCAATTGAGATGCTTCTCCGTTCATTTATAGAACCTCTGAAAACTTCCTTGTCTTTCTATTTGAAACTCTTTAAGGAAATGGGGATGCATCGACTAAATCGTTCTGTTTGCTCAGATGTCCAGCCTAGCTTCATCGTTGGCAGCAACACGTTTGTAGATAAGCTACAGCAGAGTTTAAACAGTAGAAAATCATTGCTGTTGAATTGGAGTGAAGAGCTTTCTCCGTGGGGGAATGACAACCAAATTACCTTTCAATCTTTTCTCCAGGTATTAATAGGGGATGTGGAGGATGCCATTTGCCTTCATGCCTTTTATTATGCCATCTGGAAGCGCTATGGTGCCCTCCCGGAGCGATACAACTGGCAACTACAGGCCCCTGATGTCCTCTTTTACCCTCTGAGGCCAGAGCTGGTGGAATCAACCTATCTCCTTTACCAGGTATGCAGGTTCATTTGAGAGTAGGGAGAAAAATGCATGGGCATAGGTGTTCACACATGTATGTCTGTCTAGTAGGCATGTAAAAATATGACCTAAATATGTATGGTCTGGCCTGGGGTTTTGTTTGCTTAGGAAACTCCTTCTATGAATGCAGGTCTACAACTGCTCTGTCTGTGTGGTGTTGTCTTGATTAGAGGTCAAGTGACTTGCATAAAGTCCAGGGTTATGTAATGTGAGAGAGAGTGTGTGTGTGTGTGTGTGTGTGTGTGTGTGTGTGTGTGTGTGAGTGTGTGAGTGTAAGTAAATCATAACAAATATATAGTATAATTATATATTTTACATATAAATAAATATAAAAATAAATATTTTACATATTTATAATATGAGCATATATATTTCATACTGTAGGATTATATATGCATATGTGTGTATGTTTATATAGTATGTGTGTGTATGTACACATATATGTTTATATGTGTGTGTGTGTATATATATAAATATATATGGGGGAGAGAGAGAGAACAAACAAGAACAGTGTATTATAGTGTACAGAGTGCTGGACTTGGAATCAGAAAGATCTAGGTTAAGATCTAGCCCCTGAGATGTAGACTTTTTTTTAATTTTTATTTTTTATAAGCAATTGCGGTTAAGTAACTTGCTCAAGGTTACATGACCAGGTGTTTCTGGGTGGGTGCTAAGTGTTGGAGCCTGGATTCGATCCCCAGGTCATCCTGACACTGGAGCCGGTGCTCTTACTCACTGTGCTACCTGGCCACCCCAAGATGTAGACTTTTTGACCCTGGACAAATTAACTTTTATGTGTCTTAAGTAGCTCTCTGAAGCTTAACTGGGTAGAGGAGAAGAGTTCCTCTCACAGAACTTCAGACTTGTTATATATTTACAGATATGTGTGTGTATATGTGTGTACCCATGTATGTGTATATGTGCGTATATCTATTATCTGTCTTTCTATATGTACACATACCTATAAATAGTTGCAGAGCACCAAGAACTGAACATGGAAATTTGACCCTCAGCAAATATTTGTTGATTTATGTAGTAGAGCAAATTAAAAAAATGCACATTATTGTGTTCTAGCATGAGATAGGTATTCAGACCGAGAACTCATTTTAGCTTCCTTGATTGTGAAGGAATCTTAGAGGATTCCTGCTCAGTGTTTTCATTTAAATCTTTTTTTCTTTTATTGAAAAGTTATTGAATTTTTTTGTTTTAACATCACCTAAATTTCCCCTTTAAATCTCTTCTCTCTTAGAGAACCATCTTATATAACATTTTTTTCAAGGAAGAGAGAAAAAATAATCAGCAAGAAAAATCAGTACGTTTAAAATAGATGAAAACCTGTGCAAATGTCCCACACCTGTGCTGTTATGTGTTGGGCGAAGTCATTCCACATTTGCAGAATGATGAGGGAGGATGTCTTTTCCTTTCCTTTTGGGTGCTGAGCCTTGTCTGTGACTTTAGAACATTTGTTTTGCATTGTTTTATGATTGCATTATTGTAGTCATTGTGTACATTTTCTTGTTTCTTTTTACTTCACCCATCATCACCTCGTATAGGTCTCTCTGTGTTTCTGTATTTATCATTTCTTACAGCACAGTCGTATTCTGTTACATCCCGTTGGCAGGCATGTACTTTGTTTCTGATTCTTTGCTACCACAAAAAGTGATGATATAAATATTTTGTTGTATGTGAGAACTTTTGTTTTTTATCAATGACCTCCTTGGGAAGTGTGCCTAATAGTAAAATCTTTGGGGGTAAAGGGCATAAGGCATTTAATCACTTTGCTTGCATAATTTAAAATTACTTTTCAAAATGGCTGTACTAATTCAGAGCTCCATCAAGAGCACATTAGTATGCTTCTCTCTCTTTTTTTTTTTTTTTAAACAATTGGGGTTAAGTAACTTGCTCAAGGTTACACGGCCAGTTATTTCTGGGTGTGGTGCTAAGTATCTGAGCCCGGATTCGATCCCCAGGTCATCCTGACACTGGAGTTGGTGCTGTTACTCACTGAGCTAGCTGGCCACCCCTAAGCAATTGGGGATATGTAACTTGCTCAAGGTTACACGGCCAGGTGTTTCTGGGTGAGTGCTAAGTGTCTGAGCCCGGGATTCGATCCCCAGGTCTTCTCAACACTAGAGCCGGTGCTCTTACTCGCTGTGCTACCTGGCTGCCCCGTATGCTTCTCTTTGTACAAATCCTCTCATATAACTCTTCAGAAGTATGCTAGTGTTTATTTGGAAGTTACTACATTGTCACCAAGAGTAAGTCTTCATTATGAAATGTTACTTCCTACTGTAGTTTTAATCCAGTGTATTATATTTGTATGCATTTTCCTGAAGATATACACATTCTAAAAGCTTACTTCCTAAGCAGTGGAGAAAGTGGGCCTGTGGCTGGTTCAAGTCCAGCCAGCAGCACCTGTGGCTGTTTTTCCTTGGTGGAAGAAAGAGGGAGAGAAACCAAAGAAGAGGAGAGGGTAGGGATTGATGTAATGGTTTGGGACAGGAGTGGGAAACCTGCAGCCTCAGGGCCACGGGTGGCCCTTTGAATCCAAACTTTACAGAACAAATCCCCTTAACAAAATGCTATGTTTTCTCAAGTTTGGATTCAGTCAGAGGGCCACACTTGAGGACCTAGAGTACCACATGTGGCCTTGAGGCCTCAGGTTTCCCACTCCTGGTTTGGGGTTATCAACTTATTTTTTTATTTTTTAAAGCAATTGGGGTTAAGTAACTTGCTCAAGGTTACATGACCAGGTGTTTTTGGGTGGGTGCTAAGTGTCTGAGCCCGGGATTCGATCCCCAGGTCATCCCGACACTGGGGCCGGTGCTCTTAGTCACTGAGCCACCTGGCTGCCCCTGGGGTTATCAACTTATTAACAGAAAGAAAAGCAATCTTGATTTTTTAAGATAACCACACCATTCCCCCAATTTTTTTTAATTAAAAAAAAAAATAACATGTATAATCAGTAAAAAGTAAAGGTAGAAATTTTTAACTGATCTTGGCATTGGCCTTTTTTTCTTCTTTTGTGTAATTTTTATTGCCTTTCAGCTTTTAGATCTTTTCTCTCCATTCTCTTTTTCCTTATTTCTGTTAACTTTTTAAAATTTAAATCATTGTCCTTTACATCCATGACATTTAAAAAACAGCATTTCTCAAATTCTTTACCTGCAACTTCTACATGTTTATGATTGAATGACAGGAGAGGCACTATATTTGACACTGAATGACTTGTGTTTGTATTTAGTAGGACCTTTGGTTTGCAACTTTAATAACTAGAAAAATAGATGCTTTTTCCCTGTATATATATAAATATACTATATGTATATAGTATATTTATATTGTATTGTATTATTTATATTATATTGTATTATATTAATTGTATAAATATAGTAATTTATTGGTGAAACCACTCAACCAGATATGGCCAAGAAGCTTTTTTCTGGAAACTACTGAGGAAATGTTGAGGATAAGAGATGATCTTTAAGGTCTCCTGACTTCAAAATTCAGTGATTCTGAGTTCTAGCAAAGCCTGGTTTCTGTTGACAACAGAGCTTCATTGTGTACTGTTTTGGGGGTGGGACCTGGGTCAGAGGTGGAGGCAAAAAGTGTTTGTTCTGTCTGCTTCTTATTTTCCCAATTATTTAAAGAGAAGTAGAACCTGGGTTTGGCCTTTAAGGTAATGAAAGCCCAGCCCTTGATGTTGCTATGTTGGTGAGGAGTGAGTGTTTGAGCACTGTTTTGTTTTTATCTTTGACCCTGACCTTGTGCTCACCAGAGACCAGAAGTCAATATGCCTGGAGAAGATGTACTGAGACTGTTGAAAACTTAAGCAAAACAGACTATAGGTGTGGGTTATGGTGATATGTAAAAAATGAGTTTTTCCTAATTCTTCCATGTTCCTGAGGTACCCAAAACATTAATTTTACTCTGTGCCTACCTTCCTGTGATCAGCATTAGTATCTCCCTGCTCACTTCTCTAGGCTTTCTGATATATATTTTAAGATGATTTTTCTATTTCTTTTGCTGGACTATGTTCCTTTTATTTTTTATTTTTTGTTCTTTTTAGGCAACCAAGAATCCCTTTTACCTCCATGTAGGAATGGATATTCTTCAGAGCCTGGAAAAGTATACAAAAGTCAAGTCAGTTTTAAAGTTCCTTCCTTTTTCTTTGTTGGACATTTTGGGGCCCTGTTTTAAGTTCTGTAAAATGTTGTTTTATATTGCATTTGGAAATAAAAGGGGACACTGGCAGTGTCTTTGAAAGAGCACAGCATGAGGGGTTGGGAGGCCTGGGTTCTAATATAGGTTCCACAGTCAACCAGTTTTGTGATCTTGGACAAGTCTGAGCTTCAGTTTTTTCTCTTTAACATGAGTTTGTTGACCTCAAAGGTACTTGCCTTACCTGAGATTCCTTGGTATGAAATCTCCAGTTCTAGTTTGTAAACTTTCAGATTGCAGTCAATGGCATCAGCTTGTTGTTGGGAGCTACTTTGCAAGTTACAACCTGCTTCCAGTTATAGCATAATTACTGTTCCTCAATCAAATTCTAGATGGCTTTTAAAAAATTCTTAAAATTGTCTTTTGTTACTACAGTTAAGAATTGAGGCCAAATATGAAACTGGGGCTTATCTGTATTGCAGAACATTCCATTGGCATTAGTTCAGCCCATTAGGATGTTTACTGACCTTTCAAAACAGAATAGAGAGCATTTAAGCTCGTGTGGTCGTCTATATGGAGTCTGGCTATTAGTGTCTTAGAAGACCGTATATAGGAAGTTTATTTTACTGGTTAGGTGGAGAGAATGATTAAAAGTACAATTCTTTTGCAGATGTGGTTATGCTACATTACATCATGTCATAGACAAATCAAAAGAGGACCGCATGGAAAGTTTCTTTCTGAGTGAGACCTGTAAATACTTGTATCTGGTATGTATTGCATTCAAGTGATTCACTCAGTACGGTATTGTCAGTAAAGCGTGGAACAGCGTTTGTAACATTTATTTGGCTCCTGGCCCATCTTTAAACTTGTTGGGGTTATACACTCCAGCCATCCATTAATCCAAATACAGATATTTTCTGTTCTCTAACTCTTCTTTGCCCTTCCCCCCATACAGCATAATAATAATTAACATTTATGTAGTTCTTTAAGCTTCACTGAAAGCTTTATAAATAGTACCACATTTTATCTTCACAGCAACCCTGGGAAAAAGGTATTGTTATTATTCCCATTTTACAGATAGGGAAACTGAGACTTGCCCAGGGTCACACAGCTAGTGAGTGGTTAAGTCACAGGTAGGATTTACACACACACACACACACACACACACACACACACACACACACACACA
>NW_027185761.1:30707617-30751569 GCF_028583685.1 Petaurus breviceps papuanus | reverse complement strand
CACACACACACACACACACACACACACACACACACACACACACACACCTTCCTCCTTCTAAAGAGGAGTGGGGAAATCCAGAGTGGGCACACACACCAAGAATGTCTTCCCAGTATAATAGTGTTAGAGTCCCTTGCTTTTGAGAAACAGTAACTGAGACAGTGGTACCAGGGTTCAGGGGAATTAAATAGCAATGGATCTTTCTGTGTTTTGTCTGAGCAAGTGAGATACCTGGAAAGAGCCCGGATTCAGGAGCTCCGAGGCAATGTCCAAGTGCTGGCACTTAGCGGCTGTATTAGTCTAGAGCTGTATGTGGATACATACGTGTAGCCATGACAGCTTAAAAAAAGGAACACACATACATGCGCACACATGTGCACACATGTGCATACTTGGGAATTAAATTCACTGGACCAAGAATTTGGAAAACTAGGTGCTTGTTCTAGCTCCACCACAAATTAACTTGATCATCTTCAGTTTCTTGTTAGTTCGATGAGGTGAATGTACCGTAATGATGGAATCTTCATGTTGCAGACGTTCCTTCTGTCTGTGTCTTGGACACATATGCCTTTTTTCCTCTTCTGGAATCTTTTTCCAGCAATCTTCCACTTCCTCTCACTCAATACATTTTTTTTAAGCAAGTGCTTCATTGGCTTATTCTCACACCTGCAAACATACCAAGGATTCTCTAATCCTAAAAAGTCTTCCATTGGTCCCTCTGTCATATTCCCCATTGTCTGTCTTCCACTTTAATGCCTTCTTGGAGAAAGAGCTCTCTTTCTGATGCTTTGTCTTCCTTCACACTTTAAAATCTGCTTTATGTTCCCATCGCTCTTGCGAGGTCACCAGTTGCACAATCCTGATGGCTTTACTCCCCCTAGTCTGCACCCTCATTGACCTCTTGGCAGCTTTTGTCACTGGCTGCTCTCTCCTCTTGGATGCTCCTCCCTCTCGATTCTCCTTTGCTGCTTGTCCTGTTACCTTTCGGTGTGTGCATTCTCTGGTAAGTCCTGAAGACATAGTTTGGTTAGGAGCACTGTGTTTGGGGTCAGAGTGCAGGTTCACAGTTACTACCTCTGTGACCTTAGGCCTTAATTTCTTGTAGTCTGAATTGAGGGACTTTTGAACCATATGGCCTCCCAAGATTGCTTCCAGCTCTAATTGTGTGCTGTGCCCTCTTTTTTTCCCCTCCTCCTCTCCTTTGGCATCTTGTCACTCCCATGGCTGCTTAACCTCAGTATCTGATTTCCAAATTGGATGCATCGTCTGAGCTCTGGACCCCTGCCACCGACGACATACATCTCTGTCTGATTGTCCTGTGGACTGTCCACAATTGTGCTCATCTCTTACCTTAGGCCTGTTAATCCGTACATGCCCAGTGCTGCCCAGTCTCCCTTGTTCAGGACCTCAGAGTTATCTTTTGCTTTTCCTTTTCCCTCACCTATTTTCTGTAATCAGTTACTGAATCATGTAGATTCCATCCCTGAAATAGCGTGTGTGCCTGCCTTCCTCCCTGTCCTGTCATTACCGCCTGCTTACACTATCACAGTAACCACTTAATCAGCTGTCCCAGCTCTATTATTTCTCCTGGTGAAACCTTTTGTTACTTGGCCTTCCTTCTGCATGAATTTGATCATGCTCCTCCTTTGCGCAAAGCCCTTCCTTGGCTCCTAATTGCTGGCTGATATATGTCAGACTCTGGCTCAACAACCACTTCATTTATTTCTGCTTTCCTTTTTACTGCTCGCCTCTTCGTTCTCTGTGCTCTTAACTAGGCTGAATAGCTTGATATGAGCCCCTGGTGTTGTTTCACCTCTGTGTCTTTCCTGATAATGTTCTGTAGGCTCTTGCAGCACATCCTATGTATGCAAATTAATTCCATTGTCTCCTCCGTGGAGTCTCCTTTTATTCATCTTTCTTCCTCTCTTTTCTAAATTAGGCAGTGTTGATCTTTTCCCTCCCCAAACTTCACATGGCTCTGTGCTGGCTATCTCTGCGATGTAGTTAGTATTAGCCAGCTTTTGTCGTGTGTTTGTGTGTGTGTGTGTGTGTGTGTGTTTCTGTGTATGTGATCAAAGGGCTTATCCTTCTACACACTGAACCACAAGATCACCTAGTACAGTGTTTGGTTCACAGGGACCTGCCTGTAAGTGTTTGTTGAGTGGAATTGAACTTGAAATCACTTCCATCCCTAAGATTCTGTGACTTCTGACTCTCACCCTTGGTCAAACTGATCACCTTCAGTGATTAGCCCACATGTCATGTTGCCTTCTCCTATGAGTGACCAGCTCCAGATTGTCCTCCTTTGCTATTATAAAACTACATGGCTGTAGTTTAATGGCAGACATATTCAGTGGTACATTTTTATTGCTACTATCCTTTCCTGAAAGCCTCTTTTCTTTATAGTGATTGTTGAGGGAGGAAGTCTGCACCCAAGTCAGTTCTGGGGATGTGGCTTTCTGCCTGAGGATTGCATCATGTTCCTTTCCCTCCCTAGCTGTTTGACGAAGAGAATCCAGTGCACCAGTCTGGAAACAGATACATGTTTACCACCGAAGGACATATTGTGTCTGTGGACAAACATCTTCGGAACTCTCCTTGGAAAAATTCCCTTTCAGAAGAGGGAGGGGAGCACCAGGAAGAAAAACAAGTCCATCGACCCAAACCTTTGGAGCTCAAAGTTATCAATTCAAGCCTAAATGTAAGCATTTTTAAAGAGGGAGATTAGAAGGTGGAAAAAATCTGGTGCTGACCAGTTATTAAGGAGATTCGGAGGAGGGAGGAACAGAATAGGGAAGCAATCACTGTTAATTTGGAGTTTTAAATTGGAGGTGGTGGTTTTTAGATTTGGCTATTTGGTATGATAAACCAGTTTTAACATACAATGTGTTCTGAAAGGAGCAAGGCAGAAAATTAAGGCTTTTAAAATTTAGTATGGTTGCCATTAATATTTGACTGAAGTTCTTTTTTTTTTTTTGGTGGGGCAGCCTCTAAAATCAGTCTAAACCAGCATTTCACAGAACTGTTAAATTCTGTTGTTCTGAATGTCTCGGTGCCATCTCTTCCACATCTCCCAACAGAAAAAGCCCATTTGTCAGAATGATGCTGGTACTGGATGGTTGGGATTATATATTTGTATCATGTTACATTTTGAAAACTTTAGAGGAGACAGTCCTACTCATTGATGGACCCTGTGCGTTGTCCCTTCCTGTTCTCCAAAGTGGCTGTCTAAAGTGCTTCCAGTATACAGTTGCAAGCGTTTGGATAGCCTTGTGATGTCAGGGTGGTAAAAGGAAGAGTCTTGAAATAGGGTTCCATTCCAGGCGGTGGTGGGGTGGCAGGGGTGTTTTTAGGCAGTTAAGTTGCCATCTCAGTTTCTAGGATGACTGATTTCTTCTAGAGTAAAGAACCAGTTTCTCTTCCCAGCTGTGCCACCAACTATAGTTATATGATCTAGATACACTGACCTTTCTGAGCCTCAGTTTCCTTATTTTTGAAACGAAGGGATTAGATTGAAATGTTCTCAAAAATCCCTTCCAGTTTCTATTTTATGATGTAATTTTGCACTGCCCAGTATATTAGTTATCTCTTCCTTAGCTTTTTTGTACCAAAGTGCAAGAATATATAGCCCACCATGTTACCTGAGGGCCGGCCTGGTGGGCCAGGGATTGGAATTCAGCATTAATCTTTCCCCACATTTTCTTTTTTTCCTAGTGCAATCGTATTCCTGATGAGAGAAGGTATTCTCTGCCCCTCAAGAGTGTCTACATGAGACAGATTGATCAGATGGTCGGCCTGATTTGAGCCATCCCCCTGCATGGTGATATTTAAACAAACAAATACAGAGTTCTAACTAAAGTGGAAGAAGGACTACAAAAGTCTGGCCATGAATAATGATGATGGCAGGTCTGGCCAGCCACGTACTTACTTTCTGTTCTTGCATATTTTAATTATTCTCTCCAGTTCAAAACACAACCAAATTTGGTCCCCTGTATTTCTTTATTAAGATTTGAAATCAAGAGTAGCTGATAGATTGTCCCTTTACTGAACACAGTCGTCACTGAGCAAAGCTGAAGTGACGACTCTGATTTTACAGTAGACTGCTTGTAGAGGCAGTATTGAGCAGTGGCTGCCTCTTGTCATAGAGGCTGGCACTACCTCTTCCAGGTGGGATTGTGCTTAAGATCCCCCTGCAGAAGGGATTACTGGGTTCACTTCTTTTCTTGAAACAGCAATACTTTCTTGTGGGATGGTTAGGCTGTCTCCTAGCTCACCAGTTAGCCACTGTTCTGATTTTGGATTGCATTTATTTTTAAAGAAAAGAAAATTCATCTTTTGCCATCAGTGCACCAGTCACTCTCACTAATCATTACTGCCATGTCTGAATTCTAACAGATAGCTTCTCAAGGATCACATCATGGAACTAAGGAATGACCTTGTTTTAAAATCTAATATAACAATATAACATGGACTCTCCAGAAGGGCTCCGGCAGTCCCAGAGCAGAACTGCTCAGTGCTCCTCCCAGGCTTTTCATGATGTCAGGTGCTTCAGTCGTTGTAGTGCTTGCTGGCCATGCATCTTGATCCTGACCATGTTTGGGTTAAAAAATCTCCCCCACCCCCCTTTTTTTCGTTGTTGTTCAATTTCATCTCTAGCACTCGTTGAGTGGAGATGGGGAAAGAAAACGACCAGGATGATACTCTTACATGGTTTGGGCATTTTTCCTGCCCAAGTTTTCAGTTAGTGCCTTATGATGACTCAACAGATATGGGTCACTGAAAATCTAAACTGCTTCTACTTTTTAGCAGGCTCAGTTTGTGTAAGGATCTCATGGTGTTAGCATAGAACTAGGTAGGACTGGAATAAAAGTGAAGGAATGGATAGATTGTTATTGGTGTTATTGTATTTGGTGGTGGTGGTGGGAAAATGGACGGCATGGATCTTTCAGTATTTCATTTCAGGGAAGTAAGTAACCAGGAAACTAGACTAACTTTTGGAGGGAAAACCTCCTCTTGTTAGAAAGAAACAAAAAAAACTGGTAGTATTTTTTCTTCATGAATTGATTCCAACTTGTCATTAGTGAACTCAAACTAGAAATGAACTTTCATAGCTGATCTGAAAACTTGTTACCATCAGAGGACATGATCTGGGCCCATCAGACACAGTGAACTTCAGCCTTGCTTGGTATTTCCTGCCTAGTCACTGCTGCCCACTTCAGATTTTCTTTACCCTTTTTCCGAAGGGAAGCAGATTGCTACCTAAATCCTCACATTTATCAACCACCTGGTGAAGTTTTCATTCCTTTTTTGGGGGGAGGGAGTAAGTTTTACAAGTTTTAGGAGTTTAAGTTTTCTTAAATTAAATATAAGATTCAACTCTTGGATATTTTTAATAATGAAGTTCAGAAACCTATCAGCTCCTTTTAAAACCCTTTGCTACTATGTAGGATATACTTTTTAAAAAGAACGTAAAACATTTTTCTCTTTTCACTTTTTAATTTTCAGAAACCTTTTTCTGTTCTGAGTCACTATCTGCAGTTACTTGCTTTGTAGGTAGAGCATTCATTGATTATACTGTGCTTTTTAAAAAAAAGTCTTCCTTGACTTTCTATAATTAACTCCTCCTTCCTTTTCCACCTTTATTCCCACACATTGCCTTCTCCAGCCAGCTTTAAGATAAAACCTTTATGGCATTGAGGAGGAACAGGCAGTGTGTATTATCTGGGCAGGAACCAGAGTAGACAACTTTCTCTTCCTCTGGGTTTGTCCCTGCTGCATCCCAGGTTTCCATGACAAAGTGGGGAGACAGCCACGGAACCTCCTCTTCCAGTCCTCTGTTCTGCATGTCTTCCTTTCCTGTCACTCTAGCATGTCTAACACCTCTTTTCTTCTCCCGGTGTTGGGATCAGTGCCTGGCATCATGCTCCACTCTTCTGCTGAGCTATTTATGCAACTCAGGGACATAATGCTCCAATCCCGAAACAGCTCCCAGGACTGCACCTTTGTACATAAGTGTTATTGAGGATTTGTGAATGGCTTCACAGGAGCCCTGACCGATCCAGCCCTACCCAAGCCCAAGGTCTTGCCTGACCAAGTGTTCAGGCCCAAATAGTGATTTGAGAAGGCATCCATTGTGGCGCATAGGGTCACTCTTTTGTCATTGGAATCAGATCTCTAAGGGTTTTTTCTTTTTTAAAAGAGGCCCTATGAATGAGGTGTGAGTGTGGGTCACCTTTTTTTCATTGTCTACTTTGGTCAGTACCAGTACAAGCCAATGGGAATGATGCCGCCCCCCCCCCCCCCAGCTTTGTGATGGCCACTAACCCCATTACTTCATTCTGTCAGCAGTGGGAGGCAGAAGCAAGGTGATTGCCAGGGAGAGGACATTTCCCTTGCGATTTGGCCACAGAGAGGAACGCTATCATGGTGTGTCATCTGCATAAGGGGATGCTGATTGTGCAGGACACAGTATTTCTGGTCACCTCTGCAGCCAGGGGCAATCACTAAGCTCAGATGGCTAACACATGACACGGTTGTGGTCTCCACACCGGCAGTGTGTCTTCTCTCTTGGTCATCAGTAAGTGCTTATAAATGTCTTCCTGAAGTCCCAAAGCATTGTGGTGTGGTTAGTGCATGTCAGAAACATGATCACGGTCAGACTTCCCCAAATTTTTGGTGGAAAAAAATTCTTTTAGTTTTGTTTTTTAAAGGTGTCTTCCAACTTTGTAGGTCTGCTGACCTTAAATTAGGGCTCACTTCACTTTCAGACTTTCCCTCAGTGCCATCAACTTTCCTAATATCCAATATTGCCTGGGGGCCTTATTCTGTCATCTGTCTCCAAACTGCTTAAGATAGTGGCCTCCCTTAACTTTTAGTTTTGACAGTACATTAGGATGTAGGTGTTTTGAAACCTTAGCTAATTTCTCTTAAAAAAAAAAAACCACACATGCACACTAAAACAACTAATGATGAAAGAAATATATATGCAGTTCCATGTGAAGGAAAGTTTTTGTAGTTATTTAATTTGGGCACTTTAATACAAATAGTTTAATAGTGCCAATAAGTGATTTTTTTCCCCCATTAGGTTTGGGTGTGGGAAGTATGTAGGGTAGCCTTGCCTGTCATCCCAGCTCCAGTTACTGGTTAATTATAAAGTCTTCCTTGATGTTGTGCTGTGAATGCAATGTCTTGTATCTTTTTTACTTAAGCATTCCAGGATGTATTTTTTTTTTAAATTTGAAGGTTTGAAAATCTGCTGCTGGGTCCAAGGAGCTCTCCTGTCATGGTTGCCATAACCACCTCTTCCTCTGTCCCCAGTCTCCTAACTCCCACCATTGTGCCTCTGATTTGCAGTTGAGGGGCCCTCCTAGAAGTAAAAGGCTCACTCAGTCAGTCCTGTGACCCCTTCCATAAGTGACAAGTAAGCCAAGTGAGATGAGATCAAATTGGGTATAAACTGGTCACCAGCAGGGCCACGGAGCAGGCCTTGAATAGTGACCACACTTGAAATGAATGTGAATTTTGTCAGATGTCAGGTAGCCATGGCACTTCCTGATTCTACCCTGTTCCTCAACTCTTGATTCTTAGAGGTGAGAGAGGTGGGGAGGAAGGGTTTTGGAAGGTGTTTTTTGTTTTTAAATAGCAAAACATAGGGCACATTTTTATTTATTATGCACTAGGAAAGCAAATCTGTTTTTGCAAAACTGAGAATTGAAAATGGCTGGGGCGACTTGTTGGAATATACAGGTCTGTTGTGCTTCTCACTCTGTAATGTGCAATATAATCTGCAACTATAAATGATATGTTTAATCTATGTAAATAAGAAATGGATTTAAATTAAAAGGGAGCTTTTTTGTTTTGTAAGAGGACCAAATGTTCTTTTATAAATATCCTAAAGAATATCTTGCTCTTTGAAATTTATTAGAATTTTTACAATTTTCATTAAAAGATTTTTTTTAGTTGTCACCTTTTCTTTGTGCATGCATGTGTGTGTGTGTGTGTGTGTGTGTGTGTGTGTGTGGTTGTGAAATATTGAAGCAAATAAAAGTGGGGTCAGAATCAATTAATAGACATTTATTATGTGCCAGGCACTGACGGAGGTGAGGGTCTGTGACTTCAAGTATCCTACATCCACATTCTCCTGAATCAGAAATCCTGTTTCTGTCACTATTGGTCCTGTCTTCCTCATTTGTAAAATGAAGGCTCCTACAGCTGGAAGGGGTCTTAGAAAAGCCCCAGGTCCAACTTCCTTCTTTTACAAATGAGGCTAGAGCCAGAGGGGTTGGACAGCTGACCTACAGTCTGACTGCCTGTATGTATGAAGCAGATTCCAAGGCCAGACGCTCCTCCGCAACACCAGGGGGCTTCATTATTGGAGTCTGACGAGCTCTCTGAGGTCTTTGAGTCTGGTCAGCCCTGTTACTGACTCCTTGAAAATGGGGCCCTTTATTGTGAGGGAAGAAAGGAACGTTTCTCTGAGGTTGGCACCTGCTCATGATGAATTCAGTTCCTTTTAGCTGTTTGCAATTATTCTGACCTAGTTTCCTGCAAAGAAGAAGTAAGCCTGGTGCTTCCACCTTTGAGAATGACAGATCCATCCCCTTTCCAGGAGAATTTAGGCTGGTAATATGGAATAGGGTGAAATAGAGCAGCAGCCTGCCTAGTTCAACATTTTGGCTTCCAGAGTTCCACCTAGACTAGTAGGAGTCCTGCTGGTTTCTGTTCCCGGTGAATGAATGGGTCATTCTTCTTGGCCATCAATGGTCCTTGCTCAAGTTTTGCAGTGAGGAATACCTTGGGCCCAGTTAAGAGTTGGAGCATCTAGATTCACATATGCAACCTGTGTGACCTTGGGTAAGTCAGTGTCTCTGGTCCTCAGTTACCATATCTGTCAAGGTGGGGGGACATTGAACACTCCATCCAGCTCCTCACTGCATCTCAATGCCATGATTCCTAAGGAATGATCACAGTCATAAAAATGAGAAGCACCTTAAAAATTGTGCAGAGCAACCCCATAAATGAGGAAATGGGCCTAGAGGAGTGCAGTACCTTGGTGACTGGCAGAGGCAGCATTCAGATCCAGGTTCTCTGACCGCAAATCTGGCATACTGCTCATTGAATCAGTGTGGCTACATCAGTACTCGTCCTCCCACCACAACTTAACCCCAGCCCCTTGAGGTATTTGAGAACCTGTTTCCCTTCTTGTAGGAGCAAAATATAGTCATGTGACTGACCCCAAAATTGGAAATGAGCTTCCCTTTATGCAGTTCCCATCAAAAAACTCCCAGGGTACAGTGGTCTACTTGTGGACTCTTCAGAGGGCAGTTTAGCCAATAGCTTCACCCAGAGGTGTTACTAGAGACTTCTTCACTGGGGACAAAAGCCATCAGGGCATACAGAGAAAGATAGGGTGGTGATGGCATTGTATGGTTATGTTTCAGAAAGCCCGCTTTGCCCCTTACCCTCTGCTGACCTTTGACCATGCTCCTTCACTCTTTTCTGGGTCCTACCTTTTCCCCCAAATCATACCTAGACCCATGTCAGCCTCTAGGAAAGATCTGACAAAGCTGGGATTTGAAGCCTGGCTTTTTGCTTCCAGAGCCTGTATTCTCATTATAACAGATGGTCTTCCTGAAGACTTCGATGATGGGCTGGCCGAACCTGAGACCCTGGGAATACGAAACCAAAGTCACTCTCTGATGTACTTGGGACTTAGAGATGTATTCTTTGAAGAATGTCATAACATTCTTCAGTGTCAGGAAGCTATATCATGACATAGAACTTGGGAGTACAGTGTGTTCCCCAAATCTTAGAGCCATTTAAAGCTTTAAATAGAATGACAAATAATAGCTAATTAACCCTCAATATTTTAAAACAGCCCTAAGAATTTTGGGGGTACCCTGTATAATTTTCCTGAATAGTTAATAAACAATAGAATTGTTTATTTGAATGCGCTTTATGCATTTATATGAGAATTTTGTTCTTTCAGGAAACATGGTTACATGTTATGATTTTGAGTTTCCTAGAGTCATTGAGCAAGTCTGATCTTCAAAGGGAGTGGCAGAGATTTATGAATTGAGTCAAACTGATAAATTAACTGGTCCTAATGAAGCTCTATGAGGGGAAAAATGAGTAGCAGAGAAGAACCCCTGAGATACTAGAAATGACTTCTAGCTAAATGATGGTGAGAAAAATCTACCATAAAAGGAGATAATAGTCACAGCCCTGAGTTGGCTGTTTGGAGTCCCCAGAAGCCTGTCCTGGCCAAGAATTTAGTTTTGCTCTCTTCATTATGGATGAAAATGTCATGTTTCCCTCCTTTCCCATCTATCCACCCCCACCCTCTTTGACTCATTTAAGTAAACTCTGTCTGACTCCAGATCTTGGGAAATCATTTAAATGCACAAAGATGAAACCAGGAAGCCTTCTAGCTGAAACGGGACTCAGACATAAGGAGAAGTTTGCCATCAGTAAGAGCTGTCCAAAAGTAGAAAAGGCTGGCTGGCTCTGGAGCTGGTGAATTTCCCCATCCTTGGAGGTCTTTAAGCAGTGACTGGATGAACACTTGACAGACATTTTAAAGAGTGCTTTCCTTTTCCACTATGGGTTGGACTAGATGGCCTCAGGATCTTAAAACTGGCTGGACATCATTAGCTTATGTTTATAGAAACAAAAGCCAAGTGAATACTTAAGCAATGATTGCAAACTCAGAACTGAGAGTCAACATTACAAGTCATCAAATTCAACCACTTCATTTTACAAGGACAGAAACTAACACCCAGGGAAAGTAAACATGACTTCTCCAAGGAGACAGGTAGTGAGTGGCAAAGCTGGAATTTGAACTCTGGCCTTCTGATTCCAGAGCCTATGTTCTTATTCACTGTACCAGACTATCTCCCTGATATGGTGAATGTAGATTTGTTCTGCACAATTGCATTCTTGAGCCTACAGTAGCAGTTTGTTATCTCCCCCCTCTTTCCCTTCAAACCCGGGTTTTCTTTTATCTATTATCCTAAATAAGATCTTTCAGCCCTCCAAGAGTTTAGGAAAATGGGAACCATTCCTGCCCAGGAGATGTCACTGTTGCTTCTGCTAGTACTGTGGCCTTGGTCTGGGCCCAAGATTCTTACTGGGATAATGGCAGAGACCTTAAATCTCTCATTTAGTGTTTCCTTTCCATCTGTTCAATCCATGGAGAGGGGAAGTGTGGTATAGTGCTTGGGGTGCTGGGCTTGCTGAGGTTAAAATCCTCCCTTTATTAATTTTGCTATCTCTCTGGTCTCAGTTTCCTAATCTGAACTCAGTGAATTTATAGAAGACACACACATGTGCACACACACACACATGCACACATACACATAGAGTTGGCGAATTTGCTAACCATGAGACCGATGAAGTTCCAGCTGATCAGAGAAATGGATGAGAGACAGGAGAATTGGTGGTTGGCGGTCATGTGGAGATAGTCTCTTCCCGTCATATGTGTGGGGGCAGTTGCTTCACTTTTCTTTCTTGCCCTCTCATAATCCTTGAGAGGTCAGACAGGTCAGTAGTGATGACCAGTACTGGTACGGTGGCAGCCTCCATTCTTAGCAAATGATCCATCTCTCACTTTACTGAAATCGCTGAAGCCACCCATCATCTATCTCTCTCTTTTCCACTGTTCCATACTTTGGCTGGAGTCTGCTGTGGGCAAGGCCTTAGACTAGGGCTGGGGGTATATGAAAAGTGACTCATTGTCTTCATGGTGTGCTTCAGGGTAGAAAAGATAGCCTCCTTATGACCTGACCTGTCCTTTACTCTTCAGTCTTAGAAGAGGAGGTGCTTCTTTTCCTGTCTAAGGCTAACTCTGCCTGCTGCTCCTGATCCCATGCTTTCCCATCTCCTCTGAGCCCTTGCTTCATCTGCCATTGCTTCCAATACCCAGCCCTACCCCATCCCCTTATCTTCATTTTCTTCTTTCTTACTGATTCCTTTTCCTCTGCCTATAAATATGTTCAAGTCTTCTCTATCCTAAAAAAAAATAATAATAAGAAAAATAAATAAATAGAAACTCCTGACTCTAGAATGAAGGTTTAGGGCTTCAAGGAGTAGTGGAAGCCATCCGGTCCCACCTCATTTTACAGAGGAAGAATCTGAAGCATAGAGAAGTTCAGTGACCAAGGTCTCCCAGGTTGTAATTGGCAGAGCCAGAACCAAATCTAGACTCTCAGATTCCAAATTCCTAGGGTCATAATGACGAAGAACCAGAAGGGACCTCAGTGGCCGCTGAGTCCAATTCCATCATTTCATGGATGTGGAAACTTCAGAGACACAGAGAGGATAAATGACTTCTCAGGTCATCCAGGGAATAAGTGGGGGAACTGGCATTCAAACTCAGATCCTTTTGTGCCGCATATGGTTTTCTTTCAGTTTTCTTTCCACTTCACCATGTTGCCTGTTTGTACCATCCCCTCCTGTGGTCATTCAATCTCTCACTTCCTTTTTTATTTTTTATTATTTAAAAAACATTTATTTACTTTTATTTTACAACATTTAGTTCCATAGTCCCTTGAGTTTAGTTTTTTCTCCCTCTCTCTCGCCTCCCCCCTCCTCATCATGGCAGCATGCACTTGAATATAGGATCTATAAATATCTTCACATTAATCATTAGTCAGGTTGTACAGAAGGGTTATAACTCATGGAATGATCCATCTCACTTCCTTTTTACTGTAAAACTTCTAGAAAAAACAGTCTATACTCTATGCCTTGACTTCCCTCACCACCATTCTCCTTGATTTCCATTCTTATCACTCTTCAGGAACTTCTCTTTCTTCAATAACATTTTTTGTTAAGAACTTAATTTTAACTTTCATTGCCAAGCATGCGCATCTACAACTATTATGAAGGAAAAAAGTGGATAAGGGGAAAAATTTTCAGCCTAAATAAAGATTTTAGGACTTCCATGGACCTGAGATCTGCTTTGGTGGTCTAGTTCTCATGCGTTTTTGTCTGTATTCTTCCATAGTTCCTCCATAGAGGGTCAACCCAGTATGCTGGGGACTTTTCTTTAGAGCCTTCTACATTTGGAGGGTCCCAGCAGAGCACTTGGGCTGTCTTACGTGTTATTCCCTCCAACCCCCACAACTGTGATATTGCTCAGACTCACCCTTTTTTTAAAAAAAAATCATGATTTTGAAACAATCCATTAAATAAAAAACAATAAAATGAAACAAAAAGATTGTAAAACATTCTACATGTATCCTCTAAACTTATTTATATATTTTAATGTATAAATTTGTGTATATTAACTTTCATCTATTTCCATAGCGCCTCTTCCTCTTTTTTTTCTATATATTTTTGCTGGGATTTGTTGCTATTCATGTACTTTTATTTCCATAGTTATAGTTAGTGAATACTCATTAATTCATTGTTTTATCCTCCTAATTGCTAAATTCAAGTACTTACCCTCTCTGATGACTTTCCAGCATGTTACACTGTTACCTGTATTTCTTGAAGGGTTCTCCTCCCTGCTCTTTCCTGGTTCTTCATCTTTTCAGTCTCCAATGATTCATCATTTTCTTTCTGTCTTCTAAGGGGAGAGGATGTCTCCCCAAACTCTCTCCTTGGGCTTTTTTTTCCTTTTCGTTTTTTCTGTGTTTTTTCCCTCGGCCATATAATCTGTTAGTCAGTTATTAAGCTCTTCTTACATGCCAGTCATTATGCCATCCATTACTACGTCCTCAATGATTATTTCTTGCTTGAACTGTTGCTGTTGGTCCTTTGTTTTTGAAAAGGATCATGGAGTGATGTTTTGACTTGTACATGTATCAGATTTAAGTGAAACAGAGTTGTCAGTCTTCCAGAATCACCAATGTCCAGTGGCAAGAAAAAACTCAAGATGACTGGTGATAGCCCTGATGCAGTGGTTGTCCTTGCTGTCTTTGATGTCTGACCAAGCTCTAGGTGTTCCACAGAACATGCTTCAGCTGCCTTCGTGGCTGTTCCAACAAATTATCCTCATCTGCCCATTCTTCTTGGGGAAGTCTTTTCATGCTTGGGGTAGAATCTCCCTAAATAACTCACAGACAGGTTTTAGGCCTGTCAGTTATTCCCAACCTGGTTTAGCTCGTCTGCTGAGATGGTTTGTCAGGGTGTTAGCCATGCCTTCTTTGAACCATGGTTACATAATCTTGTACTTATTAAATGGCTTTGAATCAAATTGGATTGAAATGCTGCTTGACTAGGGGTTTATCTGTCCTGCTTACCTGAAGACAGATTCACTGACACTAATAGTTTTGAATGGTCCTTAATTTTGTCTGGAGTGACAAATGTGCCAGTCAGCAAAAGGCCTAATCATTAATTTGGTCACTTTTATCATATGAGTAGAAATATGGAAATAGGGCTCATGTCAGTAATCCCTGAGGCTAGTAGATCACTTAAGCTTAGAAATTCTGAGCTTGTATTAAGGGCTGAAGCGAATCCAGTATCCATACTAAGTCTGGCATTAATATGGTGAGTCCCAGCTTAAAAAGGGGTGAATGGCTTAGGTTGGAAAATAGCAGGTCAAAATGCGCATGCTGATCAGTAAAGGGATTGGGCTAGTGAGTGGTCATTAGATTTCTAGCCTAGGTGAGAAAAAAGAAAAGAAAAGGAAGGGAAGAGGAAAGGAAAGGGAAAGGAAAAGGGGAAGGAGGAGAAGAAGGGAGAAAGGGATGGGAAGGAATTATATAAAAGTAAGAAACCCTTACTAGCATTGGAGTCAGATTGGGTTCTTTGCTTGGATGCTTATTACCTGTATAACCTTGGACAAATCACTGAACCTCCTGGGCCTAAATTTCATCTTTTGGAAGATGCAAAGCTTGGACTTGATAGCTTCCAAGATGCTTTCCAGATTTAAATCAATGATTATCCTATGGTTCCATGTTCTTGTGATTTAGATAGCTGCCTTTTTTTTTCTTTTTGCATTTTTGTGGCAAATACAGTTTTCTCCCACAAGAGACCACTATTGCTTCATTCTTTGTAATGCTGTAGTCCTTTAAAAGCTTAGTCACCTAATGGTATAGTGGTAATAGATTGTGTTGGCAGTGTTTAAAACACAGTGTGCAAAAATGCAATTTCATGGTCCTCTGGAATCTTGTCTTTTACCACTTTGGCTAAGGATGACACATTATGCTAATTGAAAAATGAATAATGGTAACGACGATAATGGCCCTGCATTCTTAAAGGGCCTTGCCAATAGGATCATATTTCTCGTGTATACATTTATTTGATAAAAGTTGCTTGACACCTTCCTTGGGTGGGTGGGCGGACTTTCAAGCTAGGTGGATAAGGTGGGGTTGACTTGTGAGTTTGTCTCCCAGGTTTGTTAGAAAAGAGAAAGCATGATCTTTTTATAGATTTCAATGTTCAGCTGACTTGATTTTAATCTGGAGAAAATGTTCCTGGCTTGGAATAAAATGAATTAGATTGAATAACTGACATTTATACAGAACTTTGGGGCACTAGGTGGCACCATAGTGAATAGAGTTCCAGGCCTGAAGTCAGGAAGACCCATCTTCCTGAGTTCAAATACGGTCTCAGACATTTACTAGCTGTGTGACCCTGGGCAAGTCACTTCACCCTGTTTTCCTCAGTTTTCTCATCTGTAAAATAAACTGGAGGAGGAAATGGAAACTACTTCAATGACTTTGCTGAGAAAATCCCAAATAGAATCCCAAAGAGTTGGACACAACTAAAATGACTGAACAGCAACAAAATATAATACTTTGTAAAGTGGTTTATGCACATTAACTCATTTGAGTGACCCTCACTACAACCCTCTTAGGTTGATACAACTATCAAGTCCATTTTATGGATGAGGAGCCTGAGGCTTAGACTTAACAATGACTTGCTCATGGTTACCCAGCTGGTGAATGTCAGGGGTGGTTTGCCAAATCCAACGCTCAATTTATTGTCACACTGTTTTCTACATGAGCTGAAGAAGTATGTTAGGTGTGTTTTGAATTTTTAAGAAATCCATTATGAGAAGAAAGTGAAGTGGTTTGTGGTTAGCCTGTTTTTTTTTAAAGAATTTATTTTATTGCCATCTTTTGTTTTTACATGACCTACATTTTTCTCTCTCTTCTTCCCCTTCTCCCTCCCAGAAAGTCATTTTTTTATACAAAAGTATTTTTTTAAAGAGGAAGGGAAAATTATTCAGCAAAACTGATCATTACATTGACAGAATCTGACATTATATGCAATTTTCTTCACCTATGGATCCCCAATTATCCTTAAAGAAGCAGGACTGGAGTGTGCAGCAGGCACACCCATATTAAAGGTAGAGAAGAGGATAAGTGATTTACAAAGGAACATAGGAAGTCAGGAGGAAGACTGAGAATATGGCATCTTTGATGACACGGGAGGATAGAGTATCCAGCACAAGAATTCTTTTATAAAGAGGCCCATAGACCTCTGAGGGGGTCATGTATAGGTTTTCACTAACCTCTTACTGAAATTTAGCATTTCCTTTAATTTTGAGTGTAGGAGACAAATATTACTCTGATGAGTGGTCCATAAGCTTCACCAGAAATAGTACAAACCATTAAAATTCTTCTTTTTGTGTGACTTCTCTCCTACCTCTAAAGCCCTAGGGCAAAGATGGGCAGTTCTGGTCCACCCCCTTGAGCATGGAAGAACAACAGAGGGAAGGGGAAAGGAAAGGGAAGGGAACAAATATTTATTAAGTGCCTAGTGTGTAGAAGGCACTGAGCTAAGTACTTGGTGGGACACTGATTCCATGTGCCCTCTTCTGGAGCCAGCTAGATTTAGACACAGTTCACTCTTTTAACTTCCCAATTAACTCCTAAACCCTTGCTTTTGGAAGTGCCAGTATAAAAGGTGAGATCTGGTATGCACAAGAGAGATTATGTATTTTTTATAGAGAGAGGTTATATAGAGTGTTGAAAGAAATGATTATTTTCTATTTTAATAGCCAAGATCTTTCTGAAGAACTTTGGAATCAATTATGAGATGTAGGAGACACGGGCATGGCACTGTCCCTCATGGTGCATCAAAGAAGGTTCTGTGCACTATGAGCAAAGCAGAATTGCAGTAGCTCAAAAGAAACAGGAGATACCAAAATTTAGAGACATCTCTATATGGACTATTTGTTCCCAACCTATGGTAGAGGCTTCTGAGCTCATATTGGTCTGATCAGCCGCAGTTGGACACACTGCACCTTGACTCCAACATAGTGATATCGTTTTGGTCTTTGATAATGAAAGAACCACCAATTAATTACCAAGTATTACATTGGGATCCAAGTTTTTCTTTTTTCATTTCATCACTAAGGGACTAGCTGCTGTAGGTCAGTCAGCCAGTCTCTGAAGGGCATGGCAGATAGAGGTGATTGCCCAAATCCTCCAGGACCTTGCTCCTCAATCTTGGGCAGGACCCCACCCAACTACAAGATCTTACTTCTGTTTAGAGTATTAACAAAATTGAATCTTGGTAAATTCTAGCCCCCAAACAATGAGCCCATGTCCTTGTACCTTCCATTGGAGTTTAGGGTGACCTATCTTACCCAGGAGTAAACCAACCAGAGTGGTCTGAATGGAGATGGATTTTCCTGTCCAGATTGCTGGAGGTGGTTAAGTCTTCTGATCAAGCCATGTCCTCAGTAGGAGGAACTAAAGACTTTTAGCCCACTTCTTCATTAGTGTGTTGTCTACTTCATTAATTGTTCACTAATTAGGGTTGATTTTCATCTCTCAGTATACCCCTTTTCTAAAAGTATATTAAAGCTTCAAGTCTCTTCATTTCTTTGATTACTGAGAGATCACTGACCATATATTTATTGATTATTAGCTAGCCTAACTAATAAGCTGATTATTGATTACCCAGAAACTCTGTCTCTCAGGTTTTTCATTCATCACAGTGTGCTCCCTCTCTAGGTACATCTATCCTTGTCTAAGCAAAGCAGAATTAAATCAATTATCTGGGTAATTTGAGTAGACAAATGACTATGCCTCTGCCAATCTAGTGTGCAATATGTGGTCGGAAACTTAGAAGCTAGGGCTTTCTCCTTTTTCAATGGTTGGAGTGTGACATGGACCAGTCAAAAGCCAACTGCTGGGATGCCCTCCCAAGAGAAAAATGGATTAGGGAAAACAATGGGAAAAAAGCTATTTGCACTCATTGCCTTCACTTTCTCACCTCTACTTCTTAACCTTGTAAAGTCTGACTTAATTTAAAAAATTTTTAATTTAGCAAACACCATATGTAAGATGAGCATTTCTATATACCCACTGTGAAGGAGAGGATTATACAAGAAGATGCGAATGACTAATGCATATGGCTTGCTATCTGACTTTTGACTTCATTACTCCATTAAATTGTTCCTGCCAAATCCATAAATGATTTCGTAATTGTTAAATATGATGGCCCTTTCTTAGACCTTAGCCTTTTGACTTCTCTGTAAAAAACTCAAAATATCCCCAAACAGATCCCATTATCTTTCCCCTCCCACATTCCGCTTCCTAACTTTCCTATTTCTGTTAAGGTTACAACCATCTTTGCATTCACCCAAATTCATGACCTTGAAATCAGCCTTGATCTTCACTCTTTCAATCACTCCATCTCCATCCAATCAGCTTTAAAGCCTTGTCAATACTGTCTCCATAGCTCCAGTCACACCTTTTCCCTTCAGTCTACTCACAGGGTCACTCCCTTCATTTAAACCATCATCACCTTTATATTACAATTATAATTATTACAAATTACAAACATTACAAATATTACAATTGCCTCTTAATTGGTCTTTCTATATCCAGTCTTCCCTCTCCTAGCAATCCTTTACAGCTGCCAAGTTGATATTCTTAAAGAACTAGACTACTTATGTCATTACATACTCAAGAAGCTCCAGGGGTCCCCTGCTTTCCTTTATACTGTGATTCTGTCCTACCTTTCCAAACTGATTTCACAGTATCCTCCCTTATACTCTACACTTATAGGCAGCTAGGTGGTACAATGGATAGAATATGGAACTTGATGTCCGGAAGACCTGAGTCCAAATCTTGCCTCAGACAATTACTAGCTGTGTGACTCTGAACAAGTCATTCAACCTCTACCTGCCTCAGTTTTTCCATCTGTAAAATGGGGATAATAATGTCAAGTCAATCGGGCAGTCAATAAACGTGTATTAAATGATTGCTATGTGCCAAGCACTGTGCTAAGCTAAAATACAGAAAGAGGCAAAAGACAATCCCGTCCCTCAAGGAGCTGGCAATCTAACAGAGGAGACAATGGGCAAATAAAAATATACAAATAAGCTACTTGTTGTTCAGCAGTTTTAGTCCTGACTCTCCATGACCCCATTTGGGGTTTTCTTGGCAAACATTCTGCAGTGGTTTGCCATTTCCTTCTAGCCTCAATCTCTCTTCAGAACTCTCTTGTATATATTCATCTAGATGTCCCATTGATACCTCAGACGCAACATGTCCCGAATTAAATCCATCATCTTCCGCCTTAAACTTACACTTCTTCTGTTTCTGTTAGTGGCATCATTATTCCAGGCAAGCTGGATTTGCAAACTTGTAATCATCATCTACTTTTCCTGCTCTCCCCATCTTATCCAATTATTTGCCAAGTCCATAACATTTCTTCCAATTGTCCCTTTGAGTCTCCTGCCAAAGTTGCTGTAGACTAATTTTCCCCTTGAGTGCCTTACAGTATTATGAGACAATAGTTAGTAATTTTCCACCATATTCCTCTGGAACACTTTATAAATGGATATATATTCCAAACTGTTGTTACTCCTGGCTGTTTCATCTCTCTACTTGTCAAGAAGCCCATGTATTTGCTGGCTGAAAGAGCTTCTGGGCTGAGAAGAGCTAAGTCTAAAGTTGATCATTGCACAATGTTGTTACTGTGTACAATGTTCTCCTGGTTCTGCTCACTTCACTCGGCATCAGTTCATGTGAGTCTTTCCAGATTTTTCTGAAATCTGCCTGCTCATCATTTCTTATGTACAATAGTATTTCATTACGTTCATATACTACAACTTGTTCAACCATTCCTCAACTGATGGGCATCCCTTCAATTTCGAATTCTTTGCTGTCATAAAAAGAGCTGCTATAAATATTTTTGTGCATGTGAGTCCTTTTCCATTTTTATGATCTCTTTGGGCTATAGACTTAATAGTGGTATTTCTGGATCAAAGAGTATGCACAGTTTTATAGCCATTCTGCTCTTTTCATAGAAAATACTAGGCTCCATTCCCCTAAATATCATTAGCCTAGTGGATGTGGTTTTCAGGTTCAGGATAAACTTCTGATTTCTTTTCTATTGTTGTGTTTTTGAAGAGGGCCATGGCATCAGGGAAATAATTACATGACTTACAGTTGACTTTGATTTGAGTGAGGGAGGGCTGAAATGGGGAAAGGAAGACACAAGCAAGGTTCGCAAGGTTTGACTCCCTACCAAATACTAGTTCCATAATGAACATGCATAGTAAGTAGTAAATAAAATTCATTTACCCATGTTGATAGCAAAACAGAAATCAGAGAAATTATTCATAGGAGAATATTGCTGTTGTTCAATCTTTTCATTCATATCTGACTTTTCATGGCCCCATTTGGGGTTTTATTGGCAAAGATACTGGAATGGTATGCCATTTTCTTCTCCAGCTCATTTTATGGATGAAGAAACTGAGGCAAATAGGGTTAAATAACTTGCCCAGGGCCACACAGCTAGTCAGTATCTGAGGCCAGATTTGAACTCAGAGATATGAGTCTTCCTGGCTCTAGGGCTGGCACAATATCCACTGTGCTGCCTAGTTGCCCAGGAGAATACGTGCCAGACAATAAAGAGAGAAAGAATATTCCCACAGGGAGCAAAGTAACCCAGCTCAACCAAGACAGAATTCTGGATATCACCCAAAGGGAAATACCCCAAAGGCTCTAGTGTAGGAAGCTGGAGATGTAGAGACATCATGAAGACTGCCAGTTCTTCTCAACCTAGCTTATTCCCAGAGCCTTATTCTTCCTTCAGCAACTTGAAGTTAGTAATGTTTATCTTCTCTCTCGATGCTGGAAGACAGAAGGGGCTGAAACAGCTACGGGACTCGGGCTTCAAATCTGTTCATCTCCTCTAAGGAGTGACAATAAGTAGAGTAAATGTCTTCATTTTTAATCTGATTGATTTTGCCATGTTAATACATAACATATTTATACATTGAAATATATAAACAACAAATTTAGAGAGTACATGTAGAATCTTCTCATCCCTTTTTTGTTTCATTTTTTTTTTTTGTTAATTAATGGGTTGATTCAAAGTCATTGAGGAAATATGATAATTAAAAGAAGAGGAAGGCCTGATCAACATCTCAGAGGAGGGATAATAGATTGACAGTCCAAGTGCTTTCCTAGTACCTACTAAATGGAAAATGTTCTAAAAAAAGATCCCCAGCATGTTGGATTGACCCTCTGTGGAGGATTTGTGGAAGAATACAGAAAGGCATGAATCAGCTGAGACCTAGACCACCAAAGCAGATCTTAAATCCATTGGAAGTCCTAAAATTAAGTATTTACATTTTTTTCCTTTAATCTTATTTTCCCCCTTGATTATAGTTGTAGATACTCATACTTGGCAATGAAAGTTAAAATGAAATTCTTAATAAAAAAATAGATAATTGAAGACCCTGTAGTGAGAAGTTCCTCAAGAGGGTTGAGATGATGAGATTGGACTAATTGGCCACTGAGGTCCTTTCTGGTTCTTAGCCATTGTGACCCTAAGGAATTTGGCTCCCACACATATGGCCCAGGAGGAGGCCTTCTCCAAATGACTTTGCCAAACTCTCCTGTGCTGCATCCATTGATCTGATGAAGTGGAATGTTAGTCTCATAGTTAGCAAAGTCCTCACCTCCTGTTCCTCCAGCATAAAGGTCTCAAGCCATACCCTTCTCTGTGCCCTCCACTCTTTTCATAGAAGGAGTAAATGATATTGATAGATAAAAGCTCCCTTTATCTTCCTTCCTTCCTTCCTTCCTTCCTTCCTTCCTTCCTTCCTTCCTTCCTTCCTTCCTTCTTTCCTTCTTCTTTTTCCCTCTCTGAACACAGGGCAACAAGGCCACGGATTCAAACTCACTAATTTTACAGACAAGAAAACTGATTTTCAGAGAGGTAAGTGGCTGGTTCATGGTTCACACAGCAAGTATATGAGGGGGAATTTGGTACCATATTTTTCTCAGTCAGTCAATAAATAGTTATTAAGTGCCTACTGTGTGCTAAACACTGTGCTAAGTGTTAAGAATATGAAAAGAGACCATAGACAGTCCCTGCCCTTAAGGGGTTTACAATCTAGGGGAGAGACAATAAGCAAACACATACACATACACACACTGTGTGTGTATGTGTGTGTGTGTATGTACATAAAGCAAGCTATCTATAGGATAAACAGGAAACAATGAACAGAGGAAAAGGCACTAGAATTTAGAGGGGTTGGGAAAGGCTTTCTGTAGTAGATGGGATTTTAGTAGGAGCTTAAAGGAAGCTGGGAAGGCAGAGTTGGAGCCAAAGAGGGAGAGCATTCTAGACATTGGGGACAGCCAGAGGAAATGCTCACTGCATCATACTACCTCCCTCTGGGGAATGGACAGAGAGAAAGTAGCCCAGAGAGAGAGAGATTTAAGTCTCTGGGCCATGATCCCAATGAGAGTCTTGGGTTGAATCAAACCACAGAACTGGCAGTAGTGACAGTGGTACCTCCTTGGCAGGAGGTTTTCCAAGTCCCTTGTTGTCAGGGGAAACTGAAAGAGCTTATTTAGAACAACCCCTTATTTAGAAAAAACCCTCTTGGAAAGAAACCAAATCCAAAGCTGCTATTGTGAAGCTCTGGAATACAATTATCCAGAACAGTAATTCTACCTTCACCAGATCAGGAAACAGGCCGAATGAATGATGAATGTTCTAGAACCAGAAGACCTGGGTTCAAATCTCAGCTTTGCCACTCACTACCTGTTGCCTTTGGCAAATTCCACTCCCTTTCTGGATCTTGGTAAAATGAAGGGGTTGAATATGATGTGTTATATGTATGTAATGTTGACATTGAGCTTCAAGTCTATGCTCCGACTGAACACAGCTAGCTGATTCCGAATTGACTCCCTTGCTTGGTCCCAGTAATTTTCCATTTGTTAAGATAGTCATTTTGCCTCAGACACTTATTAGCTGAGTGACCCTGGGCAAGTCCCTTAACCCTATTGGCCTCAAACAAAATATGATGGAATCATTTTCATTTTTTATGGCATTTTTGCTACTGCTACTTTTCTAGTTCCTTCTGATTCTTCTTGAAGAAAATATTCATAAAGAAAAGGTATGATGACCCTCCCAAGTAATCTGCAAACTTTGTGATTAATTAATTTCTTATTCTTGGCCATATTTTCCAACATATTTTTTGCCTACCTCCACCATCTTATTGGTGTTACCCAATGTCAAAGCATATGTAGTTTGGAGGATAAGGAACTGTCCCCCTAGTGGCTGTGTGACCCTGAGCAAGTCACTTCACCTGTCTGTGTTTCACGCAGCTTTTTCAGAGTATGAGATACAACATAATTGCTGATCTACATTTCTTTTTTAGGAGGAGGGAGAGCAGATTAATTGGGTTTAAGTGACTTGTCCAAGGTCACACAGCTAGTATGTGTGTCAAGTGTCTGAGCCTGGATTTGAACTCAGGTCCTCCTGACCCCAGGGCCGGTGCTTTATTCACTGTGCCACCTACCCACCCCCCCATCTACATTTCTAAAAGGAGTTCCTTCCAATATTGAAATCATAGACCTGTTCAAAAAAAAAGTTTATGGAGAGAAACTGATGGAAGTTTGGCTCTGAGTTGATGGATTATTTGTCCATTAATGCTTTGGATCATAGATTTAGAGCTGGAAATGAATTTAGTCTGTCTAACCCTCCCATTCTACAGATGAAGAGATAAATCCAGTGAGAACAAGGGGTGGGGTTTTCTCACTATTCAAATGTAAGTGATTGACCCATTTTCCACAATGCATTGCTGTGATAGTAATGGCAATTAAAGATTCCCCTGTATTGGCTTGGTTTTCAAATTGATTGTGTTAAAACCCAGAGTTTGTTAATCCCACCTGTGGGATGGGCTTGTTGATGTGAAAAGAAAGTCCTGAACTGGGAGGAGCTGGTGATGTAGATTTGGAGAGACACTAGAGAGAGGCGGAAGATCTTTTTGGAAGCAGCACCTCGTGGAGAGAGAGAGACTAAGAGAATTGCTGGTGGCCGCTTTGAATTGCCCTGGACTTTTGAGACCTGCCCCCTGAGCTGCCAAGGACTGAGGAGACATGGCTGTTTTGCTGGTACTTTGTCTTTCTGTTTTGATGTTATTTTGCCAGATTTGTCCACTGGTGAAAGACTGTCCTTTTGTTGAAGAAGTCCTGGAACCTGGCTGTTCGCTAAGAAGCCCTGAGACTGTCCTGCAGACAGAGAGTGAATACTGTCCACTGGTGAGGGACAGTACTGTTGTTGCAGGGGTCTGGAGACTGTCCTGCAGACAGAGTGAATACTGTCCACTGGTGAAGGACAGTGCTGTTGTTGCAGGGGTCTGGGAGCCTTTCTGTTGGTACAGAAGCCCTGAAGAAGGATTTTCTTGTTGTATGTTTACAGAAATCCTGGGAGAGGGCTTTGCTAATGTGTTCAGGGGTTCTAGGACTGTTCTACAGACAGAGGATGAATTCATGAAGGGACTGGCAATGTATCTTGTGGCCTTGCTAAGCCTTGTCTCCCCAGGAACTAAGATTGCTGAGAACTTGCCTCGTGTCAAGATGAAGAAAAGACCTCCATTTGGGTATTAAGTGCTGTGTTTAAACTTGATGTAACTCTGGGGTAGATTCAATTGTGATCCAGGGGTGGGGAACTTTTGACCTTATGTTTGGAAACTAATCTCCATTTGAGAAGAGGGGCTTTGTGGTGGACTTAATTAAGGTATAGCCTAGCGGTGGAGAAGTATTTAGGACAGAGACTTTGTAATTGATTGAATGATTGGAAGATCCTGGGGTGGGGTAGTCCTTGGAGATTATTTAATCACACTTAGTAAATGCTGTATTTTGAATGATGTCATGTTTTGATCTTCTCTGTTCTTGGTTTGTCACTGAATAAAATAGAGAGCATCTATGCTGGTATTTTGAACCTGGGAAGTTGCCTTTGCTTGGCATTACATTACAATTGCCCAGGGCAGAGATGCTTTGCTTGTGCACACACACATGTGTGCACATACACATTTCATACATGTATATATTCCTCCCTTTCCTTTTGTCTACTTTTTGATAGACCCTTAGGGATTTTGGTGAAGTTAACTTGTGTACCCACAGTTCAAAGACCCAGAGATTTAGAGCTCTTTTTTGTTTGGAGGGGGGAGGGCAGGGCAATTGGGGTTAAGTGACTTACCCAAGGTCACATGGCTATTAAGTATGTCAAGTATCTGAGAATGGATTTGAACTCAGGTCCTCCTGATTCCAGCGCCAGTGCTCTATTTACTGTGCCACCTAGCCTACCCAGTTTAGAGATCTTTTTTTTTCAAATGCTTTATTAACTTCTGATTTACATCATTCATTTCTGCCAGATTTTGAGTTAGAAATTTTCTCCCCATTTTTCCCCTACCCACTGCCCCAAAATAGTAATCCCACAGGATATCACCTCTTCCAATCTGCTCTCTCCCATATTTTCTCCCATACCCCTTTCGACTTTTCCAGTAGGGCATGGTGGATCTCTATGCCCCAGTGCCTGTATATCTTATTTCCCAATTACATGTAAAATAGTATTAATAATGGTATATATATATATATATATATATATATATATATATATATATATATATATTTGAATATTTGATTTTAAAGCTTTGAATTCCAGATTCATTTCCTTCCTCCCTTGTCACCCACCCTTACTGGGAAGATAAGCAGTTCAGTATAGGTTCTACATGTGTGGCTAATGCAGAACAATAACATAGTAGATATATTGTAAAAGACTGACTATATTTCCCTTCCTCCTATCCCACCTCCCACTTGTTCTATTCTCTACTTTGATCCCATCCCTTTTCACAAGTAGGTGCTTCCAACTTCCCTCCCCCCCACCCTGCCCTCCCTTTCATCATCCCCCCTCTCATCCCCTTCCCCCCCCTACTTTCCTGGAGGGTGAGATACCCTATTTAGCTTGTATTTCATTCTCTCCTCAAGCCAAATTCAATGGGAATAAGGTTGACCCATTCCCTTTTGCCTTCCTATTTTTCCCCTCCATTGTAACCATTTTCCCTTGCCTCTTCTATATGAGAAAGTTCACTCCATTCTGTCTCTTCCCATCTCCTCTCATTATATTCCTTCAACACCTCTTAATTTCACCTTTTAAGTATCATCCCTTCCTGTTAAATTGGTCCTGTGCCCTCTATCTATGTATACCTGTAAACATATATACATATATACACACATTCACATATGTATTCATATGCCCATATACCCTCACACACACATATGTATATTTCCTTCAACTACTGTGGAAAGTTTCATCAGTTACAATTATTGTTTTTCCATGCAGGAATGTTAATAGTTCAACTTTGGTAAGTTCCTTATGATTTCTTTTCCCTGTTTACCTTCTCATGCTTCTCTTGTTTCTTGTATCTGAATGTCAAATTTTCTATTCAACTCTGGTTTTTTCAGCTAGAATGCTTGAAAGTCCTCTATTCTACTGAATAACCATATTTTCCCCTGAAACATGATACTCAGTTTTTCTGGGTAGGTGACTCTTGGTTTTAATCCCAGCTCCTTTGACCTCTGGAATATCATATTCTAAGCCCTTTGATCCCTCAGTGTAGAAGCTGCCAGATCCTGGGTTATCCTGATTGTGTTTCCACAATATTCAAATTGTTTCTTCCTGGCTGCTTGTAATATTCTCTCCTTAACCTGGGAATTCTGGAACTTGGCTATAATATTCCTTGGAGTTTTCTTTTTAGGGTCTTTTTCAGGAGGTGATGGGTGGATTCTTTCAACCTCTATTTTGACCTCTGGTTCTAAAATATTAGGGCAGTTTTCTTTGAGAACTTCCTGGAGGATGATTTCTAGGTTCTTACTTTGATCATGGCCTTCAGGTAGTCCAATAATTTTAAAATTATCTCTCCTGGATCTATTTTCCAGGTCATTGGTTTTTCCCATGAGATATTTTCACATTGCCTTCTATTCTTTCATTTGTTTGGGTCTGTTTAACAGCATCTTGATTTCTCATAAAGTCATTAGCTTCCATTTTCTCCCATCTAATTCTGAAGCAATGATTCTTCTCATTGAGCTTTTGAGATTCTTTTTCCATCTGGCAAATTCCACTTTTTAAGGCATTCTTCTTCTCATTGCCTTTTTGAGCCTCTTTTGCCATTTGAGTTAGTCTATTTTTTAAAGTGTGATTTTCCTCAGTCAGGCTGTTGACTCTCATTTCATAATTTTCTTGCATTGTTCTCATTTGTCTTCCCAATTTTTCCTCCACTTTTCTTATCTGCTTCTTAAGGTCCTCTATGGCCTGTAACCAGCATGCATTTTCCTTGGAAGCTTTTGGTGCAGGAGTTTTGACTTCACTGTCTTCCTCCTGTTCCATGCTTTGCTCCTTTTTATCCCCCAAATAGGAGTCTAATGTTGGAATCTTCTGTTTGCTTTGTTTCCTTTGCCTGGTCATGTTGCCCCTCAGTCACTTGACCCCTGGGCTTTTTGCCACAGTAGGACTTGTGGCATTCATCCTAAATGCTGGGGTTTTCTCAGCTGCCAGAGGTATTAGATGGGTGACCTCTCTGAGGGCAGAAGCTCTGGCAAGCTGGACACATACCCCAGGACCTCCACCCTAGACTGCAATCCAGATCCAAGAAGGTTAAAGCAAGAGTGATGACCGCTCAGACTGATGCTTGGTCCCCTACACTTTGCAGGCCAGGAGCTGAAGCCACCATGTGGCTTCTCACCCCGGGGGCAAAAGCCATGCTCTCCCACTTACTGGGTCCCAAAGTCCAGACTGCACTGACCTCTCACTTTGTCCCCTGCATCTATGTGTTGACAAATCTGGAAACAACTACAGCTACTGCTGATCTGGAGTCCCTCCAGCTGGAGGCTGGTCAGTCCCACCCTGGGGCTAAAGCCTCCCACATGGGGCTGGGCTCGGCTCCCTGAGCGCTGCGCTGGCCAATTCCTGCCGGCCTGCCAGGCTGTCCTCAGTGGGAGGTTAGCTTCTCTGTGTCATGTTGTGGGTTCTGCAGCTCCAAAGTTTGTTTAGAGTCCCCTTTTACATGGATTGGGGAAGGTGGAAGCTGGAGCAGTGGGGAGGTCCTGCTTCTACTCCACCATCTTGACTCCGCCCTCCATTTTAGAGATCTTAAGGACCTTCAAGTCCAAACTCTTAAATTTATATATTATGAAACTAAGGCACAAAAGACTCAAGTGACTTTCTCAGGGTCACAGAGTTAGTAAGTCTTAAAGACAGGATTCAAACCCATATCTTCCTATCTCCAAGTCTGGTTCTGTATCTCTTCTGCCACAGTATCTCCCCTAGCCCGGTTCTGTCCCTGTTCTTTTTGAAGGTTAGAAAAATGGGTGAGAACTAATTCACCAGGAAATTCCTAGATCCTTTTTCTTTTTCAAGTTCCACAATCACTTTCGGTCTCAGTTCTGGCCTACTTGTTAGGACATCTTTGAAGGCTGGTGAAAAAGTGGTGTGGCATTAGGAACGATGGACGAGTGACTTTCTACCCCTAGGAAAAGGAGACAGAGGCTTATGTCTTGCTGAGTCTACTTTTGACTATATCACTAATTATTTTTTATTTCAGAAAACTCATTTCTGGTACCTCCTTTGTCTTTGTTAATTATTTAGGCACAATAGGGGTTGAACAGAGGCAAGCCTATACTTTCCAGTGTACTGTGAAGCAAGCAGGAGTTCATCTGACTTGGTACTACATTTCCCATGAGGTCCCAGGCCCCTGATTCTGGCCTGAAACTTCAAATTCCCATGAAACAAGGCATCAGCAACACAACAGATTTTGTCACTAGGAGATGGAGAAAATAGGAAGTAGAAACCAAGCCACACAAGGGAAATAGCAGTGAGTGGGTGCCAAACCATGCAGTCCTAGGAAGAGCTTGACAAGTCCTTCAAACTGAGAATTCAGTTATGGGCTTCTCATATAGCAGACTCAGGCTGTCACCAGGGACTTTCAAGCTTGGCAGGAACTGCCCAAGTTTGCATTCTGCTGTCAGAGCTGTCCAGAATCCTGGGTCACCCATACAGGGAGGAGAATTTTCATCAAGGGCCTCATGTAACATAATTCAATAGTAAAATGAGATTGGTAGACTTCTAAAGACCCTTTCAAATAAAAAAGTTTAAGTGAAAGCACTTTGAAAAGTCTTACAAATATGAAGTCTTGTTATTGACGGGTCTAAATTTAAGCTCCAGGAAGATGGTACCTCGTTAGGGGAGATAGCACTATTCCATTTGTCTCTGACCAATAAGAGGGCCAACTTCCAGAGCCCAAAATGTTGGAGCTCTCAAAGATGTGACGATACCCCGCAGTGGTGTCTTAGTGACAGGAGTCCTTCCTTGAAAGCTAATAGGAATCATAATTGGAATCTGTTAGAGCAACTTCAGAGGCTGAGCTGCTAAGTCTCTAGCCTGCTAAGGAGTTGTGACTTTGCCTGTCAGAACTGTCACACCACAGACACATTTCAGTGCCTTAGAGCAGTGGCGGTCCCTGCAAGGAGGGAAGTTTTGGCAGTTTCAGTTTCTGTCCTGGGGCCCATTTCAACAGTCTGTGGATGCACAGACATGTTCAATGGCCATTTATTAAGCAAAGTGGGAGGAAAAACTATGAGATGAGTAAGATCTGGGTCCTCAGAGATCAGTCTAACGATGGCGGCAAGCTTAGTTATAGCGATCATATTAAATGGAGAATTATGAGTTTATGCGAGGTAGAAACCAGATACTATCAGGATTCTACACAGAAACACAGGATGTCAGTTATGGAAGGGACTTTGGTGACCATCTTGTACAACCTTTGCTTGAACAGGAATCCTCTGTATAAAGTCACTGATGAGTGATACTTTGGCTTGAAGACCTTTGTGGGTGAGGAATGTATTGTATTTGGCAGCTGTATGGTATGCATAGGTTCCCAAAGTGGGTGATATCACCCCCTGGGGATGCTGGAATGATTCAGAGGGTGGTATTTTTTTGAAATGACACAAATTAAAAAACCCCAAAATATTAAAGAGTTAAAGAAAGTAGATTTCCGGGGGGGGGGTGTTGCTGAGTAATTTGTTTTTTGCTCTTTTTTGGGAGGGGATAAGGCAAGGCAATTGGGGTTAAGTGACTTGCCTAAGGTCACACAGCTAGTAAGTGTTAAGTATCTAAGGCAGAATTTGAACTTAGGTCCTCCTGACTCCAGGGCTGGTGCTCTATTTACTGCACCACCTAGCCACCCCTTGAGTAATTTTTTTTTAAAGGTGGCAGTAGGCCAAATAAATTTGGGAACCTCTGGATGGGATCTAGAGTATCAGAACTGGAGTCAGGAACACTTGAGTTTGGGAATTTGAGTCAGGAACACCTCACTAGCTATGTGATCCTGGACAAGGCACTCAACCCCTCTCAGTCTTCTTTGTTATCTGTAAAATGGGTGTAATCATAGCACTTACCTCATAGGGTTGTGATGAGAATCAAATGCACAATAAATAAAAAGTGCCTTGTAAACCCTCAAGTTCTCCATAGGACTGTTAGCTATTATTGTTATCACTTACTGTGTTATGGTGCATTCTTAGTTCCTCCCATTCCTGGTAATGTTGACAGCTGACGACTGTTTGAAGGGAAGTGAGAGCGGTCCAAGGAAGGCACTTCCTTCCAATTTCCCCCACCTAGCTCCTGACTGTACTCACAGACTTGGAACAGTTTTCTATCATGAATTTAGATCAGAATTCTTTTTAAGTCCCAACTAAAATCCTGTCTATTACTGGAAGACTTCCCTAAGCTCTCTTAGTTCTAGTGCCTTTGTCCTATTAATTATTTCCTACTTATCCTGTAATATAACTTGCTTTGGAAATGTTTGTTTGCACATTGGCTCCCCCAATAGACTGTAAGGTCCTTGAGGGCAGGTACTGTCTTTTACCTCCTTTTGTATCCCCAGTGTTGAGCTCAGTGCCCAGCTCATAGTAGGTGCTTTGTAAATGCTCGTCAATTGATTGATCGATCCAGAGTCTTGCTCCCCAGTCAGTAATATCGACTGAGTGCAGGTGGTGGCTTTCTGTTTCTGGGTGGAACCAAATCTCTTTGATTCATAAATTATTAATCTAGAATTGGAAGGAACCTTCGAGGCTATTAAGTCTAATCCTCTCATTTCACAGATAAAGGAATGGAGGCAGAGAGAGGTTAGGGCCATGAGGTTAGTCGGAGTGGAGCCAGGACTCAAACTCAGTTCTTGACTCCAGAAAGCCTTTGTGATGGGAAGCTTATTTCTTCCAGTAGGGTGGAGCTGAGAGATAACTTTGGGTTTCAGTGGGAAGACAAATCACTGAGTCGGTGACCTAGTTTGATTGGAAGGATCAGTCAGTCATTCTGGGCTTCAGCAGTTTGGCTTTTTGCCCTGACTTCCTCTGTCTCTTTTTTTCTGGCTGCTCAGGAAGTAGGAGCCTGGTACCTCTGTTTCTGTATTTCCCCATTTTTCCTTGGCCTCCCCACTTTGCTTTCTCGTATTTTTCTGTGGCCTAGAGATATCACAGCTTCTGGGCCAGGCTTCTTTGTCTCCCTTTTCCTCTCATGGTCACGAGAAAGTGGCCCAGTTTGGTCTTGCTTGTTCTGGATCTGCCAGAACTTACAGCTAAGTCCAATAGCAGAGCTCCGGCTCTGTGGGTTTTCCTTTTCCATTTTCTCTCTTTCTTTTCTGGCCAGGAGTTGAGGAGGCCATGTGTTCTCATGTACTGACAGGCCTTTTGGTTTAGGTCAGGTATCTTGGTTCATTACAAGCCTCTTTAAGGGAATAATGATGTGTCTTATAAGTTTAGGATAATTGCTAAGGATTCTATTACTTTTCTACAGGAGTCAGTTTTGATAGTTTATTTGTTGTTGAATTAATAATTCATTTAATGGTCTAAGCACTTGGTAGTTCAACTAAAAATAGATTGTTACCGAGCTAAGAATTCCCCAGTTGTATATATGCCAATGATTCCCCTTAAGACCTCTCTCTCTAGAGCAAAATTGTGTCTTTTTTTTTTGAGGTTCAGCTTTACAGATATGCTATGATCACATCCTAAAATGATCCTAGGAATCTATGTCTTCCAACAGATTTGGGGGTGTATAAGACCCAGCAGCTGGAGAAAATTGCAGATTCTCTATTTTCTGGCCATGGTATTGGCACCTGAGACAGTTCATTTCACTTTTGGATTGGTAAATCAATCCATTAATCAAACAATCAATCAATCAACATTAAGTGCCTGCTGTCAGGCACTGTGCTAAGTGCTAGGGACACAAAGAAAGACAAAAGGCAGCTCTTGCCCTCAAGTAGCTTCCATTCTTCAGGGGAGACAACATGCAAACAAATGCACATCAACCAAGCTAGATGCGGATGAATAGGAAATAATACATAGAAGGAAGGCTAGAATTAGGAGGGGTTTTTAGGAAGGTCCCATTGTTAGGGAGTTCTTCCTTACAAAAAATAGAAATTTGCCTCTCTGCAACTTCTGATCATTGTTCTTCATTCTAATATTTGGGGCAAAGCAATATGTTATGATAGAATGAGTACTGGCTTTAGGATTAGAGGAGCTGGGTTCAAATCTTGGTTCTGCCTCTACCTTCCTGTGCAACCTTGGGCGAGTAAATCACTTAACCTCTCTGGGCCTTGGTTTTCTCTTCTGTAAAATGATGGGGTTAGAGTATAAGATCTTTGAAACAGGGATGTGCTGGTAAATATTTAACAATCAGCTCTCTGAAAAGCATATTCATCACTTTGTTAAGTGTAGACAGTCAACAAAATGATAAACCAAGTCCTGATTTGTACTGCTGCCAATTGATGAGGTGTAAGTATTCACATGGAAAATTTAACCCTGAGATCTAGTACAAGTCAGCTCCAGCAAACCCCTGCTCTAGGGCCTGTCCATCTCTAAAAACATGCCTTTTCCCCCTCTTCTGGCTGAATGTTCCTTGAAGTTCCTCGAGAGCAGGGACTATCTTGTTTTTGTATTTGAACGCCTTCTGTGCTTTGCACATAGTAAGTGTTTAATAAATGCTTATTAAATCAACACCAATTCTGTGATTTACAAACTTTTATTCTCTCCCTAACAAGGGTCCTTCAGATATTTGAAGATAGCTAGGATGTTGCTCTGTTTTGCCTCAGTTTCCTCATCTGTAAAATGAGCTGGAGAAGAAAATGGCAAACCACTCCAGTATCTTTGTCAAGAAAACCCCAAATGGGGTTGTGAAGGGTTGGACACAATTGAACAGCAGAAGCAGTATGTTGTCCCTAGGTCTTCTCTAGACTAAACCTCAGGGTCACTGGTTTCTCCTTTCTGTACTTTTTAACTTCCTTCTTTCTTCTTTCCCCCAGGCTCCTCATCCTCTCCTTTTCCCCAATGAAAAGTCTATGTCAGCCTTTGGTACTTGAATGGGAGTTTAAATGCGTTTGTTATATCTCCCAGGAGGCTTTGCATTTTAATGCTTTACCTGCAAAGTGGAATGAAAGGTTTCTTCACAAACCAGTATCCCCACCCAAGGGAAACTACAGTTTCCAAATACTGTACCAGTTTCTTTCTCCATAGTGCCTTCTTCTCCTCACACCACTGGCTGCCCCAGGTGTGGAGGCCTGGGGGAGGGGAAGTGTTGGGCCTAAGCCACCACATTTCAGGTCTGGAATTCCCCTTTCCTGAATTAGATAAAAGATGTCAGAAGAACAATAAAATGACTTTGAGAGAGTACATATTATCTGTAACTAAATAAAATGAGGATTTCAGCAACTACAACTCAATCTTCCATCTCAGAGGTTTATTACCTCTAATCCCACTAGAGTCAGCAGCAGGATCGGGAATGCAATACAATAGACTCATTTTTTTTCACTGTTTTCTGCAAAGCTGGTGGCCTATAAAGAGCCATATTAAAAAAAAATTTATGCTTAAATTTCCTTGGCACATTTTGTGCTGGAGCGAAATCCTGTGGGAGCCTTGATTTTTCTATGGCTGTGGTTTGGACCTCACCTCTGCTTGTCCTTGATTTATAGGGCTGAAGGATAGTACCCCAGTCTTAGGCTTATTGATTCCAAGGAGATCTGCAGACTCTGGGGTCATTTGACCTTTTGGAAAGAAAAGAATGTTCTTGTGAATGTGGCCTTAGTGGAGGCAGCACTCTGCTGAACTTGTCCTCACCAAGTTCTCCATTGACCTCTTAAGTGCTAAACCCAGTGGCCTTTGTCTCAGTCCTCATCCTCCCAGATCTTCCTGAGGCATCAGATACTGGTGACCAGTAAGGGTGTTGCATTCTCCCCCTTGGCTTCTCCCCTTCTATTCTCTCCTGAATCTCTGTCTACCTTTTCTGACCACTCCTTCATTGACCTCATTGGATCATCCGTTTTTAATTTCATAAATGTAAGTATTCTTCAAGGCACTATATTCAGCCTTTCCTCCCTCTCCTCCCCTCCCCTCCCCTCCCTTCCCCTCCTCTCCCTTCCCCTCCTGACATTTCAAATCTAGGGTTTCCAAAAAAAAAACATATCTTCCATCTCAAAATTGCCTTCTCTCCTTGAGTTCCTTTTTCCTGTTGATGATTTTACCGTCTTCCCAGTCACCTTGGCTTGAAATAGGGAGTCATCTCTAACACTTCTGATTTCCTCACACAAAATTAGTTGTTGAGTCCTGGCAATTCTTTCCCCCGACCTCCTGCCTTTTCAATCACGCAGCCACTGCCTTAGTTCAGACTCTCATTTCCTCTTGCCCCAGCTATTGTAATAGTTTCCTAACTGGTCCCTTGCCTTAGATCTCTTCCTTCTCTAATCCATCCTTCACCTAGTTGCCAAAACAATATTCCTAATGCACATATCACTTCCCTGTTCAAATACCCTTAGTTATAGTATCTTCATTACTATTAGGTAAAATAAACATTTATTAGTCGGATCCCCCATAATCTGACCCTCCATGACCTAGTTCCAACCTATCTTTTCCACCTCATTTTGCACCACTACCGTCCTGTCATTCTATGCTCTAGGTATGCTTTGCTGTCAGCTGTTTCCTGATTTTATCCTTCCCTCTAAGGTTTCCTTCTACTTCTCTTCCTTGAAAGGCCTAGCTCATGAGTCATACTCTTCATATAAAAAGCCTTCCATGGTCTCCCCCTACCAGATGAAAATGATTGCCCTCTTATTCTCTCTTTGCTTTTTGGATGTCTTTGCATTTATCTCTTTAGCTTTCTTCCATGCTTCTTTGCTTCCTGAAGGTGCATATCATGCCATTTTTTATCTTCAAAGTCTCAAATCTTACATGGTACCTTGCACATGGCATGTGATTAATATGTGTTTGTTGAATTGAATACAGCTTCTTTACAGGGAGAACCCAAATCATTTGTCCATTTATTGGTTTTTGGAGAATTTTTCCTTAGAGAATTTCTTTTTTTTTTGGAAGGCATTTGGAGTTAAGTGACTTGCCCAAGGTCACACAGCTAGTAGTGTTAAGTGTCTGGGGCTGGATTTGAACTCAGGTCCTCCTGACTCCAGAGCCGGTTCTCTATTCACTGTGCCACCCTATCTCAGAGAATTTCTATAAGAAAATCCATTCTATGGAAAAGTCAAGCAGCAAGTAGTGTACACTCATTGTCTTTCTCTCATGCCTTGTTTCCCAGTGTATGTGTGCTCAGTCATTTCAGTTGTGTCTGACTCTTTGTGGATCCATTTGGGATTTCCTTGGTAAATGTATATTTACCAAGTATTGGAGTGATTTGTTATTTCCTTCTCCAGTTCATTTTGTAGATGAGGAAATTAAGGCAAACAGGGTTAAGTGACTTGCCCAGGGTCACATAGCTGGTAAATGACTGATGCTGGATTTGAACTCAGGTCTTCCTGACTCCAGGTCTGGCAGTCTATCCACTTGGCCACCTAACTGCTCTTACTCAATAACTGTTTCCCAATAACAATGACAGGTTTCTCTCACTTAGGGAACAGGGCGCAGCTAGATGGTTTGGCTCAGCAGTAGTCCTATCATCACATAACTCTGCTATTCCTCTGCCCTTTGGGGTCCTTGGTTGAGTACACTATCAGACAGGCAAACTGCTAAGTAAATGTACTCTGTCAGATTGTGCCGGATTGTGTAACTCAGTGCTCTGACCAATGGTTCATACCTCCCCTTCCCTCTGAGTTTCAAGATTTTGGGAACGAAGGCAGGACTTGGTAAGAGAAGTGGATATAACTCCCAAGAAATCTGTTGCTCCCCTGGCTGGGTGTGGGGACTGATCGTGGCTTGGGGGCACAATTTAAGGAGCTGCAGGAAGATGTTGTCTGGATTCTTGATCATAGGATTGTGGATATGGAGCTAGAGGGGGCATTAGTGGTTATCCAGTCCAATTCCCTTAGAGATGAGCAACATAGTGTCCTAAGAGGTTAAGTGATTTGCTCAAGGTCATGCAGGTATTAGCATCAGAGGTGAAATTTAAACTCAAATTCTCTGACTCCAGACAACTCATCCAAGACTGCATACGTATGCCGGGCTCCACAAATCAATCTAGCATTAACTCACTGGTTCCACTGGATGTCTCAAGTGCAAGTTGCTGGTGTCCTCTGTAATGGAATATTATTTCCACTGGAACCATACAGTCCATTAGTTGGTACCACTGGTGTGCAGTGACTCATAAGCACCTCTCAACTTCTTCAGGAAGTCTCCAAAATTTGTCAGCAGGAATTATGGAAAAACTCCCTGGATATGCTCAGAGAGGAATTCCTGAGGCTAGAAAATCAGGAAGACCTATATATAGCCGGGTTGGAGAATTTCATAAAGGTTATCATGAACATCATCTGTTTAGTATCATAGCCAGGCTTTGTTTGTCTGTCTGATTCTCTACTCTTAGTGTTTTATGTCTACAGTTGTGACAGCAACCCAGAGAAATTAGTGGACCAAGACTCACTTGCTGCAGGGTACTTACACTCTGGACTTGCCCTGCTTGAGAGGTGTAGAAAATATAAGAGCCTGCTCTGCTTATTGCTAGTTTGGAGAAAACATTATACAAAAACAAAGTTTTGAAGGCTTTCTCCAGACAAGATGCCTCCCATGGTCACATAAAAATCATACAAGACTCTACAATAGATTCAATTGCCAATAGGATTCTGTTAAATGATTCTCTGAGTATTGATCCTGACAAGGAATTAAGTGGGGACATTTATATTTTCTGAAGGTGCTTGCCAATTTCATGGAAGGTGTCTGGTATAAGATCTACACAAGCTAAAGATTTTCTTTTTATGTTGAGGTTATCTAAATGCTCATACTTGCAGATGACATTATAGCCCTAGAAAACTACAAAACTTTAATGAGATCCAAAGCAATGCAAGAAAGATTGGTCAAACCATTTAGAATGGAAAAACAAAGTGGATGAAAAAAGATTATTTAGATTATAATATCCATTTATTTGGGCACACCATCACATTCATCCATCAACCTGTATATCTCGAAGACAGATAATGAGTTAAAGGAGGTTCAGGCTGAATTGCCTTTGGGAGATCATGCAGTGCTTTCAGTGATCCCAAACTATTTACTGTTGCAAAAATTCTACTTTAACATCTAGATTCTGCTGCGTGTGCTAAATTCTCCTGAATCAGAAATATTAATGTGACAAATAACCAAAAGACAATAAGAAAGCACATGGTGGACCGATCCACCTGTGGTCCTGTTTTTCCATAAACACACTATTTAGTATTACCAAAGTTGTCCTGTTGTTATAACTGCTGCAACATTTTTTCTCCTCTATTCTTTGCTCTCCACTCAAACAACCACCATCCTATTTCTGTCCCTTATCATCTCTTGCCTCCTGATTGCTCTCCTGGCTTCCAACTCTCTACATAGTTGCCAAATGGTGTTACCAAAGCCCAACCCTGATCATGTTACTCTGCTGTTATATAAGCTTCAGTGACTCCCTATTGCCTCTAGGATACTGATTTGTTTGGCATTCAAAATTGCTCTTCACAATGTGGCTCTGACTTATTTCTTCAGGCAGATTGTGCATTATTTACCCTTGATGGACTCTACATTTCAACACAACTGGCCACCAACATCCATGCCCCGAACACGATATTTTATGCCAAGCATCCCTGCCATTCTCACTCTCCTCAAACCTCCCAGTGTTTGCTTCTTGGAACTACTAATTTCTTCCAAGGATCAGTTCAAGTGCCACATCCTACAAGTGCCATTTTCTACTTGATCTATGGTACAACAGAAAGAATCCTGAATTGGCAGGTAGAGGATCATGTTAAGGGAACACTTTATGTTATCAGCTGCTTGTACCTTTGTGAGGTTAGACGATGAGGATGGAGGTCCAGGAAGGATGAAGGAGGCACAGTATAGAGATGGGGAAAGGATGCTTAAAGGGTACGGAAGATATCTTTACAGTTTTGACTCTATAATCCTGCTCCTTAGATTGTGCCAGCCTTCTAGAAAGTGAACACCAATCTCCTAAAAAACTCCCCCAAACCACTCTAATTATTCATTGTGGGTCCTAAAGACCACATTTTCTGGATGGGTAAGTCTGGAAACAGCACAGAATATGGGTTTTTATTTTTATTTAGTTCTGTCTTTCTGAAAAAAGAAATAATAGATTATAGAAACCTATTAGTGGCCCTGCTGCAGTGCAGGACTACCCACCTGGGTCTGTGCATGTGTGAATGCTTGCAGGTGTGGGAAAATTAACACATTAACCTTGATATCTTAAAGGCTTCCAACATCCTCCACATGTTTGTCCCCTCCCCCCCTCCATCATGAGTACACGCAGTCTGTCTTACTCATATATCACTAGCCTTGACCAGATCTGATGTCAGTTGGTAATGAGTTGTACACAAAAATGCAGATGAGGAAGAATAAGGGAAAACAGTGGAGGATTAAAATCCCCAGCCACAGAACTCCAGTCCAGTGTTCCAGAAGGCCTGGAAAGTTTACACATAATGAAACCATCCCTGGGTGAACACCGAACATAAAAAGTGTCAATCCCAAGGGCAAAAGCTTGTGATAATGGAGATTTATTAAGGCAGAGGACCCTGTAACCATGTAGACAGAATTTGCTCCTTTGAACGCAAACCATTTAACCAAAGCTTTTTGAGATTTTTTCCTCCACTACAGTCAAATGTTTTAAAAGGCTCTGAAAAGCAAGTGATTGAAAAAACAAGAGACCTATTGACTTAAGAATAGGACTGGAAGGATTAGTTGTTTTAAAGCTTGGCGTATTCACTCCTAAAGGGACAGGTCATTTTTAGGGGAAATTAAGGATCAGATGGAAAACCAGAATTGACTTTCTCCTGCTTCATAGAAACTTGTTTGCAGACTTACCCTGTGAGATGCTCTAAGAAACTAAGAAAGATACTCTAAGACACTAAGCTTACAAGCATGCCATCAAATGAATGTGGTGTTTAAAACTTTCTGAAACCAGATTTTCAGAAACCTTAATAGTCAAGAGATGCCAAAGCTTTCACGATCCTTTCCTCTCTTTGTATAATAGATGCCAGTTACCTGCTATTTCTGTTGGCCGGGTAATCTACGGATGTGAAATATTAGCCAGTTGGCTGTCTTTAATTTTTCATAAGGCTCACTTATTGAAATCTGTAATTTGAACATGCATAGCCTTTGAAAAACCCCATCGCCTCAGACTTCAATCAATTTCTTAATCATGTTACAGCAGCAGGGGCCCTTCATGTGCTGGAACTGAGATACAAAATGCTGTTCCTTCTCTTTCTTGTAAGAAGTCCAGGGGTGGTGTTGGAAGCCAGCCTTCACACCCATCTCTGCAGTGTCATAGATTTGTTGAGAACTAGATCTGATGCCCCTGTCCCTCTCTGCTGCTTGGGGGAGGGACTGAACTGGAGGGAGAAAAACAGACTCTGATGCTCTCATAGTTAGAATAGCAAAGAATCTGTATCTTGGCAGCCAGCACGTGAAAGAAGGCATATTCTCTTCTGTGCATCGATCACTTTTTCCTCCCTCTCCAAATGATTTATGGTTCTTTGAATATTACCATCAGTTTTCTTGCCTGCTGTAGCATAAATATTTGATCTCAGAGTTACGCTTTCTACTATTGCCTTTTGCTTTCACCATATATCCCTGTTCCCTTTGCCTCTAACTTTCCAAGATTAAAGAGAGGAAGCAGATTTGAGGAGGGGCAGAGGGAGGAAGGAAGACAATAAAAATAATTAACCTGTAAATTATCTGAGGGAGGAAAAACCACTGGGATTTAATAAAACATAAGCAGGGAGAAACATTAAGAATGGTTCTTTTGGATGCTGTTTTTGGTGTATAATCTTACTATTTGTCTTGAATCCGCTTGCCAGTGGGGAGAATATGAACACTGGGTAGTTTCCTCATTACAAACCCTGCTTTCAAAATCCTAGCATTTTGTCATTATGTTATAATTAAAACAAACTCCATGTGGGAAAACTTGTTCACTTCAGTATCTGGTCTGTGCCTGGGAATTATGTCAAAGGGAAATAGAATAATGAGTTTGGAACAGAGTCAACTTCTAATTATTCCTGTATACCTGCAGGAGAAAGTTCATTTATTTTTAGCCTTGATATTCATAGATTTAGAGCTGACCTCAGAGGTCATCCAGTTCAACCCCTTATTTTACAGATGAGGAAACTGAGGCCCAGAGAAGGGAAATGTTTTGGCCCAAGGAACTAAGCAGCAGTGAGTCACTCCCCAGTCTTCACCCAACTTCTCTCTGTAGCCTTATCCTTAATGTTCTCAAACAGAAGCCTTCTGCTGTAGCTAAGCTGGTCTTTTCCTTGTCCTTTTCACACTAGTGGCTACTTATTTTTGTCCATGCCATTCTCCTTGTGTAGCTAAGCTGCTGGTTGCCACATCCTATGTACTTTACTATTTGAACATCTCTTGTTTGTGGCCCCTTCTCTCCCATGACACGACCACCAACCTGGTCCAGGACTACTGTAAGCTTGTACTGGTTGGTCACCCTGTCTCACTTTTGTCTATCCTAACCTAAAGCATAGGTCTGACTGTGTTTCAGTAAGCTCCAGTGGCTCCCGACTGCTTGCAGGACCAAATAGAAATAGAAAATATATAAAACTCCATGTTAGACTTTTTAAGCCCTTCATAACTTAGCTGCTTCCTACCTTTCCAATCTTCTTCCACCTTACTCCCTTCTACAAACTTTGGGATTCAGTGACATTGGCCATCTTGCTGGTCCTTGAAGGCTCCAAATGTTTTCTTTCCCTGACTGTCCCTTCTGCCTGTAACCTCTCCCTCATCACCTCCTGGATTCCCTGGATTTCTTCAAGTCTCAGCTAACATACTACTTTTTGCCACAAGTCTTTCCTAGTCTTCTTCATTTTAGCACCATCCTTCCAAGACAAATCCCAATATAACCTGCAAATCTTACCTGTGCAAAGTTTGTTTACATGTGATCTCTCCATTAGACTGTGAGCTCCCTGAGAGCAGGGAGAACTTTTTGCTGACTTTTGAATCCTCTGTGCTCAGCATATTTTTGTAAACTATTTGTAAACTTTCTTGACTTTTGTTTGGAGATGAGAAAGATCATGATCCACAGAAAGGGAAGAAGAAAAAGACAAAAAGAAGACTGTATTTTAAAGACTACTATTACCCCTCTCACTACTACTACCACCACCACCATCAGCATCTCTGCCACCATCACTGATACTACTATCACTACCATCTATTACTTCTCATTGATCAGTTCACATACTTTTACAAGTCATGGTACTTTGAGGATCTGCGTCTCCTCACTTCCTCCCTTGAGAGTGACACAATTTATTTTCTTCTTCAATTTTACTGCAAAGGCAATACAACTCATTGGAGGTGGCCTCCCTTTTTCCTTTTTAAAATAATAGGGTCCTTTTTTATTCATGATAGAAAGTCACTCCTCAATATAGTATTCATGGTAAATTGGGGACCAATTTTGGACCAAGGGGATCCTGCCCTATTAATAATCTGAAAGCTGCTCCTATAATCTGTGATTATTGTAAACTACTTTGTCATGTGGAGCAGTGGAAAGTGCTGAACGTGGAGTCAGCAAGACTCCTCTTCCTGAGTCCAAATCCGGCCTCCGACACTTACTAGCTGCGTGACCCTAAGTCACTCAACCCTGCTTGCCTCAGTTTCCTCATCTGTAAAATGTGCTGGAGAAGGAAATGGCAAACCACTCCAGTATTTTTGCCAAGAAAACCCCAAACGGCGTCATGGAGAGTTGGACATGACTGAAACGACCGAAGAGCGACTATTTCATGAGTCTTTCTGTCTTGCCTTGAGCTAAGAGAAGGAAGCATGAGTTTTTTTGTCCCCTCCTTCTCCTCCCCACACCCCTCAACAAATCTGAACAGCTAGAAGGTAATTTGTTAACTGCAATATGACCAAGGATGGTTGAGCTGGCAGGTTTGTAACACCACTGTGCCTATTATAGTGCTAGGCTCATAGCAGGAGCTCAATAAATATTTAGTGAAGGAACGAATGAACAGGTGAGAATTAATTTAATCCTATAAGGCTCAAGGCTGTCTTCAAACTAACACAAGAGAGTTTCCAGTGGAATACCCATACGGTGGGAGCTAAATTTCCTCCCTGGTTTAGACAAGTCAGTTTGCTTAATTTGCTCTCCACTGAGGGATATGTGTGTGTGAGGCTAAGAATGGATTTCATCTGGTGATTATTTACTTGCTACACATATTAAAGGCAACAGAGGCAGTAACCCCCTTCCTAGTTAATTGGGATTAAATGAGATAACTTATGTGTGGCAGATTGTAAACTTTAAATGTCTATGTAAATATTAGTTATTCTTACTAAATAGGTTGGTCAGTTCTCCCCATCTCCTGTAGGGGGATTGCTTTGTATCTGATGAGTACTGTGTCCTTGGTGGTTGGGTGGTGACTTTGGGAAGAAGGAAAAAGGGAGGGGACTTTGTCACCACCCCGTCAAGATACCTGGAATGATACTGTTCTTCTTTCCATGTTAAAAAAAAAAATGTGTGCCTATATAACAGTTCTTAAAGCTATCACTATCTGTCAGAAAAGTCCTTAGGCATTTTAAAATTCTAGTGTACTTAGAATAGAAATATGGGACAATCTTGAAGTTGTTAGCACTCAGAGTCTATGAGTAAATATGAGTCTTAAATGCACCTAATAAAAATTCTCATAAAAACACATACTTTGCCTCAGCATGATCTTTCTTAAATGGCAAAAATGATTAGGCCCTTTAGTGAGGGAGAGCTTACCACAATTCTCTTGCAAATGAATATAGATATGTATATATGTATATCCACAGACAAATGGCAGAGCATAGCAGACTGCAAGCTTGCCTTGGAATCAGAAAGCCCTAGATTCAAGGCTTTCCTGTTAGAGGCAACTAAGTGGTGAAGAAGATAGTGGGCTGGGACTGATCAGGAGGATGTGAGTTCAAATCTAGCCTCAGATGCATGTTAACCGCGTGACTCTGGACAAGCCATTTAATCTCCCTTTCCTTTGGGGATAATGATAGCACCCAGGGTTGTTGTGAGGAGCAATTTAAAGTGTCTGGCACATAGAAGACCCCAATTAAATGCTTGCTTCTTCCTTCCTACCTACCTCTGGTTGTTGTGAGGGTCAAATGAGTAACATGTAAAGCACTTTGCAAAGCTTAAAGTCCTATATAAATACTGCTGCCACCACCACCACCACCACCACCACCACCATGACTATCACCTCCACCACTACCACCACCACCACCATGACTATCACCTCCACCACCACCACCACCACCACCATG